>NC_092630.1:69090508-70302107 GCF_039555335.1 Amphiura filiformis
TATCACATCACTGCAGCTGTGAAACATGAACATCTCATTTGCTAATTGAAGCCACATAATGTTTGTAACATGCATAATTGATTGTTTCAATACTCTTCCTATACCTTTGTACAGGAGCCAAGCGTTGTTAATCCGTGATGAATCCACAGTCCAGTAGCGTATACGTGAAAACAAGGTTACGCCTATCAGTACACGTGATCGCCTGGAACTTATACATAAACACTCTTTTATGTTGGAGGCAACAGCTAAATGTTGGAGGCAGCAGCTTTATTCTTTAGTTTTATTGCTCGCTTTATTCTTTAGTTTTATTGATGATATAAACAGAGAAATCACCGATCTTCTTGTAAGGTTGAGTGGCAATGACAAACGGACATTCCGAATGAAAGAATCATGTGAATTAGACAATCTTTAGCTTGTTTTTGTTGTTGAAAGTGATTCAATCATGTTTTGCCTTGTTTATCACCGTTTTCTTTGCGAAATTTAATTATCGTTGTTAAATGGTGATGAACAATGGTGAAACATGATTGAATCCCTAAATACACTTTAATTTATTCCCAAAATGTCATAAAAAAATGCTAGGATCATGAAATACTCATTTAAAAAACTTTTGAAAAATGCACACACAAATCTGTCACTAGAGATAGATACCTGAAATCTGTTCCCTCAATTGTGAGAGTAGTTCCGCCCCCTGTTCCTCCTCGTTTTGGTAATACAGATATAATAGTAGGGGTCATGTCCCTACGATACTGCCATGCACTTGAAGAAACTTGCTGGGCCTGACTGGCCAACCTGACCACAATGTCACAATCTAGAGTATCAGTAGTATCTGAGGAACAAAGAATGATAATGAAATACATTAATTTGGTTATATCATGTACTGAAAAATGATAAGGTGATGTTTCATGTGATATCAACTTATATGTAGGAACAAGTCATAACCATATGAATACATGTTTGATGTGTTTATGATACAATCGCATGACCATTTATTTATTTATTTGTTATTTATTCAGGAAATTCCATCAATACAAATGTACTGGTCTCCCTGGAAGACCTGATTTTATATATATATATACATAAACATGATAATAAGAATATAAGAAATATATATTACAAAATGAAGGAATTAAACATGATACAAAACAATATATAGCTCAGATTATTATACAAAACTTATAGACCAATTGCATTCCAGGGCACGGTCTGTCTACATGACAAACAGTGCAGGTCAGTCAGGGTCAGAGGACAGTTGCAATCTTTATAGTTACACCCCCTCAGGATATTACTTTACATAAAGCAAAATTGATAGATTTCCACAGCGCCAATTAATCAACTGATGTACAGTCATTACCCTCTAAATAGTGAATATTATGACATCTAATGAAGACCACAAAACTGACACCGTTTCATACAGATTTTGGTTTTGACAGCAATTTTATTGGATTTTGTATTTTTATGTAAGAAAACCAGACACAAAAATTGTATTTTCATAGATTTACAAAATATCTTTCTCAACAAGCAAGACAAAATCATTAACATTTGTTGACAAATTAATCAGAGCCACCTTACAAAATACATTATGTACTTCAACCGAACTGAAAATCAAGAGACATGAATTACCCACCTGAATTGCCAGGCACATCACACTCAATAGAAGTAGCTGTGATACTCAGTATAGGACATATGTTGTCACAAACATACACTGTGGTAGTTGCTGCATCACCGAATCCGATACCTTCAATTCTCAGAGTACGCCCTCCTCCAAAGCTTCCTATACATCAGCAACAACAAAAACCAAACTAACTTTTAACTTAATTAGCTACAAAATGAGGGAAAAAATCTTTCATACAGAAACAAACATCATTATTGATGTTTTAGGAGGAACATTCAAGTTCAGAAAATAAATTGTTTGTGTTCGTCTACCTTATCCCAAATATTTTTTTATTTTTGAGTGTCTTGTCTGTCTACATTTTAAACAGGATAAAAGAACTTACATGATTCAAAATGTTAAGCTGTTTTCCCCAACATTGTACATAATTTAACACTATTCAAGAGCTACAAGTGAATTGTATACCATACCTGCACTTACTAGAACGTCAGATTCTCTCCGTCGTCGTGATCCAGCTAAAGTATAGGGGTAGAGTAAACAGTTATTGCAAAATTTTAAAAAACTCAATTATCACACATCTTAATAACAGGAGGAAATATTTGTCTATCTGTTTTGCCTGTACCTGTATTTTAAATTGTAACACTTGATTTTAGCAATTGGTCTGTAAACACATATCATTAAGAAGACATTGCTACAAATTTCTCTCGCCTGTGGGCTGGTCTGCCAAATTCTGTTAAGGATCATTTAATCTTGGGCATATGGGCACAAAGTATTTTAATTCCAAATTATTTTTTATTATTTATTGTATAGGTTTTCTGCTCTCAGTGACCTACTTTATCTGTCTTCATGTCCTGTGTTGGTATGGTGGGTTGGATGTGTGGAGGTGTTTTATGGTGGGTTGGGTTGGGTTTGCCGAAGTCAGAAATGACATGTCTGACTGGAAGAGGTCACTGATCAGATTTCCATCATGTTTGAAGAAAATTAATATCCTAAACCAATAGGGTTACTCCTTTAAGGTAAGATAAGGAAAACAAATTAACCAAAGTTCTTACCTGCACTTGGCAATGTATTTGTGATGCTCAGCTCATATTCAAATTGAATAGCAGATGAGGCATATCCCATTCCTTTCACATGCACATCAACAAGGTATGTTCCTGCAGAGTGCACCCCAACAGCACATACTATACTACTCAAAGTTGAGCTACTCACAGCACACTCCACTCCATCGATAGTGACAGTAATATCTGACATGGTATCACTGAACCTGGAATTAATAACATTTAGAAAAAAAACAATGAATCATGGTGACATTTTATCCATTAATGAGCCAAAATAATGGCAGTATTTTTGTCACATTTGGTCATGTAACAATGAGGGGCTACAGGTACTGTAAAACAACCTGTATTTTATGGTGGCATTTTACACCAAATAAAGTCCCATCATAATCAAGGAAAAAGCATGAATTTCGTCTAGAAATCAGGTGAGGTCTTTCTTTTCGTTTGTACCCAATCTATACGGCAGCCATTTTCGATGATCATGATTATGGAGAAAAGGAGATCGATACTTCAATTGAGCACTCTTCTTGTAAAAGGTGTGACGGTAAACCAATTGACCAAATCATCCTCTTTGACCAAGTCCAATGTTGTGCACAAATTAATCTTCCTGGTTCATGTTTTTCTATTTTTGCTTTGTTTCTTTGTTCAACATTAACTGCATTTAATATATATGTAAGCTATTTCATTTTTGCAAAAAAATTCAAAACATTTAATTCAGTGCTTTTAGACTAGTGTTTTGGCCAAGGCCAAATTACAGTAGCTAAATTATAGTAGCTATATTATCAAAAGTTCGTTTATATTATGCAAAGAGTCCTTTGGTTATTTGCAACCTTCGCACATATGCCAGTGATTCTGTAGACTCAGGTGGCCAACCTGGAAAGAGGACAGGCAATTAATTGAAATTCACATTGTACACTTTAATTCAACCTGCGCGCCCCAAAAGTGTATGGAGCTGTAATGTAATTGACCAGACAACACAATATTGTATCCATGCAATGTATCTGAACTTCTGTGAAGTACGCACACAACTCAACAATGTCTTTAAGTATTAAATATAGTATGTATAATTGTATACAGGCAACCTCTTTGAAGTCATTGAATTTCAACTAAACTGTGATTGTATTCCTAACAGACTCTATAATTTAAATTCCTCAAATTTTGTTGGAACCAAATCAGACGCATAGACTTTCTGTTGGTAATTAGAAAGTACAAAATGTATAATATGACCTCAATCTATGACATACTGTTCTGGACTAAATTAAAAGAAGAGATCAAATTAAGTGACTAACCTGGCACCCTCAATTGTGACAGAGTCTCCACTTTTACCATTGGCTGGGGTCACGGAGTCAACACTTGGGGTAAAATCGGATGAGTATTGATATGTCTGTTCCGTATAGCTGTGAATACCTGATGTCACTTGCAGTGGGTATTGTCCCGAAGTGCCCTTTGCTGGTGTGATACACTTCACTTCTGATATGGTAATACTTATTATCTTACATTCGTTATCATCTATTGTCACCAATGTAGAATCTGAGTGAAAACCGTTACCAAGGATAGTGACCTCTTGACCTCCTTTTTTACTACCAATGCCTGGTGTAACACTGAATATATCATTAGAACTCAGGATGTTCTTGTGGCTGCTATCAGTGAAAGAGGCCACTCCAGTGGGTGAAATATTAACAGTCATTATAGCGCTGCCAACAGGTACATAACCGACACTGCAAACAATCTCTGTATCAGATGCAGCACTGACTACACAATCTACTCCACTAATAGTGACTGTCACATCATTCATGGTATTTGTAAATCTTGACCCAGAGATGGTTATTCCAGTAGTGGCACCTGATACTACCTTTGGATTCACATCGCTTACGGTTGGTGTCATGGCTGCACTGAAAGTAAAGTCACAATTGTTGGGGCATGTTCCTGTTGCACCATTAATGTTTAGTGACAATGGATAAGTTCCTGGTGCTACTGCTTTTGATGTCGTACAAATTATTTGAGTGTACGTGACAGATGTGATGACACATACTGACCCAGCTATCCTAACAACTGACCCATCAGTTGAAAACCCATCTCCTGATATGGTTATTTGCGTTCCACCTTCCACTGATCCCTCAATAGGCGACAATGATGTAATCATAGGCAGAAGTGTAAAAGTATAACTAGCTGCATCTGTGCCATTATAAATGGCAAGGCCACGGTTAGCAACGTTCAAGGAAACAAACTGTGTAAACCCTACCACAGGTGTACTTTCTATGAGAATGTTACATATAATGACAGTAGAGCTTGCACTGGTTGGTTGACATGTATGGTCTCCTACTTTGACTTCATTTTGACAAATATTCTCTCCAAACCCTGCGCCATGGATCTCAATCGGTGTGCTGGAGTTACCCCAGTTTGGCGTAACACTCTCTATGACAGGTGTTGAGCAGGTGTCAAATTTGAAGCTAAATAGTTGAGAGTTGACAGGTGATGGTGGCGTTGTGCTACAAGATGATATTAGGCTGGTGTCTGGTGTACAATCACCAACAGGAGCTACCACAACTGAGAACAAACAATTATTTCAAAGTGTTACTATACAAACAACAGTGTTAAGAATGGAAAGAGAATCATTTCATAGTCAGGATATAGACTGCTATTTTCTCCACTCTAAATTGGATCCATATGACTCTACTACCTTTTGAAAACCAGGGTTGTTCACCATATCAAAATCAAATTTGTCCCCTCATCCCACATAACGATTTATTCTAAAACCCCAAATCTTTGTTCACTTCCTACCTGTCTGTGACATATCATGCTCAGCACTATAGTCTCCAACCATCACATCAACCTTTTCAGCAATGGCATTGTCCTTGACATTGATGATACCCTTCATATACAATTCACCTATGCAAACTTCTATAGCTTCACTGCTATAATAGTATGTACCAGGTGTCTTGAAAGTGAAACAGTACGAGCCTGTGGAAGAGATTACAAAAATAAATCAATTTGTGAAGGACATATAATTATCTTTAAATAGGTCAGACAAAAACATTTAGAAGTTGAGGACACACATTTGAAACAGGTCAGAGAAAAAACACCCTACATTGATTTCTTCTTCTTTGAAATACAGCACAACATCCCATTGTGGAACTCGGCCGGAATATGATGGGCTGCAAAATTATGTGCTTAGTCCTTGATGTTAGAGTCTAGTGCTTTGATGATACTGCTATTTTGAACTGAACTGAATGGGGTAATGTAATACTTGTTATATGGGGGGGGGTGGATTTAAATTCGGGTTTGGTATTCAATATACGACAATGATGAGCTAGATCTTCTGGTGATCCTCTGGGCTGGATGCAGATACATTTGGACCGGCAGTAAAGGTATGTCTTTTTGAAGAATGCGTAGTTTTGTGATCCTTGTGAACTCGTAAATGTCATCTTCCGAGAGCTAACTTTCTAAAAATAGCCTACCTTTAGGAGTTGGTGGTCCAGAATTGAACCCTAAGCCATCATAAATGACATCATCAGAACTAGCTGTTTCATGTACTTTAAAAAATTTTCCTTCAACTGCAGCAGGCACTGACCACCACCAACAAACAGTCTCTCCAACCATTATGTCTTTTTCAACTGGATTCCAGCGATAACCAATTCCAAATTCTACAAAAACATGAGAAGAGAAAGGTAAAAAGTACATTCATTGTTTCATTTGTTGTATTCTGATTTTTGGTAATATTTTCTTTCCTCTATAATAACAACAATAAAAATTAAATCTAAAACTTATGCCAGTCTTTGAATTTGACAACTATTAATAAACTCTGTGTATCACACCACAAATGAGTCCCAATCAAATTGCTTGTTACATGACATACGCACACATGCGAGGAGGTTATTGATATACACCAATGACTAATTTTTATTATCGTTATAAAAGAATAAAGGTACAATGACCATGTGCGTGCATTTTATGGGCTGGAACATATAACACCCATGCAACCCATAGAGTGTATTTGCACATAGACTGTTGGATTTTATCAAGGGCAAAATGTAAGTTGTGATTGAAATTGTTTAATTTAACACATTTTTGCTATTTTGAGATGTGATGAATTAAAAGTGACAGTTATGATGAATTTGTTTAATAACTTTGCATTAGTTGTCTGTCGAGCATTGTGAAGAATCTTAAAATTTTGCTTTGGACCTCAGAATATCCCTTGGGGCATACCTCGGGCTGCGAGTATATGCCTCAGTTTCTAATATAAATTGCCAAGTTTTTTCACAATGCCCTCCAAACAACTGATGTACAGTTATTATTAATCTCTAATTATTGTTCAATAAAATAGGATATAGGGAAAAGGTCTAGGGCTTCTTACCTTCATGTATGCCCTGGTTAGATATCCTATGTGTCTGCAATGCTCGCTTGGTAACACACACAATCTGCTCATCAATGAGTGGTGTTGTGATCTCACATTCTGAATTCCCAAATTTTACCTTCACAAGTGAACTGTTGGTTCCAAACCCCTCACCACTAATCGTCACCGTGGTACCGCCAAGAACTGAACCAGTGTCTGGACTTACTCCAGTTATTTTTAGCTTGAAGGTAAACTGGCCAACTTGACTGTGTAAAATATAAATGTACAAAATTGTTACTCTTAAAGTTCCTAATTCACATTTATAACCTCAATGTATGTGCTTCCCAATCATATTGCTTCTTACCCAGCCAACACACTACGTTTTCATGACGTTCGCTGACATTGTACTTAGGTTGTAATAAGGTAACGTTGCACAGTGACATATTTACAACATTACTTTAACGTACCTGGACACAATTTTAAAAATCCTTTATGAAACATTCGGTAATGATGTGGTATTTACATCTTAAACATGTATGTACGGTAAGATAACTTTCTTTAACTTGTTGTTACAATGTTCGAACGGTCTTAATAGGGACATCTGAATAATACGCTCACAACTTGATGTTGAAATAACATCATAATGAAGCTTGAAATAACCCTTTGAAACAGATTGGAAGCATGGAGAAAAGCCTACTACGGAAATGCACACATACTAAATGACAATCACATTATTTGTTACTATTTTTTGTGCTCTATATCGGTAAGCATGAGTAGGGTTTCCCTAGGAAATTCAGCATCAGAGGGCAGAGCTCCAACCTTTGACTGCCAGTCAGGGGGTATTTAAGGTATATTACACATTTCCTTCAGCTTCAGCTGGGGTATAAGTTGGGAGAAATGAGATATATCTTCCCCCAACCTTGTCATACATATTGACTCTTCCAGAGACATATCAAATCCATTTCAACCCTCAAGTTTGTCTTACCTAGTATCAGCAAATCCCTTGCCAAGAACTGAGAGTTCAATATCATATTGTCCTGGTGTATGGGCTGGTATATTGCAGCTGATTTCTGTCGCAGACTCAGCTATAATTACACACTCTGTTCCACTTAATGTGACTTTATTCCCACTGGCAGCAAACCCAGTACCTGTTAACTCTAGACTTCCACCACCTGCATGGTCAAAATTAAACAGCACTGAAAATGTTAGTTATAATCACAGATGACACAGACCTTGAGCTGAGTTGTAGTGTATAATGGAGATGAGAAGATGATGACAGGACACATAGTAAAATACAACAGCAGCATTGATTTCAATTTGAAAAACTAAATATTCACTTTATTTATTTGCAAGGGAAGGTTTGTCATAGTGAGCCTTCCATTGAAGGTCAACCAGACAAATATGACTGATCGTGCACTGTTTTATTCTCCTGTGGTATTCATATGAAGTTTCCTCTTGTATCATTAAATTTATCCTCAATGTGTTTTTTTCAGTATGCATTTCTGTATCTTCCTCTTGATACTATCTGCTTGGGATTATAAACTACAGGTTGATGAAAGTGGTGCTTGGTTGGTTAAGTCGAGTCAATATTAGTAAAACAAACCGCATTCTGGATGATGAGGTTTATTCTCGAATGCTTGAATTGGGCAATTGTCATGTCTATTACATAAATGTGTACATCCATATGAAAACGATGCACCTGTCGACTGCTACCTGTGTCTCATTTTACATAATAACTAGGAATAAATACCAGACTCCTCTAAAGTGGCGGTCACTTCAAATCATCACCAAGTCACTAGTATGTTTAGGAATATGTTTTCTAGTCCTAAATCAAGTGATTTCGGTATGATTTGAGGTGACCTCTACTTGATATAAGTTTGGTATTTATTCCTAGCTATTATGTAAAATGAGACACATGTAGCAGCCGACAAGTGCATCGTTTTGATATGGATGTACACAAATGGTTAAATTGTTCCATGGATCGATGCATGGATTCTGGGAAAAAGACTGTTTCATGATGGAAGTGAAAGGTGTTTCATGATGGGTAAATTGGTTGCTATGTTCCCTTCTTTCCCTACTGGTTTGGCTGGTTCTTTTTGTTTGATGGTTGGTTGGTTTGTTAAAACTTAAATTACCTTCAAATAGAGCAATCATATTTAATACATACCTAGCACAGAGCTAGATGTTGGTGACATTGTTGTAATATCCGGAGTCAAACTGCTTGAATACGTATATGATCCCTCTGATGTTAATGTATTACCATTACTATTGGTTATAAGAACACTGCCAGTTGATGTGGCACGCTTCTTACGGCTTACTGGAGAACCCTGCAAAACAAATGAAACGACTTGAATTAGACTTCAGTGGTGAAATAAAGACAAATTTATGCAAAATCAGTAACAGTTTATTATAACATTCAGTATACCAGTATATGACTGTTCAAAATCATTTAAGTGGTTTAGGATACACTGGCATAGCACCATAATGATCCTAAACCGATTTAATTTCACAGAAGGGATGAAATATATTAGATTCTTCATCCAGGAGAATATACAGCTAGTTTAATTTGATAAAGAACTATGAGGAATCAAAAATGGAGCACATTGTTTTGAAATATGTTTTATGTTAGTTTGTGATCTATCAATACCATCCATAAAGCACAGAAAACCTAGCTCCAGCATTTCTACTGTTACACAGTGATTTCCCATCATGGGTGTGTCCCTGATTGATGGTGTTAATATCAAACCTATCTCCAGCATGTCTACTGTTACACAGTGATTTCCCATCATGGGTGTGTCCCTGATTGATGGTGTTAATATCAAAC
Organism: Amphiura filiformis; assembly: GCF_039555335.1. Taxonomy (NCBI): domain Eukaryota; kingdom Metazoa; phylum Echinodermata; class Ophiuroidea; order Amphilepidida; family Amphiuridae; genus Amphiura; species Amphiura filiformis. Next base: position 69,100,330 of record NC_092630.1, read on the forward strand.
CTATCTCCAGCATGTCTACTGTTACACAGTGATTTCCCATCATGGGTGTGTCCCTGATTGATGGTGTTAATATCAAACCTATCTCCAGCATTTCTACTGTTACACAGTGATTTCCCATCATGGGTGTGTCCCTGATTGATGGTGTTAATATCAAACCTATCTCCAGCATTTCTACTGTTACACAGTGATTTCCCATCATGGGTGTGTCCCTGATTGATGGTGTTAATATCAAACCTATCTCCAGCATTTCTACTGTTACACAGTGATTTCCCATCATGGGTGTGTCCCTGATTGATGGTGTTAATATCAAACCTATCTCCAGCATTTCTACTGTTACACAGTGATTTCCCATCATGGGTGTGTCCCTGATTGATGGTGTTAATATCAAACCTATCTCCAGCATTTCTACTGTTACACAGTGATTTCCCATCATGCGTGTGTCCCTGATTGATGGTGTTAATATCAAACCTAGCTCCAGCATGTCTACTGTTACACAGTGATTTCCCATCATGGGTGTGTCCCTGATTGATGCTGTTAATATCAAACCTATCTCCAGCATTTCTACTGTTACACAGTGATTTCCCATCATGCGTGTGTCCCTGATTGATGGTGTTAATATCAAACTAGCTACTGTTACACAGTGATTTCCCATCATGGGTGTGTCCCTGATTGATGGTGTTAATATCAAACCTAGCTCCAGCATGTCTACTGTTACACAGTGATTTCCCATCATGCGTGTGTCCCTGATTGATGGTGTTAATATCAAACCTAGCTCCAGCATGTCTACTGTTACACAGTGATTTCCCATCATGGGTGTGTCCCTGAATGATGCTGTTAATATCAAACCTAGCTCCAGCATGTCTACTGTTACACAGTGATTTCCCATCATGGGTGTGTCCCTGATTGATGGTGTTAATATCAAACCTATCTCCAGCATTTCTACTGTTACACAGTGATTTCCCATCATGGGTGTGTCCCTGATTGATGGTGTTAATATCAAACCTATCTCCAGCATTTCTACTGTTACACAGTGATTTCCCATCATGGGTGTGTCCCTGATTGATGGTGTTAATATCAAACCTATCTCCAGCATTTCTACTGTTACACAGTGATTTCCCATCATCGTGTGTCCCTGATTGATGGTGTTAATATCAAACCTAGCTCCAGCATGTCTACTGTTACACAGTGATTTCCCATCATGGGTGTGTCCCTGATTGATGGTGTTAATATCAAACTAGCTACTGTTACACAGTGATTTCCCATCATGCATGTGTCCCTGATTGATGGTGTTAATATCAAAGGTGCACCACATACATTGCTATGCAAATGTGGATCTATGGGATGTATCAAATTTTAATACTATTAGCAAGACCAAGGATATTTTTGCTGATTTTGGGGTATGTTTGTGTTTGAATACACACAAAATGAATTATGGACTGCCCAAAGTTTATACTCCTTTGCAGGTGCAAGTATATCCATATTTGGTGGCGTACTGAACACACACACTCATCATGAACCAAATCAATAAAGAGTTTCAAGCATATCTCTGATTGGGATAACTTGACACTAGTAGTACTATTCAACTTACCTGTATTTTCACAATGGTACACACAATCTGGTCATATGTGATAGACATTATTATACAATTGTGACCATCAACCTTGATGGTCTCTTTAATGTCTTCAGGTACATCACTATTGCAGGAGCAGAACCCATAACCTGTCACCGTTAATTCAGTACCACCTAAAAATTGAACAAAATCATTTGTAATGCAAGTATTTATATTGGATGAAGTCAGCATGGTCAAAGGAGTTAAACATGTTCTAGAAACACTTAATGGTCAGAATTATTCAAACTTAACCCTTGTATCACACTAAGCAGTCACTACCACTTTAGCGGGTTTTTTTGCCCTATAGATATAGATAAATAAATTTGATTGATTGATTGATTGATTGAGATACTGTATTCAATACACTGTATCAAGGAAAGGCAATCCAGTACATGGTTAGTGTGAACAATCATCAAATACACTGTCCCTCGTTTGTGATTGGTTCTGTTGGTTTTGTTTTAAAATACACGCTACATCTTTCCGAACTAATTTTGAAGATATCCGACTAACTGCTGAAACTGTAGGTAGTAACAGATATATCTTAATGCTAAAAAAACAGATACTCACCAGCTGCGCTTCCACTTGGAGGACTAACATCTATTATATCCCCAGTGTATTCAAACATCACATCTCCTGTTGCTGAGAACAAATTATACTCCATTGTTGAGTTTTGTTTATGTAATACTAAATCACATAAAGCTTTAGCATCAACATTTTATGGATTTGTTAGCACTTTATAATTTTTTATAATTATTATGTGACCTCATGAAGCAAACGGAGAACAATGTTGTAAAAGGTCAATTTTAAGATTTCTACAATGATGATTAAGCACTTTCATGTGATGCAAATGCCATCAAAATATGACATAATAATGCCCAGTTATAGTTGAAAACACTTGAGTTTTTAAATAGTGAAAAACAAATAAGGATTTGTATGGTAAATCAATTGTGATGACACTGTGCTCACATAATGACAGATATTTTTACATAAATTTGCATTCCTTTGTAGTCATGTAGAGTAATGTGATGGCCAGTACATATGTGAGGGCCCAGGGGTTATACCAGGGGCATGTCAAGAAACCTTAACCCTGGGGTGGCTGAGAGTGCACCCAAGAGGTGTGTGTGTGTGGGGCGACTAAAATGTGCCAAAAAATTGACCAATTTGTTTTAGTGTATACCCAGGGCTTCTTCCCCTAAAGCTACCCCTGGGTAGCACACATCTACATACTCAAGTTTGGTTTGGGTACACAGGTGTCTTGCTCACAGAATCTGAAACTGGATCCATCGCTTAACCCATTTTCAAGAAAATTAGGATCCAAAGTTCACCACAAATTGAAAGTTTTTACCAAATGTCCACAAATTGTTGACAAGTTTCAACATTTTTGTAGGATATCTTTGAAAAATATGAGGACATTTTGAAAAATTAACTTAAAAGGGGACATTAATGGAAAAATTGTAATTTATACTGGGCCCTATTCACACACCCATAAGTGTGAGGAATATAAAAACTCATGTACTTACCATTTGAATGGCTAGCTAACCCATCTGGTGACACGTTGACAACAACCTTGTAGCTCCCAGCAGCACCTTTACCGACAGTACACTCTATGGATGATTCTGTACTTACCATCTGAATGGCTGGCTAACCCATCTGGTGACACGTTGACAACAACCTTGTTGCTCCCAGCAGCACCTTTGCCAACAGTACACTCTATGGATGATTCTGTACTTACCATCTGAATGGCTAGCTAACCCATCTGGTGACACGTTGACAACAACCTTGTTGCTCCCATCAGCACCTTTACCAATAGTACACTCTATGGATGATTCTGTACTTACCATCTGAATGGCTGGCTAACCCATCTGGTGACACGTTGACAACAACCTTGTTGCTCCCATCAGCACCTTTACCAATAGTACACTCTATGGATGATTCTGTACTTACCATCTGAATGGCTAGCTAACCCATCTGGTGACACATTGACAACAACCTTGTTGCTCCCATCAGCACCTTTACCAACAGTACACTCTATGGATGATTCTGTACTTACCATCTGAATGGCTAGCTAACCCATCTGGTGACACGTTGACAACAACCTTGTTGCTCCCATCAGCACCTTTACCAATAGTACACTCTATGGATGATTCTGTACTTACCATCTGAATGGCTAGCTAACCCATCTGGTGACACGTTGACAACAACCTTGTTGCTCCCATCAGCACCTTTACCAACAGTACACTCTATGGATGATTCTGTACTTACCATCTGAATGGCTAGCTAACCGATCTGGTGACACATTGACAACAACCTTGTTGCTCCCAGCAGCACCTTTACCAATAGTACACTCTATGGATGATTCTGTACTTACCATTTGAATGGCTAGCTAACCCATCTGGTGACACGTTGACAACAACCTTGTTGCTCCCAGCAGCACCTTTACCAACAGTACACTCTATGGATGTTTCTGAGGCACTTGTAACATCACAACCAACACCTCCCTTTTTGACTTGGTTGTCTACCATGGTAGTGCTGAAGCCACTCCCATATATAGCGATTGATGTACCATCATTACCTGTCATTGGATAGGACATGCAAATTAACATGAAATAATAAACTTTGCTCTGTCTGCTAACCACAATAAACAAAAAAAAGGATAATCGGTTGATAATAAATTATACAGATCTCTGCATCTTTCATATTCCATTGCATGATCATCAGGCAGTGGCTGAATGTCACTATTCTATAGTATGGAACATCAAACATCACTGCCTCCAATGAAAACTATTTCCCTGCCCTACATACAGGGTGTCCCTGAAAGAACTGTATTGCCGGGAACTGATTTTTTTGGGTACTTTAATGCATAAACCAAACGTAACTAAATAACTGATGATGTTAAGGAGCTGTCACATACTTTTGACAATTGACCATTCCGTTTTTGAAATATAAGAATTTTACTAAACTCCCTCATTCTCAAGCCTTTCCACGGAGTCAATATCTATCAATGACAACAGATGCATCATGCGCAGTGATTAAGCCATCTTCATCTCAAAGCCCTTCCCAAGATAAAAACCTACTATGGAATGCAGTTTTGATTAATTTTTATTGATTTTTTTTACAGCACTAGTTTATCAAGAAGAAGTTAGTTTACTGCAAATTGACCGAGTAATATTTTGACACAGTACGGCCCTGGATATTAATCATTTAACTAACCTTGTAATGGAGTGACTGCAGTCACAGTTGGGGTGTAAACTTCAGACTGGGTGAATGCACACGTCCCATTACACAATGATGCAATCTCATTAATAAATACTTCAACCTTTGAGAGAAATTAGATAAAGTATTAGTAATGGTTGAATTTTTGATGTGAACAAATGTGTGCGGGAGGTATAATCTCCAAAGTCAAAGAATATTTGAGGTACTCGATATCCCAAATTTGTAAAATTACATCAAGTTGGTAATATAAGTTGTAAGTGTATATGTGGGGAGACGTGTTATGTGTATGTAATCCCCTTCCAACATTTGACATTCCAACCAGGGAACGTTCGTCAAACCAGGGATGATCTCCAGTTCCCAAGTATCTGTAATTGACTGTAAATATCTAAAAATACATTTGAGAGTGTGTCCCATGTGATTGTTACAAAAATAAGTTCTTTGTTGATAGATTAAATTTCATACAAATTTTTTTAAATAATTTTGGTCAAATGTGTGTAAAATCAAAACATTCTCGCTCAGTTGGTCAAAATAACAAATGCATATCCACCTTCAAAGGTCCAGGACAGAGTCCCCGTTTGGTGTCAGATACCTGTATGGATGGGTCATTGTGTGTGCAAAGTTATATCATTTTCCACCAGAACAATAAACAAACACAACTGAGTAAGTATTGTCTCATTGGCTACCAATCGTCTAATTTGTGATTACCTGTGGAATGTCATACATTAATCGTAGAAACTCTCCAGGTACAGGTCCTAGGTATGCGCCCTCTTGCTTTCGTGACACAGAGATATCTACATTATTGCCAATCATCGTAGAATCATCCACCTAAAACAGAAGTAATAAATATACATATTCTGACTGAAATTGTTTACCAGTAAGCTGGGCACTAAAGTCAGTTTATACATTTGCAACATTTCTGCAACATTAGATGAACTGTACTTTGATCAGCTCGTAATCGGCGGGCCTTATAACATCGCGGATTAATATCAAAATATTTTATTTTGGGAATTGTCTTGTGATGTCTCGCCAGAAGCATCACAGATTATTAATTCAAGTCATATACTTTATCTGCTTTCTTTAACACACAAAATATAGACCAGACAGGTCAACTAATAGCACTCTTAACATGGGTCTACTTTTTCGCATAGTAGTAAAAGCCTAACATTTCCGCCTATTACAAGCTGATCAAACTATAAGCCTCAAATAAAGCTAATCATTTGAGCAGATAAATCACAGCTGAGAACTGAAAACTGCAGCGGAGAACCAAAGCACAGTGTCAATCCTAAGTGCACACAATCATAAACATCACACTCTGATACTGTCCTTAAAAGCACAATTGGATCTCTTTTCAAATGGCCTGCAGATAACCACACTTGGGCTTCTTTTGTAACTATAGAGATCATGTGGTGATTTTTAATAATTTTCTGATATTTTGCAGATTTTTAACTATTGTTGCAACTACCCTTAGTGTTTTTTGCCAGTTGCCTTTGTCTGCCAACCATGCATAATGCTCCCCAAATTGAAAAAATGCAGTGAGTGCTGTTCTTACTAATCAATGACACACTGATCGCCACTCATTTTAGGGGAGTGGAACATGTCAGGGTATGCAATTTCATACTATGTAATCTATTTGAATTTGCACTAATTTAATTCAATCATGAATTTCTTGATAATTTTTTTGTTTTGGTTTCACACATCAGCTAACAAAATTCTCTTTATGTTGTTATGTTGACATAACTTACATCAACAACAGAACTAATGCATTGACCTGACCTTTGAACCCTACCTGAATGAGTGGTTGCCTCCCTCCTCCTCCCTCCTCTTGAGGTCCATTCAACATCCCATGTATAGCCAGAACATTGTCCAGATCTTACCACAGCCACAATTCCTGTACCAAGCCTTTCAATTTCATTTTTCATTTTCTTAGCATCAGCATTGGCTGGCACTGAAAACAAAGACATCGATCATGACAGACTTAATTTCACCAAAGAGTTTATAACAAGGGAGTCAGGACTGTTAATCCTGTGCAGTATACCAAGTGCCATTTCCATAGCAGATTTAATATGCTTTCAGTTAGCCCTTTTTTCGAATAAAAAACCCTGACAATTTCTGCATATAAATGTATTTTGGGCATTTTCGAGAAAATCATTCCATTTGATTACAATTCTTTTATGCTCTAATATTTTCTTTGATAAAAAAGGATTGGTTTTTGTTGGAGTGAAGCTGCAGCTTTTTTTGTAATTTTTCATAACTTCCAATCTCATCTGTAAATATGTACAGATTTCCTCCATTTCTGCAAAACAGAATCCAAATTTCATTTTTACTTGGCCTACAACAAATAGAAAAGATATTACAATAAGATTGGTCCTGCGCTGCCTGTCATCTATCACACAGTAGAGGATAGTAAAATCTAAAATTCCTATCGTTAATTCTCATTCTTATTCAGTTAAATATCATTTTAATAACTGTTTTAAGTTACCGTCATGACTAAAACTCCCCTTTTTCTGAAATGAACAAAACTTGTTTGCCATTTTAGTTGCGCGCAATGCGATTTCGTTTGTGTATTATTATAGCATGCGGCATGCGCTACATACTTATGCTTCCACAAGCATCTTCCATGACAATGTGATTGCTGTCGTCTACCGTGTGATAGACGACATGCAGAAACCAATGAAATTCAGCGCTAACAATCTAAACCATCCACAGACTAAGAATGTAAATGCTGTCTATTGTATAAGATTATCATGTTCAAATAAAACCAAAATAGCATACAAAACAAACTCATTTATTTTTCGCCCATACATTTATCTGCCAAAGTGTGCTTACATTATCTGCACTGTTTAGCATACAATGCATCTGCTACTTCAGATCTCACACCACCAAATCAGAGTCCCATAGAGATATGTGCTAAATTTGCCTTAAGAAAACGTCATTTTTTCTTCACAGGAGCGACTCAGTTTTAAGCGACAGCTATGATGGTTAAAATCAGCCCTTGCCTGATCCCTCTGGCTGGGAAAAAATATAGGTTGACCGTCATTATTTTTTACGACTAGCCATCTAAGTCTACGATGTCCGGGAATTGCCTATTTTACAGGCAAAACCATGCCAGTGTTTCTGTAAAGAAAAGGCTGCTTAAAATCATTAAAAGTTATTTGATCTCGCCCATCTGTGGTACACTTGCAGGAAATAATATTACTAATCATGACCAATCCAAATTTGGCTAAAATTATGCAAATTTCTGCTCATTTTAATGCTTAAATTGAGAATACATGGGTTTTTCTAAGAAGTGAAATTAAGAGCTGCGATATAATTCTATTTGGTGGTGTGAAATCTGAATGATCCAACATGTTTCTGATTGTCCTTAATTTCAGACTATTTTAATCTAATTAACTTATTTTTAGCATAATTTGAGCAAGAAGCTGGTTAAAAAAAATTTCAAGCAGAATCATTGTGTCTCTGACATGTGCTATCTACTGAAGATAGCATTGTGATTACCAAGTTAAAAGTTCACCAAGACTTAGGCTTTCAGAAATTTACAGTCAAGAGGGACAAGAAGCCAGGCAGACACACAGAAACAAAGAAGAACATGTCCACAATGCCTGAATTATAAGTGTTGAATTATATGACCTATTAGTGAAATCTTAAGTCTACCCCCCCATAAGCTTACCTGATCCATGGGCACATTTTATGAGCTCCAACCAGTGCCCTAGCCCACGTGCCACCATATACTGATGTCTTCTCCATCTGGTACTGAGTCACTGCATACCATCATGATTGTAAACATTACATGGGTTACCAGTAGTGGAATCATAAGCTTAGCCTACCCCCCCCCCAGACACACACAAACCGTAAGCTTACCTGATCCAGGCGCCTATTTCATGAGTTCCGACCAGTACCCTAGCACCATACTGATGTCTTCTCTATCTGCCACTGTGTCATTACATGCCATTGATGATTTAAGCTTACCAAATATTATGATTGTAAACATTGCATGGGCCAAAGTCACTCTCTGACTTAAATGGAATCTTTCACTCAAACACACATTTCGGGTCAAAACTCACCTTAGCACTGGTATATTTGTAGCAAATGTTGCAGTTCTCTTCAATTTTAGCCTTTAATTAACATCACTTCAGTCAATGCTCTTCTTCGGTGGATGCAAACTCAAATTTGGAACAGGGCTAACTTGCTCAATCAAAAGTTGAGACTCACACACAGCTCCATTCAGATCTCACACCACCAAATCAGAGTCCCATAGAGATATGTGCTAAATTTGCCTTAAGAAAACGTCATTTTTCTTCACAGGAGCGACTCAGTTTTAAGCGACAGCTATGATGGTTGAGATCAGCCCTTGCCTGATCCCTCTGGCTGGGAAAAAATATAGGTTGACCGTCATTATTTTTTACGACTGGCCCTCGAAGTCTACGATGTCTGGGAATTGCCTATTTTACAGGCAAAACCATGCCAGTGTTTCTGCAGAGACAAGCCTGCTTAAAATCATTTTCATTTATTTCATTTCGCCCATCTGTGGTACACTTGCAGGAAATAATATTACTAATCATGACCAATCCAAATTTGGCTAAAATTATGCAAATTTCTGCTCATTTTAATGCTTAAATTGAGAATACATGGGTTTTTCTAAGAAGTGAAATTAAGGGCGCACAACGATATAATTCTATTTGGTGGTGTGAAATCATAAGTGTTTATCCAGGTTTTTATCAATCATCAATAGCTTTCAAAATGGCAATTAACAAACCTTTCACCTGCTTTCCGTTCCACTCCAATGTGAAATAACCTGCCACAGGAGGGCTAGCAGTTTCCAATCGTTCAACATTGAACAAAACAGCGCCCTCACTATTCTTTTTCAGATATTTCACCTTGTTGCTGTTGGCATTATCACTCCCAGAATGCATTTGTGCACCTTGGATACCAATCAATGGGAAGTTGTGCCCACACTTAGCGGGTGTCATGGTGATTGTAAAGTTGGAGACAGATTTGGTTACATGGACATCGGCTACCATGATGCCATTAAGGTTGGCTGCTGGTTGACGATGCCAATCTGAAAGGGGAAAAGAAGCTGATTTACATCCATTAACAAATAAATCTAATTAAATTTGATTTAAAGGGACCCTTGAAAGGAAGCTATTATTTGGTATCAAAATAAAATAATAAAATATAGAATCACTTTTGAAAACAATAAACACAATTTTCCTATGGTGTGTTCATCTAAATCCCCCCTGCGTAAACATTGGCAATGCAGTATTTATCGCCTTACCAGATTCATCAAGGGTTGATTTGCCGATGTACAGGTTATCAATAAAATAGTCGTCTTTCATATTCCCTTTGAGCTGTATCCGTAAAATGCGGAATGATGAATCATCTGCCTTCGAATGCTTCAACGATATGATATCATAGAGATTGACACACCTATAGCTCCACACATTAGAGACAAGAAAACCTCTGCAATGGAATACAGAACACTACGATGCGATGATCCGTAGTAAAATATTATCTAGCTATATTAACCAGTATAATGATAAAGGGGGTAACCCTACTTATTTAGAAATTAGCTTTCCTTTAAACTTACGTAAATGTCAAATATAGTCCCCTTAGGCTTTATGCATCCATATACAAAAATTGCAAACAACGATAGTATGCTGTAAACTACTTTAAGTTAGAGTTAATTTTGAGAAGTTCACTTACGTCTATAGAAAGTGTGCACGTTGCAGGTATATTGCTGCATTTAATTATAGAGGAGTATCAGCAAGCTGTTACCAGTGCAACTAGCAGCGTAGCTTACTGAACAGAATATTCGTGCATCTACGGAAAGTGAAATTCCTGGACCTATACTACAATTGCGCTAACTTGGTAACCACAAATCAGTGGATTTCTGACGATTTAGTCGGTAATACATCGATTTGGAGTGTCAAATTTCATGATGGTAATGAGAAAAATTTGATTTGATATATGATACAAAAACTCATCAACAAAGTAATAACGGGGTGAAGAGACTGTCGATAGGGTTACGGACCTTTAACCCTTTAAGCTGCTTTTTGGCGAGGGGGAAGGAAAGAAGGAGGAAAGAAAGAAAGAACAAGAAGAAAACTTTTTTCTCGGTTGCGGTTTCGAACCCCGACCCTTCGGGTGCCACGCCTGTGCACTGGCCTACCTTGCCACAGGGGAGTAGCTTGCTCGGCCAAGCTTTCCATCCCCATGACACATGGGATACCTGTTTGTGCCTACGCTTTCTGAATTGTGGTTTTTTGATGTTTAGTAAGGTTAGGGTTAATGAAACTTATTCACTAGAGTAAGTATACTTTTGTAAGTCCTGCATTGAAAATCTAGTTTTTGTGAAACTAACCAAGAACTTGCAAGAATTTCACTGCCTACATCATAGGACATGACGTTTGCAACAGACTTAGACTTACCCTTCAATGTTAAAGATATTCCAATAGTAAGAATATCTAGTATTTGATCCACTATTGTATATTATAGTGAATTTAGCAGCCTTGGCCAAGACTCCTCTGACAGCAAAACACATCTACAAAGAAGAAATGAACACCATCATCATGTGATTATTTAAGGGGCATCATACAGTTCTGCATACATTATGTCTGCTAAAAAAATGAACATTTTTAATCTTAAATTAAAATAATTTAGGTACATACATTTGGGGGAGGTGTCTTTTTGTGAAAATGTGATTACTGTGTTATTATCTAACAGCCCCAGTGCACCTTATTAGGCCAATGGAACTCGATTATTAGTTTCCGAGTGGATGTTTGAAAGAAAGGACAAGGTCGCTATTTCATTATTCATTATTTGTGACCGTCCACCACGAATGAGCCGTAAATGTCCTCAATTGTATTCTGAGTTACAGTGTAAAATGGGCATGAAGGTCATATTCATAGGTATTTCAATTTGGTGCTACGTGTATCTCATTAAATGAGGTACACGTAGCACCAAATTGAGGTACCTATGAATACGACCTTCATGCCCATTTTACACTGTAACTCAGAATACAATTGAGGACATTTACGGCTCATTCGTGGTGGACGGTCACATTTGGTCTCTTTTCATTATCCATTATGTCAACAAAATCAATGATTTTATGAACAGCTTTCTCCAAATTTAGGTACCACACCAGTACCAAAGTATATTGTTGATGAAAGACCATCTCAAAACAGGTATTAATGCTTAGATCATCTTTACAGACATTTTATTGAGAAAAGATTTGAATTTGGTTTTATTAAAATGAAAAGAAATGGGCAATTTTTGTAATCACTAGAAACATGATGAGGTAGGCCCTAATCCTTAAATTTCCATTATTTACTACATCCTCTACCCCTACAACTAAGAAAAACTGCTCATTATGATCAGCAGGGGATGTCAGCCATTTTGAAAGTATCAAATTTGATTATTTCCATCTCAATTTTCAGATAATTGACTTTTTAATGAAAATAATGAAAGTTTTGGTCAAATTGAAAAGGTGACGCGGGCGGTCAATAGGAAACTAACAATCGAGTTCCATTAGCCTTAATTTCCCTGCACTTTTGGATGATAATATAGGTATTAGCATTTTAATTTGAAAAATCAATATATGGCCATAGTTCTAGTTTTCATACCCTGCAAGAACACTTGCCTGATCTCATTGTGGACAATATGCATTAGGTGTCACTGGAACTGGAACAGATAATAGTGGGTTGAAAAAAGCATGTAGCCAGGCTTTTGTTCACCGGTGCAACATGGCATTTTCATACTGTTTGTGCAAATATACTAGAATATTGGACAAATTACTAAAGTATATACCATGACGATATGCACTAATATATATTTTCCATCCCAGTTTTATATTAAAAATATTATTTTATGCCACTGTGTTGAACCCTAAAATGTTTGATTATAGCGGTGTTATAAACAAATGCATCCATATATGTGACCATAAAATGTCAGCAGAAAGTGTTTTGAGATATGGTACATTGAACCTCTCAAAACAATAAAAAGCAAAGCATTTTGCGATGCTTTTATTGATATTTACTACCTTGCAAACAAGAAACAGGGATATGTAATATGTCAATGTAAAGATTATTTTGATGAAAAGTTGCCTGTCCAATATCTCCACCAAAGTGAAAATGCAAACTTTACAGCCCATTTGTAGCGGATTTGTGGTGGCCGGTCACATATGTACCAGAGAAACAAATTGGGATATGACAGCTCATTATAAAAGTAATAAAGTATGGAAGCCGCCATTACCCTGCCATCGCGTAGGCCTGGAACACTACCGCGATTTCTCCCGGCTATATCGCGTCCGTGCTCCGCGTTCAAGTCATGAAAATTACCCGTAAAATCGGGGCTTGCTGCATCCACGGTTAGACTTTTTCAAGCCTGCTACAGTGCATTTTTTTTAAATGTTGAACAGCTTTTTTAAATACTTTTAATGATATTTTTAGTGCATCCATGAACTTAATTTATCAAATGCATTAAATCAAACAGCAATCCCACTATCCGGGCTAAGATTTATACAAGAAAAATACTGTTTCAATCATGAAAATTAACCTAAATTTCGCGCCTACATGTAAGACTTGGCGATAGTCTATTCAGATATTGTTGTCAAGCTTGAGGTGATTGACCCCCGATGATTGACAGTTGGAGACGCGTACTGTGCACGCGATACTGAATGTGTAGCCATGGTAGCCGGGTGCTAAAAGCCCAAATGGCGGCCTCCATGCGTATACCAGGGGTACTAAACTGGAAGCAAAACAACAGCGGGAATCGTTCATTAAATCGACGTGGGAAAAGAACAGAAGGGATCAGTGAAATTTACTGTCAGCCCTCTGTATGTACCTTATCAGCCATGCCAAAACTAATGGGCCCTGGGTTTCTATTAGCACCGTCTCTGATCTCTCCTGCTTCGTAGATTTTCGTTGGATTCTTCAAACATGTTCTCCCACAGAATGGTTCCTCATCCATCACTCTCTTTCCTGTTAACTTGCCCGTTGGCTCATTCTCAAAGTCACTGAAGAACAAGCCTGACTGTTGCGGCTGTACACACTTGATGCTGAATAAATCAAGTAAGGCATCTTGGACCTAGGACAAACAAAAAATGAAAAACAAAAATTGTTGTTAATCATTCCAAAAGTTATACTGATTACTGGTGTTTTAAATACATTATGTGGCATCATTAAGGCCACAGATTATCCCTCCTAATTGGAGCAATAAATTTAATACATTCCACTAAGGAAAAAATAGTTGTCTTTTGATATATATTATTCAAATTCATCACATGTACAATATTATACAAATATTAAATATTTATATAATATTGAATGGCTTTGAGTGTGATACAAGAATATATTGCACGAGATAGAAAATATTGCACGAGTCGAAGACGAGTGCAGTATTTTTCTATCGAGTGCAATACATTCTTGTATCACACGAAAATAAGCCATTCAATATTATTATTATTATTTATATCAGGCTTTTGCTATGCGGTAAATTGAAAATTTAAGCTTACCTAGCCACCAGGTTTAACCAATGTATATTGTAATGTAAGCTTATACCTTTTGACCTTCTTGTTTTCTGCTCTTTTCTCTTCAAAGACAATTTCGGAATAATTATATATAGGTTTATTTGTAGATGTGGATTATATTTCCTAAGGTTATCATCATCAGAATTGCCGCGAATCAAGTTTGTGATTTTACTTGTTTTATACAGTCATGACAGTACGAAATCTCCTGTGAGCCGTTACGATGTCTGTAGTGTATTGTTGTGCTGTTGTATCATGACGCTGTTGGTGCCGTCACCATGGTAACACGCGACGCGTCAGACGCTGATACTTTCGTACAATATTCAAGAAATATTGTATTGCATCCGGGTATTTTGAGAATATTGTACAATATACAGTTTTATTGTATCGCTCAAAAGCCTGATATAAATAATAATTATGAATACAATGGTAAGAATATTTTCATAAGGTGAAATATTTTCACCAAAAGAAAATATTTCTTAGCAATGAAAACATTCATATACTTGAATGTCTATGTCTATATATAAATATGTCTACGCAAAGCCACAAGCCTCAGCATACTTTACAAGTTGTCACTGACCACTTATTTAGGCTTTAGTTTCTTTAAGATACTGCTTTTGTTTTAAGTGTACGGATACATTTTGTGTGCAGTATGTGACAATCCAATATGGTATATTTCCCACTTTGTTAAGCCTAGAGCTATGAAACAGAATGCAGCCTCACCCAGTCTAACCACATACAAACCTCAAGAGCCGAGGAGCCTAGAGTCAAAGCCTGTGACTCTTTGCCACCATAGCTAAATGCAAAAGGTTCAGCATCAGTGATATTTGTCCCTGGTGATATTTCAGTCACACTGGCAACCATATTGTCTACATCACTCACTGACACTGTCATCAAAGAAAGGTCTGAAACCAAGAAAAAAAAAAAAACCATAATTCTTGGCAGCACAATATAATAATGTCACAATATTCTTTCTACGATCATAAAAATGATGATCGTAGAAAGAAGAAAAAAAATAAATTCCTTCTTCAAATGCTTAAATTGTGTTTTTTACCTTCATATACATCAAATGTGACATTAAAGGTCCTAGTAATGACACCATCTAATTCTGCAGTGACACTATGTTGAATGGCAGTTAGTGATGATAGTTTTCCAAGTTCCACCTCAACTTCTCCAGCACTGGCACTGATGGCAATGGGAGCTGTTGATAATATGACACAAATCACACAAACGTGAAAAAGAGACAAAGGAATCTGGATAATTGGAATTACATGGTATTCATTCTTATTTCAAAAATTCTTAGTAAAATAAAATCTCTTGAAATTTTCGAATACCCACCAGTTTCTTGTCCATCATAGGTAAGCTTAAATGATCCAAGCATTTCACAGTCCACCGACTCTTCACAGCCTGTGTAAGCAACTGTCACTTGTTGAACCTCTTTAGCACCCTCTACAAACAGGGACTACACAATGAAATACAATAGAAAGAGACACATTGATAAACCTCTGTTTCTTGCATGCAGTGTTTTTGGGTGGGTTTTGTTTTGTTCCTTTATCAAAGCATTTGCTAAAGATCTGTTTTTGCTGGGTTCTTTCTTCTTTCTTTCTTTCTTTCTTCTTGTGTCAACATAATGAGGCATCGCAGCCACATGTTTTTGGCTAATTTGACCATAGTTGGTCACTAGGACCATTGAGTCAGCACACTAATCTCACACAATAAACTTCTGGTCAAAGCTCACCAATGGCCAAAAACATGATTTTCACTCAAAATGCTACTCCTTCCACACATTACATATCACAATGATGTACTTGCACACATGCATTGGCTATAGCCAGTGTCTAAAAGTTGTATAAAGAATTGGGTTCAAAGGTCATTTAGGAGTAATTTCTAGTATGTAAGCAAACACCTTCAAATTGCTGCTTCTCCAGCAAATGACATGTCACTTGGTCATTAGAACCATTTGTTTAATAGCAGCACAAATGTTATGTGAAGAACTTGAGGTCAAAGGTTATACATTGGTCATTATGACCAAAAATGTAATTTCACATGATTTTCAGTATTGCTACTTCTTCTATGTATTATGCATTGTAACTACACTGCAAGATTCTCATCTGTGTGACGCCGATGTCATCACAATGTCACTCCATCGGAAACTACACCTCGGTTTTCCATATCGCCGGTCCGAAATAGCCGGGTAGCCAGCCTCCTAGGTTTCTACAGAGTGACTTGGGCGCCGGTGACTTCATGGGAGAGTCACACTGGTGTGACTACGCCGACTGGGCCTGGGTGCTCAGTACGGCGTTTTGGGTTGCCGGTTTTGCTTTTATTGCCATATTTTTTATATTCTCTTGATTTATTCAAATAATATTCTTTATTTCTTGCTTTTTTTAGGGGATTAGGGAGGGGAAATTGCAAACTGGACTTTAAAAATAAGGGAAATATAGATGAATAAAATAAATTTGTTAGTAAAAGAAATAAACATGATCAGTAAACAAAATATAGGCCTAATTCAATAAACTAATATGATGAATAAAATACATTTTTTTAATTGGTGGTTATTTGAATAACTAAATAAATAAAAAATTAAGAAATAAATAAACTGGAAGAAACCAATAAACGAAGAATGGAAGAAACAAAGAAACACTTCATGAAAAAAAAACAACTTGAGAAAATTGCAAATAAAGAAGTTAAAAGTAGGAATATTATAAGAAGCATGTAGGCCTATTGATGAATTAAAATATTAAATGTGTAAAATAAATAAATAATTATAACAATAATAATTCATAACAAGTATTAATATTTGCGTGATAAAAAACAAGACACAATTTCAAAAAAAACTGCAATAGGCCTATATTGATGTGACACCGATTTATAGGCATAATTTGATAACGTAAAAAAATCAACATGAAAAACGAATCAAACTAATAGGCCTATAAAAACACCATTTTGAAAAACGAAAAAAGAAAATAGCACAAGCCAAAGTTTTGCATAAACTTACGGCAGTAAAAGTATAAATTTGCAGTAGAAGTAAAACAAATGCATGCTAGGCCTATAAATCAATATTAAATATAACAGAAAAAGTTTTGGCAAATCAAAATGTATAAATTGAAAATGCTAGGCCTATAATAGGCATACTTTGCGAACTTCGCTGAAAATTAATATCTCTTTTAAAACATTCAAAAACACAAGTCGCTCTAAATATAAAAAAAGTTTCAATAGGCCTATATAACGTTATCATGCAAAATATGAAAAAATAGGCCTTTTTTAATAGCAAAACATGTCATCTAACCACTGAAGTAAACAAAGCAATGATATAAGTTTTGTAGGAAAACAAGCAAACAAATAAACAAAATAAAAATGTTTGAAATGAAACAAACAAATAAACTAAGAACAAGAACTGCAAATAAAACACACACAGTTGATTTAGATTATTAAACAGGCAGCACGAAAATAATTAAAAATATATAAAAGAGAACAATAAATAAATGAAACAAAATTAATCGAAAGTTGAAATATAAATGATAAAGAATGTAAAAGCACGATAAAAACAAAGACGGCAGTACGGCCACACACCCATGCACTGTACAGCATGCAGCATCAATCAATCAATTATAAAAACCAACTCATTCCATTCATGAGCGTATACAAGCAGTAAACAAGCATGATACGCGTATTTGTCATCATCGGGCGCCAGATTTTGTAGATACACGCGCCGCCCCCAGAGTGTTCGAACTCATAACAGGGTTCGGTCAATGACCTTTGGCAGCGTAGTCACCTTGAAGTTCGCCGACTGGGTACCCAGCAGGCAACGCATGGGGCACTGGCTACGGAAGTCACTTTGATGTGACTACAAGTTGTGGACCACTGTCGGAATCTAGTCAGTGGTGTACATCATGAGTCGCCGATGCGGCATCGAGGAGATAACACATCGGAGGCTAGCAGTTGTAGTCACTGCGTGATGACACTGCTGCATAGTACCCTACTGCCTTGTTTCCGATGTAGTCACTCTCTTGTAGTGACTCCGTCGGCCACCATAAGGTAGGTTATTATGGCGTGACGGCGGTGGTGACTGCAGAGATCCAGTGCGATGTAGTCACTCTGCCGCCAGGAATTTTGCAGTGTACCTTATCATGTATGCAGTAATGAGTTCCAGTTAGAGATCATAGAGGTAAGCTTGAGGATCTGTGCCTGGACTAACTGGCTTTATACTGCTAAAGGCTGTGCTCATTGAGTGCAAATCACATTTAGTTTGTTTTTGTTTCGTTTATTTTGTCTTTCAAAACAGAATGACTATGACCATGGCTTGATAGCTACTTGCTTTTAGCCATTTCTACAAGATTTTTGTAACTTACATTATATCTCACACAGAGCAACAATGAAGCACATTATAAAATTATCAAATCAATATCAAGTTATGTGATGGAAAATTCTTTTTGTGTACTCATATGCAATTTTCATGATGCTGTAAAATCTCTTTTACAGCTTATAGCATACCAGCCAACATTGAAAACATATTATAGAAACACCTAACTGAGCACAAAGTGACTAACAAGATTAGTGGAGTTCAGCTATCTTGGGTGTGTGAAGCTCCAGAGTTTTTGACTATTTCCAGCCTCAAGAAAAGCTATATTCTGAACACTATTTTTTAAACACAGGGCAACACTTTACACTTATTTAAAGACATACATGAGAAAATGCAACTTTAAAAAAATTGCTCATCCTGATAGCTTTAAACTAAGTCCTCCTATGGAAATGTAGGTTGTATCATGAGGTAGATTTTTAAAATACAACATTCCTAAAACAATTGGATAAATTAAAATGAATTTTCAGGTCAATTACGTTAAGGTATCTAACAAAAACTCATACCTGTATCTCTAGAGCCATATCTGATATCACAACAATGTGTTGCTTCTCATTAATGGCGCCCTCTATGTCAGTCTTCACAAATGGCGTATCATATCTTTCATAACCAATCTGCACCCAATCTTGGCCACCGTATTCAATGTATCGCGCCTCAATTGGATAAGATCTGTCTGCAGTGAGATTGAACTTATTAGAGATCTGCTCAGGAAAACGGGCAAAGTTCCAGCCAGTATATCGGATACCTTCAGCAACCTTGGTCTTTTCAATAAAAAAGAAAACAAGAATAGAAATAATGATGAGATGCTGAGATACACACATTTGTAAAATACAAAAAGAAAAAAAAAAAAAAAAGCGCAGTGATTTATAGTGCGCTACGCACAGGCACAACGCCAAGACGTTGATCCACAAGCCTCAGCACACTTTACAGGTTGTCGCTGACCACTACGGCCCCACATCATTCCATAAACCATTAAGCAACAATTCAGGGACTTTGCTGCTTCAAGAGCGCACACCCTAGACATTCCACAAATAACCTTCGCAACCAGGATCAGCTCCCCGAGTTTCGTACGGGTTACAACGAGACAAATAAGCAGTAAGTTCCTTGTCCAAGGGAATTTCAAGCTAACTCAATTTTTCCACGAGAGCGTAATATAGGCACCGCCAGGGTTCGAACCCGCTACCTCTCGCACCATAGTCAAACGCCTTATCGATTGAGCTAAATTGACTGAAAAGTGTGTTATACATCATCATGCGACAATTTGTAAACATTCGTGATCACTGACATATGCACATAAGGAAATGGGAAATCGGAATACACTCCATAACATTTTAAAGATTATTGATGAATAAAATACTAATAAAGATATCTGAATTATACCGCATCCATACACTGATAACCATTCTCAATTTTTCCACGAGAGCGACGGGAAGGGAAAGAAGGAAGGAATAAAGAGAGAAAAAAAAGAAAGAAGTTGTTTGCTCTGGGTGGGATTCGAACCCGAGACCCCTCGCATGCCAAGCACTGGGCTGGCAACACTTTGCCACGGGTCTTGGGCTTTGCTGGCCAGTGAAACCGTGCCTATATATATCACTTAGGGCGATAGCGTCATCACACCACGTGGGATGCATGCACGAACCACAGGCTATTTTAACGTGCCTCACTGTCACGTACGTGACGAGATAAAATATTCGTGCAGTGACAATTAACCATCCGTGTAGATATGCTTTAATAGTAGACAATGGTAGAGCCTTTCTTACGGTCACATTCAGGTAAAAATGTCAATATTTTTATTTTTGAAACGCACTTTACTTCATCAACACTTTTATCTCATTGCACGAACGTGACGGTGAGGCACGTTAAAATAGCCCCTGGCACGAACAGTGCATATATCAAGTAGTATTTTGTAGTATTATTTATACTACTAGTATTATTATTTACAATTATTTAGGTTAACAAAAAAGGTATGTCTCAGTGTACCGTGCACTCACTTTTAAAATTTGTATCTTACACTTTTTAAATGTTTTTGTATTTTGAAATGGTTAGACAAAATTATTGCCTAGAAACAGATTTTTCTTTCTTTGTGACATATAACTTACCATGTCGGCAGGATCTCCTGTTTCACTGAAAAACAGCCGAGATACATCGTCACCCCCGATTGCCAATCTGTATTCTCCATCTTTTGGTGGCACAAAGTATCCACGTAAACGACCGCAATAGTAGTCCCCAAGCGTTATGTTGTCTAAAGGTGTGCTACCCTCTATTACATGCTTGGATTGAACTGGTGAGGTTGTTGTCCACTCATCGTCATCCATACTGTAAGAAAAAGAAACCATACAGCTCAACTTACCATACTTTGCCTAACCAGACAGTCCATTCCAAAATTGTTACTACACCTTTACATTTCATCGAATCTCTTTTTGATGTCTGTCATTTTGAACATCATACTTGAAAGATGTATGCTATGTAGAAACTTTATTTTGCAATTTCAAAATTTGCATATTATTAGCATATTTGCAAGAAAAAACATGAAAATCAATAAATACCTATATTTTTCACAATTTCAATATTTTATTAGAAATTAAGCATGTAGGCCGTTTGTTATGACTTGATGAATGAAACTGTTAGACAGATTTTGATATTTTTGCTTATTTTTCCTTTTTTGCCCCAAAATGTTGTAAAAATCACAATTTTTGGATGAACTATATTTTCTTTGAATATTTATCAAATTTCTTAATTTAGGTATAATACAGTGCAGAAAAAGATGTCAAAATAAATTGTTCCATTTTCATTTTTGGGTTAAATACTCAATTTTCATAAAATGAAAACATGTCCATTGCACTTTTTCCTCCAGATGTACTATAATATCAAGGTTACGGATATATTATAATCCCTTCTTATCTTCACTGATCCATCAGATACCTATTGTTATGAATGATCAATGAAAAGGTTCAGAACTGGGCTACTAATACGCTGGCGAAGTTACGTAATAATCGGATTAACTACCATAGCAATAGGTACAAACACTTTTTGATTATATCGCGCTGCACTACTACGTTCATGCGGTACCTCTGCATTGAACCATAGATGTCAAAGAAATGCTAAACACTTGCACCTGTAAGATTAGTCTTTTTTTTTTTTTTGGTATTGTATTCAATCTATTATATGATTGAAGACAGGTGATGAGTGAAACCTGCTTTTAGTGCAGCGCGGTATATTCAAAATTGTTTGTACCTATTGCTATGGTAGTAAATCCGATTAATTACGTAACTTCGCCAGCGTATGGTCTTGTCAAGTATCTATAGTTATTTTCATGAATGTGTCAACTCAAAAATCATTCAAGGTCGAATGTAGGCAAAGTACGGTAAGTTGAGCTGTACAATCTACTGAATACCTACTGGAAACCTTACATTTTGACTGAAAAATATGGACTCATGAAAACCTCTATAGTGTCTCCTCTTAAGTTGAGAGTAACACCATGTTTAAATGAGACATACAGAGACATTCTGCCTAAACTTCTCCAAGAAATGAACAGTGAGGATAAAAAGATCAAGTTGAGCATTATATAAAAGGGAGTAACTGAGATGCAGGGGTACCTTTGGTAGGATCTGTGAAGGTAATTTTTGTTAAGTGCAGCTTGTAAACATCTGAACACTTCTGAAGGTATCCGGGGTGTTAGATTTTGTTGGATCATTGACAGGGTTAGGGCTAATAGTAAAGAATTACATACGTGTAGAACTTTTTCGTCATAATGAACCACTTTTTGTGACACTTGTAAATCTAACCCTCATGGGCACTTATGCCTTTCTTACAGAGCCCCTGATTGGTTAATTACATGATATAATAATCAATCAAATAAAGCTTTAGATCTCTCAGCAATTTTGAGCTTAATCCCTTTCAACCCGACTGATTATTCTTACCATATCTCTGATTGGCTCAATAGATGATATATCCCTCTTTTTAACCAATCATAGAAACTGATATCAGCAGGTAGTGGGGGTAGTGCCATTGGGGTTTAAAACAGATTTTTATCCAGATATTGTAGGCCCTATATAAGACAAATACTCTATGTGATCATGAAATGTTATGAAAATAATTCATAGGTTACATATTGACCACCCTCGCCCTCATAGATATCCAAATTCAACAGATCTAATAAAGGAGAGAAAATTGAAAAAAGAAAAATGTCACCACCAACTTCAGGCCTACCTGAAATGTGTGTCCCATTTGTCAAAGATAAGTCCTCTAGAACCAGGATACTTATTGGTTGAATGCTCTGTAGCTTTGCCAGTAACACATTTGATTTCTGTATCAGACACATTCTTCACAACACATGCTACACCTGTAATAAAGTATGGCATTCCACATGGTTATTACATGGCAACATATGCACCACATGATGCATGCAGATATTTCCCAGACATCATCGATCAATTCTCGCTATTCGCAATAAGGGCGCCGCCAGCGGTTTGCGATGCAATCGTGATGTATCATGGGAAAAGGTCGACATCAAGTCCGCATAATACTGAATATTACCATGCTATTACATAGGAACACGTGACAATATTTTTTACTTTGTCAAAATAAAGGTGTTACACGCGAATCGATACTCAATAATACTTAATAATGTGATTTGAAATGTGCACAATTAATTTTTTCTCTATCGATTTGCGTGTAATACCGTTATATTGACAAACTAAAAATATTGTCACGTGTTCCTATGTAATAGCATGGTAATATTCAGATTATGCGGACTTGATGTCGACCTTTTCCCATGATACATCACGATTTTCCCATGATACATCACGATTACATCGCAAAACCGCTGGCGGCGCCTTTATTGCGAATAGCGAGAATTGGGACATGAATTTTAGTCCTTTGTGTGTGAAAATACTCTTTGACTTTGTCTTTGTCATGATGCAATACTAGTGCGAATCACATATGGCATTTGTGCAGTGATTATCTAAATCGATTTCTTTGCAGGATATACACATTTTTTGTCACCTTGAAAGTCAATCCTTGCACAAAACTTGTGAAAAACATGATTTCCCAGTGTTTTATTGATACTGAAATTGTCACCTCTCTTGATCAATCACAATTTGATAACAAGTATGTATGAATATAATTTTTAGTACCTACCTCCCACAGAGACTCTGGCGGGTGTCCGGTAACCACGGTTAGCAAAATAGTTTCCCCTGATGGTGAGGAGAGTTCCTCCTACCAAACTACCATTTGTTGGCTCAACACTTGTAATAACTGAATAGGAAAATGAGAAAAATGATGGTCAATTTGCCACACTTGTGACTTACTTGTGCTTTTGTCAATTTACACAGGCATAAATTTGGACTTTATTGACTTGTGCAGTAGCAAAAACAGAATAATTCTTGCCTTTCTGCTCAAACCACTGCGAAAGGTGGTGACTGCAAAGGATGGGTGACTGCTAGTAGTATATTCCACACTTTTATTATTATGGGCAGATGACAAATCTGGAAAATAGAGGGTACTTTAATCAGTGTTGAGCTACCATGACTACAGCTATTCCAAAAATCTATGGAGCAAAAAAAATATTTCAAATTTGATACATTGATGATTGGCCTATTAAATGTAGAACAAAATCTTAAGATTGGGAGTACCTAATGATCAATTTTGTAAACAAATTACAGCTTAAGGATGCACACAGGATAGGATCACTGAAGTGTTACATGGCCAAAATTGAGTTTTCATCACTAATGTCATCTTCAAACCGTATTTTATCTTGTCATTAATAGATTTTAAAGAAATCTTAAAATTTGAACCATAAGAAAAGCTATTTTAAAGACCCTTTTTCATTAAAAATTAGTCAAAATGCAAAAAGCAAATAAATCATTGTTTTCCGCAATAGATCGCGTTCTCGTAACGCTGCACTGCGGCGTGCATAGCTAGCAAAGACACGCACACATCATGCACATGGTAAACTGGATGGGCGAGGTGATTACTGATTGAGGCGCTGGAGTCGCCAATCGCGATCACTACCGTATTTTATCGTATTGATCTCTTCCAAGGTAGATAAAGCTTGCACCATTGCATTGTTAAACTGCGGGCCGACAGACCACCACCGTCCCCGTCCCAGAATCAGTAGGCCTACTCGATAAATTTCGCCAAAAATTTTGAAGACCATAAAAAATAGGCAAGCAGTTACTACCGGTAGGCCTATATTAGATACCGTACCTAAGGCCCTGAATAATGTTTCAAAGTGTTATTAAAACACGGATTTAAGATTCGTTTTCAAACGTTCTCTACTCCTGATTGACCATTAACGCAATGTCAAACGTTGACATTTCAATACATCATATCGACCATCTAGGCATGGGCCTACAACTCTATGTCAAAAATGTCGACATTTGAAATCGGCATAGCAAGCACGCGTTTATGAAAGCATTTTCATGAATGTTTTAATGCTAAATAATAATTTCAAACGAGAAATATAATCGAAAATGCATATTCGTGCTTTTTTCATAACCCATTTTAACTACATTTCCATTAGTAGGCCTATTAGGTCTACCATATACCATGATTGCGATAAAAGCTTTTGGTTTTACAACACTTTTTGCGAATTTTTTGGCCGAATTCCTTTTTATTTGCAATGTTTGTCTGGCTTTCAACTTTCACGTTTATAATGTTTTCTGCATACTTTAAAAGGTAAACTGCTTTAAAGTATTTTTCGTGAATGTTTTCATGCAGTGTTTTAAAACGCTCTTTATAGCATGATGCCTATATACGGTAGGCCTACTGCATAAACTACAATCTAATTTAAAGCCATAAGTGTTCCGTTTTCTACTTTTGAAATTCGGTTTTGTTAGGCTATGTAAATTTCCGTGTTTTTCAGTTTTCTTGTGACCTCTCCGTATTTTGCCCTTTTCACATTATATATAGGCCTAGGCCCACTTTTTTACACGCTTATTTGATTGAAAACAACAGACACACTTTTTTTGTTGTTGTTGTTGTATTTTATTCACTTTTTATGCGGTACAAAATATTTTACAACTTTATTGTGGCTTTAGGCCTATAATAGGCCTATGACTTTTGTACGTGTTTGATATTCCGTAAAAAGTTAAAAATAAAATATGATAACAACAAACAATTAAAATAACAAAAACGGAATATTGAAAATTTTAAAAATTTTACTTGGGATTCCTGTGGTGTAGGCCTAGCCTAGCCTATCTTTGGCGCGGACGGGCCGCTGTGGTGCCTCTCAAGCACCAACTAAAAAGAAAAAGCAACGAGTAGTAACAACATTAGGCCTATGTTTGCGGTTCAGAAAAGGACAATGAACATAAAAATGCATTCTTAGTCAGTGGGAGTGGTCTAGTTCGTAGACACATTTTTGATTGGACAATCGCAAGATTTCGGGTGCCGTTTATCAGGCCGTAGACGACCCCACGCCATCAAGCGTCTTGATAATGCCTTACACGCTTGTAGAGGTGCGCGTATGTATTGCGCTGTGTAATGCGAGACTAGTGCGGAATACGCGACGCCGCTAGCAGTACGCCGCAACAGAATACGTGAAGTTGTAAACAAGTTTCGTTCATTTTATAATGAGGGGAGTTTTTATGGCGGTAACTTAGTTTTTGCTTTAAAAAATTGTTTACAGTTATTAAAATAATATTTAACTGACTAAGAATGAGAATAAACGATAGGAATTTTTATTTTGCCTATCCTCTACCGTGTGATAGATTTACAGGCAGGTCCAATATTTTTATCGTGGGGATACCGGCTGCGCCGCATCCACTACTCAAAATATTGGACCTGCCTGTCGCCTATCACACGAGAGGATAGGCAAAATAAAAATTCCTATCGCTTATTCTCTAAATATTTGTCAACACCAAAAAAAAAAAAAAAAAGAAGAAAAACACCAAAAACGAAAAATTAAAAACATTGCATTTTTAAAGCAAAATTATGAAAATTAGTACAAAACAGAAATCGCAATTATCATGATTATGTCTCAATTTATTCTTCATTTCATAAAACTTCCTGATTATCTGCTAAAATAATTGCTTGTCAGTTATTCTATGCTACTTAATGTTCTGATGTCCGCAAATTTTAATACAGAGCATGATCTTTTTTTTATACGGAACAGGACAAAATTGTGCTTAAATAATCATAGTTTCGTTCGCGGCAACACGACCATGCACTGTGCAACTTATGCGCGTAACCTGTCTGTCTGTCCGCGCGCCCTGACGCTCCTCAAACGCCGACGCAACGCCGCGGCCTTGCCGGAAGCTCTGCTGCACCATGGAAACAAGACTGCAGTAAATAAAATGGCCACACCATGTGGATAAACATCTGCCGAATGTGCACGGATAATTTTGTCATATTGTATATTTTACCTTCTAAATCACCAAAAAAATGCCAATCTGCTGCAGTTGGACGCCCCTTCTCATTTTCTAACTTGACCAAACGTCACAAGTCACCGGATTATATACTTATGGAATAATCTTCAAAATGGACCTAAAATCCGCTGTATTTTTCTAAATCGCGATTTTCGGCAAGTTCACTTTTGACCACTTTTAACCATTTTTGGTCCGCCATAGCGTCTAAATGAAGCATCACTGAGGTAAGTTTTTAAGTCAACGTTTAGATATGGCCAAAATCTAGATAGTGTTTTTTCATTTTTTTAAATTAGGGCCTAGAATTTTTTTTATCACCCATGATTCAAAAATTTGAACACGGGTCGCACGTTTTTACTGATTTTTTGCCTATATTTTAAAAACTAAGCAAAATTTCAAAAATAAAAAACACTTTCTAGACTTATTTGTCTAAATTAATAAAATTCATGTTTTACAGTTTTTGCTTTTCAAATAATTTTTTTATGGCGGACCAAATATTTTTGGTCAAAAAAACCGTTTTTTTTTTTTTCTCGAAAATTGTACTTTTTGACCCAAAACTGATATTTTAAATGGATTTATGAGCTCATTTCCGTTTAAAAAATGTATACTTTTATATACTTTACATAAATAGTTTTTCGAGTTATGAGGTGAATAATAATGGATAATTAGTGATCCTGTGTGCCTCCTTAATGTACTTAAACAAGTAGGTTTTGATATAAGAAAAGTTTATTGCAGACTTGCATTTTTCTCATATTTCAGGCATATAACAGCACACTGACATTAGTGCAATCATACCATTTGTGCACTATAACACACCATACATACCTGCATGAGTTTGGTAGTGATATAGTTCATTCTTCCCACTGACTCTGAGTGATTCCCGCAGATTCATACTTGAGCCCAGGCCCAGATTGCTAGATACTACTGAGTAGTTGAAATTCTGGCTTCCTAAAATTAAAAAAAAGTTATTATCAACAAAACTGATGATATCAAGAAAACAAAAGTTGTGTTGAATGATACCACCACCTATATGAAGTTAAAAACTGACTTTACCAGTAAGCTTAAGAAACATTATTGATCTCCATTCTCACAAAACCTAAAGACCAGGTTGTTTCGGAAGATGGTAAAAGTGACTGCTCTCAATAAACAAGAATTTTGGAAGATGTAACCCAACTCGGAAACCACCCCAAAATATTATTATACTTAATTAAAGTACTAAAATGGGTGCACCTAGACAAAAATGGAACACCAATGTTTTTGCTTGCTAGTGACTCTAAATACCCCCTGAACAACATATCCAAAAATGAGAAAAAAGGAAATATGGGAAAATGGTAATCTGCATATATCCAAAATGGCTGCTAACATGGCTAATGCAAGGTTCAAATTTCAAAATTGGGTGAATATGGATAAAAACCGTCTAATTGTATTTCTCTTATTATTATGATTCAGAAAAGGTATTGTTTTACCTATCTCTGATGTACAGTTCTTGAGTTATAGGCATAAATGTGTAAAAAATGCTCAGATTTTGATCAAAGTGGTCTCAAATTGTTCTGTTTGGAAAAACATTTTAACCAAAAAATAGTTGCCATATCTCAGGTGTTTGTTACTTGGGTAACAGGGCAAAACATTCAAAGGCCATTGAATCATGTTAACCACAACCTATTGTGTGATGTTAACCAGGTAACAAAACTTTGATTTTGAGTGAGGTTGTCTGTCCATTTCAAACCATCTAACATGCTTTGCTCTGCACTTGTTGTACCCAAGATTAAATCACTGTCTTTGTGCATTTAATATCTATTTAATGACAACACTAACAACACAGCACTTTTAATGTAAACAAAAATAGAATGATACCGCGGGAATGATACATACCAATTATTTTTCCACTTGTCTTGACTTTTGCGGTTACCCATTGGTTACCTTCAGAAATGGGTACGATGCCGTAACTGTAAGAAACAGAATATTATTTTTGTAGACTATCAAACAAATCATTTTGCTATAAAAAATACAGAACTACATTTTTAAAGGAATAGAGCTTCTTTTTGTACTGAAAAATGATGATCTGCACTTTTCATTACTGGTATATTGTGAAGTACCATATAGCTATGGTGTTAGTCCACACTTGCTTAAATACGCAGCATAGATGCGCACGCAAAACAGCTGCTTCAACGCTTTGACATCACTGTGAAAAATACTGTAGGGCTCCTATAAATGCCATAAGCAAAATAGTCTCATCTCAATAACCTCTATGCAAAAATTAGACAATCATGTTGTAGAGTATGAATGTTTGTACCTAGTACATGCGAAGGTCATCTTATGGGTGCACAAGCATATTGGGGTTAAGGAACTGTGCCATGACAGATGAGCATGTTTGAGATGCAGTGACACTGCAGGCAGCTCAAAAGAGATGTTCACCAATGAAAACATGTCTTATGCGAAATAATTGAAAGGACTACTCTCCCCATTTTTCGAGATTTAAAAAATATTATCAAATTCTACCAAATGAAACACAGCTCAATCCTAATTATTCGTTAATAATAGTACTAACTGGCAATAATTTTTTTAAGTTAAATTTTACTATTTGGCCAAATTTATGAATTAAGGGTCAAAAATGTGTGTTTTTAGGGTGTTTTTCAATCAAGTCTGACAATCAAGTCTAAAGACTTATACTAAGTCTAATTTCTATTTATGAGACATGTTTTATTCTTATAACCATCATTTAATTAAATTAACACAAAAATTTCAACCTGTAATTTTGATCAGCTCATGATCAGTCTTTTATCGTGGTCTAGGAGAGAAAAAAACTTCTCATCATATGTGATACGATCAAGCAAAATCAGTCGGAACCTCGGAAATATTGATTTTGAGATATAGCCAAACAAAGGAAACATTTACTTTTGTTTTCTCCTGTTTTGGAAATTCTTTAATTGCTCATATCTTTGGAACTGGTTGTTCAATTTCAATGGGATTTTCCTGCAAAATCCAGCTTTATTAATGCTTTTTACTATCCAATAAGATCCTATCCGACTGATTTTGCTTGATCGCATCACATTATATTGATCACTTGTTTAATATAATAAAACATGCTTACAGATCTCCGGTCTCTGGATCCGTTAAGTTACAAGTTGTACCATTCAGCTGGAATCTGAAACATAATTCAACAAATATCATCGTTATGATACATTAGACAGGTTGAATTTCCATCAATTAGTAGACATGTCACTGGATGGATGACAAAACATGATTATGCGAATGCTGCCTACACTTCTTGACCACCAAGTTACCCCATCTTACCAAAGTTGTTACAAATAATTAATAGGCAATTCAGTTCATGTTGAAAGCAACATACACACACTCCCACCTGTGACACAAACACACCCCAAGCTTTCTAGGCCATTACGTGACAAAAAGAATAAACCCTGTTCTATGGGCAGACGGACCTTTCAATTAGGGTCGGTCTGGAGGTTTTGGGTTTTTTTTTGTTGTCTGGAGGCTAAAATTACCCTAAAATATCACCAAAATCCAAAAAATCTAAACAATTTTGAAAAACATTTTCTAAAAAATAATATTCAGCCAAAATTAATAAATTGTATCCCCAAAACGGCTGATTTTACATGATTTTAGCAATTTTTTTTTTTAATTCTCCAAAAATGTTGGGTCGGTCGGGCCCATAAAACTGTTTTTTCTTCGTTGGTTAAAGGTAAATTGCAACCATGATATCAGACATACAGTGCTCAAAATATGGTACCAGTTCTTAAATAAGACTTATCAAGAGACTGAAAACAGACAATTGTGTACTATTTTCTGATCATCATTTGTAACATTGCTGACTGAAATTGGTTGTGAAATATTGGAGTGAGAAAACTAGGATGATCCAAGAAGATAAAATTGCACTTTTTTGTTATCTCCCTACACAGTGAATTGTATTGATTTCCACACAGCGCTGTGGCTTTTGCACAAGTATGGTACTTAATAAGCCATCGCATTGAAAGTGGCTTCTTGTGTGTACTTGTACAACTGGAAAACCTGAAGACTGCAACTTTCATTTTCTGAGGTGACCAGTCATGTTTCCCTTGCCAACCAGGTCAGCTGCTGATGCTGCAATATTATGCAAATTTTGAGCAAAGTTTGTTATTTAGGATGTCATACTGAATCAATTCCTTTTGAGTTGGCAACTCACCTTTCAATTATAGTTCGCGATTCCCCTTCATCAGATTGTGCTATATACTGTGACGTAAACATACTACCATAGATATCAATGATAGATTCTAGAAATAACAAAAATGGTACTAAGGTTATCTTTTACTGTTGAAAATATGTATACTCCAAATTATAGAAATTCAACTTTGTATTAGCTAACAGCTAATTATATAGTATTGATTGGTGGCTTTGAGTGTGATACAAGAATATATTTTTCTATCGAGTGGAATATATTCTTGTATCACATGAAAATAAGCCATTCAATATTTAATAATAATATTATTACTTTTATTATCAAACTTACTTCGTAAAATTAAATTAAACTTTGAATGATTTGACCTAACTCAGTGCGAGTGTATCAGTGTAATGCTGATCAGCGTCATGTATGCACAGGCAGCCGCGCACATCATTTACGCATACAATATTAGACACACTGCAATACGCGGATTTATTGTACCAATCAGAAGGCTGATATAAATAATAAGTAAAGAGAAAATAGAATATGCAAGGGAAAACTGAATATAAAACAGAACCGTTTGTAACAACCAATGAGTCACAAACTAGGCTAGAAGACATAGAAACCACATGACTCAAACAATTGGCCTTCTACATGCTAGATCTCTAGCCATACCTCAGAATTAGAGAAGGAGAACCGGGACTCCCTAAACCACCACGTACAATCGGGTCGTAAGCTATGGGGAGAAAATTGGGGGTATTCGGGTCCTTGCCGACGGTGCGCTGTGACGAACGAAAACAATTCTGCGTCTCATCTGAAGCGTCTTGGTACTCGCGTGCAGGTCGCATCAAGTGCGTCTCTCAAATGCGCCTTTCCTCCATGTCGCGCTTACATGACGACGAATGCCTCGAGTGCATTCCGAGGGATACCGAATACCCCCAATTTTTGCTCCATGCCTGTATCAAGATGGCGATCAAGTCCCGATTCTCTATCTTTAATTCTGTGATCCATACCCTAATAATCTATTTCACAGATAAATAATTAAGAACACTAATGGCATACAATAGCCCAGTTCGAATGTGTGATTTTCAAGTCATAACACTCAGACAAAAAAGACAATCTGGCTTTTTTGTTTGAGTTTTGTAATATTCAATATAAATTATTACTCTACTAACAACATGAACAAAGAGCTGACAAGCTTTCCCTCACTCCAACAACTATTTTAGGATTCAGCCATGCTCCAGGATTTTGGTGGCCAAATTTGTTAAAAATTTTTTTAAAACAAGATTACAAAAATTATTATTGTTCAATATTTTAATTTCAAGTTACATACTTTTATTTCTGACAAATTCCTGCGAAAACATACCACCTGTTGAATACACAAGATGAAGTGTGCCCATAACAGACCGTATCAAACCAACATTGAAGATGTTTGGAAAACCAAGTCACTTGCACCAGGTTCGTATGCAGCACAACAAAGTGTACACAAGCGTCCTTATGCTAGTGTAAATTATAAGCGCTCGCCAGTGACAAGCATTATGCAAAGCGCCAGTAACATACTAGCAGTGCCATACAGCTATGTGATGACCTGGAATATGATTATAAACTGGGTCATCATAAACAAATGATGGCAGCTGTTTACATTGGTCTAAATGAATATGACATTCTTGTTGATCTTAGTTTTCTCCGAAAGTTTGTTTTCAGACTGGTGCCAGGTTCCATTTGCAAAACCCTGTCGTAAACTTATGACAGTCGTATGTCCTACACAATGGGCATATCGCATGAGGAACATATTCAAATAAGATTAATAGTTTATTTATGCATGACATATGACTGAAGTAAGTTTAACACTGAGCTTTACGAACTGGGCCCAGATTTACCAATCTCGCCATGGATCGAACTCTGTTGGTTTTGGACTTGCTGTTCGTTTATAGTCTCAATACAACCTGGAAGATTTTAATTGTTGGATTTGCTGATCCACCTCAATTTCAGTGATGATGTCAAGGCTTTATTGCCGTTGCACTGCAAGCATGCCAACAAACTGCCTTTATACCTGTGTACAATTTGGTGCTGCAACCAGTAAAATATGCACCCGCAGCACTAAAAGAGCTTGAGGTGAACCAAAGATTATTCTTGGTCTGGATCTTGGAGTAAGAGGTCACCAAAGTTTTAGACTCAGAATAGCTCTATGCATAATACTATGGTAAATCTGCCCCGTTGAGTTCACATTTATCAACAAGAGTTTGAAACCCTATTTGAAATCAAACAATGAATTGCCATGTTTAAGCTTGAGTCTTAATTTAGATCTTAGTGGGTGTTATCGACTTATTGGCAATATGCTTTATATATGCATAACGCAAACAAGCACACTTTAAATCTGAGTTTGGCCAGCTCATGACAAAATAATCAGGAGGCATTCTCCTCTGTCCTTCATGAGCATGCAATTCACAAACATGGCAGACTCAGTTTCTTTTCACTTACCAGGAGGACCACATGAAGGAGTAACTTTTTTCACACTTGGAGTACGATAACTCCGATACTGAAAAAAAAAGACAATTCATTACCACATTGTTGGAAATTGTTTCTGCTTTTTTATTATCATAGAAGTTATCACCAAATGTGGTGAGATTATACTTACTCTAAAGTGACATTTAAAGGTGATGTCATTGCAATAGGTTTTCCCAAGCTGACTTTGTCATATTTACTCTAAAGTGACATCTGTCATTATACAATAGGTTCCCCAAGCTGACTTTGTACACTTATTCTAAAGCAACATCTATTATAGGCCATGCCATTGCAATAGTCCCACAAGCTAACTTTGTATACTTACTCTAAAGCGACATATATAGGTGATGCCACTGCAATAGGTTCCCCCAAGCTGACTGATTTCAGTTCCATCTTTATAAACACGAACCTGGTATTCACCTTCACTGGCAGGTCTGATGGATGAACATACAGCAACAAATAAGGACATGTGCTAATACTGTATAGCCGGATATTGGTTGTAATTTCAACTGTTTGTGGATCTCAAATTAACTGTAATAAACATATAGGCCCTAATACGCTAACTGTGTATGGAACCAAATTACGAATATGCTGTGCATGGAACCCATTTCTCCAACACGACATCAATTTAGAGAAAGTCCAAAAAGGGCAACTAAAGTGATTCCAGCTAGCAAAGATCTCTAGTACCAAAGCTGAAGTTTTGAACCTACCCTCTCTGGCATACAATGCACATGTACTCTCAGACATGCATTTAGTAAAAGTGCCATAACTTTGTAATTATTCACGCAAGACATATAAAAGTATATATTTTTGTATATAAATGCAAGGCATCAATGAATCTTTATACAGATTTGGTGTAAAAACAACAATTAAGAAGAAAATCACAAAAAAACCCAGTATTTCAAAAACAACAAACAAATCAAAAAGTGGGCGGAGGGGGGGGGTAAAGAAAAATACATGCGAACGTTGTCTCATTTGCTCTCAGATCAAAAAAATGCCATTGGCTTCATAGAGGAATCAGGCTGATTTTCACAAACAAGCTCCTACTGAATGAAATAAAAATATCCAATCAAAAACCCATTCAGATTTTTGATACATTCTTCTCACAAAATCAGTTCTTAAAATGCGCTTTTGAAGCTTTCATTTCTCCGGACGGTCGTGTAAACGCTTGCAAAATCACATTTTTTACATGCGGAAAGGAAAAATTAGCATGAATCCAGAGAAATTATGACATTCAAACGGCGCTCTCACGATCGCTGTTGATCGGATTTAATTTTCCCAAATTGCATTGTGAAACTGATCATCTGCTTTAGAAGTATCTGTAAAAATAATTCTGATTGGTCAAATATTTTTCCCGGACCATTCAATAATGTAAAAGAATATCCAATCGGTATATGTGAAGTATCCCATTAGACGGATAGGTGATCAGCTGACATTTCCTTGCGTTCAGAAAGAAAGTTTTAGTTCTGCATTATAATTTACATTACACTTTAAGTCATTTGCGGGCTCAACAGATTGGTGAATCAACGAACTGTCTCATTTTATTTTGTCTGTGTATATTCTCCCAACTGACATGACTGAAGCTGAATCTGTGTTTATTTCTCTTCTTCATATACTACTCTAGCGCTATACATTCGGAATGTAGGGGTGGTTAATGGATCCAGTTCATAGAATGCTGACATGTTTGTGCCGATACTGTTTTCGGCAAGGAAATTGTTGATATTTTGTAATAAAAGTTTGACACAAACATAAAAGCAATATCAACACATGCTTCATGGTCAGTTTGTGAATATTGATTGTGTTTATTTTCATCTCCTATGGAGTTTAGTTTACCCTGGTTTAAATTACCTATGCACAACAATGGAGTGGCCGAAGTCCTACATGTGACCATGCATTATTGATTCTAGGCCATTACAGTGATGCCAACGCCGCGCCTTAGGCGCACAATTGGGCTACTTGGCGATCACTTGTTGCTACTCAAAAAAGCATGCCGCTACTTGTCTAAAATTGGGCTACTTTTGACAGTCTCAGGCCACGGCACTAATTTGATGTATTTTCCTTTCAATTTAGCCGATTTATAAAGGTTTTGAGTCTTTGAAGCTCCAAATTGAAATTACAATGGGTTTTGTGACCATTTATTGATCGGTCAGTAACTTCCCAGTAAGTTTCAAAGTCAAGCGCTTTTTGGAAGCTTAGAAAATTGGGCTACTTGAGAATCCTTTACCGCGGCCTGGCGCTGAAAAGTTTTGGCAACACTGGGCCATTATCTCAAGTGCAGTGACCCAGTGCAATGTGTACATAGAACTTTGCACTGTATATGATGAGGCTTAATAGTTTAATTATGAGACAAAACTGCCTAAACGTTTCCATATGTTGGGGAAATCCCCCTTGCCCCCTCCCCTCCCCCGTAGCACCACCACTGACTGAACTTGGGTATTTAAAGACTAGAAAGTTGGGCTTTTTGTTTTTCATTATTAGGAAAAACTATATTTTTTAGATATCAAAATATGGCCAGGGATGCCTAGCAGTCGAAATTGACACTGGGATTTTCCTGCAGTACGAATCGGCGAGACTACTTTTCCATATGCCGATATTCACTTGGTCGGACATCCGGGAACATTGTCTCCTTTGCACAAGCGCGTGCATAGCAACCAGCTCGAAAGGGGAACTGCATGCGCACACTGGTTTTACAAGGCTATTTCCCGGCTTTGTGAAGCTCGTCAGCTGACCAGGACTGCAGGAGAATCATGAAAATATCAATACTATGGGTTAACTTTCTGTATTACTTTAGCAATTTATTATGGGAGAGTATACGATTTATCACTATAACCGAGGATTACCACACACGTCATACCGTACTTTAAATGATTAAATAATTAAAGTTTATAATAACTTGAGTTGAACTTTAAGCTTACCGACGTATGTATGTGTATCTTCCAACTTGAGTGACCCGGTGAGTTTATTCAAAGCTCGTCCCCATTCTTATAAGGGCGCACACCACTAAATAATTGTCCCATTGAAATACGTGTAAAAACACCAGTTTTATTTGCTCGTTTTGAGGCCTTTTCGGCACATTCTGAGAAATTTAAGGATAACCAGTCGATTGCAAATCGATGAAAGTTTAACATATGTTTCAATGTATGGGTAGTCTTCCGTCTCGTTTTCCCGGTAGGAGCCGCTAAACAGCGCCCTCACTGTTTTTGACATGCTCTCATGACTGTAAACCCGTTTCTGCCCATTTTTTAATAAGCGGACCTATTTTCTCGATAATTATAAAATGCGACTTTTTAGTGATTCAAATTCATGCACAGGCTTTACACTTTTATTTAAGCTATCATTCGCTACTCTTTCTGATTATTAGTCCAAAGAGCAGCCCATTATACCTCAAAAACGTTCTGTATTTTACCGGAACTCAGTAGGGTTGCACAAATGGCGCATTGATTTAGTGGTGTGCTCCCTTCAAGGGTTTCTGATGTTCATAAAATTTAATTCTTTTATCTTTTTCTTGAAATATAAAATGTTTTGAGTAAAACGCTCGAAACAGAATTGCTCTGTGACATTCACTTCAAGAGAAATTCCCTTTCAAAGTTACATGGTGGATTCCGAAAATAGGCAAATTTTCAACATTTTGACCATTCATGCTTACTCTTCTATATTTGCATTAAATTCCAATTCTCTAGATAGTTTTTGACCTTCCATCTGATGAAATTCGGTTTTAAATGAGAGTAAATCACGTTTCACAATTGCATGGGTCTACTGTTAATGATTTATAACAATCACCCCCCGCCCATATAAAACCAAGATTTGGCAGCTTTAAACGGCACGCACCGATTTGTCACCTTAAGCCCAAATTGCTTTAAATCCAAGAAATCTTGTTTTCACACAATTTGTGGCAATTTCTTGAACTTTGAAGGCCTCTGGGGGAATAATCTTAGCGCAATTTTCATCTAAAACGCATTAAATATATTCACTAACATATAAACTATCTATTTAAATCGAAAAACTGCAATTTAATCAAAAGCCATTTCAATTTTGGCTGAATCTCTGAAAAGCACGGTTTTACTCCTAGGCCCTTCGAAGGGCGCACACCACTAAATAATTGTCCCATTGAAATACGTGTAAAAACACCAGTTTTATTTGCTCGTTTTGAGGCCTTTTCGGCACATTCTGAGAAATTTAAGGATAACCAGTCGATTGCAAATCGATGAAAGTTTAACATATGTTTCAATGTATGGGTAGTCTTCCGTCTCGTTTTCCCGGTAGGAGCCGCTAAACAGCGCCCTCACTGTTTTTGACATGCTCTCATGACTGTAAACCCGTTTCTGCCCATTTTTTAATACGCGGACCTATTTTCTCGATAATTATAAAAATGCGACTTTCTTAGTGATTCACACTCATGCACAGGCTTTACACTTTTATTTAAGCTATCATTCGCTACTCTTTCTGATTATTAGTCCAAAGAGCAGCCCATTATACCTCAAAAACGTTCTGTATTTTACCGGAACTCAGTAGGGTTGCACAAATGGCGCATTGATTTAGTGGTGTGCTCCCTTCAAGGGTTTCTGATGTTCATAAAATTTAATTCTTTTATCTTTTTCTTGAAATATAAAATGTTTTGAGTAAAACGCTCGAAACAGAATTGCTCTGTGACATTCACTTCAAGAGAAATTCCCTTTCAAAGTTACATGGTGGATTCCGAAAATAGGCAAATTTTCAACATTTTGACCATTCATGCTTACTCTTCTATATTTGCATTAAATTCCAATTCTCTAGATAGTTTTTTGACCTTCCATCTGATGAAATTCGGTTTTAAATGAGAGTAAATCACGTTTCACAATTGCATGGGTCTACTGTTAATGATTTATAACAATCACCCCCCCGCCCCGCCCATATAAAACCAAGATTTGGCAGCTTTAAACGGCACGCACCGATTTGTCACCTTAAGCCCAAATTGCTTTAAATCCAAGAAATCTTGTTTTCACACAATTTGTGGCAATTTCTTGAACTTTGAAGGCCTCTGGGGGAATAATCTTAGCGCAATTTTCATCTAAAACGCATTAAATATATTCACTAACATATAAACTATCTATTTAAATCGAAAAACTGCAATTTAATCAAAAGCCATTTCAATTTTGGCTGAATCTCTGAAAAGCACGGTTTTACTCCTAGGCCCTTCGAAGGGCGCACACCACTAAATAATTGTCCCATTGAAATACGTGTAAAAACACCAGTTTTATTTGCTCGTTTTGAGGCCTTTTCGGCACATTCTGAGAAATTTAAGGATAACCAGTCGATTGCAAATCGATGAAAGTTTAACATATGTTTCAATGTATGGGTAGTCTTCCGTCTCGTTTTCCCGGTAGGAGCCGCTAAACAGCGCCCTCACTGTTTTTGACATGCTCTCATGACTGTAAACCCGTTTCTGCCCATTTTTAATACGCGGACCTATTTTCTCGATAATTATAAAATGCGACTTTTTTTTTTTTTTTTATTCATGCACAGGCTTTACACTTTTATTTAAGCTATCATTCGCTACTCTTTCTGATTATTAGTCCAAAGAGCAGCCCATTATACCTCAAAAACGTTCTGTATTTTACCGGAACTCAGTAGGGTTGCACAAATGGCGCATTGATTTAGTGGTGTGCTCCCTTCAAGGGTTTCTGATGTTCATAAAATTTAATTCTTTTATCTTTTTCTTGAAATATAAAATGTTTTGAGTAAAACGCTCGAAACAGAATTGCTCTGTGACATTCACTTCAAGAGAAATTCCCTTTCAAAGTTACATGGTGGATTCCGAAAATAGGCAAATTTTCAACATTTTGACCATTCATGCTTACTCTTCTATATTTGCATTAAATTCCAATTCTCTAGATAGTTTTTGACCTTCCATCTGATGAAATTCGGTTTTAAATGAGAGTAAATCACGTTTCACAATTGCATGGGTCTACTGTTAATGATTTATAACAATCACCCCCCCGCCCATATAAAACCAAGATTTGGCAGCTTTAAACGGCACGCACCGATTTGTCACCTTAAGCCCAAATTGCTTTAAATCCAAGAAATCTTGTTTTCACACAATTTGTGGCAATTTCTTGAACTTTGAAGGCCTCTGGGGGAATAATCTTAGCGCAATTTTCATCTAAAACGCATTAAATATATTCACTAACATATAAACTATCTATTTAAATCGAAAAAACTGCAATTTAATCAAAAGCCATTTCAATTTTGGCTGAATCTCTGAAAAGCACGGTTTTACTCCTAGGCCCTTCGAAGGGCGCACACCACTAAATAATTGTCCCATTGAAATACGTGTAAAAACACCAGTTTTATTTGCTCGTTTTGAGGCCTTTTCGGCACATTCTGAGAAATTTAAGGATAACCAGTCGATTGCAAATCGATGAAAGTTTAACATATGTTTCAATGTATGGGTAGTCTTCCGTCTCGTTTTCCCGGTAGGAGCCGCTAAACAGCGCCCTCACTGTTTTTGACATGCTCTCATGACTGTAAACCCGTTTCTGCCCATTTTTTAATACGCGGACCTATTTTCTCGATAATTATAAAAATGCGACTTTTTTAGTGATTCAAATTCATGCACAGGCTTTACACTTTTATTTAAGCTATCATTCGCTACTCTTTCTGATTATTAGTCCAAAGAGCAGCCCATTATACCTCAAAAACGTTCTGTATTTTACCGGAACTCAGTAGGGTTGCACAAATGGCGCATTGATTTAGTGGTGTGCTCCCTTCAAGGGTTTCTGATGTTCATAAAATTTAATTCTTTTATCTTTTTCTTGAAATATAAAATGTTTTGAGTAAAACGCTCGAAACAGAATTGCTCTGTGACATTCACTTCAAGAGAAATTCCCTTTCAAAGTTACATGGTGGATTCCGAAAATAGGCAAATTTTCAACATTTTGACCATTCATGCTTACTCTTCTATATTTGCATTAAATTCCAATTCTCTAGATAGTTTTTGACCTTCCATCTGATGAAATTCGGTTTTAAATGAGAGTAAATCACGTTTCACAATTGCATGGGTCTACTGTTAATGATTTATAACAATCACCCCCCCGCCCATATAAAACCAAGATTTGGCAGCTTTAAACGGCACGCACCGATTTGTCACCTTAAGCCCAAATTGCTTTAAATCCAAGAAATCTTGTTTTCACACAATTTGTGGCAATTTCTTGAACTTTGAAGGCCTCTGGGGGAATAATCTTAGCGCAATTTTCATCTAAAACGCATTAAATATATTCACTAACATATAAACTATCTATTTAAATCGAAAAAACTGCAATTTAATCAAAAGCCATTTCAATTTTGGCTGAATCTCTGAAAAGCACGGTTTTACTCCTAGGCCCTTCGAAGGGCGCACACCACTAAATAATTGTCCCATTGAAATACGTGTAAAAACACCAGTTTTATTTGCTCGTTTTGAGGCCTTTTCGGCACATTCTGAGAAATTTAAGGATAACCAGTCGATTGCAAATCGATGAAAGTTTAACATATGTTTCAATGTATGGGTAGTCTTCCGTCTCGTTTTCCCGGTAGGAGCCGCTAAACAGCGCCCTCACTGTTTTTGACATGCTCTCATGACTGTAAACCCGTTTCTGCCCATTTTTTAATACGCGGACCTATTTTCTCGATAATTATAAAATGCGACTTTTTAGTGATTCAAATTCATGCACAGGCTTTACACTTTTATTTAAGCTATCATTCGCTACTCTTTTTCTGATTATTAGTCCAAAGAGCAGCCCATTATACCTCAAAAACGTTCTGTATTTTACCGGAACTCAGTAGGGTTGCACAAATGGCGCATTGATTTAGTGGTGTGCTCCCTTCAAGGGTTTCTGATGTTCATAAAATTTAATTCTTTTATCTTTTTCTTGAAATATAAAATGTTTTGAGTAAAACGCTCGAAACAGAATTGCTCTGTGACATTCACTTCAAGAGAAATTCCCTTTCAAAGTTACATGGTGGATTCCGAAAATAGGCAAATTTTCAACATTTTGACCATTCATGCTTACTCTTCTATATTTGCATTAAATTCCAATTCTCTAGATAGTTTTTGACCTTCCATCTGATGAAATTCGGTTTTAAATGAGAGTAAATCACGTTTCACAATTGCATGGGTCTACTGTTAATGATTTATAACAATCACCCCCCCGCCCATATAAAACCAAGATTTGGCAGCTTTAAACGGCACGCACCGATTTGTCACCTTAAGCCCAAATTGCTTTAAATCCAAGAAATCTTGTTTTCACACAATTTGTGGCAATTTCTTGAACTTTGAAGGCCTCTGGGGGAATAATCTTAGCGCAATTTTCATCTAAAACGCATTAAATATATTCACTAACATATAAACTATCTATTTAAATCGAAAAAACTGCAATTTAATCAAAAGCCATTTCAATTTTGGCTGAATCTCTGAAAAGCACGGTTTTACTCCTAGGCCCTTCGAAGGGCGCACACCACTAAATAATTGTCCCATTGAAATACGTGTAAAAACACCAGTTTTATTTGCTCGTTTTGAGGCCTTTTCGGCACATTCTGAGAAATTTAAGGATAACCAGTCGATTGCAAATCGATGAAAGTTTAACATATGTTTCAATGTATGGGTAGTCTTCCGTCTCGTTTTTCCCGGTAGGAGCCGCTAAACAGCGCCCTCACTGTTTTTGACATGCTCTCATGACTGTAAACCCGTTTCTGCCCATTTTTAATACGCGGACCTATTTTCTCGATAATTATAAAAATGCGACTTTTTAGTGATTCAAATTCATGCACGGGCTTTTCACTTTTATTTAAGCTATCATTCGCTACTCTTTCTGATTATTAGTCCAAAGAGCAGCCCATTATACCTCAAAAACGTTCTGTATTTTACCGGAACTCAGTAGGGTTGCACAAATGGCGCATTGATTTAGTGGTGTGCTCCCTTTTAGGGTTTCTGATGTTCATAAAATTTAATTCTTTTATCTTTTTCTTGAAATATAAAATGTTTTGAGTAAAACGCTCGAAACAGAATTGCTCTGTGACATTCACTTCAAGAGAAATTCCCTTTCAAAGTTACATGGTGGATTCGAAAATAGGCAAATTTTCAACATTTTGACCATTCATGCTTACTCTTCTATATTTGCATTAAATTCCAATTCTCTAGATAGTTTTGACCTTCCATCTGATGAAATTCGGTTTTAAATGAGAGTAAATCACGTTTCACAATTGCATGGGTCTACTGTTAATGATTTATAACAATCACCCCCCCCCGCCCATATAAAACCAAGATTTGGCAGCTTTAAACGGCACGCACCGATTTGTCACCTTAAGCCCAAATTGCTTTAAATCCAAGAAATCTTGTTTTCACACAATTTGTGGCAATTTCTTGAACTTTGAAGGCCTCTGGGGGAATAATCTTAGCGCAATTTTCATCTAAAACGCATTAAATATATTCACTAACATATAAACTATCTATTTAAATCGAAAAAACTGCAATTTAATCAAAAGCCATTTCAATTTTGGCTGAATCTCTGAAAAGCACGGTTTTACTCCTAGGCCCTTCAAGGGTTTCTGATGTTCATAAAATTTAATTCTTTTATCTTTTTCTTGAAATATAAAATGTTTTGAGTAAAACGCTCGAAACAGAATTGCTCTGTGACATTCACTTCAAGAGAAATTCCCTTTCAAAGTTACATGGTGGATTCCGAAAATAGGCAAATTTTCAACATTTTGACCATTCATGCTTACTCTTCTATATTTGCATTAAATTCCAATTCTCTAGATAGTTTTTGACCTTCCATCTGATGAAATTCGGTTTTAAATGAGAGTAAATCACGTTTCACAATTGCATGGGTCTACTGTTAATGATTTATAACAATCACCCCCCCCCCATATAAAACCAAGATTTGGCAGCTTTAAACGGCACGCACCGATTTGTCACCTTAAGCCCAAATTGCTTTAAATCCAAGAAATCTTGTTTTCACACAATTTGTGGCAATTTCTTGAACTTTGAAGGCCTCTGGGGGAATAATCTTAGCGCAATTTTCATCTAAAACGCATTAAATATATTCACTAACATATAAACTATCTATTTAAATCGAAAAAACTGCAATTTAATCAAAAGCCATTTCAATTTTGGCTGAATCTCTGAAAAGCACGGTTTTACTCCTAGGCCCTTCGAAGGGCGCACACCACTAAATAATTGTCCCATTGAAATACGTGTAAAAACACCAGTTTTATTTGCTCGTTTTGAGGCCTTTTCGGCACATTCTGAGAAATTTAAGGATAACCAGTCGATTGCAAATCGATGAAAGTTTAACATATGTTTCAATGTATGGGTAGTCTTCCGTCTCGTTTTCCCGGTAGGAGCCGCTAAACAGCGCCCTCACTGTTTTTGACATGCTCTCATGACTGTAAACCCGTTTCTGCCCATTTTTTAATACGCGGACCTATTTTCTCGATAATTATAAAAATGCGACTTTTAGTGATTCAAATTCATGCACAGGCTTTACACTTTTATTTAAGCTATCATTCGCTACTCTTTCTGATTATTAGTCCAAAGAGCAGCCCATTATACCTCAAAAACGTTCTGTATTTTACCGGAACTCAGTAGGGTTGCACAAATGGCGCATTGATTTAGTGGTGTGCTCCCTTCAAGGGTTTCTGATGTTCATAAAATTTAATTCTTTTATCTTTTTCTTGAAATATAAAATGTTTTGAGTAAAACGCTCGAAACAGAATTGCTCTGTGACATTCACTTCAAGAGAAATTCCCTTTCAAAGTTACATGGTGGATTCCGAAAATAGGCAAATTTTCAACATTTTGACCATTCATGCTTACTCTTCTATATTTGCATTAAATTCCAATTCTCTAGATAGTTTTTGACCTTCCATCTGATGAAATTCGGTTTTAAATGAGAGTAAATCACGTTTCACAATTGCATGGGTCTACTGTTAATGATTTATAACAATCACCCCCCGCCCATATAAAACCAAGATTTGGCAGCTTTAAACGGCACGCACCGATTTGTCACCTTAAGCCCAAATTGCTTTAAATCCAAGAAATCTTGTTTTCACACAATTTGTGGCAATTTCTTGAACTTTGAAGGCCTCTGGGGGAATAATCTTAGCGCAATTTTCATCTAAAACGC
This sequence comes from Amphiura filiformis, assembly GCF_039555335.1. NCBI lineage: Eukaryota > Metazoa > Echinodermata > Ophiuroidea > Amphilepidida > Amphiuridae > Amphiura > Amphiura filiformis. The sequence continues at coordinate 69,145,199 of NC_092630.1, forward strand.
ATTAAATATATTCACTAACATATAAACTATCTATTTAAATCGAAAAACTGCAATTTAATCAAAAGCCATTTCAATTTTGGCTGAATCTCTGAAAAGCACGGTTTTACTCCTAGGCCCTTCGAAGGGCGCACACCACTAAATAATTGTCCCATTGAAATACGTGTAAAAACACCAGTTTTATTTGCTCGTTTTGAGGCCTTTTCGGCACATTCTGAGAAATTTAAGGATAACCAGTCGATTGCAAATCGATGAAAGTTTAACATATGTTTCAATGTATGGGTAGTCTTCCGTCTCGTTTTCCCGGTAGGAGCCGCTAAACAGCGCCCTCACTGTTTTTGACATGCTCTCATGACTGTAAACCCGTTTCTGCCCATTTTTTAATACGCGGACCTATTTTCTCGATAATTATAAAAATGCGACTTTTTAGTGATTCAAATTCATGCACAGGCTTTACACTTTTATTTAAGCTATCATTCGCTACTCTTTCTGATTATTAGTCCAAAAGAGCAGCCCATTATACCTCAAAAACTTTCTGTATTTTACCGGAACTCAGTAGGGTTGCACAAATGGCGCATTGATTTAGTGGTGTGCTCCCTTCAAGGGTTTCTGATGTTCATAAAATTTAATTCTTTTATCTTTTCTTGAAATATAAAATGTTTTGAGTAAAACGCTCGAAACAGAATTGCTCTGTGACATTCACTTCAAGAGAAATTCCCTTTCAAAGTTACATGGTGGATTCCGAAAATAGGCAAATTTTCAACATTTTGACCATTCATGCTTACTCTTCTATATTTGCATTAAATTCCAATTCTCTAGATAGTTTTTGACCTTCCATCTGATGAAATTCGGTTTTAAATGAGAGTAAATCACGTTTCACAATTGCATGGGTCTACTGTTAATGATTTATAACAATCACCCCCCCGCCCATATAAAACCAAGATTTGGCAGCTTTAAACGGCACGCACCGATTTGTCACCTTAAGCCCAAATTGCTTTAAATCCAAGAAATCTTGTTTTCACACAATTTGTGGCAATTTCTTGAACTTTGAAGGCCTCTGGGGGAATAATCTTAGCGCAATTTTCATCTAAAACGCATTAAATATATTCACTAACATATAAACTATCTATTTAAATCGAAAAAACTGCAATTTAATCAAAAGCCATTTCAATTTTGGCTGAATCTCTGAAAAGCACGGTTTTACTCCTAGGCCCTTCGAAGGGCGCACACCACTAAATAATTGTCCCATTGAAATACGTGTAAAAACACCAGTTTTATTTGCTCGTTTTGAGGCCTTTTCGGCACATTCTGAGAAATTTAAGGATAACCAGTCGATTGCAAATCGATGAAAGTTTAACATATGTTTCAATGTATGGGTAGTCTTCCGTCTCGTTTTCCCGGTAGGAGCCGCTAAACAGCGCCCTCACTGTTTTTGACATGCTCTCATGACTGTAAACCCGTTTCTGCCCATTTTTTAATACGCGGACCTATTTTCTCGATAATTATAAAATGCGACTTTTTAGTGATTCAAATTCATGCACAGGCTTTACACTTTTATTTAAGCTATCATTCGCTACTCTTTCTGATTATTAGTCCAAAGAGCAGCCCATTATACCTCAAAAACGTTCTGTATTTTACCGGAACTCAGTAGGGTTGCACAAATGGCGCATTGATTTAGTGGTGTGCTCTCTGCAAGGGTTTCTGATGTTCATAAAATTTAATTCTTTTATCTTTTCTTGAAATATAAAATGTTTTGAGTAAAACGCTCGAAACAGAATTGCTCTGTGACATTCACTTCAAGAGAAATTCCCTTTCAAAGTTACATGGTGGATTCCGAAAATAGGCAAATTTTCAACATTTTGACCATTCATGCTTACTCTTCTATATTTGCATTAAATTCCAATTCTCTAGATAGTTTTGACCTTCCATCTGATGAAATTCGGTTTTAAATGAGAGTAAATCACGTTTCACAATTGCATGGGTCTACTGTTAATGATTTATAACAATCACCCCCCGCCCATATAAAACCAAGATTTGGCAGCTTTAAACGGCACGCACCGATTTGTCACCTTAAGCCCAAATTGCTTTAAATCCAAGAAATCTTGTTTTCACACAATTTGTGGCAATTTCTTGAACTTTGAAGGCCTCTGGGGGAATAATCTTAGCGCAATTTTCATCTAAAACGCATTAAATATATTCACTAACATATAAACTATCTATTTAAATCGAAAAAACTGCAATTTAATCAAAAGCCATTTCAATTTTGGCTGAATCTCTGAAAAGCACGGTTTTACTCCTAGGCCCTTCGAAGGGCGCACACCACTAAATAATTGTCCCATTGAAATACGTGTAAAAACACCAGTTTTATTTGCTCGTTTTGAGGCCTTTTCGGCACATTCTGAGAAATTTAAGGATAACCAGTCGATTGCAAATCGATGAAAGTTTAACATATGTTTCAATGTATGGGTAGTCTTCCGTCTCGTTTTCCCGGTAGGAGCCGCTAAACAGCGCCCTCACTGTTTTTGACATGCTCTCATGACTGTAAACCCGTTTCTGCCCATTTTTTAATACGCGGACCTATTTTCTCGATAATTATAAAATGCGACTTTTTAGTGATTCAAATTCATGCACAGGCTTTACACTTTTATTTAAGCTATCATTCGCTACTCTTTCTGATTATTAGTCCAAAGAGCAGCCCATTATACCTCAAAAACGTTCTGTATTTTACCGGAACTCAGTAGGGTTGCACAAATGGCGCATTGATTTAGTGGTGTGCTCCCTTCTAGGGTTTCTGATGTTCATAAAATTTAATTCTTTTATCTTTTTCTTGAAATATAAAATGTTTTGAGTAAAACGCTCGAAACAGAATTGCTCTGTGACATTCACTTCAAGAGAAATTCCCTTTCAAAGTTACATGGTGGATTCGAAAATAGGCAAATTTTCAACATTTTGACCATTCATGCTTACTCTTCTATATTTGCATTAAATTCCAATTCTCTAGATAGTTTTTGACCTTCCATCTGATGAAATTCGGTTTTAAATGAGAGTAAATCACGTTTCACAATTGCATGGGTCTACTGTTAATGATTTATAACAATCACCCCCCCGCCCATATAAAACCAAGATTTGGCAGCTTTAAACGGCACGCACCGATTTGTCACCTTAAGCCCAAATTGCTTTAAATCCAAGAAATCTTGTTTTCACACAATTTGTGGCAATTTCTTGAACTTTGAAGGCCTCTGGGGGAATAATCTTAGCGCAATTTTCATCTAAAACGCATTAAATATATTCACTAACATATAAACTATCTATTTAAATCGAAAAAACTGCAATTTAATCAAAAGCCATTTCAATTTTGGCTGAATCTCTGAAAAGCACGGTTTTACTCCTAGGCCCTTCGAAGGGCGCACACCACTAAATAATTGTCCCATTGAAATACGTGTAAAAACACCAGTTTTATTTGCTCGTTTTGAGGCCTTTTCGGCACATTCTGAGAAATTTAAGGATAACCAGTCGATTGCAAATCGATGAAAGTTTAACATATGTTTCAATGTATGGGTAGTCTTCCGTCTCGTTTTCCCGGTAGGAGCCGCTAAACAGCGCCCTCACTGTTTTTGACATGCTCTCATGACTGTAAACCCGTTTCTGCCCATTTTTAATACGCGGACCTATTTTCTCGATAATTATAAAAATGCGACTTTTTAGTGATTCAAATTCATGCACAGGCTTTACACTTTTATTTAAGCTATCATTCGCTACTCTTTCTGATTATTAGTCAAAGAGCAGCCCATTATACCTCAAAAACGTTCTGTATTTTACCGGAACTCAGTAGGGTTGCACAAATGGCGCATTGATTTAGTGGTGTGCTCCCTTCAAGGGTTTCTGATGTTCATAAAATTTAATTCTTTTATCTTTTTCTTGAAATATAAAATGTTTTGAGTAAAACGCTCGAAACAGAATTGCTCTGTGACATTCACTTCAAGAGAAATTCCCTTTCAAAGTTACATGGTGGATTCGAAAATAGGCAAATTTTCAACATTTTGACCATTCATGCTTACTCTTCTATATTTGCATTAAATTCCAATTCTCTAGATAGTTTTTGCCCTTCTATCTGATGAAATTCGGTTTTAAATGAGAGTAAATCACGTTTCACAATTGCATGGGTCTACTGTTAATGATTTATAACAATCACCCCCCCGCCCATATAAAACCAAGATTTGGCAGCTTTAAACGGCACGCACCGATTTGTCACCTTAAGCCCAAATTGCTTTAAATCCAAGAAATCTTGTTTTCACACAATTTGTGGCAATTTCTTGAACTTTGAAGGCCTCTGGGGGAATAATCTTAGCGCAATTTTCATCTAAAACGCATTAAATATATTCACTAACATATAAACTATCTATTTAAATCGAAAAAACTGCAATTTAATCAAAAGCCATTTCAATTTTGGCTGAATCTCTGAAAAGCACGGTTTTACTCCTAGGCCCTTCGAAGGGCGCACACCACTAAATAATTGTCCCATTGAAATACGTGTAAAAACACCAGTTTTATTTGCTCGTTTTGAGGCCTTTTCGGCACATTCTGAGAAATTTAAGGATAACCAGTCGATTGCAAATCGATGAAAGTTTAACATATGTTTCAATGTATGGGTAGTCTTCCGTCTCGTTTTCCCGGTAGGAGCCGCTAAACAGCGCCCTCACTGTTTTTGACATGCTCTCATGACTGTAAACCCGTTTCTGCCCATTTTTAATACGCGGACCTATTTTCTCGATAATTATAAAATGCGACTTTTTAGTGATTCAAATTCATGCACAGGCTTTACACTTTTATTTAAGCTATCATTCGCTACTCTTTCTGATTATTAGTCCAAAGAGCAGCCCATTATACCTCAAAAACGTTCTGTATTTTACCGGAACTCAGTAGGGTTGCACAAATGGCGCATTGATTTAGTGGTGTGCTCCCTTCAAGGGTTTCTGATGTTCATAAAATTTAATTCTTTTATCTTTTTCTTGAAATATAAAATGTTTTGAGTAAAACGCTCGAAACAGAATTGCTCTGTGACATTCACTTCAAGAGAAATTCCCTTTCAAAGTTACATGGTGGATTCGAAAATAGGCAAATTTTCAACATTTTGACCATTCATGCTTACTCTTCTATATTTGCATTAAATTCCAATTCTCTAGATAGTTTTTGACCTTCCATCTGATGAAATTCGGTTTTAAATGAGAGTAAATCACGTTTCACAATTGCATGGGTCTACTGTTAATGATTTATAACAATCACCCCCCCGCCCATATAAAACCAAGATTTGGCAGCTTTAAACGGCACGCACCGATTTGTCACCTTAAGCCCAAATTGCTTTAAATCCAAGAAATCTTGTTTTCACACAATTTGTGGCAATTTCTTGAACTTTGAAGGCCTCTGGGGGAATAATCTTAGCGCAATTTTCATCTAAAACGCATTAAATATATTCACTAACATATAAACTATCTATTTAAATCGAAAAAACTGCAATTTAATCAAAAGCCATTTCAATTTTGGCTGAATCTCTGAAAAGCACGGTTTTACTCCTAGGCCCTTCGAAGGGCGCACACCACTAAATAATTGTCCCATTGAAATACGTGTAAAAACACCAGTTTTATTTGCTCGTTTTGAGGCCTTTTCGGCACATTCTGAGAAATTTAAGGATAACCAGTCGATTGCAAATCGATGAAAGTTTAACATATGTTTCAATGTATGGGTAGTCTTCCGTCTCGTTTTCCCGGTAGGAGCCGCTAAACAGCGCCCTCACTGTTTTTGACATGCTCTCATGACTGTAAACCCGTTTCTGCCCATTTTTTAATACGCGGACCTATTTTCTCGATAATTATAAAAATGCGACTTTTTTTTTTTTTTTTTTTCATGCACAGGCTTTACACTTTTATTTAAGCTATCATTCGCTACTCTTTCTGATTATTAGTCCAAAGAGCAGCCCATTATACCTCAAAAACTTTCTGTATTTTACCGGAACTCAGTAGGGTTGCACAAATGGCGCATTGATTTAGTGGTGTGCTCCCTTCAAGGGTTTCTGATGTTCATAAAATTTAATTCTTTTATCTTTTTCTTGAAATATAAAATGTTTTGAGTAAAACGCTCGAAACAGAATTGCTCTGTGACATTCACTTCAAGAGAAATTCCCTTTCAAAGTTACATGGTGGATTCGAAAATAGGCAAATTTTCAACATTTTGACCATTCATGCTTACTCTTCTATATTTGCATTAAATTCCAATTCTCTAGATAGTTTTGACCTTCCATCTGATGAAATTCGGTTTTAAATGAGAGTAAATCACGTTTCACAATTGCATGGGTCTACTGTTAATGATTTATAACAATCACCCCCCCGCCCATATAAAACCAAGATTTGGCAGCTTTAAACGGCACGCACCGATTTGTCACCTTAAGCCCAAATTGCTTTAAATCCAAGAAATCTTGTTTTCACACAATTTGTGGCAATTTCTTGAACTTTAAAGGCCTCTGGTGGAATAATCTTAGCGCAATTTGCATCTAAAACGCATTAAATATATTCACTAACATATAAACTATCTATTTAAATCGAAAAAACTGCAATTTAATCAAAAGCCATTTCAATTTTGGCTGAATCTCTGAAAAGCACGGTTTTACTCCTAGGCCCTTCGAAGGGCGCACACCACTAAATAATTGTCCCATTGAAATACGTGTAAAAACACCAGTTTTATTTGCTCGTTTTGAGGCCTTTTCGGCACATTCTGAGAAATTTAAGGATAACCAGTCGATTGCAAATCGATGAAAGTTTAACATATGTTTCAATGTATGGGTAGTCTTCCGTCTCGTTTTCCCGGTAGGAGCCGCTAAACAGCGCCCTCACTGTTTTTGACATGCTCTCATGACTGTAAACCCGTTTCTGCCCATTTTTTAATACGCGGACCTATTTTCTCGATAATTATAAAAATGCGACTTTTTAGTGATTCAAATTCATGCACAGGCTTTACACTTTTATTTAAGCTATCATTCGCTACTCTTTCTGATTATTAGTCAAAGAGCAGCCCATTATACCTCAAAAACTTTCTGTATTTTACCGGAACTCAGTAGGGTTGCACAAATGGCGCATTGATTTAGTGGTGTGCTCCCTTCAAGGGTTTCTGATGTTCATAAAATTTAATTCTTTTATCTTTTTTTTGATATATAAAATGTTTTGAGTAAAACGCTCGAAACAGAATTGCTCTGTGACATTCACTTCAAGAGAAATTCCCTTTCAAAGTTACAGGGCGGATTCCGAAAATAGGCAACTTTTCAACATTTTGACCATTCATGCTTACTCTTCTATATTTGCATTAAATTCCAATTCTCTAGATAGTTTTTTTTTTTTTTTCTGATGAAATTCGGTTTTAAATGAGAGTAAATCACGTTTCACAATTGCATGGGTCTACTGTTAATGATTTATAACAATCACCCCCCCGCCCATATAAAACCAAGATTTGGCAGCTTTAAACGGCACGCACCGATTTGTCACCTTAAGCCCAAATTGCTTTAAATCCAAGAAATCTTGTTTTCACACAATTTGTGGCAATTTCTTGAACTTTGAAGGCCTCTGGGGAATAATCTTAGCGCAATTTGCATCTAAAACGCATTAAATATATTCACTAACATATAAACTATCTATTTAAATCGAAAAAACTGCAATTTAATCAAAAGCCATTTCAATTTTGGCTGAATCTCTGAAAAGCACGGTTTTACTCCTAGGCCCTTCGAAGGGCGCACACCACTAAATAATTGTCCCATTGAAATACGTGTAAAAACACCAGTTTTATTTGCTCGTTTTGAGGCCTTTTCGGCACATTCTGAGAAATTTAAGGATAACCAGTCGATTGCAAATCGATGAAAGTTTAACATATGTTTCAATGTATGGGTAGTCTTCCGTCTCGTTTTCCCGGTAGGAGCCGCTAAACAGCGCCCTCACTGTTTTGACATGCTCTCATGACTGTAAACCCGTTTCTGCCCATTTTTAATACGCGGACCTATTTTCTCGATAATTATAAAAATGCGACTTTTTAGTGATTCAAATTCATGCACAGGCTTTACACTTTTATTTAAGCTATCATTCGCTACTCTTTCTGATTATTAGTCCAAAAAGCAGCCCATTATACCTCAAAAACTTTCTGTATTTTACCGGAACTCAGTAGGGTTGCACAAATGGCGCATTGATTTAGTGGTGTGCTCCTTCAAGGGTTTCTGATGTTCATAAAATTTAATTCTTTTATCTTTTTCTTGAAATATAAAATGTTTTGAGTAAAACGCTCGAAACAGAATTGCTCTGTGACATTCACTTCAAGAGAAATTCCCTTTCAAAGTTACATGGTGGATTCGAAAATAGGCAAATTTTCAACATTTTGACCATTCATGCTTACTCTTCTATATTTGCATTAAATTCCAATTCTCTAGATAGTTTTGACCTTCCATCTGATGAAATTCGGTTTTAAATGAGAGTAAATCACGTTTCACAATTGCATGGGTCTACTGTTAATGATTTATAACAATCACCCCCCGCCCATATAAAACCAAGATTTGGCAGCTTTAAACGGCACGCACCGATTTGTCACCTTAAGCCCAAATTGCTTTAAATCCAAGAAATCTTGTTTTCACACAATTTGTGGCAATTTCTTGAACTTTGAAGGCCTCTGGGGAATAATCTTAGCGCAATTTGCATCTAAAACGCATTAAATATATTCACTAACATATAAACTATCTATTTAAATCGAAAAAACTGCAATTTAATCAAAAGCCATTTCAATTTTGGCTGAATCTCTGAAAAGCACGGTTTTACTCCTAGGCCCTTCGAAGGGCGCACACCACTAAATAATTGTCCCATTGAAATACGTGTAAAAACACCAGTTTTATTTGCTCGTTTTGAGGCCTTTTCGGCACATTCTGAGAAATTTAAGGATAACCAGTCGATTGCAAATCGATGAAAGTTTAACATATGTTTCAATGTATGGGTAGTCTTCCGTCTCGTTTTCCCGGTAGGAGCCGCTAAACAGCGCCCTCACTGTTTTTGACATGCTCTCATGACTGTAAACCCGTTTCTGCCCATTTTTTAATACGCGGACCTATTTTCTCGATAATTATAAAAATGCGACTTTTTTTTGATTTTTTATTCATGCACAGGCTTTACACTTTTATTTAAGCTATCATTCGCTACTCTTTCTGATTATTAGTCCAAGGAGCAGCCCATTATACCTCAAAAACTTTCTGTATTTTACCGGAACTCAGTAGGGTTGCACAAATGGCGCATTGATTTAGTGGTGTGCTCCTTCAAGGGTTTCTGATGTTCATAAAATTTAATTCTTTTATCTTTTTTTTGTTATATAAAATGTTATGAGTAAAACGCTCGAAACAGAATTGCTCTGTGACATTCACTTCAAGAGAAATTCCCTTTCAAAGTTACATGGTGGATTCGAAAATAGGCAAATTTTCAACATTTTGACCATTCATGCTTACTCTTCTATATTTGCATTAAATTCCAATTGTCTAGATGGCTTTTGAGCTTCCATCTGATGAAATTCGGTTTTAAATGAGAGTAAATCACGTTTCACAATTGCATGGGTCTACTGTTAATGATTTATAACAATCACCCCCCCGCCCATATAAAACCAAGATTTGGCAGCTTTAAACGGCACGCACCGATTTGTCACCTTCAGCCCAAATTGCTTTAAATCCAAGAAATCTTGTTTTCACACAATTTGTGGCAATTTCTTGAACTTTGAAGGCCTCTGGGGAATAATCTTAGCGCAATTTGCATCTAAAACGCATTAAATATATTCACTAACATATAAACTATCTATTTAAATCGAAAAAACTGCAATTTAATCAAAAGCCATTTCAATTTTGGCTGAATCTCTGAAAAGCACGGTTTTACTCCTAGGCCCTTCGAAGGGCGCACACCACTAAATAATTGTCCCATTGAAATACGTGTAAAAACACCAGTTTTATTTGCTCGTTTTTAGGCCTTTTCGGCACATTCTGAGAAATTTAAGGATAACCAGTCGATTGCAAATCGATGAAAGTTTAACATATGTTTCAATGTATGGGTAGTCTTCCGTCTCGTTTTCCCGGTAGAGCCGCTAAACAGCGCCCTCACTGTTTTTGACATGCTCTCATGACTGTAATCCCGTTTCTGCCCATTTTTTAATACGCGGACCTATTTTCTCGATAATTATAAAAATGCGACTTTTTAGTGATTCAAATTCATGCACAGGCTTTACACTTTTATTTAAGCTATCATTCGCTACTCTTTCTGATTATTAGTCAAAAAGCAGCCCATTATACCTCAAAAACTTTCTGTATTTTACCGGAACTCAGTAGGGTTGCACAAATGGCGCATTGATTTAGTGGTGTGCTCCCTTCAAGGGTTTCTGATGTTCATAAAATTTAATTCTTTTATCTTTTTCTTGAAATATAAAATGTTTTGAGTAAAACGCTCGAAACAGAATTGCTCTGTGACATTCACTTCAAGAGAAATTCCCTTTCAAAGTTACATGGTGGATCCGAAAATAGGCAAATTTCAACATTTTGACCATTCATGCTTACTCTTCTATATTTGCATTAAATTCCAATTCTCTAGATAGTTTTGACCTTCCATCTGATGAAATTCGGTTTTAAATGAGAGTAAATCACGTTTCACAATTGCATGGGTCTACTGTTAATGATTTATAACAATCACCCCCCGCCCATATAAAACCAAGATTTGGCAGCTTTAAACGGCACGCACCGATTTGTCACCTTAAGCCCAAATTGCTTTAAATCCAAGAAATCTTGATTTCACACAATTAGTGGCAATTTCTTGAACTTTGAAGGCCTCTGGGGTAAATAATCTTAGCGCAATTTGCATCTAAAACGCATTAAATATATTCACTAACATATAAACTATCTATTTAAATCGAAAAAACTGCAATTTAATCAAAAGCCATTTCAATTTTGGCTGAATCTCTGAAAAGCACGGTTTTACTCCTAGGCCCTTCGAAGGGCGCACACCACTAAATAATTGTCCCATTGAAATACGTGTAAAAACACCAGTTTTATTTGCTCGTTTTGAGGCCTTTTCGGCACATTCTGAGAAATTTAAGGATAACCAGTCGATTGCAAATCGATGAAAGTTTAACATATGTTTCAATGTATGGGTAGTCTTCCGTCTCGTTTTCCCGGTAGGAGCCGCTAAACAGCGCCCTCACTGTTTTTGACATGCTCTCATGACTGTAAACCCGTTTCTGCCCATTTTTAATACGCGGACCTATTTTCTCGATAATTATAAAAATGCGACTTTTTAGTGATTCAAATTCATGCACAGGCTTTACACTTTTATTTAAGCTATCATTCGCTACTCTTTCTGATTATTAGTCAAAAGCAGCCCATTATACCTCAAAAACTTTCTGTATTTTACCGGAACTCAGTAGGGTTGCACAAATGGCGCATTGATTTAGTGGTGTGCTCCCTTCAAGGGTTTCTGATGTTCATAAAATTTAATTCTTTTATCTTTTTCTTGAAATATAAAATGTTTTGAGTAAAACGCTCGAAACAGAATTGCTCTGTGACATTCACTTCAAGAGAAATTCCCTTTCAAAGTTACATGGTGGATTCGAAAATAGGCAAATTTTCAACATTTTGACCATTCATGCTTACTCTTCTATATTTGCATTAAATTCCAATTCTCTAGATAGTTTTTTACCTTTCCATCTGATGAAATTCGGTTTTAAATGAGAGTAAATCACGTTTCACAATTGCATGGGTCTACTGTTAATGATTTATAACAATCACCCCCCCCGCCCATATAAAACCAAGATTTGGCAGCTTTAAACGGCACGCACCGATTTGTCACCTTAAGCCCAAATTGCTTTAAATCCAAGAAATCTTGTTTTCACACAATTTGTGGCAATTTCTTGAACTTTGAAGGCTTCTGTAGTAATAATCTTAGCGCAATTTGCATCTAAAACGCATTAAATATATTCACTAACATATAAACTATCTATTTAAATCGAAAAAACTGCAATTTAATCAAAAGCCATTTCAATTTTGGCTGAATCTCTGAAAAGCACGGTTTTACTCCTAGGCCCTTCGAAGGGCGCACACCACTAAATAATTGTCCCATTGAAATACGTGTAAAAACACCAGTTTTATTTGCTCGTTTTGAGGCCTTTTCGGCACATTCTGAGAAATTTAAGGATAACCAGTCGATTGCAAATCGATGAAAGTTTAACATATGTTTCAATGTATGGGTAGTCTTCCGTCTCGTTTTCCCGGTAGGAGCCGCTAAACAGCGCCCTCACTGTTTTTGACATGCTCTCATGACTGTAAACCCGTTTCTGCCCATTTTTTAATACGCGGACCTATTTTCTCGATAATTATAAAAATGCGACTTTTTTTTGATTCAAATTCATGCACAGGCTTTACACTTTTATTTAAGCTATCATTCGCTACTCTTTCTGATTATTAGTCAAAAGAGCAGCCCATTATACCTCAAAAACTTTCTGTATTTTACCGGAACTCAGTAGGGTTGCACAAATGGCGCATTGATTTAGTGGTGTGCTCCCTTCAAGGGTTTCTGATGTTCATAAAATTTAATTCTTTTATCTTTTTCTTGAAATATAAAATGTTTTGAGTAAAACGCTCGAAACAGAATTGCTCTGTGACATTCACTTCAAGAGAAATTCCCTTTCAAAGTTACATGGTGGATTCGAAAATAGGCAAATTTTCAACATTTTGACCATTCATGCTTACTCTTCTATATTTGCATTAAATTCCAATTCTCTAGATAGTTTTTTACCTTCCATCTGATGAAATTCGGTTTTAAATGAGAGTAAATCACGTTTCACAATTGCATGGGTCTACTGTTAATGATTTATAACAATCACCCCCCCGCCCATATAAAACCAAGATTTGGCAGCTTTAAACGGCACGCACCGATTTGTCACCTTAAGCCCAAATTGCTTTAAATCCAAGAAATCTTGTTTTCACACAATTTGTGGCAATTTCTTGAACTTTGAAGGCCTCTGGGGAATAATCTTAGCGCAATTTGCATCTAAAACGCATTAAATATATTCACTAACATATAAACTATCTATTTAAATCGAAAAAACTGCAATTTAATCAAAAGCCATTTCAATTTTGGCTGAATCTCTGAAAAGCACGGTTTTACTCCTAGGCCCTTCGAAGGGCGCACACCACTAAATAATTGTCCCATTGAAATACGTGTAAAAACACCAGTTTTATTTGCTCGTTTTGAGGCCTTTTCGGCACATTCTGAGAAATTTAAGGATAACCAGTCGATTGCAAATCGATGAAAGTTTAACATATGTTTCAATGTATGGGTAGTCTTCCGTCTCGTTTTCCCGGTAGAGCCGCTAAACAGCGCCCTCACTGTTTTGACATGCTCTCATGACTGTAAACCCGTTTCTGCCCATTTTTTAATACGCGGACCTATTTTCTCGATAATTATAAAATGCGACTTTTTAGTGATTCAAATTCATGCACAGGCTTTACACTTTTATTTAAGCTATCATTCGCTACTCTTTCTGATTATTAGTCAAAAGAGCAGCCCATTATACCTCAAAAACTTTCTGTATTTTACCGGAACTCAGTAGGGTTGCACAAATTGCCCATTGATTAAGTAGAGTGCTCCCTTCAAGGGTTTCTGATGTTCATAAAATTTAATTCTTTTATCTTTTTCTTGAAATATAAAATGTTTTGAGTAAAACGCTCGAAACAGAATTGCTCTGTGACATTCACTTCAAGAGAAATTCCCTTTCAAAGTTACATGGTGGATTCGAAAATAGGCAAATTTTCAACATTTTGACCATTCATGCTTACTCTTCTATATTTGCATTAAATTCCAATTCTCTAGATAGTTTTTTTTTTTTTTTCTGATGAAATTCGGTTTTAAATGAGAGTAAATCACGTTTCACAATTGCATGGGTCTACTGTTAATGATTTATAACAATCACCCCCCCCGCCCATATAAAACCAAGATTTGGCAGCTTTAAACGGCACGCACCGATTTGTCACCTTAAGCCCAAATTGCTTTAAATCCAAGAAATCTTGTTTTCACACAATTTGTGGCAATTTCTTGAACTTTGAAGGCCTCTGGAGGAATAATCTTAGCGCAATTTGCATCTAAAACGCATTAAATATATTCACTAACATATAAACTATCTATTTAAATCGAAAAAACTGCAATTTAATCAAAAGCCATTTCAATTTTGGCTGAATCTCTGAAAAGCACGGTTTTACTCCTAGGCCCTTCGAAGGGCGCACACCACTAAATAATTGTCCCATTGAAATACGTGTAAAAACACCAGTTTTATTTGCTCGTTTTGAGGCCTTTTCGGCACATTCTGAGAAATTTAAGGATAACCAGTCGATTGCAAATCGATGAAAGTTTAACATATGTTTCAATGTATGGGTAGTCTTCCGTCTCGTTTTCCCGGTAGGAGCCGCTAAACAGCGCCCTCACTGTTTTTGACATGCTCTCATGACTGTAAACCCGTTTCTGCCCATTTTTTAATACGCGGACCTATTTTCTCGATAATTATAAAAATGCGACTTTTTAGTGATTCAAATTCATGCACAGGCTTTACACTTTTATTTAAGCTATCATTCGCTACTCTTTCTGATTATTAGTTCAAAGAGCAGCCCATTATACCTCAAAAACTTTCTGTATTTTACCGGAACTCAGTAGGGTTGCACAAATGGCGCATTGATTTAGTGGTGTGCTCCCTTCAAGGGTTTCTGATGTTCATAAAATTTAATTCTTTTATCTTTTTCTTGAAATATAAAATGTTTTGAGTAAAACGCTCGAAACAGAATTGCTCTGTGACATTCACTTCAAGAGAAATTCCCTTTCAAAGTTACATGGTGGATTCGAAAATAGGCAAATTTTCAACATTTTGACCATTCATGCTTACTCTTCTATATTTGCATTAAATTCCAATTCTCTAGATAGTTTTTTACCTTCTTTCTGATGAAATTCGGTTTTAAATGAGAGTAAATCACGTTTCACAATTGCATGGGTCTACTGTTAATGATTTATAACAATCACCCCCCGCCCATATAAAACCAAGATTTGGCAGCTTTAAACGGCACGCACCGATTTGTCACCTTAAGCCCAAATTGCTTTAAATCCAAGAAATCTTGTTTTCACACAATTTGTGGCAATTTCTTGAACTTTGAAGGCCTCTAGAGGAATAATCTTAGCGCAATTTGCATCTAAAACGCATTAAATATATTCACTAACATATAAACTATCTATTTAAATCGAAAAAACTGCAATTTAATCAAAAGCCATTTCAATTTTGGCTGAATCTCTGAAAAGCACGGTTTTACTCCTAGGCCCTTCGAAGGGCGCACACCACTAAATAATTGTCCCATTGAAATACGTGTAAAAACACCAGTTTTATTTGCTCGTTTTGAGGCCTTTTCGGCACATTCTGAGAATTTAAGGATAACCAGTCGATTGCAAATCGATGAAAGTTTAACATATGTTTCAATGTATGGGTAGTCTTCCGTCTCGTTTTCCCGGTAGGAGCCTATAAACAGCGCCCTCACTGTTTTTGACATGCTCTCATGACTGTAAACCCGTTTCTGCCCATTTTTTAATACGCGGACCTATTTTCTCGATAATTATAAAAATGCGACTTTTTAGTGATTCAAATTCATGCACAGGCTTTACACTTTTATTTAAGCTATCATTCGCTACTCTTTCTGATTATTAGTCAAAGAGCAGCCCATTATACCTCAAAAACTTTCTGTATTTTACCGGAACTCAGTAGGGTTGCACAAATGGCGCATTGATTTAGTGGTGTGCTCCCTTCAAGGGTTTCTGATGTTCATAAAATTTAATTCTTTTATCTTTTTCTTGAAATATAAAATGTTTTGAGTAAAACGCTCGAAACAAAATTGCTCTGTGACATTCACTTCAAGAGAAATTCCCTTTCAAAGTTACATGGTGGATTACAAAAACAGGCAAATTTTCAATATTTTGCCCATTCATGCTTACTCTTCTATATTTGCATTAAATTCCAATTCTCTAGATAGTTTTGACCTTCCATCTGATGAAATTCGGTTTTAAATGAGAGTAAATCACGTTTCACAATTGCATGGGTCTACTGTTAATGATTTATAACAATCACCCCCCCGCCCATATAAAACCAAGATTTGGCAGCTTTAAACGGCACGCACCGATTTGTCACCTTAAGCCCAAATTGCTTTAAATCCAAGA
This sequence comes from Amphiura filiformis, assembly GCF_039555335.1. Lineage (NCBI taxonomy): Eukaryota > Metazoa > Echinodermata > Ophiuroidea > Amphilepidida > Amphiuridae > Amphiura > Amphiura filiformis. The sequence continues at coordinate 69,161,479 of NC_092630.1, forward strand.
AATCTTGTTTTCACACAATTTGTGGCAATTTCTTGAACTTTGAAGGCCTCTGGGGAATAATCTTAGCGCAATTTGCATCTAAAACGCATTAAATATATTCACTAACATATAAACTATCTATTTAAATCGAAAAAACTGCAATTTAATCAAAAGCCATTTCAATTTTGGCTGAATCTCTGAAAAGCACGGTTTTACTCCTAGGCCCTTCGAAGGGCGCACACCACTAAATAATTGTCCCATTGAAATACGTGTAAAAACACCAGTTTTATTTGCTCGTTTTGAGGCCTTTTCGGCACATTCTGAGAAATTTAAGGATAACCAGTCGATTGCAAATCGATGAAAGTTTAACATATGTTTCAATGTATGGGTAGTCTTCCGTCTCGTTTTCCCGGTAGGACCGCTAAACAGCGCCCTCACTGTTTTGACATGCTCTCATGACTGTAAACCCGTTTCTGCCCATTTTTTAATACGCGGACCTATTTTCTCGATAATTATAAAATGCGACTTTTTAGTGATTCAAATTCATGCACAGGCTTTACACTTTTATTTAAGCTATCATTCGCTACTCTTTCTGATTATTAGTCCCAAGTGTAGCCCATTATACCTCAAAAACTTTCTGTATTTTACCGGAACTCAGTAGGGTTGCACAAATGGCGCATTGATTTAGTGGTGTGCTCCTTCAAGGGTTTCTGATGTTCATAAAATTTAATTCTTTTATCTTTTCTTGAAATATAAAATGTTTTGAGTAAAACGCTCGAAACAGAATTGCTCTGTGACATTCACTTCAAGAGAAATTCCCTTTCAAAGTTACATGGTGGATTCGAAAATAGGCAAATTTTCAACATTTTGACCATTCATGCTTACTCTTCTATATTTGCATTAAATTCCAATTCTCTAGATAGTTTTGACCTTCCATCTGATGAAATTCGGTTTTAAATGAGAGTAAATCACGTTTCACAATTGCATGGGTCTACTGTTAATGATTTATAACAATCACCCCCCCGCCCATATAAAACCAAGATTTGGCAGCTTTAAACGGCACGCACCGATTTGTCACCTTAAGCCCAAATTGCTTTAAATCCAAGAAATCTTGTTTTCACACAATTTGTGGCAATTTCTTGAACTTTGAAGGCCTCTGGGGAATAATCTTAGCGCAATTTGCATCTAAAACGCATTAAATATATTCACTAACATATAAACTATCTATTTAAATCGAAAAAACTGCAATTTAATCAAAAGCCATTTCAATTTTGGCTGAATCTCTGAAAAGCACGGTTTTACTGCTAGGCCCTTCGAAGGGCGCACACCACTAAATAATTGTCCCATTGAAATACGTGTAAAAACACCAGTTTTATTTGCTCGTTTTGAGGCCTTTTCGGCACATTCTGAGAAATTTAAGGATAACCAGTCGATTGCAAATCGATGAAAGTTTAACATATGTTTCAATGTATGGGTAGTCTTCCGTCTCGTTTTCCCGGTAGAACCGCTAAACAGCGCCCTCACTGTTTTGACATGCTCTCATGACTGTAAACCCGTTTCTGCCCATTTTTTAATACGCGGACCTATTTTCTCGATAATTATAAAAATGCGACTTTTTTAGTGTTTCAAATTCATGCACAGGCTTGACACTTTTATGTAAGCTATACTTCGCTACTCTTTCTGATTATTAGTCAAAAGAGCAGCCCATTATACCTCAAAAACTTTCTGTATTTTACCGGAACTCAGTAGGGTTGCACAAATGGCGCATTGATTTAGTGGTGTGCTCCTTCAAGGGTTTCTGATGTTCATAAAATTTAATTCTTTTATCTTTTTCTTGAAATATAAAATGTTTTGAGTAAAACGCTCGAAACAGAATTGCTCTGTGACATTCACTTCAAGAGAAATTCCCTTTCAAAGTTACATGGTGGATTCGAAAATAGGCAAATTTTCAACATTTTGACCATTCATGCTTACTCTTCTATATTTGCATTAAATTCCAATTCTCTAGATAGTTTTTTGACCTTCCATCTGATGAAATTCGGTTTTAAATGAGAGTAAATCACGTTTCACAATTGCATGGGTCTACTGTTAATGATTTATAACAATCACCCCCCCGCCCATATAAAACCAAGATTTGGCAGCTTTAAACGGCACGCACCGATTTGTCACCTTAAGCCCAAATTGCTTTAAATCCAAGAAATCTTGTTTTCACACAATTTGTGGCAATTTCTTGAACTTTGAAGGCCTCTGGGGAAATAATCTTAGCGCAATTTGCATCTAAAACGCATTAAATATATTCACTAACATATAAACTATCTATTTAAATCGAAAAAACTGCAATTTAATCAAAAGCCATTTCAATTTTGGCTGAATCTCTGAAAAGCACGGTTTTACTCCTAGGCCCTTCGAAGGGCGCACACCACTAAATAATTGTCCCATTGAAATACGTGTAAAAACACCAGTTTTATTTGCTCGTTTTGAGGCCTTTTCGGCACATTCTGAGAAATTTAAGGATAACCAGTCGATTGCAAATCGATGAAAGTTTAACATATGTTTCAATGTATGGGTAGTCTTCCGTCTCGTTTTCCCGGTAGAACCGCTAAACAGCGCCCTCACTGTTTTGACATGCTCTCATGACTGTAAACCCGTTTCTGCCCATTTTTTAATACGCGGACCTATTTTCTCGATAATTATAAAAATGCGACTTTTTAGTGATTCAAATTCATGCACAGGCTTTACACTTTTATTTAAGCTATCATTCGCTACTCTTTCTGATTATTAGTCAAAGAGCAGCCCATTATACCTCAAAAACTTTCTGTATTTTACCGGAACTCAGTAGGGTTGCACAAATGGCGCATTGATTTAGTGGTGTGCTCCTTCAAGGGTTTCTGATGTTCATAAAATTTAATTCTTTTATCTTTTTCTTGAAATATAAAATGTTTTGAGTAAAACGCTCGAAACAGAATTGCTCTGTGACATTCACTTCAAGAGAAATTCCCTTTCAAAGTTACATGGTGGATTCGAAAATAGGCAAATTTTCAACATTTTGACCATTCATGCTTACTCTTCTATATTTGCATTAAATTCCAATTCTCTAGATAGTTTTTTGACCTTCCATCTGATGAAATTCGGTTTTAAATGAGAGTAAATCACGTTTCACAATTGCATGGGTCTACTGTTAATGATTTATAACAATCACCCCCCCGCCCATATAAAACCAAGATTTGGCAGCTTTACACGGCACGCACCGATTTGTCACCTTAAGCCCAAATTGCTTTAAATCCAAGAAATCTTGTTTTCACACAATTTGTGGCAATTTCTTGAACTTTGAAGGCCTCTGGGGAATAATCTTAGCGCAATTTGCATCTAAAACGCATTAAATATATTAACTAACATATAATCTATCTATAAAAAACAAAAAAACTGCAATTTAATCAAAAGCCATTTCAATTTTGGCTGAATCTCTGAAAAGCACGGTTTTACTCCTAGGCCCTTCGAAGGGCGCACACCACTAAATAATTGTCCCATTGAAATACGTGTAAAAACACCAGTTTTATTTGCTCGTTTTGAGGCCTTTTCGGCACATTCTGAGAAATTTAAGGATAACCAGTCGATTGCAAATCGATGAAAGTTTAACATATGTTTCAATGTATGGGTAGTCTTCCGTCTCGTTTTCCCGGTAGGACCGCTAAACAGCGCCCTCACTGTTTTGACATGCTCTCATGACTGTAAACCCGTTTCTGCCCATTTTTTAATACGCGGACCTATTTTCTCGATAATTATAAAAATGCGACTTTTTTTTTGATTCAAATTCATGCACAGGCTTTACACTTTTATTTAAGCTATCATTCGCTACTCTTTCTGATTATTAGTCAAAGAGCAGCCCATTATACCTCAAAAACTTTCTGTATTTTACCGGAACTCAGTAGGGTTGCACAAATGGCGCATTGATTTAGTGGTGTGCTCCCTTTAAGGGTTTCTGATGTTCATAAAATTTAATTCTTTTATCTTTTTCTTGAAATATAAAATGTTTTGAGTAAAACGCTCGAAACAGAATTGCTCTGTGACATTCACTTCAAGAGAAATTCCCTTTCAAAGTTACATGGTGGATTCGAAAATAGGCAAATTTTCAACATTTTGACCATTCATGCTTACTCTTCTATATTTGCATTAAATTCCAATTCTCTAGATAGTTTTTGACCTTCCATCTGATGAAATTCGGTTTTAAATGAGAGTAAATCACGTTTCACAATTGCATGGGTCTACTGTTAATGATTTATAACAATCACCCCCCGCCCATATAAAACCAAGATTTGGCAGCTTTAAACGGCACGCACCGATTTGTCACCTTAAGCCCAAATTGCTTTAAATCCAAGAAATCTTGTTTTCACACAATTTGTGGCAATTTCTTGACCTTTGAAGGCCTCTGGTGGAATAATCTTAGCGCAATTTGCATCTAAAACGCATTAAATATATTCACTAACATATAAACTATCTATTTAAATCAGAAAAAACTGCAATTTAATCAACAGCCATTTCAATTTTGGCTGAATCTCTGAAAAGCACGGTTTTACTCCTAGGCCCTTCGAAGGGCGCACACCACTAAATAATTGTCCCATTGAAATACGTGTAAAAACACCAGTTTTATTTGCTCGTTTTGAGGCCTTTTCGGCACATTCTGAGAAATTTAAGGATAACCAGTCGATTGCAAATCGATGAAAGTTTAACATATGTTTCAATGTATGGGTAGTCTTCCGTCTCGTTTTCCCGGTAGGAGCCGCTAAACAGCGCCCTCACTGTTTTTGACATGCTCTCATGACTGTAAACCCGTTTCTGCCCATTTTTTAATACGCGGACCTATTTTCTCGATAATTATAAAAATGCGACTTTTTAGTGATTCAAATTCATGCACAGGCTTTACACTTTTATTTAAGCTATCATTCGCTACTCTTTCTGATTATTAGTCAAAGAGCAGCCCATTATACCTCAAAAACTTTCTGTATTTTACCGGAACTCAGTAGGGTTGCACAAATGGCGCATTGATTTAGTGGTGTGCTCCCTCAAGGGTTTCTGATGTTCATAAAATTTAATTCTTTTATCTTTTTCTTGAAATATAAAATGTTTTGAGTAAAACGCTCGAAACAGAATTGCTCTGTGACATTCACTTCAAGAGAAATTCCCTTTCAAAGTTACATGGTGGATTCGAAAATAGGCAAATTTTCAACATTTTGACCATTCATGCTTACTCTTCTATATTTGCATTAAATTCCAATTCTCTAGATAGATTTTGACCTTCCATCTGATGAAATTCGGTTTTAAATGAGAGTAAATCACGTTTCACAATTGCATGGGTCTACTGTTAATGATTTATAACAATCACCCCCCCCCCCATATAAAACCAAGATTTGGCAGCTTTAAACGGCACGCACCGATTTGTCACCTTAAGCCCAAATTGCTTTAAATCCAAGAAATCTTGTTTTCACACAATTTGTGGCAATTTCTTGAACTTTGAAGGCCTCTGGGGGATAATCTTAGCGCAATTTGCATCTAAAACGCATTAAATATATTCACTAACATATAAACTATCTATTTAAATCGAAAAAACTGCAATTTAATCAAAAGCCATTTCAATTTTGGCTGAATCTCTGAAAAGCACGGTTTTACTCCTAGGCCCTTCGAAGGGCGCACACCACTAAATAATTGTCCCATTGAAATACGTGTAAAAACACCAGTTTTATTTGCTCGTTTGAGGCCTTTTCGGCACATTCTGAGAATTTAAGGATAACCAGTCGATTGCAAATCGATGAAAGTTTAACATATGTTTCAATGTATGGGTAGTCTTCCGTCTCGTTTTCCCGGTAGGACCGCTAAACAGCGCCCTCACTGTTTTGACATGCTCTCATGACTGTAAAACCGTTTCTGCCCATTTTTTAATACGCGGACCTATTTTCTCGATAATTATAAAAATGCGACTTTTTAGTGATTCAAATTCATGCACAGGCTTTACACTTTTATTTAAGCTATCATTCGCTACTCTTTCTGATTATTAGTCAAAAGCAGCCCATTATACCTCAAAAACTTTCTGTATTTTACCGGAACTCAGTAGGGTTGCACAAATGGCGCATTGATTTAGTGGTGTGCTCCCTTCAAGGGTTTCTGATGTTCATAAAATTTAATTCTTTTATCTTTTTCTTGAAATATAAAATGTTTTGAGTAAAACGCTCGAAACAGAATTGCTCTGTGACATTCACTTCAAGAGAAATTCCCTTTCAAAGTTACATGGTGGATTCCGAAAAGATGCAAATTTTCAACATTTTGACCATTCATGCTTACTCTTCTATATTTGCATTAAATTCCAATTCTCTAGATAGTTTTTGTCTTTCTTTCTGATGAAATTCGGTTTTAAATGAGAGTAAATCACGTTTCACAATTGCATGGGTCTACTGTTAATGATTTATAACAATCACCCCCCCCCCATATAAAACCAAGATTTGGCAGCTTTAAACGGCACGCACCGATTTGTCACCTTAAGCCCAAATTGCTTTAAATCCAAGAAATCTTGTTTTCACACAATTTGTGGCAATTTCTTGAACTTTGAAGGCCTCTGGGGAATAATCTTAGCGCAATTTGCATCTAAAACGCATTAAATATATTCACTAACATATAAACTATCTATTTAAATCGAAAAAACTGCAATTTAATCAAAAGCCATTTCAATTTTGGCTGAATCTCTGAAAAGCACGGTTTTACTCCTAGGCCCTTCGAAGGGCGCACACCACTAAATAATTGTCCCATTGAAATACGTGTAAAAACACCAGTTTTATTTGCTCGTTTTGAGGCCTTTTCGGCACATTCTGAGAAATTTAAGGATAACCAGTCGATTGCAAATCGATGAAAGTTTAACATATGTTTCAATGTATGGGTAGTCTTCCGTCTCGTTTTCCCGGTAGAGACCGCTAAACAGCGCCCTCACTGTTTTGACATGCTCTCATGACTGTAAACCCGTTTCTGCCCATTTTTTAATACGCGGACCTATTTTCTCGATAATTATAAAAATGCGACTTTTTAGTGATTCAAATTCATGCACAGGCTTTACACTTTTATTTAAGCTATCATTCGCTACTCTTTCTGATTATTAGTCAAAAGAGCAGCCCATAATAAATAAAAAACTTTCTGTATTTTACCGGAACTCAGTAGGGTTGCACAAATGGCGCATTGATTTAGTGGTGTGCTCCCTTCAAGGGTTTCTGATGTTCATAAAATTTAATTCTTTTATCTTTTTCTTGAAATATAAAATGTTTTGAGTAAAACGCTCGAAACAGAATTGCTCTGTGACATTCACTTCAAGAGAAATTCCCTTTCAAAGTTACATGGTGGATTCCGAAAATAGGCNAATTTTCAACATTTTGACCATTCATGCTTACTCTTCTATATTTGCATTAAATTCCAATTCTCTAGATAGTTTTGACCTTCCATCTGATGAAATTCGGTTTTAAATGAGAGTAAATCACGTTTCACAATTGCATGGGTCTACTGTTAATGATTTATAACAATCACCCCCCCCGCCCATATAAAACCAAGATTTGGCAGCTTTAAACGGCACGCACCGATTTGTCACCTTAAGCCCAAATTGCTTTAAATCCAAGAAATCTTGTTTTCACACAATTTGTGGCAATTTCTTGAACTTTGAAGGCCTCTGGGTGAATAATCTTAGCGCAATTTGCATCTAAAACGCATTAAATATATTCACTAACATATAAACTATCTATTTAAATCGAAAAAACTGCAATTTAATCAAAAGCCATTTCAATTTTGGCTGAATCTCTGAAAAGCACGGTTTTACTCCTAGGCCCTTCGAAGGGCGCACACCACTAAATAATTGTCCCATTGAAATACGTGTAAAAACACCAGTTTTATTTGCTCGTTTGAGGCCTTTTCGGCACATTCTGAGAAATTTAAGGATAACCAGTCGATTGCAAATCGATGAAAGTTTAACATATGATTCAATGTATGGGTAGTCTTCCGTCTCGTTTTCCCGGTAGAAACCGCTAAACAGCGCCCTCACTGTTTTGACATGCTCTCATGACTGTAAACCCGTTTCTGCCCATTTTTTAATACGCGGACCTATTTTCTCGATAATTATAAAAATGCGACTTTTTAGTGATTCAAATTCATGCACAGGCTTTACACTTTTATTTAAGCTATCATTCGCTACTCTTTCTGATTATTACTCTATAGAGCAGCCCATTATACCTCAAAAACTTTCTGTATTTTACCGGAACTCAGTAGGGTTGCACAAATGGCGCATTGATTTAGTGGTGTGCTCCCTTCAAGGGTTTCTGATGTTCATAAAATTTAATTCTTTTATCTTTTCTTGAAATATAAAATGTTTTGAGTAAAACGCTCGAAACAGAATTGCTCTGTGACATTCACTTCAAGAGAAATTCCCTTTCAAAGTTACATGGTGGATTCGAAAATAGGCAAATTTTCAACATTTTGACCATTCATGCTTACTCTTCTATATTTGCATTAAATTCCAATTCTCTAGATAGTTTTGACCTTCCATCTGATGAAATTCGGTTTTAAATGAGAGTAAATCACGTTTCACAATTGCATGGGTCTACTGTTAATGATTTATAACAATCACCCCCCCCCATATAAAACCAAGATTTGGCAGCTTTAAACGGCACGCACCGATTTGTCACCTTAAGCCCAAATTGCTTTAAATCCAAGAAATCTTGTTTTCACACAATTTGTGGCAATTTCTTGAACTTTGAAGGCCTCTGGGGAATAATCTTAGCGCAATTTGCATCTAAAACGCATTAAATATATTCACTAACATATAAACTATCTATTTAAATCGAAAAAACTGCAATTTAATCAAAAGCCATTTCAATTTTGGCTGAATCTCTGAAAAGCACGGTTTTACTCCTAGGCCCTTCGAAGGGCGCACACCACTAAATAATTGTCCCATTGAAATACGTGTAAAAACACCAGTTTTATTTGCTCGTTTTGAGGCCTTTTCGGCACATTCTGAGAAATTTAAGGATAACCAGTCGATTGCAAATCGATGAAAGTTTAACATATGTTTCAATGTATGGGTAGTCTTCCGTCTCGTTTTCCCGGTAGGAGCCGCTAAACAGCGCCCTCACTGTTTTTGACATGCTCTCATGACTGTAAACCCGTTTCTGCCCATTTTTTAATACGCGGACCTATTTTCTCGATAATTATAAAAATGCGACTTTTTTTTTTTTTTTTTTTCATGCACAGGCTTTACACTTTTATTTAAACTATCATTCGCTACTCTTTCTGATTATTAGTCAAAAAACGGCCCCATTATACCTCAAAAACTTTCTGTATTTTACCGGAACTCAGTAGGGTTGCACAAATGGCGCATTGATTTAGTGGTGTGCTCCCTTCAAGGGTTTCTGATGTTCATAAAATTTAATTCTTTTATCTTTTTCTTGAAATATAAAATGTTTTGAGTAAAACGCTCGAAACAGAATTGCTCTGTGACATTCACTTCAAGAGAAATTCCCTTTCAAAGTTACATGGTGGATTCGAAAATAGGCAAATTTTCAACATTTTGACCATTCATGCTTACTCTTCTATATTTGCATTAAATTCCAATTCTCTAGATAGTTTTTTTTTTCCATCTGATGAAATTCGGTTTTAAATGAGAGTAAATCACGTTTCACAATTGCATGGGTCTACTGTTAATGATTTATAACAATCACCCCCCCCGCCCATATAAAACCAAGATTTGGCAGCTTTAAACGGCACGCACCGATTTGTCACCTTAAGCCCAAATTGCTTTAAATCCAAGAAATCTTGTTTTCACACAATTTGTGGCAATTTCTTGAACTTTGAAGGCCTCGGGGTGAATAATCTTAGCGCAATTTGCATCTAAAACGCATTAAATATATTCACTAACATATAAACTATCTATTTAAATCGAAAAAACTGCAATTTAATCAAAAGCCATTTCAATTTTGGCTGAATCTCTGAAAAGCACGGTTTTACTCCTAGGCCCTTCGAAGGGCGCACACCACTAAATAATTGTCCCATTGAAATACGTGTAAAAACACCAGTTTTATTTGCTCGTTTTGAGGCCTTTTCGGCACATTCTGAGAAATTTAAGGATAACCAGTCGATTGCAAATCGATGAAAGTTTAACATATGTTTCAATGTATGGGTAGTCTTCCGTCTCGTTTTCCCGGTAGGAGCCGCTAAACAGCGCCCTCACTGTTTTTGACATGCTCTCATGACTGTAAACCCGTTTCTGCCCATTTTTTAATACGCGGACCTATTTTCTCGATAATTATAAAAATGCGACTTTTTAGTGATTCAAATTCATGCACAGGCTTTACACTTTTATTTAAGCTATCATTCGCTACTCTTTCTGATTATTAGTCAAAGAGCAGCCCATTATACCTCAAAAACTTTCTGTATTTTACCGGAACTCAGTAGGGTTGCACAAATGGCGCATTGATTTAGTGGTGTGCTCCTTCAAGGGTTTCTGATGTTCATAAAATTTAATTCTTTTATCTTTTTCTTGAAATATAAAATGTTTTGAGTAAAACGCTCGAAACAGAATTGCTCTGTGACATTCACTTCAAGAGAAATTCCCTTTCAAAGTTACATGGTGGATTCGAAAATAGGCAAATTTTCAACATTTTGACCATTCATGCTTACTCTTCTATATTTGCATTAAATTCCAATTCTCTAGATAGTTTTGACCTTCCATCTGATGAAATTCGGTTTTAAATGAGAGTAAATCACGTTTCACAATTGCATGGGTCTACTGTTAATGATTTATAACAATCACCCCCCCGCCCATATAAAACCAAGATTTGGCAGCTTTAAACGGCACGCACCGATTTGTCACCTTAAGCCCAAATTGCTTTAAATCCAAGAAATCTTGTTTTCACACAATTTGTGGCAATTTCTTGAACTTTGCAGGCCTCTGGGGGAAGAATCCTAGCGCAATTTGCATCTAAAACGCATTAAATATATTCACTAACATATAAACTATCTATTTAAATCGAAAAAACTGCAATTTAATCAAAAGCCATTTCAATTTTGGCTGAATCTCTGAAAAGCACGGTTTTACTCCTAGGCCCTTCGAAGGGCGCACACCACTAAATAATTGTCCCATTGAAATACGTGTAAAAACACCAGTTTTATTTGCTCGTTTTGAGGCCTTTTCGGCACATTCTGAGAAATTTAAGGATAACCAGTCGATTGCAAATCGATGAAAGTTTAACATATGTTTCAATGTATGGGTAGTCTTCCGTCTCGTTTTCCCGGTAGGAGCCGCTAAACAGCGCCCTCACTGTTTTTGACATGCTCTCATGACTGTAAACCCGTTTCTGCCCATTTTTTAATACGCGGACCTATTTTCTCGATAATTATAAAAATGCGACTTTTTTTGTTTTTTTTATTCATGCACAGGCTTTACACTTTTATTTAAGCTATCATTCGCTACTCTTTCTGATTATTAGTCCAAAGAGCAGCCAATTAAAAAAAAAAAACTTTCTGTATTTTACCGGAACTCAGTAGGGTTGCACAAATGGCGCATTGATTTAGTGGTGTGCTCCTTCAAGGGTTTCTGATGTTCATAAAATTTAATTCTTTTATCTTTTTCTTGAAATATAAAATGTTTTGAGTAAAACGCTCGAAACAGAATTGCTCTGTGACATTCACTTCAAGAGAAATTCCCTTTCAAAGTTACATGGTGGATTCGAAAATAGGCAAATTTTCAACATTTTGACCATTCATGCTTACTCTTCTATATTTGCATTAAATTCCAATTCTCTAGATAGTTTTGACCTTCCATCTGATGAAATTCGGTTTTAAATGAGAGTAAATCACGTTTCACAATTGCATGGGTCTACTGTTAATGATTTATAACAATCACCCCCCCGCCCATATAAAACCAAGATTTGGCAGCTTTAAACGGCACGCACCGATTTGTCACCTTAAGCCCAAATTGCTTTAAATCCAAGAAATCTTGTTTTCACACAATTTGTGGCAATTTCTTGAACTTTGAAGGCCTCTGGGGAATAATCTTAGCGCAATTTGCATCTAAAACGCATTAAATATATTCACTAACATATAAACTATCTATTTAAATCGAAAAAACTGCAATTTAATCAAAAGCCATTTCAATTTTGGCTGAATCTCTGAAAAGCACGGTTTTACTCCTAGGCCCTTCGAAGGGCGCACACCACTAAATAATTGTCCCATTGAAATACGTGTAAAAACACCAGTTTTATTTGCTCGTTTTGAGGCCTTTTCGGCACATTCTGAGAAATTTAAGGATAACCAGTCGATTGCAAATCGATGAAAGTTTAACATATGTTTCAATGTATGGGTAGTCTTCCGTCTCGTTTTCCCGGTAGGAGCCGCTAAACAGCGCCCTCACTGTTTTTGACATGCTCTCATGACTGTAAACCCGTTTCTGCCCATTTTTTAATACGCGGACCTATTTTCTCGATAATTATAAAAATGCGACTTTTTAGTGATTCAAATTCATGCACAGGCTTTACACTTTTATTTAAGCTATCATTCGCTACTCTTTCTGATTATTAGTCAAAGAGCAGCCCATTATACCTCAAAAACTTTCTGTATTTTACCGGAACTCAATAGGGTTGCACAACTGGCGCATTGATTTGGTGGTGTGCTCCTTTTAGGTGTTTCTGATGTGCATAAAATTTAATTCTTTTATCTTTTTCTTGAAATATAAAATGTTTTGAGTAAAACGCTCGAAACAGAATTGCTCTGTGACATTCACTTCAAGAGAATTCCCTTTCAAAGTTACATGGTGGATTCCGAAAATAGGCAAATTTTCAACATTTTGACCATTCATGCTTACTCTTCTATATTTGCATTAAATTCCAATTCTCTAGATAGTTTTTGACCTTCCATCTGATGAAATTCGGTTTTAAATGAGAGTAAATCACGTTTCACAATTGCATGGGTCTACTGTTAATGATTTATAACAATCACCCCCCCGCCCATATAAAACCAAGATTTGGCAGCTTTAAACGGCACGCACCGATTTGTCACCTTAAGCCCAAATTGCTTTAAATCCAAGAAATCTTGTTTTCACACAATTTGTGGCAATTTCTTGAACTTTGAAGGCCTCTGGGGAATAATCTTAGCGCAATTTGCATCTAAAACGCATTAAATATATTCACTAACATATAAACTATCTATTTAAATCGAAAAAACTGCAATTTAATCAAAAGCCATTTCAATTTTGGCTGAATCTCTGAAAAGCACGGTTTTACTCCTAGGCCCTTCGAAGGGCGCACACCACTAAATAATTGTCCCATTGAAATACGTGTAAAAACACCAGTTTTATTTGCTCGTTTTGAGGCCTTTTCGGCACATTCTGAGAAATTTAAGGATAACCAGTCGATTGCAAATCGATGAAAGTTTAACATATGTTTCAATGTATGGGTAGTCTTCCGTCTCGTTTTCCCGGTAGGAGCCGCTAAACAGCGCCCTCACTGTTTTTGACATGCTCTCATGACTGTAAACCCGTTTCTGCCCATTTTTTAATACGCGGACCTATTTTCTCGATAATTATAAAATGCGACTTTTTAGTGATTCAAATTCATGCACAGGCTTTACACTTTTATTTAAGCTATCATTCGCTACTCTTTCTGATTATTAGTCAAAGAGCAGCCCATTATACCTCAAAAACTTTCTGTATTTTACCGGAACTCAGTAGGGTTGCACAAATGGCGCATTGATTTAGTGGTGTGCTCCTTCAAGGGTTTCTGATGTTCATAAAATTTAATTCTTTTATCTTTTTTTTGTAATATAAAATGTTTTTAGTAAAACGCTTGAAACAGAATTGCTCTGTGACATTCACTTCAAGAGAAATTCCCTTTCAAAGTTACATGGTGGATTCGAAAATAGGCAAATTTTCAACATTTTGACCATTCATGCTTACTCTTCTATATTTGCATTAAATTCCAATTCTCTAGATAGTTTTGACCTTCCATCTGATGAAATTCGGTTTTAAATGAGAGTAAATCACGTTTCACAATTGCATGGGTCTACTGTTAATGATTTATAACAATCACCCCCCCGCCCATATAAAACCAAGATTTGGCAGCTTTAAACGGCACGCACCGATTTGTCACCTTAAGCCCAAATTGCTTTAAATCCAAGAAATCTTGTTTTCACACAATTTGTGGCAATTTCTTGAACTTTGAAGGCCTCTGGGGAATAATCTTAGCGCAATTTTCATCTAAAACGCATTAAATATATTCACTAACATATAAACTATCTATTTAAATCGAAAAACTGCAATTTAATCAAAAGCCATTTCAATTTTGGCTGAATCTCTGAAAAGCACGGTTTTACTCCTAGGCCCTTCGAAGGGTTTCTGATGTTCATAAAATTTAATTCTTTTATCTTTTTCTTGAAATATAAAATGTTTTGAGTAAAACGCTCGAAACAGAATTGCTCTGTGACATTCACTTCAAGAGAAATTCCCTTTCAAAGTTACATGGTGGATTCGAAAATAGGCAAATTTTCAACATTTTGACCATTCATGCTTACTCTTCTATATTTGCATTAAATTCCAATTCTCTAGATAGTTTTTGACCTTCCATCTGATGAAATTCGGTTTTAAATGAGAGTAAATCACGTTTCACAATTGCATGGGTCTACTGTTAATGATTTATAACAATCACCCCCCCGCCCATATAAAACCAAGATTTGGCAGCTTTAAACGGCACGCACCGATTTGTCACCTTAAGCCCAAATTGCTTTAAATCCAAGAAATCTTGTTTTCACACAATTTGTGGCAATTTCTTGAACTTTGAAGGCCTCTGGGGGAATAATCTTAGCGCAATTTTCATCTAAAACGCATTAAATATATTCACTAACATATAAACTATCTATTTAAATCGAAAAACTGCAATTTAATCAAAAGCCATTTCAATTTTGGCTGAATCTCTGAAAAGCACGGTTTTACTCCTAGGCCCTTCGAAGGGCGCACACCACTAAATAATTGTCCCATTGAAATACGTGTAAAAACACCAGTTTTATTTGCTCGTTTTGAGGCCTTTTCGGCACATTCTGAGAAATTTAAGGATAACCAGTCGATTGCAAATCGATGAAAGTTTAACATATGTTTCAATGTATGGGTAGTCTTCCGTCTCGTTTTCCCGGTAGGAGCCGCTAAACAGCGCCCTCACTGTTTTTGACATGCTCTCATGACTGTAAACCCGTTTCTGCCCATTTTTTTAATACGCGGACCTATTTTCTCGATAATTATAAAAATGCGACTTTTATAATTATCGAGAATAGGTCATTAAAAAAATGCAGAAACGGCTTTACACTTTTATTTAAGCTATCATTCGCTACTCTTTCTGATTATTAGTCCAAACAGCAGTCTATAATACCTCAAAAACTTTCTGTATTTTACCGGAACTCAGTAGGGTTGCACAAATGGCGCATTGATTTAGTGGTGTGCTCCTTCAAGGGTTTCTGATGTTCATAAAATTTAATTCTTTTATCTTTTTCTTGAAATATAAAATGTTTTGAGTAAAACGCTCGAAACAGAATTGCTCTGTGACATTCACTTCAAGAGAAATTCCCTTTCAAAGTTACATGGTGGATTCGAAAATAGGCAAATTTTCAACATTTTGACCATTCATGCTTACTCTTCTATATTTGCATTAAATTCCAATTCTCTAGATAGTTTTTTTTTTCCATCTGATGAAATTCGGTTTTAAATGAGAGTAAATCACGTTTCACAATTGCATGGGTCTACTGTTAATGATTTATAACAATCACCCCCCCCGCCCATATAAAACCAAGATTTGGCAGCTTTAAACGGCACGCACCGATTTGTCACCTTAAGCCCAAATTGCTTTAAATCCAAGAAATCTTGTTTTCACACAATTTGTGGCAATTTCTTGAACTTTGAAGGCCTCTGGGGAATAATCTTAGCGCAATTTGCATCTAAAACGCATTAAATATATTCACTAACATATAAACTATCTATTTAAATCGAAAAAACTGCAATTTAATCAAAAGCCATTTCAATTTTGGCTGAATCTCTGAAAAGCACGGTTTTACTCCTAGGCCCTTCGAAGGGCGCACACCACTAAATAATTGTCCCATTGAAATACGTGTAAAAACACCAGTTTTATTTGCTCGTTTTGAGGCCTTTTCGGCACATTCTGAGAAATTTAAGGATAACCAGTCGATTGCAAATCGATGAAAGTTTAACATATGTTTCAATGTATGGGTAGTCTTCCGTCTCGTTTTCCCGGTAGGAGCCGCTAAACAGCGCCCTCACTGTTTTTGACATGCTCTCATGACTGTAAACCCGTTTCTGCCCATTTTTTAATACGCGGACCTATTTTCTCGATAATTATAAAAATGCGACTTTTTTTTTTTTTTTTATTCATGCACAGGCTTTACACTTTTATTTAAGCTATCATTCGCTACTCTTTCTGATTATTAGTCCAAAGAGCAGCCCATTATACCTCAAAAACGTTCTGTATTTTACCGGAACTCAGTAGGGTTGCACAAATGGCGCATTGATTTAGTGGTGTGCTCCCTTCAAGGGTTTCTGATGTTCATAAAATTTAATTCTTTTATCTTTTTCTTGAAATATAAAATGTTTTGAGTAAAACGCTCGAAACAGAATTGCTCTGTGACATTCACTTCAAGAGAAATTTCCTTTCAAAGTTACATGGTGGATTCCGAAAATAGGCAAATTTTCAACATTTTGACCATTCATGCTTACTCTTCTATATTTGCATTAAATTCCAATTCTCTAGATAGTTTTTGACCTTCCATCTGATGAAATTCGGTTTTAAATGAGAGTAAATCACGTTTCACAATTGCATGGGTCTACTGTTAATGATTTATAACAATCACCCCCCCGCCCATATAAAACCAAGATTTGGCAGCTTTAAACGGCACGCACCGATTTGTCACCTTAAGCCCAAATTGCTTTAAATCCAAGAAATCTTGTTTTCACACAATTTGTGGCAATTTCTTGAACTTTGAAGGCCTCTGGGGGAATAATCTTAGCGCAATTTTCATCTAAAACGCATTAAATATATTCACTAACATATAAACTATCTATTTAAATCGAAAAAACTGCAATTTAATCAAAAGCCATTTCAATTTTGGCTGAATCTCTGAAAAGCACGGTTTTACTCCTAGGCCCTTCGAAGGGCGCACACCACTAAATAATTGTCCCATTGAAATACGTGTAAAAACACCAGTTTTATTTGCTCGTTTTGAGGCCTTTTCGGCACATTCTGAGAAATTTAAGGATAACCAGTCGATTGCAAATCGATGAAAGTTTAACATATGTTTCAATGTATGGGTAGTCTTCCGTCTCGTTTTCCCGGTAGGAGCCGCTAAACAGCGCCCTCACTGTTTTTGACATGCTCTCATGACTGTAAACCCGTTTCTGCCCATTTTTTAATACGCGGACCTATTTTCTCGATAATTATAAAAATGCGACTTTTTAGTGATTCAAATTCATGCACAGGCTTTACACTTTTATTTAAGCTATCATTCGCTACTCTTTCTGATTATTAGTCCAAAGAGCAGCCCATTATACCTCAAAAACGTTCTGTATTTTACCGGAACTCAGTAGGGTTGCACAAATGGCGCATTGATTTAGTGGTGTGCTCCCTTCAAGGGTTTCTGATGTTCATAAAATTTAATTCTTTTATCTTTTTTTTGAAATATAAAATGTTTTGAGTAAAACGCTCGAAACAGAATTGCTCTGTGACATTCACTTCAAGAGAAATTCCCTTTCAAAGTTACATGGTGGATTCGAAAATAGGCAAATTTTCAACATTTTGACCATTCATGCTTACTCTTCTATATTTGCATTAAATTCCAATTCTCTAGATAGTTTTTGACCTTCCATCTGATGAAATTCGGTTTTAAATGAGAGTAAATCACGTTTCACAATTGCATGGGTCTACTGTTAATGATTTATAACAATCACCCCCCCGCCCATATAAAACCAAGATTTGGCAGCTTTAAACGGCACGCACCGATTTGTCACCTTAAGCCCAAATTGCTTTAAATCCAAGAAATCTTGTTTTCACACAATTTGTGGCAATTTCTTGAACTTTGAAGGCCTCTGGGGGAATAATCTTAGCGCAATTTTCATCTAAAACGCATTAAATATATTCACTAACATATAAACTATCTATTTAAATCGAAAAAACTGCAATTTAATCAAAAGCCATTTCAATTTTGGCTGAATCTCTGAAAAGCACGGTTTACTCCTAGGCCCTTCGAAGGGCGCACACCACTAAATAATTGTCCCATTGAAATACGTGTAAAAACACCAGTTTTATTTGCTCGTTTTGAGGCCTTTTCGGCACATTCTGAGAAATTTAAGGATAACCAGTCGATTGCAAATCGATGAAAGTTTAACATATGTTTCAATGTATGGGTAGTCTTCCGTCTCGTTTTCCCGGTAGGAGCCGCTAAACAGCGCCCTCACTGTTTTTGACATGCTCTCATGACTGTAAACCCGTTTCTGCCCATTTTTTAATACGCGGACCTATTTTCTCGATAATTATAAAAATGCGACTTTTTTTTTTTTTTTTTTTCATGCACAGGCTTTCCACTTTTATTTAAGCTATCATTCGCTACTCTTTCTGATTATTAGTCCAAAGAGCAGCCCATTATACCTCAAAAACGTTCTGTATTTTACCGGAACTCAGTAGGGTTGCACAAATGGCGCATTGATTTAGTGGTGTGCTCCCTTCAAGGGTTTCTGATGTTCATAAAATTTAATTCTTTTATCTTTTTCTTGAAATATAAAATGTTTTGAGTAAAACGCTCGAAACAGAATTGCTCTGTGACATTCACTTCAAGAGAAATTCCCTTTCAAAGTTACATGGTGGATTCCGAAAATAGGCAAATTTTCAACATTTTGACCATTCATGCTTACTCTTCTATATTTGCATTAAATTCCAATTCTCTAGATAGTTTTTGACCTTCCATCTGATGAAATTCGGTTTTAAATGAGAGTAAATCACGTTTCACAATTGCATGGGTCTACTGTTAATGATTTATAACAATCACCCCCCCCATATAAAACCAAGATTTGGCAGCTTTAAACGGCACGCACCGATTTGTCACCTTAAGCCCAAATTGCTTTAAATCCAAGAAATCTTGTTTTCACACAATTTGTGGCAATTTCTTGAACTTTGAAGGCCTCTGGGGGAATAATCTTAGCGCAATTTTCATCTAAAACGCATTAAATATATTCACTAACATATAAACTATCTATTTAAATCGAAAAAAACTGCAATTTAATCAAAAGCCATTTCAATTTTGGCTGAATCTCTGAAAAGCACGGTTTTACTCCTAGGCCCTTCGAAGGGCGCACACCACTAAATAATTGTCCCATTGAAATACGTGTAAAAACACCAGTTTTATTTGCTCGTTTTGAGGCCTTTTCGGCACATTCTGAGAAATTTAAGGATAACCAGTCGATTGCAAATCGATGAAAGTTTAACATATGTTTCAATGTATGGGTAGTCTTCCGTCTCGTTTTCCCGGTAGGAGCCGCTAAACAGCGCCCTCACTGTTTTTGACATGCTCTCATGACTGTAAACCCGTTTCTGCCCATTTTTTAATACGCGGACCTATTTTCTCGATAATTATAAAATGCGACTTTTTAGTGATTCAAATTCATGCACAGGCTTTACACTTTTATTTAAGCTATCATTCGCTACTCTTTCTGATTATTAGTCCAAAGAGCAGCCCATTATACCTCAAAAACGTTCTGTATTTTACCGGAACTCAGTAGGGTTGCACAAATGGCGCATTGATTTAGTGGTGTGCTCCCATAATTGAAAGTTCGTCGTACGAAGTGAAAAAGTACAGGGTGATAGGGGTGAGCCAAAAATCTTATCAAGGGGGAGGTGCTCCCGGGAGGTGCTAAGCCTTTTCCCGGATCCTTTTTTTTTTTTTTTTTTTTTTTTTTTTTTTTTTTTTTTTTTTTTTTTGTTTGTTTGCTTGTGTTTGTTTCAATCAATTGTAG
Source organism: Amphiura filiformis (assembly GCF_039555335.1). NCBI lineage: Eukaryota > Metazoa > Echinodermata > Ophiuroidea > Amphilepidida > Amphiuridae > Amphiura > Amphiura filiformis. The sequence continues at coordinate 69,181,526 of NC_092630.1, forward strand.
GTTACAACATATCAATTTGTAAGCGCTCTTTTTTAAAAGTTAGTTCATTGAATTTAGGCCTACAACCGTATGACAAAACAGGCGAAAATAGTAACTTTTTGCACAAGATTTGCAATTTAAAGAGAATTGACCATTGCTCATTCTAGTGACTCTAGTATATGGACAATATAAGTGTACTTTTTCATTTAATGAAATAAAATTTGACAAATATTGTAAGGAACACTTCAGGTTTTGACGTTTAAAACCTACATTTTGGTCAAAAAATGTGCTTGGATAGGTAGTTTTCAACAGATTTTCCACATTCGCTTTGCTATAACATTGAATTGTGTTATCTGTTTTCCTAGTGTCGTGACTAAAACTTGTTTTTAGGGAAGTGTTAGCTTTCGTTTGATATAAAAAATTCCGATTGGATGAAGGGAACACTTGAGGTTTCGACAAAAAAACAATCAAAGAGGCCCATTTTTTAGCTAGAAGCTTCACAGCTCCTACATTGCTATGCACTCAACCGTGTAGTGGAATCAAAGACTGTGGTGGAGACATTCGCTGCTTGTTGTTCTTCGCTTGGAAGCTCTTGGGACGAAAATGTATGCTCAGGTGTATCGAGGTAGAAACGGTGCGCATGACGGTTTATAAGAGTATTGTATAAAAACCTTTCCATATGTTTTATTATATACCTCATATATAGATTCCTGTCATCTGATTGGTTGAAAGTGCAGTCATTGAATTAACTATGCCCGCAAAATGAACTATGGACCGGTCCATGGAAATGAACTATGGACCGGTCACGTGCGTCACGATCAAACTGCGCGTTTTTCCCAGCGTAAAATGATATTACGCACGCGTTAATGTTTTAACGCGCTATAATTACGCAGAAATCGCAGATTGTAATCTGTGTGCCGTTCGCATTGAAACTATTCATTTATCTTCCCAAAATCGATGCTTTTAACCAAACAGATGGCAAGAATCTTATGATTTGGTATATAAAACAAATATTGACTGCTTTTTATTCGGGGCATGGTTAAAATTATAGGCCCGCGGTGATCTCAAGGTGATACAAGGGCTTTGTCACCCGGATTTCATGAGTTGGGGGGGGGGGTGAAACTCGAGCTGTGGGGTGAACTGAATAGGCCTAATCTACAGTTACAGAAAAACTCTTTCCAGCACTATCATTCAGAAGACTTGTCAAACCCGTATCAAATCAGCGGGACCTGCATGAAATCTTATTAATGGTTTCGATCCATGAAGAGATGAAGTCTTGTTGTTATTGCCATCAAATAGCAGCTCACACTCACTGTAAGCAAAGTTGCTGGGTCCATATAAAGTCATCAGGGAGGTGGGGAGTGGACTGTGAAATTAAGATGGGAGATCTTTCATGTCAACCTGTTGAAGCAATTTGTTCGCATAATCCCAGAGGTTTCAGCGTATCATCCGTGTCGGTGACGATGAGGGTCAGGATAACGATTTGCCTTGGACTAATGATATGAATCTGGCTGGTGAGCTCCTGAATGATGTGGACCAAAGGGATAAATTGTCTAGTTTGTTAGGGTGTGGTGATGATGTGTTGAAGAATCAACCAGGGAAAACCACGGTAAATCGAAGTCAAATGCAGGGCACTGGCGGACGAAACATTTCGATGTCTTAATCATGTTAATGGTTGATAAGAGGAATCAATCTAAATACTCGTATCAGGTATATTGAAAATAAAACTTCCAACAGAGTTAGAATATATTGTGTTATTGCCTTTTAAAAGGGCATTTCGTGATCCACAGCCTCATCCCCCCCCCCCACTTTTTTCAAAAAAAGTTCAGATTTTTATACCACTGGAAACCTCTGGCTACATACTGTTTATGTACCACAAATTTCTTGCAGACGAATTCGTTCTGCAAAAATATCGTCAATTTTGAATTTCGTTCTGGTATCATCATACTAGAACGAAATTACAACACACACCGACATCGCCCGGTTAATAATTAGGCCTACATTATACAGAAGAGACACTGAAATGAATACCCGGGATCGATACACGTGAATGTGCTATGCACGATTTGATATTCAGACAATATTAGTCTTTGGATACCGGGGTAGAAAATGATGAATATCTCCCTAATTGATTTAGTCTAAAGAAACCAGATTTGGTTCCTTGCACTTGAATATACGTGTTCAACGGATATGATAGTCGTTAGCTTGCGTCTTGAGAAAGAACCATTGCGTCTTGAACTCAAAAACTGACAAAAATATTCTGATTTTATATGTGCTGAACTATAGTGCAGCGTAGGCTAGCTGCACTCACTCGTGCAAGCAGGATAAAAGCATGACAATTGACCTCATCAATGGCGTATGTACATGCTCACTCACACATTATGCGTCTGAAAGGTCTGAACAAAATGGCCATGCGTGGCTGTGAATTCAACCTACCATTGCGATTTCTGCCATGAAGATATCGGGACGATGGCACTGTGTGGCGTATACATGCTCACTCACACACAGAGGTTAATTACCAGGCTATTGTCAGTAGCTTTAGTCTCCGTCCCTCGGCTTATTATGCGTCTCAAAGGTCGGAACAAAATGGCCATGCGTGGCTGTGAATTCAACCTACCATGGCGATTTCTGACTCATGTTGATATCGGGGCGATGATGACACTGTGCAACAGTGGCTTATGGAGCAGTGTAGGCCTATAAATACACATAGGCCTAACCATGCATAATTCGCAAACGCAAAATCGGAATCAACTCAAATTTTGGGAATAGGCTTTTTTCTTTGATATCTACTGAAAATGTCATAAAAAGAGGATGCTAGGATCACGAAATCCTCCTTTAACTCACCGTGTTCTGCAGGTGATTTTCGTGCTGCTAGAAAAATAGTTTACGATGTCACACTCAATACTTGTTGTGCAGTTATATAGCTCAACACGATGTCCACGGCTCGAGTTAAAATAATTGAACTGGTCTTCGGAAAATCCTATGCATGAAAAACAATGATATAAATTGGGTTTTTTTAAAAATCTATATAATGCATGATTTTTTCATTTACCTTTTAATTTCCCATTATTCGCCTTAACAAAATGTTAACGGGGTGTGTGTGTGGAGGGGTGTATGCCATAGTCGATTGTTGACAAATAAAAATATGTTGTTAATCATGATGAACGCATTCAGTTGTAGGCCTAGGCCTACTCTAAATTATACTGATGTTTTAGTTAAATTATTCAATAGTAAATGATCATAAAAGGTTGAGTGAAAATTAAAAGTAAAATATAGGGGGCCTACGTAGGTCAAGAGCGTATATAGGCCTATGTTATTGACTGCATGTACAGCATATCTTGGCATAATAAATTGTTACAATTAGCATGATATAGTCAAGTTGATGCCTTTTGTTCGTCTTTCTTTAGTGTCAAAATGCGTATGACTAACATTTTGTTTGTTTAAAATGGTCTCAAAATGTTGTCTGGTTATATTCAGAACAAGAATTTGTCTTTAAAAAGACAAGTTCACGGATCAGGTGTATAGTACATGTACTTTGAGCTACTTTGGTCTAACATTCAATACCGGTATTCATATCTAACCTACTCTGCACTTATTCGACAATACATAAGTGATATGAGGCTTAATAATGATACCTGCGTCTTGACTCTGGAAAACAATATTTTTTAAAAACCTCATTTTGCATTTAGTTTTTTAAGCCACCTCGGGAGCCACCTACAGGATCTCGTTTTGCATTTAGGTCTTTATTGCGTTGCAAAGTAGCAAAACTTTCTTTATATATGGCCCAATTCGTGCCTGGAAAAGGCTAGCCCCTCTTACAACCTATCGACAGGTCTGATTTCTATAATGAGGTGTCACCGGGTTTGCAAGAGATAATAATACCAAATCTAACCACCATGAAATTTACCACATCACGACCAAGCTCACATTGGGCGCCCATTCCTTTTTAAAGGAATTTTTATTAAGTCCCCTACGGTACTAAGAAACAAATTTGGCTACAACTACGAAGAAAATTGTATCTTATCACAAGTAAACAAAATAATTACACAGCTTGCTCTTGCTAGCTTTTGTCAGGGTCATATGTATATAGGCCTACACATGGGTACAAGAGTCAATAAACATTAGCTAACATTCAATTAACTATAGAGTATAGATAATGGACTTAGTTTTGTGCAATGTAGTAATTTTCTGAAGTAAATCGCTTGCTGCACAGTTTTCTATACAGAATTTGTTTACTTTGTAATCAGGCATGGCCATGGACCCTATTAACCAATCAGTTATGTGTATTGTCATCATGTGATGGCTATAAGCCAATTGAAAACATGTTTCTAAAAAGGCTAAAAAATTCCTACTCCTGGACAGACTCTTTTCCGGGTTAGGGCTAATTAGTAAGTTGTCATGTGTGGCAAGATTAATAGATAAAGGCATACAAACTGGGGTATGAGATATTAGGAATTATTTCCTAGACTCTTAACCATGTGGGCTGGTGGGCTACATACCTATTCATGACACAGGATATGTAAGGGATAAACTGTGCATATGAGATGTGGGGGAAAGTGGCATCATTTCACTGCCGTGAAAAAGAATAGTTTCTACTGTGTACGACATTTCGTTAACGCGGGAAAATACATAAACCTGAATTGGACTCAACGGACAATTTGTGTGAGGCCTATACGGTGACTGAAAAGATCAGATAGCCTATGGTGATCTATCAATTGTACACAAATTAATACAAATCAAGAGTTTAGGCCTAAATATAATAGCCAGAGTAGGCGTATGCACAATGGGTAGGTCTATACGGAGAAGCCAGAAGTCGGTGGGGTTAGCGTGGGTGGGGTTTGGGGGTGAGTGGGTGGGTGGGTTGGGCCCGGAGGTAAGTTGGGTGGATGATTGTCATGTCGGGTGGTTAGGGTTGGGTAGTGTGTATTTTGGGTGGTGGGGTATGTATGTGCTGGGGGTATCACGTGTGATTGCAGTGTTAGCTCTTATGTTGTGTGCTCCTGAGTGAGGCGTCTGATTTGTTAGATTTTAATTTAAGGCCCATCGGGCCCGGGCCGTCCTATAGGCATAACAACTAACCATATCTTACCTGTTCCGTATATGTATATTTGAGTGTTACCATGGATACTTCCGTCACGGGGCGAGATATGGTATATTCTGGGACGGCCAAGTGTCTCGCCAACTGTAAATATGGGGTTAAAACAGAAAAGAGAAAACGTTACCTATATTGCATTATGTAATGTTCCGTGTTTTAACAAAACCTCAGCGGACATATTGCGTTATGAAGTAGGCCTAGGGCCTATTTAAAACAAAAAAACGTTCCTGAGGCGGGAACTCCCATTTGGAATTATAGGCCTATAAGCATGATAAGTCAGGCCGCCCTATGTCAAGTGGCCTGTCAAATGCCACATTTAGCCTCAAATTTAAAATGTGAAATCAAATAGACTGTCCATTTTTTCAATTTAAATTTTGGGTCATTCTTCGGTAAGGTGCCTAATTGCAGTCCCGCCACTTTCAGGAGTCATTATAACTAAAATACGAAACATTATTTCGATTTTTTTTGGTTATACTCCCTTCCTCTGTAGGTAAAAACAAATGTTCAATGTGCGACACATTTTTGGTATCAGTTGAACTTCGTTGCAATTGTGACGGAGATGACGACGGTGACGGAGGTGACATTAGCTGCAGAAAAATCATTTTGAAATGTCTATTTTCCAAACGTTCAAATATGCACCTTACCGAAGAATGACCCTTTTATGCAACATGTGGCAAGTGAGCTGTAAAAGTATGGTCTTTGTCAAACATTGTTCACACTGCGGATTTAGGCCATTACCTATCATGACATGCTGGAGTTTTTTTAATGAAACGAGTCAAAATCATAAGGTTTCTTGGATCTTGGATGCTATATGCCTAGGCCTACATCCAAATCCTATACACTCAGAACATTAATGGCTACTTGTTAAATACGAGGTTAGAACTCATTAATGAGGCAATACAACTATCAAATTTGGTGTTGAAATGAGCAACTTAATTTTTTGAGTTACACTTTTTCGCTGTAGGCCTAAATATAATTTTCTTGGCCAAATGAAAAGTAGGCCTAAAAGTCAGGAAAACACTGTAATGTTTGGTATTCTTTTCAAACCCTGAAAAAAGGTGAAATCTAAACGGATATTCTGACAAAAACGATGTGCCTTATAGAGGCGAACTATATAATAGTTTGAAACGCTAAAATGTAAATTCCAAAGAAGCTCACAGGCGAAGTTGGGGCTTATTATCAAAAATAGCATTGGGTTAGTTGTTCTTCGGGCCAACTTAAATTAATAATAATTCTACGAAATAGGAACAATTAGATAAGATTAAGAATTCAATGTCACAATAAATAATGTTTTATACTCACCAAAACAGACACCGAGCAACAAAATTAGCGGAACAAAACCGGAGATGTCCGTCATGACCAAGTTTTTTCTGGATAACCTTCTTCTTTTGGCCTAATGATGATTACAAACAAGTTGTGAAATCACGTCATTGACATTGCACACCACTTAGGCCTACAGCCTTCCACAAGCAGGCCTACTACACGTTGATGATCGGTTTTAATACGGATTTAAGCAAAAACAGTTCAATATCATTCACAGCTGAGACCATGCCATGGTCTCAGATTCACAATAACTTAGTCCGCGGGCGTTCGCCGCGTCAAACGAGCAACTGATGGTTGGATTGCACGAGAACGAATGCCATTGCTGCCCGATCTGCTTGGCTATTAGTTCCAACAAGCACGATTGCCAGTTAAATCTATAACTCCACCAGGAGTGTTATGCAGTATTTCTTCAGATTCAGATAAGCTTACCAAATTTCCCCTAAATTTGTCACGGTTGTTTACAACCACTTTGCATCGCGAACTTTTTCGTGCGGGCATCATCAACTACTGCGTAGGCTAATTCACGCGTGCGCCGTTTACGCAGTACGGACGCGGACCCCTCCGGGGACCCAAGGTTGATCAGGGGCGTAGGCAGCTTTCTTGGTCAGGAGGGGCAAAATAAAATTTCGGGGGCACTGACGAAAAATAATATACCGGTTTTGTTTTTATCATGTTTATTAAAGGCTTAATTTAAGAGAGCGCACCACCATTAAATGCGCCATTGAAATACACAGGGAAAGACGCACTTTTGGATGGCGCTCAGCAATTCAAAAACGTATTTCATCTATCAAGTTTGGTATCAAATTAAAGCTAATCATGTATAGAATATTATTCTTTCAACAGAATATATTACTAACCGTCGAATTTATTTGCTATTTTGCCGCAAAGAAAAAGTGTGTAAATTTAAACTGAAAAAATCACTCAATTTTCGAAACCGGACATTGTCTAAATTCGCGCCAAAACGCCATCTCTGAAATAAAACATTGGGACTTTTTCTCATATTTTGTCATGAAAACACTTATCGGAAGCAAATGATCTGGAAATGGGCAAATTTCGACAATACGTTTTGAAAATAAAGTGATTTGGTGGTGCGCCCTCTTAAAAGGGCATTTCGTGATCCACAGCCTCATCTCCCCCACTTTTCTCAAAAAAAGTTAAGATTTTTATATCACTGGAAACCTCGATCTGGCTATGTATAAAATATTCCTTGCAGATTAATTCGTTTAGCAAAGATATCGTGAAATTTGAATTTCGTTCTGGTGCACGTATTGTCTATGGAGCAATGTAATACACATAATCATGCTTAACTCGCAAACGCAATATCGGAATCAACTTAAATTTTGGGAATATGTTGGGAAAAATGTCATAAAAAGAGGATGCTAGGATCACGAAATACTCCTTTAATGGGACGATGTGCGCGTAGCGTTCAAAATTTTGGTATTTTGCACTATTTTCGCCCATAATTAGGATTAAAATGGCTTTATTGTATCAATGTGCGCGCGTAGCGCTCAAAAATTTAATATGTTACACTATTTTGACCATGATCGGGGTGAATTTTGGTAGAAAAAAGCGCTTCTTGCGCCTTTTCTTTTCCTTTGCCCTCCAGATTTTCTCTTTCATTTTTGGTCAGACATAGGGGCACTTTTTCTATAATTTTTTATCAGGGGGCCCCTTGCCACCCCACTGGCTACGCTACTGAGGTTGATGCAGGGGCTATTTTAACGTGCCTCCTGGCACGTTTGTGCAGTGAGATTAAAAATCCGTGCAGTGAGAATTAAAAATCCGTGCTTAGAATAATTTCTATGCCAATAGGAATGCTTTTAATATAGCATCTACCGTAAAGGTTATTTTCAGATACAATGTAAATGGTTTAGCGCTGACCACGCTTAACACTTCATTACCGCCTTGTCTCAAAGGTCAAGGGTGAACAGTACAAACAACACATTACACACCAGTGTACGAGATCAATTAATGATGCTTACCCGCCAGCCTAATATAATCATACAAACAGAGGAAGAGGCTTAGGCCTACGCATCATACACTCCCGGGGGGGGGGGGCTCCAACTTTGGAGGTGACGCGTATGTAGGGCTGTTAAGACCCCATTTTTCAGCATCGCTGTCACCCAAAGACTCCATATTTTTTTACGAACACATGCTCTGTCACCCGAAGACCCCCTATGTTTTCATTTGATATGTCACCCAAAGACCCTTACAAGTTCAATTTGAACAGCAACTTTCATTTTTCACTGATTTTGTTACTTATTTTGAAAAAACAATGAAATTTGAAGCCAGAAATTCGATTTTCGAGGTTTTTGTGGCGCTGTTTCGGCTCTCACCCAAAGATTCCATTTAAAAAAAGGTCATGTTCTCAAAAAAAGTGGGTAATGGTGAATCCAACGGACGAGGACACAAAACACATCAAGGATCAATAAATGATACAAGAGGATACCTTGAATATAAACAACAGAAAGGAAAACGAGCAAGGTACACCAACTTGATGTGGAAACAAGTAAAATACAGACTAGACAATATGCAGGGGGGGGCAAAACCAGCAAATGTAGGCATAGGAAGTAAGCAAAGTTCGATAGCCAAAAATTACCAGTTCAAGGCTCACAAAAGTGCTAAACCTGCAAAAACAACAAGGATCAATGGTAATACAAAACTGCACTAGAACATGTGATGAAAATCACTGTGCATATAAACAGACACGCTAAACCAAACATCCAGAGTAGGCACAAAATAAGCAAAGTTCGATGGCCAAAAATTGCCAATTCCAGAGCCCACAAAAGTGTCAGGAAAGCAGTACACTGGAAGTGATGAAAATCACTGTGTACATAGCAGTCAAACACTAAACGGACAAAAAACAACCGACGTTTCGAGCAGATAAACTGCTCTTCTTCAGGGACAGACAACAAAATATAAAAGCAAACAACAAAAACTACATGCTGTAATATGGTAATTTAAAAACAAATTCAAGTCAAAAACTGAAGGCAAGTTCAAATAGAACTCAGTAGCAAACAAGATAAGCTCAGAGCAAAATAAGCATGTCTTACTTCAATGAAGCACAGTTTACTACAGTGAGAAACTGGAAAGCATGCTCTACTGGAAAGCATGCTCTACAGTGAAAGGATGCTCTACAGTGAAAGGTTGCTCTACAGTGAGCCTGGAAAGCATGCTCCAGTTTCTCACTGTAGTGGTAATTTTTGAAAAGCATATCGAACTTGCTTTTGCTACTGAGTTCCTATGCCTACATGTGCTGGTTTTGCCCCCTGCATATTGTCTAGTCTGTATTTTACTTGTTTCCCCACATCAAGTTGGTGTACCTTGCTCGTTTTCCTTTCTGTCATGTTCTCACCCAATGACCCCATATTTTTTACATTTTGCTCTCACCGAATGCCAAAAATCATGCTCTCACCCAATGACCCCATATTTTTTACATTTCGCTCTCACCGAATGCCCCTTAGTGCGAAAGTGCCAGCCCTACACCTATATCCATTTCATATTGAAGTGCCCCCCCCCCGGGCATACACTGGAACATGGAAACATTCAAACATTACAACTAGCGCACGAGATCAAATTAATGATGCTTAATCGTTATTCTTAATATATCAATATACAGGGGAAAGACTGCTCATATCCATAAGTACCAGACTTGAGTCCTGTTTATCAGGGACAGTCTGTGTAGCTCAGTGGTTATAGCGCTCGCCCGACAAGCGAGAGGTATGGGGTTCAAGTCCCCGCACAGGCAGGTATGTCCAGAGGTTTTTCTCTGGTATATCTGCCTATGCATGTTATGTTTCCATTTGTAATTTCATGTTTAAATGTGCTTGTGTGCGATTCGTAATTCTTCTTTCCCCTGTATAAAAACAATACCTTTATTCTCATTCTTTAACACTTCAGTTCAAATAAGAGTATTACAAATTTTAATCAAATTAAATCCTACAATTTGCAAGAAATTACCTCATATCACACGGGTAAGAACCAATAAGATTGCGGTAACGTTCTCAAGTGTTTAAGAATATGATATATAAATTTTAAAAAAAGCAACAAAAAAAAATACTTAAGCAGTAGAGCCATTTAAACCATGGTGAATAAACTAAACAATTTTTAAAGAAAATAGTGAGCGAGAGAGATAAAAATTCCTTTAAAAAAGGAATAGGGCGCCCAATGGGAGCTTTGACGTGATGTGCTGAAAATCGGGGGGGGGGGCACTCCCCCCTAATTTAGATCCAAACTGTCCCTCTCTCACCCAATGACCCTATATATTGTACACTAATTTTGCTCTCACAGAATGCCAAAAATCATGCTCTCAGGCTTGCAATGACCTTATATTTTTTATATTTTGCTATCACCGGATGCCCTAATACTGGCCAGCCCTACACCTAGGCCTATATCCATTTCATATTGAAGTTCCACCCGGGGCTGAAATGTAACCGTTTGGATACAGTTTTTTTCTTTAAAACAATCATGTAACATATGTAACATTAGCATAGTAAGCAAAGAAAGATTAGGAAAAGTAAAGAATTTTTATTGCAGTGAGAAAAGGTGTAAAGGTGTCGCTATTCACCTGGATCATAGGTCTACTCTGCGATCGTAATAGCGCCATCTCTCTATCAGGTTCTAAGAGGCGGTAAACTGGGTCAAAGGTCTAGGTTTATTTGGTGTTTTTATCAGTCCATTAATTTTGTATTTCAAACAAAGATTATACGCACAAGATTTCATCCCGTGCATATTTGTAAACAATAATAAAAACAAATCCAAGCAAATTGTGGTTTTATTTCTAAGCTGGGCATACTTTAAGCAAAACAATAATATTATTGCGAAGTAAATCTAGCAAGAGTGAAATTAGAAGCTTTTCACAAAGTCATGCCAATAAAGTGCCCCAGCTAAATAAAGTGCCCCAGCCGTAGCTGGCGCCCTAAAAAACAGCCTAATGCCTTGAACCAAGGCTAAAAGTAGGTTACCTGACGTTTACTTTCAGGATCTAGATCTTTTGTGCACAAATCCATGTATTCTTCCCAGATGTGACTATACGGTGCGTGCATGGTTTGAAAACAAGATAGTGGGGATTATGTTGTCAGTAATAAACACCTCAACAGAAGAAAGTTTTTACTGTTTGAGTGGTCATAAAATAAAATAATTTTTAACACAATAAAGTAAACCAAATTATGATCAAATGCAATTGGTTACGTTTGCCAAAAAAGAAGTAAATATCGTATAATATGATCAACTTGGAAATCTCGAAGGCGTTACTAAAAGACTTTAAGGTAACTTAAGTCAAAAATGAGTTACTAAAATGCCTGATTTTTACAAATCTCCAAAACTGGAGGGGAACCTCCCCCACCCATCCCTGCAAGCTTATAACAGCTGGTTGATCATCGAGACTTTACATTCGCCAACGTGCAGTGACTTTTTTCTCCTAAAATAGCCCCTGGGTTGATGGATTTATGCCAGATGATACCCTGGGATATATAGGGATTTATTTAGCGGTCACCCGTCTTTCGCGGTTCGCAAATAAATGCAATTTTACAAATGCATCACCACCCTCCGAGTTTTTATTGTGAACAATTTTACCAACTCCCTAATTTATTATCGATTGATCGGTCGTTTCATTTAATTCATTTTAATCAACTTCTCCGTTGTTGCCCCCCCCCCGTGTCACCTATCCTCCCGTTCTTTCCACTGTTCCCCCATTAGCTCACATCCTCTCTCAGTCTCTCACACCCTCTTCTAGCTCCGCTCTGCCTCTTATTTGCCCGCTTATTTGTCCCTAGTATCATGGTTTTAGTACTTTTTCCTAGTCAACTGCTAAAAATTATTGAAACAGCAATTTTAAAGTCAGTATAGGCCTAAGTAGGTCATATGCTCAACAAATTTATAACGGCTATTAATTTGTATTTTTGCCATGTTTGCAAAGTTTGATGGTCACCCATGCATCGCCAACCCATGGCATGATTAGCTTTGCAAAAGTTAAATTTGCAGTTGCATCACCACCGTTGTTTTATAATTTGAGAAATATGTTTATTTAATTCAAATACTAAATGATGAATTTTCTTGTTATGTAAATTCTATTGTGTCATAAATCTTAAACTGTGTAAATTATTTAGTTTCCAAAACATGTCTTTTATGCTGTATTTTGGCAAGTATAATGGAAATCTGAAATGTAGGGGAGAGCGGGGAGTGTTCGCCCTAGGGGCAGGTTCGCCCACCCCTTGTTTCTCAGCACTACGGCTATCAGGGAATTTGGTGATGGCAAAATTAGGTGACATAGGTCATTATAAACTTCTCATATTAGCTACGCGACATACAGGGACGTGTTCATCGAACTGCAGCCAAAACAAAAAAATTACACCAAAACGTAATTTTTTCTTGCATTCATAATGTTGTATTATCATTGATACATAAATACAGATTGTTTTAATGGAAATCTGTATTGGGAACATATGGGATTTGTCAAAGATTTAATGCAGTTATAAACTCCTTATTCGATTTGTGTTTTGCATACCCCAAAGAAAATACAAAAATGTGCACAAGGGGCTCGTTCGCCCTTTTGAGGATGGAGCATGTTCGCCCTATATCTTCCCCGGGCGGACTTACCCCAAACTGGAGGGCGGACCTGCCCCATCAGCGTATTATGCAAAATATTGGTAATTAAACCATTAAACAAGGTAAAACTACTGAAAACATGTTTTTTTAAAGTTATGTGATATCGGTATTACTCATACCACCGTTTATGTCCTAATCCATTTCTCCCCGAAGTTGTAAACATGATACGTTTAAGCTCACTTTGGACCCCTACATTTTACCCTGACCCGACCCCTGCAACAAATTTAGTGACTCCCCAGAAGAGAATGAATGCCCTGTTACTCTTGCTAAATGTTTGCATTGAATATGTTATTGTTATGCAATGTTGAAACCTTTTTTGTGATAAGGGTGAACTTACCCCACCATATGGGCGAACCTGCCCCAATATGGGGCAACTTCGCCACTTTGCAAAACTTTGTTCTTTGCTCTATCCTGTTGCTATTGTAAGGCCTATAGTTCTGGGATTGTGGCCGTATATAGCCAAGACATAGGGCTTTCACATGGGCTAATCAGGTCATCCCTAACCATAAAATTGACATCGCTAGGCTGGTCAGAAAAAAATAGGGCGAACACTCTTCAGATTCACTAGTGTAATTGAATAGACTTTAACAGTAAGTATTTGCAAAGTTTTCAAGCTTGTTTGTACAAGCTATTGAAGCTCATTTTCTTGTATAGGCCTACCATACTCATCATTAAGTAAAAGTTAATCATTATTACATGCCCATAGTTCATAATATACGATAGCATTTGAATATTTATTTATACTGGAATAATATCAACTTGCAGATAAGGAAAAATACTACCAAAATATGTATAAAAATTGATAAAATAACTATTCAGTATACTAGAGAGCAAATTGTTCTATAAAATGTAAACAAATAAGAAAAATTAAAGCCATAATGTGTGATTTGCATCAAGAATATAATTATTCCAGTTTACATGTTAGTTTTCACTGATCACATTGTCCCCTTTTAATTTCGAGGCAAATAAATGAGGTAAACCGAAGAAAATTGCTATTTCATTCCAGCACCTACAATGCGTGTATCACCGATCGTATTCTTATCATGATTATTAGCGTAACTTCACGCAGCTGTGTCGTTCAAACAAGACGTAAGACGATTAGGCTAGCGATATGCACACCGTTTATACAACAAGACGTAAGACGAATAGCAATATCACACAGTTTATACGTCACTGATTCAATGATACATAATGCCCGTGATGTGTTTAGCCATCACTCGATTGGTGACCTCGGAATAAAACCATAGATCTCCGGATTTATTATAAAACCTTACATTTTACTGTAATTAGAGCAATTCAGACTGTCTTTCACGTGGTATTTTAGTACACCATTGGGCAATACAATCATGCAAAAAGTAAAAATTCGGGAAAAATTGAGGACGTTGCTGTGGAGCAAATCACACATAATGGCTTGAAACAAACTTTAACAATATTTAAGACCGATATTATAGAGGTAAAACATGCACCCTGAGTTGGAAGTTATTTCAATTAAAATTGTATGACAACAAGTTGGTTCTATTACCACAAGTGTCGCCTGATTACCCTCAGGGATGCGAGTTGTACATGTAGGCTACGTACGTATAAATGAGGATTTTTCCAAAAATTTTGTCATATATCAGCATATTTTGACAAGATTATAATTGAATTGTTTGGTGGTGATCAGAGGTGGTGACGTTACAACTACAGGACTATACATATAATACTGAACTAACTAAAACAAAGAATTAATTGAATTGATAATTATGGAAATAACAGTAAAATAAATGATAATAATCACGTGACGAGTGATACTACTGTTATACTACGTGACCGTTACGACAAAAGCAGCGCCGTTATGCAACAGAGACTATACACATTGAGCATGTTGAGATGAACAAACCAGTTAGCACAAAATGTTTTTTAAACGTTATAAACATTTTAATCACACTTAGGCCTAAAGGCCAATATTGGAATGTCATCTTTCCCTGGGTAAGATCTGACACCAGGCCAGCCCATGGCCAGAGGGTAACCTGAGTAAATTTGTTTCACCTTGAAGGCAAGGATAGTCTTGCAAATCATTACTCGTTGACTGCCGATAAAACGCCCAATAAAGACTTAGTCACCGGACCGCGCCGGCCAGTTAAAGTACATGCCCTATCACACCACTCCACACCATACATAAATTCTCCCAGTCACATTTCCCAAATATGAAATTAAAAAAAGTCAAATTTTAATTTACTTCTTTTAAAGTTTGGCAGAGGCGGGGTTCGAACTCACGGCGCAACGCTTAGTACTCTATAAGCCTAGCGCCTTAGACCACTCGGCCACTTGTCTTATTGTTATTCATCTGAAACTTATTTAAAAATATAATCGCAACTTCAACATAGGCCTACCACGTGACAAGCAAAGGCAGAAAACATATTATATTTTGGAATTTTATCTGCTTAAAACATTAATGTGTATTATAATAGAGCTACCATTATTTATATTGTTGAATTCTCAAGCGCATAGAGACAATTAATACGAGCGTCCTATGATACATACACAATACATAAAATCGATTTTGATCTTCGGCATTACTCGGTGACCTCCGATAAAACGCCCAATAACGCCGGTCAGTTAAAAAAAAATGCTTAAGTACATGCCCTATTGAGATAAGCAATCCTTTTGTGATATGTCCATTCATCCATATAATAATATCCATATAATAATAGCAATCAGATTTTTGGATGGATGTTTACACAGTGATTGGAGAAGAAGCTATGTAAATAATCAAAAGTACATGTCTACAAATTGACAAGGACAACTCCTTTTGTCAAAATTCACCTATTGCTCAGTATGTTAATTAATCCGATTAATTACGTAATTTCGCCAGCGTATGATATATCAGTACTAATAATAATATGTAGGCCCAAGGAGGTTAGATATAGAAAGAAGAGGAAATAGATTACGTATCGCATATTGGTCCTTTGTGCCTATTACTTAGAGTTTCCGGGAGGAAGAAAAAAAGGAAGGATGGGGGGGGGGGGAAGGAGAGAGAAGGGAGAGGGAGACCGATGGAGTCAGAGGGCTCTAAATTACATAGGCGTAGATCGGGGGGATAAATGCCACAATATTTTGCCAGGGGGATGGTCAATATAATTACCCCCCAATATTGACGCGTGTGTATTGGTTTGTGTCGAAATTAACCTCATATTTGGCCATTTTATAGCCACAAAATGCCATTTTTAGCGCTTTGCGCGAATTTATTCCGCTTTTGTCCCATATTTCACCAGTTTAGTTTCAATAGGCCTATGCTAAAATTTTCGCGCGCATTTGTACCATAAGGTTCACTGTACTGGGTACTTTAAAAAAATCCTAACCTAACCTAAAACATTACTTTAACCCTTAGATTGGAGCTCTACTAGAAGTAAAATATAGATAGTGAACGAATTTAGTATTTCTATATCTATGTGAGAATGATACAATAGAGGCCCTGCATGAAATTATTGATTGGCTCCAAACAAAGGTTTTCAACCGGTGTCCTTCACCGTAGTTATGGCGGAGTGCAGTCCATTCAATCAAATGTTGTCATCAACCTATTTGATCGTAGTGCAGGATTATGTGTGTGAGACGAACTGTCACGGTAGATTGCAATCATGCTGTTGTTGAATGCATTTGAGTAGTCCGCCATATTTACGGGATGATACGTCGCATGCAAGGCCTCTATATGACATGATGAACATAGTCATTGATGCATCAGTTTTAAAATAGACTAGGCGGTTACCCATATTTGGCGGTTCTCGGCTGGGCGCGATTACCAGGCTGATGGTGACATGCCCATATGACCATTTTTACTAATTTGACCTCAGATGACCCCTGGCGACCCCCAAAATAACCTTCCAAAAATTTGTCTCTAAATGTTGACTGTACCCACAAGCTTCATGCCCATATGACAGTTTTTAGTAATTTGACCTCAGATGACCCCAGGGTGACATTGGATGACCCCAAAATGACCTAAACTTATAACTCTAAATGTTGAGGGTGCATGCCACTAAATCCGCGTGTGAAGCGGTTTCCGGTAAAAGTTTATCACGACTATAGTCCCAACTTTGCATAAAAAATGTGCAAAATCGGTACAATATTAACAATTTTAGTGTTGCAAATCGTGTTTTGCTAGAACTTGTGAATGTGATCTCTACTAATTTGAACAGAAAACGCGAAAATTTGAGTGATGTTTACGATGATGAGCGCATGAACACACGAGGTCAAAACGCGGTTAGCAGTCGGACGTAAACACGGGAAAATCGGGTCTTTTTATATAGCGCTATTTTTCTCAAAAAGTAGACCTAAAATATGGTGTCATTTTCAGATATGTTATGCAGAATTTTGTTCTGATTAAGATGATATCAAATATATATTTCAAAGTAAGACGTAACTCGACTTATAGCCTAAAACGTGACCCCTATTTTGCACGTAAAGTCTATGGAAAGCTATTTTGTGGCATGTACCCTTGACTGTACCCACAAGTTTCATGCCCATATGACAGTTTTTAGTAATTTGACCTCAGATGACCCCAGGGTGACATTGGATGACCCCAAAATGACCTAAACTTATAACTCTAAATGTTGACTGTACCTACCAAGTTTCATGCCCATATATGAGTTTTTACTAATTTGACCTTAGATGACCCCTGGGAGGGGACCCCGTGGTCAGATGACTTAACGAACATAAACATCTTCTTGCCAGCACAGAACTATACCCACCCACCGAGTTTGAGCCCCGTACGACCTAGTTTCATGCCCATATGACAGTTTTTAGTCATTTGACCTCAAATGACCCCTGGGAGGGGGCCCCGGGGTCGGATGACTTAACGAACATAAACTTCTTCTTGCCAGGACAGAACTACACCCACCCACCGAGTTTGAGCCTCGTACGACCTAGTTTCATGCCCATATGACAGTTTTTAGTCATTTGACCTCAAATGACCCCTGGGAGGGGGCCCCGGGGTCGGATGACTTAACGAACATAAACTTCTTCTTGCCAGGACAGAACTACACCCACCAACCGAGTTTGAGCCTCGTACGACCTAGTTTCATGCCCATATGACAGTTTTTAGTCATTTGAACTCAAATGACCCCTGGGAGGGGGGGGCCCCGGGGTCGGATGACTTAACGAACATAAACTTCTTCTTGCCAGGACAGAGCTACACCCACCCACCGAGTTTGAGCCCCGTACGACCTACGACGGCCTCACATAGCAGTCACAGACAAAACCTAAATCTACAGAATTACTCGTCGATACTCGAAAGAGCTCAAAATAAATAACTTAGAAAATTTTCTTGATGTCCTTTAACATGTTTTCATAGTTAACCATCGTTAGCCATGGAAATCTATCATGAGAACTGACCGGTGACTAAGTCCGATTTATTGGGACGTTTATCGGCAGTCAACGAGTAATGTATGGGCCAACTTTCCCCTAGGCCATCTAATATGCCATGAATTAGTTGGACTACAACTGGTATCTACTGGTCAGTTTATATTCCTATTTCCACATCTGTTATTTTATATGGGTCTTTAATGTCCGGTTATATAGAGGTCATGAAAACGTTTTTAAAACGTTTCATATGGAAAAACACTACAAAAACATGTTATCAAAATGTTATTGCAAAATATTTTTGGCAAACATTTCCACAAAATATTTTGTCAATACTAAATAAACATTGTGTCAGAATGTTTTATGTAGTAAAGTTTTCAAAAATGAATATTATTAAAACGTTTTATACCCAATATATAACCTGACATACAATGGTGTTCTCTATAACATTTTGTGTTCGCTGGGAATGTACCGGACAAAGGAATCAAATCGCACCGAAATTTACCATATACCAGAGCAAAAAGCAAGCACTGCATTTTGTTGCAAAGGAAATACATACACAAGAGCGTTGAATCTACTTTAATTATGTAAATACTTCCAAATAAGAAAGTCACCACTACTTCATTTGAGTTACCATAGCTTCAAGAAATTCACGATAGAATGGAGTTTGATGCGATTTGGAAAGTTGCAAATTCAAAACAGATTAAGTGGTTGATATAATTACATGCCGTAACCACGTGTTCCACTCGCCTGAAGTGAGTGGCGGTCAGTGTATGCCATCCATCGGTATGAGTCATCTCTGAGCGCGGTCTATGTATGGTTGATACCACTCTGCAACTTTTCGAATCGCGCCAAATTCTATCCAATCGCTGATTATTTATTTATTTATTTATTTATTTATTTATTAATCTACTGTTGGCTACATTTTACATTCCCTCTGAAAAAGTGAACTTTTTCTGCAAATCTGTCACCCTATGAACTCCTTTTTCATCAGTTTACACGCAATGATCTCCACAAAATGGCTTCAAGGCATTTACTTTGACCAAGTTTCCAACTCTATAAGGGGACACAACTCCCTGCATGGCGCGTGACACAATGGTGCTTCGTGGCCATTCAAAAAGGTGGCGGCAAAAACTTCGAGTGTGCCCCCCTTTCCCAAATTCCTGGATCCGCCACTGTCTCAAAGAAGAAGTCAGTCACGTACACATCTAGGCCTACGTAGGCCTACTCGCGGTAAGCCAACATTAAGTGCGTCCATACCATGCGCGGTAATGCGCGTGAAACTATGGTGCCGTGTACTCGCAGGTGCGTGACTCGCCACTTACCGCGCGTGTTGGACACCGCTTGCATTTAACGCGTTTGCTGTCATGACCTGACCCATAAGGTTATTGACCTCAACGGCCTAGCAACCGACCATTTTTTTGTTATTTCCATAGTGATTGAATAGTTTTGCAAAAATGAACGTCAGATGGTTTAATGGCAATATGTACCCGATCAATGCACGAATAAATCAGAGCTGAAAGTCAAAGCATCTCGGAGTCTATTCGCGAACAAGATTTAGCGACTTCCTTTTCGTATCTAACTATGTGTATCGATGATTTGCTCAGCGGCCGTTACTTTTGTGGATGGAGCACTTCATGGGCACATAGAGGATCTGGTTTAAATACCTTCTCTGTCTCTGGCCCAAGGGAATGGAACAAACTCCCTAAAGCCATCAGGAGTCTCCATCAATTCCAGTTTTCAGGAAGAAACTGAAAACTCACCTTTTCAGTTATCTTCTTTCTTGTTCCGCTGTGCCACTTTTTCCATCCTTTCTCTCCTTGTTCAGCGCTTTGATAAATTTTAAAGGCGCTTTATAAATACCTTTATGTATGTATGTATGTTTGCATGTTTTAAAAGCGCTCGATAGTAAGCACATTATGTTAACAATCGAGTTTTTACGGTATGTCAATTGTGCTGAAAGTTATGGCCACACAAAATAGTGGGACTTTCTTATTTCGGATGTATTTACATGCCTTGTGTTTAATATCCAGTTGAGGAAAGGAACTCGGAAAACTTTTCCAGAACCTTGTTACATTGCTCCGGTGGTGTCTCGCTGCCATGGATGCCAACCACCACAGCTGAAATGAAACAAAAATAAAAACATACTGAGTTAAAATGATTTTTGTCCATCCATGTGACAGTTTTGGTGGGACTTTGTCATTCAATATGATTAGAAAGATTCATAAAAGGTCCGTGACCAGATTGTGGTCCGATTGCAAACACATAATGTGTTTCTATATAAGCCGTACCCCTCCGCGAGTCCCGGACACAAGGGCTGTAACGGAGGTACAGTTGAATGTTCACGACGTCCTTAATGAATATTATGAGGAATAGATATTTTGTTGATGATGTTGCTTAAACCAGGGCCGTGACACTCGTATTCAATCCCTGTAATAAAAGTGAAGTCACTTCTCGGCAGTTTAATTGACACATCGGCAGTTGCAGTGACGGTTGTTAGGGAGTTTGGTATCGTAGTACCGTTTTAGCCTAAAATTTACTGACGTACGTGTGTATGATAACAACGTGCGTACTACTTTAATAGTGAAGCAGACTTATCCCGTAATTTTGATTGACATAGCCAATGCATCTTCTCTTTACCTCCTTAATCATGTTAATACATCTTTCTTGCATCTTCTCTGATTAGACTGCCAAGGTACTAGTAGTTGAAGGAGGAAACTTGCTTAATACTTTGATCTGTCACCTTCAATATGCATGTTGGGTTTTGGCATACATTCTGTCTTCTTGCAATTTAACGATAAACGTTTCCTCTCATTTTCCTGAACCACCACATCAAGAAGCCTTTGCAGATCATGAGACTCGGCTAATAGGACAGTGTCATCTGCATATGTTATGTTCGTGATGTTATGTCCACATACACAAGACTCACTGTAATAATTAAAGAGATCTGGTGACATCACACATCCCTGTCTGACCCCTCTCTTAAGGGCTGGGGTGTGAACGTTTGGACAGTATTTATTGTGGGACATTAGAGCACACATATCGAATTGCATTCTGAATACGAAGAATGTCCTTCTGATATCAAATAATTTACTTCGAGGACTGTTATATATCAAAAATATGAAAAATATCAAGACATAAATCGCATTCCTGGTACTAGCATCCTCTACAAAGCCGAACTGCTCTTTACCAATCTCAGGTTTTATTCTACTTCTTGCACGGAGTAACAGGATTCTTAGAATTATCTTTGTAACATGGCTCATAAGGCTAATTGTACGTTGTTGTTCACAATCCACAGCGCCAGGTTTCTTGGGAAGAGCAATAAAGATTGATTTTCTTCCATTATCATACATCCTGTTGATGACTCCTGTCAGTTTCTCAATTCCTCTAATGCTTCAATCATTTCAACAACTATTCCATCTGGCCCGGCAGCTCATCCTTTTTTATAACTGATCGAACCTCTGACTGCAATATCTTTGGACCCTCAATAAAATCTGGAAAGCTTGGTATACAATCCCTTACGTCGTGAAATAACTCGCCAACATATTCATTCCATCTTTTCGTTACCCCATCTTTCCTTACCAGCATAGTACCATTCTTTGCCTTGATGCACCCAGAGCTTAAACAGTCTGATTTCCTGCCTGAGATCTCATTTATCCTCTGGTACACATTCTGATTCTCTCCAAATTGACTCTCAATTTTGGCACATTCACTATTCAGCCAGGTCTCTCTGGCCTCCTTGCAACGTTTCTTTATTTGCCTGTCCAACTGCGATGGTAAATAGTGCTTCTCTTTCGCTCACAAATACGTGTCGTCCTGCAATTTTCTGTGAATTTCTTAAAAAAATATCTTTACCTAAATCTGAAATTAGGAAGTTTATAATTAAATAAAAAAAAGTATTTTGACCCAAGTTTTCGCCACGGTTTCTAGAATGCCTAGAAGCATAGGCGTTCGCTGTGTGGCCCATTAAGATCGAATTTTAGATTTTCCATTGCGATCGTATATCGCGTATTTCAAATTACACTTGAACGCGAACGCACGACTTGGATACAATACAAACCAATCATAAGTGAGTTGGCATGGTTCGCACATGCTGGCGTGCATCGCGCAGTGTACGCGAAATCGTCACGCTATGTCAGGTTCGTTCAACTGAAATTTCTACTGCACGTAAACAATTGGTTAGAAATAAATATTTCAGAACATAATTAAGCTGAATTTATACTCAATCGCCGAGCGATTGCGATTAAACGCTTTTGAAAAGCGTTGGGCAATCGCCGAATTTTTCGATGCATCGCCCGTCGCTTTTGCATTTATACTTATCACGGCGATAGCAATTGCAGACGACAATTAAAATATTCTAATGCCACAAAATACATTTTTAAAACATCAGTTGCTGTCATTAATTATTGTTTTGAATTAATTCATCACCAAAAGTTACAAATCGAGAAAGGTAAATTAATTAGCAAAATAATAGATCCAGTTGGTTGTATATGATTGGTTGACGCATTCACGTGTCAAGCGATATCGCTGGGAAGTTGAGATTTCTTCAACTTGCAAAAGCGACGTCGTTTTTGACTCCGCGATTTGAATCGATTGATCGGCTTGACGCTCTGGAAATGTACGTAAACATTGAGCATGCGTGAAAATCGCTTTTCTGCAAAAGCGATTGAGTATAATTCAGCTTTATTCGTATCATTCCTGATTTTATCATTGTTAGATAACAAACATTCTAAATCATTCATTAATAATCACAAGGGGGATGAACTTACTTTGTCCTGTTTTATAGGCGATGATTCCGTCGCCTCCTTTCTTCCCCATTAACACCTTGTCACTGCACCGGAGACACAAATATTTCACGCCGTTTACATTGATACCACTAGTCCTGGCTTTTGCGCCACCATCAAGAAAATTACTCACTAGTTCACTGCATTCTTCCTGGCTTATCTATAATGTCAATAATAATAATAATAATAATAATAATAACAGCAACAACAACCACAAGGATATACAAAAATATTAAAGGTGATAAATAATAATGATGATTAATGTCCAAATGGCTGCATCATTTTTGATGCCTAGCTGTGACATCACTGGTGCTTATCTCAGATTTGTCGAGCTCATTCAGTAATCGAAGTTTGAATCCTTAAAGCCATAATGTACGATTTCCATCACATTTCAATTTTGTTATTCTTCACCAAAGGAATAATATTGTGTCTTATTAGAGCGCTGACATATTGGAAAATTCATGAGAGTGTACATTCAACGTCCAGTTTTCGAAATTGGGTGACTTGTGCTTGGCAGGTTCGAAATACATCTGACTGGACTCTTTAATTACGTAACGCACAACGGAATTGATGTCATCGAATGGCTGCTTAGTGCCGTTATGTGTTAAGTTTCTATAATTATTATTATTACATTTATTTTCCTTTCTTTTCTTTCTCTGTACTTATTCTTTACTATAAGGCCTACATTAACTTTATCACTCCCTCGCTCTCCTTCTCTCTCTTCCCCCTCTTTCTTTCTTTCTTTTTGTCCTCTCTCACTCTCCCTGTTCATTCTCCATATCCCTCCTATACCCTCTTCCTCCCTCATCCCCTCTCAAGACTTCTCGCAGGGATAAGCTGCCCCTCCCCCACCCCTTTGGGTACGCCGATATTTCTATGCCAATCTCATTCTTAAAATAAAATTAAATGGACATTTGAAAAAACAAAACATTTATAGGCCTATACTTATACTTATACTTACATGTATATGCAGCGATTACCATTATAGAGTACTATAGAAATGTGGACCCGGCAGCCTTCACATTCTGACGTGTAATCGATCAGCTGGAGCATTCAATTTATTTAAATAAAGTGCCTGAAGTCAGGTGGGCGATAAAAAGATTATAGCGACAACTTAAGCCTCCTTTTTAGACTTCAGGCCCGCACAAGCGCACATTTGGGATACGTGAGTACAATGGTACCACTTTACACATGACTGCCCTTACACATGACTGTATTGTGGTCACTTTATTTATACTCGCCTGTTGTGTAAAGCGTTAATATGATGTCGGATCAGTGACCAATTTAATGGCGGGACCCCTTTGTTTGAAACAATGGTACCACTTTTATGAATAGCCTGTCGCAATTTCTAATCGGCATCGAAGGAACAAAGCATTACATCATCTATTGCTACTCTACGACTATTGAAAGCTCTTTGGATAACACCATGGCGGCGGATCCGGGGGCCTGGTCCTAGACTAAATCCTCCAGTCTCGAATATACGCACGGCCGCTACACTGTTTGTCCGCCATTTTGCGAGTGAGAGGCCAGGGACTCAGGCTAGGCCTGGCCCTCCCACTTTAATCACACCAATACAGTACGACAGCAACTTAGCTCACTTCCGGTAATTTTTACCGGCGTGACCTCTGCTGTTACGTAACGCAATGTTGAAAATCAGGTGGCAAATACGGTTTTTCAGAAAACATCACAAAAATGGAATACACGAGTCGTTTCTCCCTTCATTTCCATATTGAGCCCATAGATAGATAGAAAACATGAGTATAAGGCAAAGAATAACGTGTAAAAGTTGAATTATTGTGGAAAAAATGAATGCTTTGATCTACGAAATAGGAACAATTAGATAAGATTAAGAATTCAATGTCACAATGAATAATGTTTTATACTCACCAAAACAGACACCGAGCAACAAAATTAGCGGAACAAAACCGGAGATGTCCGTCATGACCAAGTTTTTTCTGGATAACCTTCTTCTTTTGGCCTAATGATGATTACAAACATTGTGAAATCACGTCATTGACATTGCACATCACTTAGGCCTATATACAGCCTTCCGCAAGCAGGTCTACACGTTGATGAGTTTTAAAACGGATTTAAGCAAAAACAGTTCAATATCATTCACAGTAAGTCCGCGGGCGTTCGCCGCGTCAAACGAGCAATTGATGGTTGGATTGCACGAGAACGAATGCCATTGCTGCCCGATCTGCTTGGCTATTAGTTCCAACAAGCACGAAATTTATAAGCTTATCAAATTTCCCCTAAATTTGTCACGGTTGTTTACAACCACTTTGCATCGCGAACTTTTTCGTGCGGGCATCCATAGACATACCACCTAGACCTATGACTCCCCATCCCTTACGGGCGCACACCACTAAATAATTGTCCCATTGAAATACGTGTAAAAACACCAGTTTTATTTGCTCGTTTTGAGGCCTTTTCGGCACATTCTGAGAAATTTAAGGATAACCAGTCGATTGCAAATCGATGAAAGTTTAACATATGTTTCAATGTATGGGTAGTCTTCCGTCTCGTTTTCCCGGTAGGAGCCGCTAAACAGCGCCC
This sequence comes from Amphiura filiformis, assembly GCF_039555335.1. Classification (NCBI taxonomy): domain Eukaryota; kingdom Metazoa; phylum Echinodermata; class Ophiuroidea; order Amphilepidida; family Amphiuridae; genus Amphiura; species Amphiura filiformis. Next base: position 69,207,206 of record NC_092630.1, read on the forward strand.
TCACTGTTTTTGACATGCTCTCATGACTGTAAACCCGTTTCTGCCCATTTTTAATACGCGGACCTATTTTCTCGATAATTATAAAATGCGACTTTTTAGTGATTCAAATTCATGCACAGGCTTTACACTTTTATTTAAGCTATCATTCGCTACTCTTTCTGATTATTAGTCCAAAGAGCAGCCCATTATACCTCAAAACCTTTCTGTATTTTACCGGAACTCAGTAGGGTTGCACAAATGGCGCATTGATTTAGTGGTGTGCTCCCTTCAAGGGTTTCTGATGTTCATAAAATTTAATTCTTTTATCTTTTTCTTGAAATATAAAATGTTTTGAGTAAAACGCTCGAAACAGAATTGCTCTGTGACATTCACTTCAAGAGAAATTCCCTTTCAAAGTTACATGGTGGATTCCGAAAATAGGCAAATTTTCAACATTTTGACCATTCATGCTTACTCTTCTATATTTGCATTAAATTCCAATTCTCTAGATAGTTTTTGACCTTCCATCTGATGAAATTCGGTTTTAAATGAGAGTAAATCACGTTTCACAATTGCATGGGTCTACTGTTAATGATTTATAACAATCACCCCCCCATATAAAACCAAGATTTGGCAGCTTTAAACGGCACGCACCGATTTGTCACCTTAAGCCCAAATTGCTTTAAATCCAAGAAATCTTGTTTTCACACAATTTGTGGCAATTTCTTGAACTTTGAAGGCCTCTGGGGGAATAATCTTCGCGCAATTTGCATCTAAAACGCATTAAATATATTCACTAACATATAAACTATCTATTTAAATCGAAAAACTGCAATTTAATCAAAAGCCATTTCAATTTTGGCTGAATCTCTGAAAAGCACGGTTTTACTCCTAGGCCCTTCGAAGGGCGCACACCACTAAATAATTGTCCCATTGAAATACGTGTAAAAACACCAGTTTTATTTGCTCGTTTTGAGGCCTTTTCGGCACATTCTGAGAAATTTAAGGATAACCAGTCGATTGCAAATCGATGAAAGTTTAACATATGTTTCAATGTATGGGTAGTCTTCCGTCTCGTTTTCCCGGTAGGAGCCGCTAAACAGCGCCCTCACTGTTTTGACATGCTCTCATGACTGTAAACCCGTTTCTGCCCATTTTTAATACGCGGACCTATTTTCTCGATAATTATAAAATGCGACTTTTTTAGTGATTCAAATTCATGCACAGGCTTTACACTTTTATTTAAGCTATCATTCGCTACTCTTTCTGATTATTAGTCCAAAGAGCAGCCCATTATACCTCAAAACCTTTCTGTATTTTACCGGAACTCAGTAGGGTTGCACAAATGGCGCATTGATTTAGTGGTGTGCTCCTTACCACAGCGCGAGGTGAAGCCATAGACATACCATAAGCCATCTCCAGAAGCTCTGTTGCTTTATGTTCAGCTCATGTTTCAGATTTGATAACCACATCACTCTCTTCCTGCCTCTGCTCCTTGTTCCTTCTATTCTTCCTGTCAATACTGGTTCTCGAAACCATCCTTTCTGAGGATGACCAATGAATTTGAGCTGCTTAACTCTGATTTCACGTAACAGCTTCCTGTTCACATTTGCTCTACTTAGGACATCGTCATTAGACACTTTATCAGTCCACGGGATCTTCATCATTCTTCTAAGGAACCACATCTCGCAGCTCTCCACTCTTCTTTTAATGTCTGTTGTTATTGACCATGCTTCACTTCCATACATTAATACAGGGACGACATAGCAGTTGAGTACCCGAATTCTGGTCTCTATACTGAGGGCACTGTTTTTAGGATCTTGTCTAATTTTGAGAACGCAGACTTAGCCAGTGCAATCCTTCTCTTAACCTCCTTAATACATCTGGCATCTTCTGTGATTAGACTGCCAAGGTAGTTGAAGGAGGAAACTTGCTTAATTCTTTGATCTTTCACCTTCAATATGCATGTTGGGCTTTCAGTCTTTGATACCACCATACATTCTGTCTTCTTGCAGTTTAACGACAAACCTTTCCTCTCACTTTCCTGAACCACCACATCAAGAAGCCTTTGCAGATCCTCCTCAGACTCAGCTAATAGGACAGTGTCATATGCATATCTTATGTTCGTGATGTTATGTCCACCTATACCGAGACCATTTTCCTTTTCTAGCTCCCTTAGGATCAGCTCACTGTAATAATTAAAGAGATCTGGTGACATCACACATCCCTGTCTGACTCCTCTCTTAATGCTTGTATATTCACTACAATCTCCATCCACCCTTATGCATGCTGTTTGGTTCCAATAAAGGTTCTGCAACAGTCGTAGATCCTTTAGATCTTCAAAAAGCTGATCATGTCTCACCTTGTCAAAGGCTTTTGAGTAGTCAATGAAACACATGAAAACATCCTTCTGCATCTCTACCGCTCTCTCTGTTATCATTCTCAAGACGTAAATCGCATTCCTGGTACCAGCATCTTCTACAAAGCCGAACTGCTCTTTACCAATCTCAGGTTTTATTCTACTTCTTGCACGGAGTAACAGGATTCTTAGAATTATCTTTGTAACATGGCTCATAAGGCTAATTGTACGGTGTTGTTCACAATCCACAGCGCCAGGTTTCTTGGGAAGAGCAATAAAGATTGATTTGCTCAGGTCTTCCGGAAATATCTCATCATCATACATTCTGTTGATGACTCCTGCCAGTTTCTCAATTCCATAATCCTCTAATGCTTCAATCATTTCAACAACTATTCCATCTGGCCCAGCAGCCTTATTTCTGCTCATCATTTTTATAGCTGATCGAACCTCTGACTGCAATATCTTTGGACCCTCAATAGAATCTGGAAAGCTTGGCAAACCGTCCCTTACATCGTGAAATAACTCCCCAACATATTCAATCCATCTTTTCATTACATCATCTTTCCCTACCAGCATATTACCATTCTTTGCCTTGATGCACCCAGAGCTTGAACAGCCTGATTTCCTGCCTGAGATCTCATTTATCCTCTGGTACACATTCCGATTCTCTCCAAATTGACTCTCAATTTTGGCACATTCACTATTCAGCCAGGTCTCTTTGGCCTCCTTGCAACGTTTCTTTATTTGCCTGTCCAACTCTCTATATTCTTTCGAATCCCTGTCCATGATCTTTTGCCTGTCTCTCATCATTGATAGAATTTCTTCTGTCATCCACTTGCTTTTACTTTCTCTCTTCTTCTTTGGCAGGCATTCCTCTGCTGTTTCAACCAAGATATCCCTCATTGATTCCCATGTCATCTCTTCTCCTACGTCTATAAGTTGCTCAAACCTGTTCTCCACTTTGATGGAATACTCCATTCGGATCTCTGGTTTCTTCAGCTGTTCAAAATCTACCTTCTTTGTGATCTTCGCAATTTTTACTCAAAATAGCTAAAAAACGGTCATCAAAATTTTCAAAATTCAGCCTTTGGTCATATAGACCCGGACTTGAACTGCAAAAACTCGGGTGTCAAATGTAGGCCTATAACAACGGTTGGAGTCAAAAGAGGACCGCACCCAGGAGTGTTGTTTTTAATTGTGTTACCGGTATTGTTATCAAAAATTACACCAAGAGTGTAAAAATAACACCCAAAATGTGCTATATAGCCTGCTATAAGTGGTTAAACCAAAAGCAGAGTATAAGGCCTATTAAAGACAAAATAAGACATTTTACATGAATTTGTAGAAATTAGACAGGCATTTATTTGAATGAGATACTGCTGTTTGCCTTGTTTGTTTGTTGTTGTTGTTGGGGTTTTTTTTTGGGGGGGTCAAAATGTTCATTTCGTTTTGTTAATAACCTTGTATATAGCCTACTTAGGCCTACAAAATTCGAAAACTGTGCATAGGGCTTACCGTCGACTTATTTGATTTGAACTTATGAACCAATATGCAAAGGAATGGGAAGGAATACAAGAAAGTTGAGAAAGGCACACTGTAGGTCTACACGTTCTGCTGCCCCCTGCTGTGAAGCAAGAAAAAACAGATCGCCGTCCGTAGGCCTACAGCAAGAGGCATAGGCTCTTGACGCGGTGAACGGAAATATAAATTATAAAGTTGTCATAATTAAGACGGCTGAATCAACTTAGAATCATTAACAATATTAAATTGGACTACATTTAAAAACAGAGTGTGTTTAAAATACAACGGATCATGCCGCAATGACGGGATTTTGCGATATTTGTAGTCATTAATGAGTCGCACAAGAAGCTTGGTCATGACGGAAACCTCCGGTTTTGTTCCGCTAATTCTGTTGCTCAGTGTCTTTAATGGTGAGTAAAGATTGATTCATTCTTACATTACATAATTGTTCCTAATAGAATTAGACTCCACATTTGTATCAATGTTATATTAGACTTCATATTTGTATCGGCGTTTGTAGAATTGTTATTATTATTTTATTTATTCATTTATTTGGGCCTATTCTTACTTTGTTTGGATTTCTTTACTCAAGTTTATTACTAGACCCGCGGTTAACGTTACACAAATTATTTTTAACTTAAAGGGATAGGCATATACAGTCATTTCTAATTAAGAAATTAAGCTAATTAAATTTTAATTTTAACATCCTTAAGGGACCGTTCACAAACACTTGTATGGGGAGGGGCCTGATGCAAAAAAATTGTCATCGCAAAAATTTTCAGCCCCCCCTTTACAGACATCAAAAATTTTAGGGCCCCTTTTTGATATGAAAATTATGGGTCAACCCCATAGAAAAGCATATAAACTTAATTTTTCCAGGAAAATTTGTGGTAATTTTTTTTTGCCCCCCCCCCTTAGGAGGGTCAAAAAATTTTCGATAAAAGTTTTTCGATAAATTCGTTAATTTCTCAAAAAGTAAAAATAGCAGTTTAACAAATAGGGCCTAACGGTTACAATGAAAGCCATTCATTATTGGGGGCATATTTATCGTATCATTATAATAGTTCTGACACCAATTAAAACATGTATTGTGATGTCAAAAGTTAAAAGTGCTCACGCTCTTTTTTACAGATGACCTTGAATTCAATAGTTAGGCCTAAGGTTTGTCCGATTGCCTGAAATGAAATGATATATTTCTGAAAAGCGTTTCTGCTTGGAATGTAGATATTTTAATCTATGAGCTCTTTTTTCGATATCTTAGGCCTATACAACAACACTGCGTAGGCCTACTTTCATTCTGGACAAAGCTTCAAAGAAAATTCACATTGTGCGGCAAATATGATTTTGAATTACCAAATCATTATTTTAGGACAGACTTGTCGCAGTCTGAAAAGTTTTTATTATTATTATTATTATCATTATTATAACTTGGTAGACTTGGAACAAATCTTTACTTAGCATACGGGTGATGAGTTCCGATAAAAACTCATGGACGGTAAAATACGACAACTTGAGCTTTGAGGCAATTTGCGCGGGACTTAGTTTACATGTTCTAATTACAATGAAAGAATGCAACACGAATAACGACGGTTACAAATAAAAAAGGCCCTGTGTGTAGACTGAAATGTTCATTTTAACGATACCGTCCTTTTTTCCCTGGGAGAGCCGATTTGGTGATATGCGCCCTTATGCCAGCTCATTCATGATTGCCGAATTCGGCATCATGGGGACTAGCTTGAACTTGGTCCGGGAATATGGAAATTACATGATGTAGGCCTATCAGCTATGAAAGCCGGTTATAAATATAAATTTACTAGTGATGTGAGTAATTAGACCTATGATTTTATCGGTGGTGGCGGTGGGGTGGGGGGAGGTTAGTACAAGGAACTTATACGATGTCCTCATTCACAAACTGATACTATCTGTCGAGCGGTCCGAATTTTGAGCCATAAGGGACCGATCGTTATTTACGGCAGAGGGGGGAATGGGTGTTTTGGCAAAATATCGACAAAAATTTCGCGTTCCCCCTCGCGTCCGCTCAAAATTTTCGCGTTCCCCCTTGTTTTCCCAATTTTCTCCATTTAAAATTTAACAATCCCCCTCTTGGTTCAACTAAAATTTCAGGTTCCCCCCTCAAGACCACAAAAAATTTTGTGTTCCCCCTAAATTTACCCATTCCCCCCTGCCATAAATAACGATCGCTCCCTAAGTTTACGTGGTGAACTAGGGGGAGGTTGTGTTCAGTACCGTAGTGGCTGGTGATGATAATGCAGTGTCAATTGAAACCCTTCCTTCCTTCCTTCCTTTAAAGTGCAGCCTCAATTATGAGGAAAAACGCACTGCTTGTGTGCATGGGTAGGAACAACTTGAACATAAAATTGTAGACAGGTGCGAAATATACAGTGCAGGTTAAAAACTGGGTGGTGCGGAGCTACATCAGGAGACGATCCCTCAGCGCAATCTTTAAGGCGTCGAGGGATGAGTACTCAGCTGGATCCTTCTTCAAAATGTTCCAATCCTTGATGCCTGGCCCACTCCAGACCCTGCGGAGTGGCGTAGCTAGGGGTTGTGGCACCGAGGACAAGAATGTATATTAAATGCCCCCCACCCATTTTTGAAACATTTACGCGCGGAGTGTGCGAAAATTTGCACAAACACCACTTTACTGAAATTTGGTTAGGCCTATGACTATGTAAGGGACCGATCGTTATTTATGGCAGGTGGGGTGATGGGCGTTTTGGAAAAAATATCGACAAAAAAATTTGTGTTCCCCCCTCGCATCCGCTTAAAATTTTCGGATTCCCCCCTTGTTTTCCCGAATTTCTCCATTTAAAATTTAACAATCCCCCCTCCTGGTTCAACGAAATATTTGGCGTTCCCCCCTCAAGACCCAAAAAAAATTTCGGGTTCCCCCCTCAAAATGCCCATTCCCCCCTGTCGGAAATAACTATCGATCCCTAATGAAATTATTACTTTCCCGTCACCCGCCCGCATCACCTTTTTAATTTGACCAAAACTTTCATTATTTTCATTTAAAGGGCATTTAAGTGATCCACAGCCTCATCCCCCACTTTTCCCAAAAAAGTTGAGATTTTTACACCACTGGATACCTCTGGCTACATAATGTTTATGTACCAAATATTTCTTGCAGATTAATTCGTTTAGCAAAAATATCGTTAGGGTTTGAATTTCGTTCTGGTGCACCAGAACGAAATTACAACACATTGTCTATGGAGCAGTGTAATACACATAATCATGCATAACTCGCAAACGCAAAATCGGAATCAACTGAAATTTTGGAAATAAGCTTTTTTCGTGGATATCTACTGAAAAATGTCATAAAAAAGGATGCTAGGATCACGAAATCCTCCTTTAAGGGGTACTACACCCTCGATAAATTTGTGTCTATTTTTGCATTTTTCTCAAAAACTAATAGGCCTAACACAGTGGTAACAAAACTTATGTATATTATAGGGGCAAGGAATCCAATTACTATGTACACTGGAATTTCAGTGACCCAAGACAAGCGGTTTGTTATTTATGATAAGAAATAAGGTACCGCTAGCATGTACCTCGTTTCCTATCATATATACTGAACCGCTTGTCTTGAGTCACTGACATTTCAGTATAGTAATTAGATTCCTTGCCCCAAAAATATGTATAACTTTTGTTACCAGTGTGTTATTATTTTTTGAGAAAAAATGCAAAAATAGTCACAAATTTACCACAGGGGTGTAGTACCCCCTTAAGAAGTCAATTATCTGAAAATTGAGATGGAAATAATCAAAATTGAAACTCAAAAAATGTCTGACATCCCCTGCTGATCATAATCAGCAGTTATTTTTAGTTGTAGGGTTAGAGGATGTGGTAAATAATGGAAATTTCAGGATTACCTCATCATGTTTCTAGTGATTACAAAAATTGCTAATTTCTTTTCATTTTAATAAAAACAAATTCAAATCTTTCCTCAATCTGTTGCAAAATGTCTGTAATGATGATTTAAAAGCATTAATACCTGTTTTGAGATGGTCTTTCATCAACAATATAGACCTGTAATAACCATGTAAATGAAAGTTTTGACAATAATGCAATTTTTCAAAATAATGAGTTTAATGAAATCATGACCTCATATTTCACTGAACAAAATGTGACTGGAAACTAATCATTTCAATTCATTAGCCGTACAATTAAGTTGAATTTCGGTCTTAAATTGATCTTTCAAATTGTGCTGAAATGCGCATAAAGCGCTACAAAAATTATGACTTTCACCGCTTGGAGGGGACGGCGAATTGATTGTTTTTTATCCACCGTCATTTTGGCGCCCCTTAATGTGGCGCCCGGGGCACCTTGCCTTGCCCCCCTAGTTACGCCACTGACCCTGGGTACCCGGGGCAGTTGAAAACTTGCTCATCTCCCACCTCTCCTGTACCCTGGCACACTGGGGGCTGGAAATTGACAGCTGATATTAGCCATATCACCCGGGCCATATCATTGATAACATGGACAAGTAGTGATAGCTTACATTCTCAGATAAATACGATAAAGTTTGCATGCGAAAATCGTGATATTTTTAACAGTATCGATTTTTATAACCAAAGAACCATCTATATTAGGGGCTGTACAATATTAAATTATGAGCGGGGTAAAATTTCAGAACGGTCCGTCCCATAAATTGCTTACCCCCCCTTGGCCTGTTAAAAACCTTTGCCCCCCTCCTTTGAACATGCCAAATTTTTGGGATCCCAAAAGGAGTAGGTCTTTGAAATTAACAAAAGGGAGTCTATTTCAAATTGGCATTTGACAGGCCACTTAAAATACCGTATAATTCCATATGGGAGTGCTTGGGGAACGTGTACACTAGCTATATTGCGGTTTATATTATCAAACTTCTGAGGTGTTGTTGAAAATACAGCACATTTTATTAAGGGGGTACTACACCCCTGGCCAATTTTGTGCCTATTTTTGCATTTTTCTCAAAAATTATAGTGCATTGGTGACAAGTAAGATATGTATATTATAGGGGCAAGAACTACAACTACTGCACTGGTAATTTTATTTCAGCACAGACAACAGTTGTGGAGTTACAGTCAAAAATGAGGGAAAACCAATATTTGATCAATAAATCAATAACTACTTGCCTTGAGTTGCTGAATTTTCAGTGCAGTAGTTGTAGTCCTTGCCCCCATAATATACATATCTTACTTGTCACCAAAGCGCAATAATTTTTGAGAAAAATGCAAAAATAGGTACAAAATTGGCAAGGGGTGTAGTACCCCCTTAAGATTACATAATCAAGGTTAGTTTCTCTCTTTATCATGTTTTGTTTCCCCTTTTGTACAGTTGATGAGACACTGGGCCATCCCAGAACATGGCATATGTCGCCTCGTGAAGGAAGTATCCGTGGAGGCACTGAAATAAACATATACGGAATAGGTATAGTATTAGTATGTAGAATTGTAAGACTTATTTATGATGGGCTTAGGTGAATAGGCCCGGGGCAGATCCAGGAAATTTTAATAGGGGACGGCCAATATGTGAAATAATTATAAAATGTAAGATATGGCCACGAAGCGGGCATCGCGTCATGCTTGCGCGATGCAGGAGGGGGCCCCTCAGGAGAAACTTTTGGAAAATGAAGAACCAATTGAAGCCATTTGGTGGACTGCTTTGTCACTATTATTGTGTAAAATTCTAGTTTGTAAAAGCCTAAAATATGCGGGGTATTACATATTTATACCTTAAAGTCACCGATTTGCAGCAATTTCTGAACACAATGCCACTTTTGTGGGTGCCAAGTCACCGCTGCTACGGCGGCGGCTCGGCGCCCACACAAAGTCAAGCGCCAATCTGCAAAAATGAGCACCCCCTAAATCCGCCCCTGTAGGGTGGCCCTATGGGGCCAGATTTATCTAAAGGGTACCATAGGAGTTTGAACAACTATACAACAGGCAGCTTTACAAATATGTATTATTGTAAGACCAATATATTGTAATGTTTTGGGGAGGGTATTATTTTGGCTTTCATTTCTTTCATCAAAAAAACTTGTTTTGAGGCAATTACCCATCCCACACTATTATCAGGGTTTACTTTAATGCACAAATCACACGTATTTACATGTTCACATACTTTGCGGACCTCTTCAAATCCAACGTCAAAAGTCCAACGCGTACAAAATCTTGAAAACGTACGCGTTCAAATATTGCATGATTTAAATTGAGAAACGCCTAATAAATTGCGCGTTTTCTCATTTTTTTCTGAAGTCACAGTTTATGAAATTTCTCCAAAATGTGTAAAAATTAAGACAATTTGTGTTAAATTTTGCCGAAAAAATTTGAATGTTGGTATATTGATGGGTCCAAATTTCCTGGTCCACTATCGAATTCACAGCGGCGTGCCCCTACCCAAACCAAACTTGAGTAACCCCGGTCAAATTGCCAATACCAACTTATAAGTGGTTCCATTTTCATTTGGGGTGATGGCATGGCGGTTTACATAAGCATTTAATCATTTGAATATTGTCAAAAGATGAAGAAATTTACCCTTTTTTATTATGATAATAGTATCATTTTATGTGATTAGTGCACCTTATTCAGTGAAATTGCGTACAAAAAGTTACATAAACGGTAACTCAAAAATACATACATTGTTTAATATGTCTTTCAAAATAAAAATACCCCTTGGGCAATGTTTTGGACCCCTTCAGAGGAAAAATACATAATTGAAAGGGTCCAAAAACTTTGAAAATACCCCTTCAGCAAAATGATCATGATGCAGTTATGTCTACAGTAGAATTTACCACGACTTTTGCAGGACTTAAACCCCATTAAAAGCTATTAAACCAAGATAACACTCATTGAAAACAGCTCAACTATGTTAAATCAGATCTTCTCTGGTTAAATCCACACTACACATGTTTCTGTTTTACCTGTGCAATATTGCAATGAGCTGGTATTATAGTTTCAGTTAGGTGAACGATTATAAAGCAAACGCAAGATAACAATACTGTGTGGGCCTTTGTTTCCCAAATGAGACAATAGTCTGCATATTGTTAACCAGCATTCTTGAAAATAAAAAAACATAATGGTTGTAGACTTAACACGGTTTGGAAATAATTTCTTCATTTTTTGTTGTGTTATCTGTCATTTACATATCAGGGAGGTACGACCATTTGCAGATGCCCAACCTACTCATTTTTTAGCCTACATGTAATGTATTCATTATTCTTGATTGACATCAAGTACAAAAAATATCTGTCAAGTGGTTTAGCTTTAATGCCCTAGCAAGAGAGCGGTACACAAGTGAGTGATAGTCAGTAAAAGATGCATTCGATTTACACAGAAAATTTTACAGGCCGTGCTGTGCCCTTCCTTCCTAAAACACCAAAGTGCAAATATTTCCAAACACCTAAATTTCCAAAAAATTTAGGACATGTTACAAAACTATATTTTCTAGAATTTCAGAGAGTAATTTAAATATTGGCCGGTTATTTTTCACACAGTGACATTATCTAGGCAATGCCCTATACCTATAACATACACTGTTTGTAGAGGTCACGCGTCAATGGTGAGAGTGCTGTGTATTGTGTATAGGAAAATGAACAGTAACTGCAGTATGTTAAGGTGTGGGTATGAACCTTAGACAGTATTTATTGTGGGACATTGGAGCACAACAGACATATCGAATTGCATTCTGAATACGAAGAATGTCCTTCTTATACATGTTATATCAATTGTTTACGAGTCGTACTTGACTCAAGGCCAAAATCACCTTTTACCCAAATTCACACAAATGCACAACACAAATACACTGTTTGATTAAGCTAATAAAATCTAAGTCTTTAATTGAAAGCCAGTTATGATTGGTACAATATATGACAACACATGCACATACATAATAATCAAATATAATCACTCTTTAACTATTTAGTACTTAGCCAGCATTCTTCTTCTTGGTGATCATAAAGTTCTTGCAATGTTCTGGACGACTGATGTAATATATCCTTATTCACTTGTCCTCATGAAAATCAGCGAAGTCCTTTGTACACTTGCATTGATAAATCCTTGCATATAAAATCCTCATCCGAAAATGGTGTTACTTTCTCCCAAGTACTAAACTCCTTGAGTCGTTCTCCAAACACATTCGTAACTCTTTGCGCAGTTCTCCAAATCACTTTACTCCTTGCGCCGTTCTCCAATATTAAGCTCCTTGCGCTGCTTTCTCCAAACTTGGTGCTATTTCCACCTTTCACACAATATCTTCAGGAAGCAGGACTGCGATGCAGTTGTCCCCACTTATTTTGACAGTTGCGTTGAATCAAAACACCAGACTTCAGCAAGTCGACAGAAGAATATATATTCCTTTCTTGGAAGAATAACGTTCTTTGACGTATTCTAGATCTTCTCCGACAACACTGGTAAATAGTAGTACTTTGACTACATAAAATATTTCTGGCTTGCAATTTCCTTTCTTTGAAGGAATTGGACTGTAAGCATAGCCCAGATCAACACTATCAACTGTGACCATAATTGTGTTTACATTTTCTTATATCCCAAGCATTGGAAAAACCCCATTCTATTATGGGCCATTTACTACCTTCACATTATGTTCAATCTGGGGAATTCCAAAGTCTTAATTATAACATTAACCTTTCTCATTACATCACTTCCTTATGGGAATTCCATTACATCACTTTCATTTTACAACCTCAGGGGTTTCCAAATATTCCAAATTAGATATGATTCAACTTGTTTTGCTCAATGTGAGAGAATTCCCCCAAATGTCATCACTCATGTAACTTTGTAAACAAAGATAAATCATCAAATTAAATTACTCAGGGCACATCACACCTCCCCTTAAAAGAAGAAAGTTCGAATGTAATGAAAACTTTCTTAATTGTTTTCTTCTTTTACATCAACTTCAACATAATATTATACTTTGAGTGCTTAACTCAACATACACAGTGACTACTTGTCACCCTGGTCCCCGCACTCCGTGCATCCGTGGGTATTCATGCTCGTCGAAAATTTCGCGAAATAAGGGGTGTTTTCAGATGAAGAAACGCGATTCGCGAAACAAACAAAAAAGGGGTGTTTTTTCAAACCACGTGTTCGCGAAATTGAAAAAAGGGTATTTTCATCGAGCAGCCTACGCGTTTCTGACAGAAAAGGGTATATTAGAAATATAGTTCGCGTTTTAGCGAAAATAGGGGTATTTTCAAAGGGCAAATAATTCGCGAAATCAATAAAAAAGGGGTATTTTTCCCCTAAAAACTTCGCGAAATGACATGACGGAGTGCGGGGACCGGGCTTGTCACACAAGTTCCTTTTTAAAGGAATTTTTGTTTGTCAGTATTTATGCAATTCTGGACAAGGCATCAGCCATTACATTGTCTTTTCCCTGAATGTGTTTGATGTCCAGATTGTACTCTTGCAAGGTCAAACTCCACCTCACCAGTCTTTGATTTTTGTTTTTCATCCTGTTGATGAAGGTGAGGGGATTGTGATCTGTGAAAACAAGCACAGGGTATACTGTGGTACCCAAATACACATCAAAATGTAGCAGTGCTAATAGCAATGCTAGACACTCCTTCTCAATTGTGGAGTAATTTCTCTGGTGCTTGTTGAATTTCCTTGAAAAGTAACATATGGGGTGGTCTATTTGATCTTCACCCTCTTGCATCACAACACCTCCACAGCCTATGTCACTGGCATCAACAGTCAACTTGAACTGCTTCTGAAAATCAGGTGCAGTAAGTACTGGTGAACTCATGAGTATTGATTTGACTTTGTGAAAAGCATTTTCACATTGTTCTGACCAAATGAATTTTGCATCTTTCTTCAACAAATCAGTCAAAGGACTTGCTATCTCTGAAAAGTTTGGACAGAACTTTCTATAATAGCCAACCATTCCTAGAAATCTCATGAGTGCCTTCTTGTTTACAGGTGTGGGGTATTGCTCAATTGCTTCAACTTTGGCTTTGATAGGTTTCACCTGACCTTGACCTACAACATATCCCAAGTATGTGACTGTGGCATGGCAAAACTCACTTTTTACCAGATTGACTGTCAATTGTACTTCAGACAGCTTCTTAAACAATTGTTGGAGTTGTTCCATGTGTTGTTCCCAAGTTTGACTGTAAACAATCAAATCATCTACATACGCTTCACATCCCTCTATGTCTGCCACAATTTGATTCACCATTCTCTGAAATGTTGCGGGTGTGTTTTTCAACCCAAATGGCATAACTTTGTATTGGTAAAGACCAAATGGTGTACAAAAAGCAGAAATCTCTTTGGCACGGTCTGTGAGTGGAACCTGCCAGTACCCTTTCAAAAGATCAAATTTGCTAACAAATTTTGCATTCCCAATTTTGTCTATGCAATCATCAATTCTTGGAATTGGGTGAGTCTGTCTTTGAATGAACATTTGCAGCTCTCATGTCTCGACCAATCGGTATGAACCATCAGGCTTGGGAACAAGAATGCATGGTGAACTCCACTCACTACTACTTGGTTCTATGATATCATTGTCTAGCATGTAATTGATCTCATTTTTGAGATGTTCCATTTTCAATGGATTGACTCTGTAAGGATGCTGCTTGATTGGTTTTGTATCACCAACATCTACATCATGAAATGCAGCATTTGTTCTACTTGGCGTATCAGGAAATATATTGTCAAATTTGTGAATCAAATTTGCAATTTGACTTTGTTGATCTTGAGAAAGATGACCTAACTTTGAGTCCAAATTAGTGAGCACATCAGAATTGTTCAATTTTACATTATACTCTTTGTGCTCCAGCTCTTTATCCTGGTCAAGTGTGACATCAGAATTGTCATCTTTACTCTTGTCTACATTGGCGATTTTGTCTACATCGGCATGTTTGTCTACATTATCAGCATGTTTTACTGTACACACAGGTTTTGAAATGCCACTGTCACTTCTTTCAACATACTCTTTGAGCATATTTATGTGGCATAACTGCCTGCTCTTGCGTCTACCAGGAGTCTTGATAATATAATCTACTTCACCCACTTTTGACTCTACCTCACATGGGCCATGATATCTGGCTTGCAATGGGTGTCCTGGAATTGGAAACAGTACTAGAACTTTGTCACCTGGTTTGAACACTCTTTCTCTGGCATGTTGATCATACCATTGTTTCATTTTGGCCTGACCCTGTTTCAAGTTTTCTTTGGCGATATCAGTTGCTCTATTAAGCCTATGCTTAAAATTGGAGACATAATCCAACAAATTGATATCTGATTTCTCATTGAGCCACTTTTCTTTCAACAACTTTAAGGGCCCGCGACTGTGTGTCCAAACACTAACTCAAAAGGACTAAATCCTAAAGTTTCCTGAACAGCTTCCCTACCAGCAAACAATAACAAGTGTACTCCCTCATCCCAGTCCCTCTGAAATTCCAAACAGTATGTCCTGATCATGTTTTTCAAAGTTTGGTGGAACCTTTCTAGTGCACCTTGTGATTCTGGATGGTAAGCACTTGAGGTATACTGTTCTATACCTAATTGATACATGACCTGTTGAAATACTCCAAAAGTAAAGTTTGATCCTTGATCTGACTGTATGGACTTGGGGAGCCCCACAAATGTGAAGAACTTAGTTAAAGCTTTCACTATAGTCACTGCTTTAATATTTCTCAAGGGTATGGCTTCAGGAAAGCGTGTTGACGCGCACATAATTGTCAGAAGGTATTGGTTACCTGACTTAGTCTTTGGTAGGGGGCCTACACAATCAATAATAACCCTACTAAATGGTTCATCAAAGGCTGGAATTGGCTTTAATGGAGCAGGAGGTATTTTCTGATTTGGCTTCCCTACTACTTGGCATATGTGACATGTTTTGCAATATTCAGAAACATCTTTTCTGAGAGTGGGCCACCAGAAATGTCTCAGAATTCTTTCATGAGTTTTCTTAACACCCAAATGCCCTGCCATGGGACTATCATGTGCTATGTTAATAACTTCAGTGTGGTAGACTTTTGGTACCACAATTTGGTGCACTACCTTCCACTCTTCATCGGCAGGTGCATCAGGCGGGCGCCACTTTCTCATTAGCACATCATCTTGTTTGTAAAAACAGACAGAATTTTGTTCTGCTTCTTCTAGGGTCAATGCCCTTTGATTGATTTCTTTGAGTTCTGGGTCATTTTGTTGCTCCAGAATCAGCTTGTCATGACGTAATGGGTCTCTCAATGTTTCCCCACTTTGTTCTTGCTCAGAGGCTGTGTCATTTTTAGGGGTATTTTTATCCCCAAGAGAAGGAAGTTTATCTTCTTTCTCATTCAACTTTGACACAAATGTGTCTTCCAAATTGTAGCCTAAGTCATCAATTTGGTTGTCCTGAATTGTTTCTAATGAGGCTCTCTTACTCATTGCCCGTGTCACTGCACATGCAGGAAATATCTCCTTTTCCTCACTACTATCATCCTGTAAACAGGGCTTATCTGTGACTATTGGGTCAGGAAAAACCTTTCCCCCTGCCAAATCATTTCCTAGCAACATGGACACTCCCTTGACTGGCAATTCATGTCTAACTCCTATGGTTACAGGACCAGAAACTAAGTCAGATGTCAAGTTAACTTTATGGAGAGGTACATTAAGTATTTCCATCCCAATACCCTGGATCAAAGCATTACCAGCTGAACTATCCTCATTAAAGGGCAAAGTTCCTTCCAGAATCATAGACCGTGCACAACACGTATCTCGCACAATCTTAATGGGCTTTGGACTACCATTATCACCAAGTGATACTACTCCCTCTAACACAAATGGTTCAAATTCTTCACACACCTTGTCTGTCTCACCTCCCTTTTGTGGGAATTCTTGTTTTTTGATTTGACTGACTTGTTTCTTTGACTCAAGTGACACTGCACATTCTACAGTATTACTAGCAGTTTGCTGCTGTTTTTGTGCGTCTTGTTTGGCTTTTAAGCTCCGACACGTGGTCACTGTATGTCCTGGTTTCTTACAGAAATTGCAAAATAATTGGGATTTAAATTCAGTCCCACCTGTTGGTCTGGTACCTGAACTCCATGGGGTCCCTCTACCACCAGCACTATGCTGTGAATTAGACCAGGATCTGTGATTTGACTGAGATCTCCCTTCTTGTGTACCACCCTGATTTGCTCTAGGTTGGTTATGGCTGAACCTGTTTGAATAACTTCTGTTCTGACTAAATCTACTCGCATTCAATTTGTGAGTTAAGCCATAGTCGTCCGCCATTGTCGCTGCGTCACTTAGCGTTTTAATTTTGCTAGCGCTTTCATCCAAGTGGGTTTTAATGTCAGCGTGGACACATTTTTTGAACTCTTCTATAAGAACCAATTGCTTAAGTTGGCCGAAATCATCTTTGACTTCTTTTGAACCAAGCCACCTGTCAAACATGTGTTCTTTTACTCTAGCAAATTCTACATGGGTTTGATCGGCTTGCTTTCTTGAATCTCTGAACTTTTGTCTGTATGCTTCAGGCACCAGTTCATAGGCCTTAAGGACTGCTTGTTTGACTTCTTCATAATTATTACACTTCTCTATTGGTAGAGCTGAGTAAGTTTCCCTGGCCTTCCCCACAAAACTACTTTGTAACAGT
The DNA here is from genome assembly GCF_039555335.1 of Amphiura filiformis. Taxonomy (NCBI): domain Eukaryota; kingdom Metazoa; phylum Echinodermata; class Ophiuroidea; order Amphilepidida; family Amphiuridae; genus Amphiura; species Amphiura filiformis. The sequence goes on from NC_092630.1 coordinate 69,224,673, forward strand.
AGGGTCCAATGCTCTGGAGGCCATTTCAAATTTGTAGCCACCTTTTCAAAATGTTGGAAATACTCATCAACATCTTTCTCTTTGAATTTAGGCACAAGCTTTACATACTTTGTAACATCAAACCCTGACTTTGAGGAGAAACTTGATGAGTATTTGTCACCTAGCTTTGCCAACTTCTCTTGTTCAAACTTGTATTTTTCTTCAATTTCTCTTTCTTTCAAATGTGCTTCCAAATTGAGCTTTGCTTGCCTGTCCTTTTCTTCCATTTCTAGTTTTTGTTTTTCAAGTTCCAATTTTGCTATCTTTTCCTTTTCTTCAAGCGCCATCTTTTCTTGGCGCGCGTTTTCTTCCATAGCCATTTTCTGTTTTTCATTCTCTAACTTGATCATTTCCAGTTTTTCTTTTTGGTCCATTTCTATTTTCTTTATTTCTAATTGAATTTCCAACTCTTTCAATTTAAATGCCGAATCCCCACCGATTTCAGTTTCGACCTCTTTTCTCTTGCCCAAAATGGAATCCTCAAAATACTCTTCATCAACCAAAACCTCAATCAAGACATTTTTGATTGCTTGTCTTCTTGTAGTTTGTTTTACTTTCAAGTCATAATGTTTGGCAAGTGCTAATAAATCAGGCTTCTTCAACTTTGTAAGCATAGCCCAGATCAACACTATCAACTGTGACCATAATTGTGTTTACATTTTCTTATATCCCAAGCATTGGAAAACCCCCATTCTATTATGGGCCATTTACTACCTTCACATTATGTTCAATCTGGGGAATTCCAAAGTCTTAATTATAACATTAACCTTTCTCATTACATCACTTCCTTAGGGAATTCCATTACATCACTTTCATTTTACAACCTCAGGGGTTTCCAAATATTCCAAATTAGATATGATTCAACTTGTTTTGCTCAATGTGAGAGGGGAATTCCCCAAAATGTCATCACTCATGTAACTTTGTAAACAAAGATAAATCATCAAATTAAATTACTCAGGGCACATCACACAATAATTTTGATTTTTTGAAATTCGCAATGTAATACACATTTTATTAAAAATTGATATTTTTGATATTTGACAGTACTGGAAGTAAACTTTATAAATCTGATAATATGTACTTAAAGTGTATGTAGGTGGGATGAAAAGCCGACGATCAATTGAAAATGTTGACCTTTCGTATTGAAGATATGGATTTTTTTCCCAAAAACACCCAAAAAAATAGGTCTTTTTGGGAAAAACATCCATATCTTCAATATGAAAGGTCAAAAATTTTTCAATTGATCGCCAGCTTTTCCTCCCAGCTACATACACTTTAAGAATATATCATTAGATTTATAAAATTTACTTCGAGGACTGTTATATATCAAAAATGTGAAAAATATCAAATTTTAATAATTTGTCATAAAAGTTGTATTATATCGTGAATTTAAAAAAATGAAAATTATTTGATATCAGAAAGACATTCTTTGTATTCAGAATGCAATTCGATATGTCTGATGTGCTCTCATGTCCCAAAAAATACTGTTGAAATGCTCAAAACGCTCATTCCAGATCCCTTAAAGAAACCCCTGACTATTATACCAACATACCTCACCCAACCTTAACCCCGATGCTTCACACTGGGGCTTCACACCACAAACCCTCCCCAACCCCCACCCCCACCCACAGACCCAACCCACACATCCACTACCCGGGTGGCTTACTTCAATCTGAAAGAGGCACTCGGTGAGAGCAAAATATATTTTTTTAATAGGGAGTCAATTAAATAATATGGGGTGAGAGATGGGCTGTTTGGACCTAAATTTAGGGGGTATTAGGTGAGAACATGAACTTTTGTTTTAAATGAAGTCTTTGGTGAGAGCCAAAACCGTCTCACAGAAGCCTGGGAGGGAGTTCTCCCTGGTTGAAGGTATACGGGGATGACGGGATGTGCCTCAATTTTTTCAAAGACCCACCACGCGGGCCTCGAACTTTGAATTTTTAGTTATACAAAATTGAATGGCTTTAAATTGCTTAAATTGTTATTTCAAAATAAGTAACAACTTGAATGATAAATGAAAGTTGCTGTTCAAATTGAAAAAAAAGGACCTTTGTAAAATAAGGGATCTTCGGTGACAGCGCATGTGTTCGAGAAAAAATATAGGGTATTTGGGTGACAGCAATTAAAATACATATACGTATATATGCCCCCCCCCCCACAGTACACACATAATTATTGTAAAAGTCGAATATTTAATGGAAAATAAAAGCTAATGAAAACGATTTATATCATTATTTATCATGCATAATAGAATTAGCTGAAGACCAATTTAATTATTTTAACCCGAGCCTTGGACACCGTGTTGAGCTGTATAACAGCACAGCAAGTATTGAGTGTGACATCATACACTATTATTCTAGCAGCACGAAAATCACCTGCAGAACACGGTAAGTTAAAACGCAATAACAATAATGAATATCATGAGACTAAACAGGGAAGAGAGAGAAACAGGGGAAGAGAGGGAGGGGGAGAGAGAGGCATGTGTGAAGGAGAGAGACACACAATTTAGCATAGCTACTCTCTTTGGTTGTACCATGGAAGTAGAGACAGGGTTCATTTTTGGATATTTATATTTCCTTTAAGGCTTATATGTTTATTATGGTTAATTTGAGAACAGCAAATATATATCGCTAAAATATCCCGCTATACATTATCCCGGCGTGTCTAGGATCTGTTCCTGCGGGGGGCTCAGAGGGGCTTTCAGAGTTATGCGGGGGACTTAATGGCTAAAGTCGCCAAAAGCGGCTGATTTTACGGGGGGGGGCTTCAGCCCCCAAAGCACCCCCTGGACACGCTACTGCAGTATTAGCACATATCCTTATTTGTTGCTGTATTTTCATCCATCAGACCTGCCAGTGAAGGTGAATACCAGGTTCGTGTTTATAAAGATGGAACTGAAATCAGTCAGCTTGGGGGAACCTATTGCAATGGCATCACATACAGATGTCGGTTTAAAGTAAGTAATAGCAAAGTCAGCTTGAGGTAATGCCATTGTAATGGCATCACTTATTAATAGATGTCGCTTTAGAGTAAGTATAACAAAGTCAGTTTGGGGAACCTATTGCAATGGCATCACTTATAGATGTCGCTTTAGAGTAAGTATAACAAAGTCAGCTTGTGGGAACCTATTGCAATGGCATCACTTATAGATGTTGCTTTAGAGTAAGTATAACAAAGTCAGCTTGGGGAACCTATTGCAATGGCATCACTGATAGATGTCGCTTTAGAGTAAGTATAACAAAGTCAGCTTGGGGAACCTATTGCAGTGGCATCATTTATAGATGTTGCTTTAGAGTAAGTATAACAAAGTCAGCTTGGGGAACCTATTGCAATGGCATCACTGATAGATGTCGCTTTAGAGTAAGTATAACAAAGTCAGCTTGGGGAACCTATTGCAGTGGCATCATTTATAGATGTCGCTTTAGAGTAAGTATAACAAAGTCAGCTTGGGGAACCTATTGCAGTGGCATCACCTATAGATGTTGCTTTAGAGTAAGTATAACAAAGTCAGCTTGGGGAACCTATTGCAATGGCATCACTGATAGATGTCGCTTTAGAGTAAGTATAACAAAGTCAGCTTGGGGAACCTATTGCAATGGCATCACCTATAGATGTCGCTTTAGAGTAAGTATAACAAAGTCAGCTTGGGGAACCTATTGCAATGGCATCACTTATAGATGTTGCTTTAGAGTAAGTATAACAAAGTCAGCTTGGGGGAACCTATTGCAGTGGCATCATTTATAGATGTTGCTTTAGAGTAAGTATAACAAAGTCAGCTTGTGGGAACCTATTGCAATGACATCGCCTATAGATGTTGCTTTAGAGTAAGTATACAAAGTCAGCTTGGGGGAACCTATTGCAATGGCATCACCTATAGATGTTGCTTTAGAGTAAGTATAACAAAGTCAGCTTGTGGGAACCTATTGCAATGACATCGCCTATAGATGTTGCTTTAGAGTAAGTATACAAAGTCAGCTTGGGGGAACCTATTGCAATGGCATCACCTATAGATGTTGCTTTAGAGTAAGTATAACAAAGTCAGCTTGGGGAACCTATTGCAATGGCATCACCTATAGATGTTGCTTTAGAGTAAGTATAACAAAGTCAGCTTGTGGGAACCTATTGCAATGACATCGCCTATAGATGTTGCTTTAGAGTAAGTATACAAAGTCAGCTTGGGGAACCTATTGCAATGGCATCACCTATAGATGTTGCTTTAGAGTAAGTATAACAAAGTCAGCTTGTGGGAACCTATTGCAGTGGCATCACCTATAGATGTTGCTTTAGAGTAAGTATAACAAAGTCAGCTTGGGGAACCTATTGCAATGGCATCACTTATAGATGTTGCTTTAGAGTAAGTATAACAAAGTCAGCTTGAGGGAACCTATTGCAATGGCATCACTTATAGATGTTGCTTTAGAGTAAGTATAACAAAGTCAGCTTGGGGGAACCTATTGCAATGGCATCACTTATAGATGTTGCTTTAGAGTAAGTATAACAAAGTCAGCTTGGGGAACCTATTGCAATGGCATCACTGATAGATGTTGCTTTAGAGTAAGTATAACAAAGTCAGCTTGGGGGAACCTATTGCAATGGCATCACTTATAGATGTTGCTTTAGAGTAAGTATAACAAAGTCAGCTTGGGGAACCTATTGCAATGGCATCACTGATAGATGTTGCTTTAGAGTAAGTATAACAAAGTCAGCTTGGGGAACCTATTGCAATGACATCACTTATAGATGTTGCTTTAGAGTAAGTATAACAAAGTCAGCTTGGGGAACCTATTGCAATGGCATCACTTATAGATGTTGCTTTAGAGTAAGTATAGCAAAGTCAGCTTGGGGAACCTATTGCAATGGCATCACTGATAGATGTCGCTTTAGAGTAAGTATAACAAAGTCAGCTTTAGAGTAAGTATAACAAAGTCAGCTTGTATACAAAGTCAGCTTGGGGGAACCTATTGCAATGGCATCACCTATAGATGTTGCTTTAGAGTAAGTATAACAAAGTCAGCTTGTGGGAACCTATTGCAATGACATCGCCTATAGATGTTGCTTTAGAGTAAGTATACAAAGTCAGCTTGGGGAACCTATTGCAATGGCATCACCTATAGATGTTGCTTTAGAGTAAGTATAACAAAGTCAGCTTGTGGGAACCTATTGCAGTGGCATCACCTATAGATGTTGCTTTAGAGTAAGTATAACAAAGTCAGCTTGAGGGAACCTATTGCAATGGCATCACTTATAGATGTTGCTTTAGAGTAAGTATAACAAAGTCAGCTTGGGGGAACCTATTGCAATGGCATCACTTATAGATGTTGCTTTAGAGTAAGTATAACAAAGTCAGCTTGGGGAACCTATTGCAATGGCATCACTGATAGATGTTGCTTTAGAGTAAGTATAACAAAGTCAGCTTGGGGGAACCTATTGCAATGGCATCACTTATAGATGTTGCTTTAGAGTAAGTATAACAAAGTTAGCTTGGGGAACCTATTGCAATGGCATCACTTATAGATGTTGCTTTAGAGTAAGTATAACAAAGTCAGCTTGGGGAACCTATTGCAATGGCATCACCTATAGATGTTGCTTTAGAGTAAGTATAACAAAGTCAGCTTGTGGGAACCTATTGCAGTGGCATCACCTCTAGATGTTGCTTTAGAGTAAGTATAACAAAGTCAGCTTGGGGGAACCTATTGCAATGGCATCACTTACAGATGTTGCTTTAGAGTAAGTATAACAAAGTCAGCTTGGGGGAACCTATTGCAATGGCATCACTTATAGATGTTGCTTTAGAGTAAGTATAACAAAGTCAGCTTGGGGGAACCTATTGCAATGGCATCACCTATAGATGTTGCTTTAGAGTAAGTATAACAAAGTCAGCTTGTGGGAACCTATTGCAGTGGCATCACCTATAGATGTTGCTTTAGAGTAAGTATAACAAAGTCAGCTTAGGGGAGCCTATTGCAATGGCATCACTTATAGATGTTGCTTTAGAGTAAGTATAACAAAGTCAGCTTGGGGAACCTATTGCAATGGCATCACTGATAGATGTTGCTTTAGAGTAAGTATAACAAAGTCAGCTTGGGGAACCTATTGCAATGACATCACTTATAGATGTTGCTTTAGAGTAAGTATAACAAAGTCAGCTTGGGGAACCTATTGCAATGGCATCACTTATAGATGTTGCTTTAGAGTAAGTATAGCAAAGTCAGCTTGGGGAACCTATTGCAATGACATCACTTATAGATGTTGCTTTAGAGTAAGTATAACAAAGTCAGTTTGGGGGAACCTATTGCAATGGCATCACCTATAGATGTTGCTTTAGAGTAAGTATAACAAAGTCAGCTTGTGGGAACCTATTGCAGTGGCATCACCTATAGATGTTGCTTTAGAGTAAGTATAACAAAGTCAGCTTGGGGAAACCTATTGCAATGGCATCACTTATAGATGTTGCTTTAGAGTAAGTATAACAAAGTTAGCTTGGGGGAACCTATTGCAATGGCATCACTTATAGATGTTGCTTTAGAGTAAGTATAACAAAGTCAGCTTGGGGAACCTATTGCAATGGCATCACCTATAGATGTTGCTTTAGAGTAAGTATAACAAAGTCAGCTTGTGGGAACCTATTGCAATGACATCGCCTATAGATGTTGCTTTAGAGTAAGTATACAAAGTCAGCTTGGGGGAACCTATTGCAATGGCATCACCTATAGATGTTGCTTTAGAGTAAGTATAACAAAGTCAGCTTGTGGGAACCTATTGCAGTGGCATCACCTATAGATGTTGCTTTAGAGTAAGTATAACAAAGTCAGCTTGGGGGAACCTATTGCAATGGCATCACTTATAGATGTTGCTTTAGAGTAAGTATAACAAAGTCAGCTTGAGGGAACCTATTGCAATGGCATCACTTATAGATGTTGCTTTAGAGTAAGTATAACAAAGTCAGCTTGGGGGAACCTATTGCAATGGCATCACTTATAGATGTTGCTTTAGAGTAAGTATAACAAAGTCAGCTTGGGGAACCTATTGCAATGGCATCACTGATAGATGTTGCTTTAGAGTAAGTATAACAAAGTCAGCTTGGGGGAACCTATTGCAATGGCATCACTAATAGATGTTGCTTTAGAGTAAGTATAACAAAGTCAGTTTGGGGAACCTATTGCAATGGCATCACTTATAGATGTTGCTTTAGAGTAAGTATAACAAAGTCAGCTTGGGGGAACCTATTGCAATGGCATCACCTATAGATGTTGCTTTAGAGTAAGTATAACAAAGTCAGCTTGTGGGAACCTATTGCAGTGGCATCACCTATAGATGTTGCTTTAGAGTAAGTATAACAAAGTCAGCTTGGGGGAACCTATTGCAATGGCATCACTTACAGATGTTGCTTTAGAGTAAGTATAACAAAGTCAGCTTGGGGAACCTATTGCAATGGCATCACTTATAGATGTTGCTTTAGAGTAAGTATAACAAAGTCAGCTTGGGGGAACCTATTGCAATGGCATCACCTATAGATGTTGCTTTAGAGTAAGTATAACAAAGTCAGCTTGTGGGAACCTATTGCAGTGGCATCACCTATAGATGTTGCTTTAGAGTAAGTATAACAAAGTCAGCTTAGGGGAGCCTATTGCAATGGCATCACTTATAGATGTTGCTTTAGAGTAAGTATAACAAAGTCAGCTTGGGGAACCTATTGCAATGGCATCACTGATAGATGTTGCTTTAGAGTAAGTATAACAAAGTCAGCTTGGGGAACCTATTGCAATGACATCACTTATAGATGTTGCTTTAGAGTAGAGTAAGTATAACAAAGTCAGCTTGGGGAACCTATTGCAATGGCATCACTTATAGATGTTGCTTTAGAGTAAGTATAGCAAAGTCAGCTTGGGGAACCTATTGCAATGACATCACTTATAGATGTTGCTTTAGAGTAAGTATAACAAAGTCAGTTTGGGGGAACCTATTGCAATGGCATCACCTATAGATGTTGCTTTAGAGTAAGTATAACAAAGTCAGCTTGTGGGAACCTATTGCAGTGGCATGACCTATAGATGTTGCTTTAGAGTAAGTATAACAAAGTCAGCTTGGGGAAACCTATTGCAATGGCATCACTTATAGATGTTGCTTTAGAGTAAGTATAACAAAGTTAGCTTGGGGGAACCTATTGCAATGGCATCACTTATAGATGTTGCTTTAGAGTAAGTATAACAAAGTCAGCTTGGGGAACCTATTGCAATGGCATCACTGATAGATGTTGCTTTAGAGTAAGTATAACAAAGTCAGCTTGAGGGAACCTATTGCAATGGCATCACCTATAGATGTTGCTTTAGAGTAAGTATAACAAAGTCAGCTTGGGGAACCTATTGCAATGGCATCACTTATAGATGTTGCTTTAGAGTAAGTATAACAAAGTCAGCTTGGGGAACCTATTGCAATGGCATCACCTATAGATGTTGCTTTAGAGTAAGTATAACAAAGTCAGCTTGTGGGAACCTATTGCAATGGCATCACTGATAGATGTTGCTTTAGAGTAAGTATAACAAAGTCAGCTTGGGGAACCTATTGCAATGGCATCACTTATAGATGTTGCTTTAGAGTAAGTATAACAAAGTCAGCTTGGGGAACCTATTGCAATGGCATCACCTATAGATTTTGCTTTAGAGTAAGTATAACAAAGTCAGCTTGGGGAACCTATTGCAATGACATCACTTATAGATGTTGCTTTAGAGTAAGTATAACAAAGTCAGCTTGGGGAACCTATTGCAATGGCATCACCTATAGATGTTGCTTTAGAGTAAGTATAACAAAGTCAGCTTTGGGGAACCTATTGCAATGGCATCACTTATAGATGTCACTTTAGAGTAAGTATAACAAAGTCAGCTTGGGGAACCTATTGCAATGGCATCACCTATAGATGTCGGTTTAAAGTAAGTAATAGCAAAGTCAGCTTGGGGAACCTATTGCAATGGCATCACTTATAGATGTCACTTTAGAGTTAGTATAACAAAGTCAGCTTGGGGAACCTATTGCAATGGCATCACTGATAGATGTTGCTTTAAAGTAAGTAAGGGAACAACCCAAAGGTTCGATGAAGCCCTATAAACGAAAGTCCTTTCGTTAGAAGGCTAACCCCCTCTCCCCTCCCCTCTAACGTAAGTGTCAAATATCGAAAATTCCAACCCGTATTCATTGGGCACAGGGCCGTCGCTATGGTCGATGGGGTTGTGGAGGGGTGCAACATTGCTAGGATATTGATCACGTTAAAGAAACAATACTTCTAACTTCTAAAAATTAGGACTTGCTGGATTTTCAAATAAAAAAGAATCAAAGTGCGGTACAGCTGCTTTAAAAAATGAACTTACAAGTTGAAGGTTGCGAGTACTGCACTCTATATTTATTTGAAATCATTTTGAAGCAATTCCACTGTAAAATGTCAATATCGTACTTAACAAAAAGTTTACAATTATATATTAAACCCTTGAAAAAAGATCAACTTTGACCGATGTTTTAACTACTAATGCACAAATAGCTAGTGATGGTTAGGCCTATAGAATATCATATGCATTGGATTATTTATAAAATATAAAATAGTTTTAAAAAGTATATTGTATCCCAAGAATAAAAATGTCACTACGTCCCCTGTCGATTACTGAATGAAAGACATAATAAAAAAGATCGATTGGATTATTTGGATAGCAGTGATCATACACGACACGGCCGATTAGTGCGTGCTGATAATTTAAAAAAGACATCAACATGTTAATTTACATGCAGACGCATAAGGATTTAAACAAAATAAAGTGTTTTAAAAAAAGGTAGACTTTCATTATACATGTACGAAATTTGTTTTAATAATAATAATAATAATAATAAAACAGCATTTATATAGCGCATTGTGAATCGCAGATTCCTCAATGCGCTTTACAGTAAAACGAAATAATCACAAAATAATGATACAGCGAGATATAATGAAATCAGTATAACATTTTTTAAAAGCCCTAAAAATACTACACCTATACATCAATAAGCATAATAAAATATATATATTTTAAAAACAGACCGGCTGTGAATACAATTATTAATTACAGCATTGCACAAGAAAACAAACATGATAAAATAGCACAACATTCATAAATAACAAAATAAATAAATTTCAGATAATAATAAGACGGCAAGACTGAGTGCACCCAGCTACTTCCCACACGGAGAAGCGACTGCGTGCAGACACATCACGAGAGATAATAATAATCAATACATTGCATAATAAATAGATGGCCAGACTGAGTGCACCCAGCCCCTTCCAACCAGGAAGTGACTGCGTGCACACAGACCAAAACAATGTGAGACCCACTGACATGGCTCCAGGGAGCCAGTCAGTGCACCTCACATGGAGCAGGGGCCAAAACAAAGTATAATTCAATACAAATCAACATATTTAATATACGAAGGATAATAATGATTAAAAATAACACAGTCATAAATAAATACAGTACAATAATAATCAAATAAACTAGGTGGCCAGACTGAGTGCACCCAGCCTCTTCCCAACCAGGAAGTGACTGCGTGCACATAGACCAAAACAATGTGAGACCCACTGACATGGCTCCAAGGAGCCGTCAGTGCACCTCACATGGAGCAGGGGCCAAAACAAAGTATAATTCAATACAAATCAAGCAACAAATTATGTGAAGGAAAATAATGATGAAAAATAACACAGTCATAAATAAATACAGTACAATAATAATAGACTACCCCTATGAAAAGAACGACCATGTTGATGCGATCATAATTACGACCAAAATTGCGACCATAATTACGACCATAATTACAACCAAAATTGCGACCATAATTACGACCAAAATTTGATTGTATTTATCATCGTAATTTTGATCGCATTTGGTACCCCAGCGACCATTATTTTGACCGTTATTAATGATCGTAATTTTAATCCCGAATACGCGCCCATATATGCAACCAACTTTTGATCGTTTTTTTTTTATACATCGCAAATAATGATCGTAATTTTGCGATCAATATTTTAATCATTGTAAAATTTCCCGCTGCTGCGACCAAAAATTACTCCCTAGTACGTACAAACCATGCATGCATGAATTATTTTCATAAGTCCAAGAAAAGCATCAACAGTTATGAATGGTATAATGCTGGACAAGATACTTAAGTATTCACTTAGGCCTAAATTAATCTTTAAAACAATTAAGTCATGTAGTATAAGCCTATAAAAATTAGTATAACTAAACTGCATGAGTTACATGTAATATAACTGATTATAACTCAACTGTTATTATTAAAGTAAAAAGTTCTCGATTCTCGAATCATGATGTGTGAGTAGTTGCAGAAAACATGAAAGAGAATAATTTCCAGATCCAGGCCAGGTGCATGCAAAGGAAGGATTGCCAACCATCATCTGATCATGACCATTCAATTCCATAAAATACATGTATATGCCCTTTAATAAGCTTACCTACAACTACATGTACATGTAACATGCTACACTCATTTCATCATTCATGTCCATCTCATTTCACTATACTACCTGCGCTGGCTGGATGGTCCTTATACAGGCAGAGATCATGTTTCTCACTTTCTTTCTCATGAACTTTTTTTTAAATCAAAAGATATATCATATTATTTGTGATCTCTGCAACTGCCATGACTGCATGCATCCAATTTTTGAATATAATATGACCTTTGGCCATGTGAATTGTGATTGGCTGTATGGGGGCTACGGGCTTTGACCCTTGAGAAAATTTTTATTTCAAAATATTATTTGGTTGTATTTTTGGAGAAAAATGTAACAAATATTTATGCATATATGATAATAAAATTATTAATCACTTTTATTTTGTAAAATTTATTTGAAAATGAGTCAAAATTAATAATTAAATGGAAATGAACCACAAAAGGTCATGGGCTACTAGCTGTCACTAAGCTAATGCTGATAAAACAGAATGCAACATCAACAAGTGAGTGCTGAAATGCTGTGCTGTATAAGATAATATGCAATGATTATTTGAGGACATTTATTTCTTAATTGTAAGTAGCTGCATGAAGCTGAAGGCTATAATAAGTTTGAATATCAAACTATAGTTTGTTTAAAAGACAATCTGCTGTTATCCCGGGCTGGTATGTATGGTATATACTCATCATCATACTTAGTCATAACATATTGATATTACAATATGCAGTACCTTATATTCTGCTAGTACTATGTTTTACTGCTATACATGAATATCTCAGCTTAATTATAGCTCAATGAACTTGAAGTAGTTGCATGATATTTGCATGTTTTAAATTCAATGTTTATTTTGCAATTCATTTTATCACCATAAACTTTTAACACAATTGTAATGTAAATGTAGAGACTATAAAACATGTGCACCTGTCGTAATAACATATAACGATGTAACGCTAAGGGTGCATGGCGAATTCATGCAGAACATGTGGCCAAAGTGGCATCAACAAACATTTCAGGAATTATGTTCTATGCGTGGTATTTCATATCTCTGTATTTAAACATTTGAAGTCTAAATTTTATTGTAAAAGCAATTTTTACTGTGGAAATAAATTGATTATGAAATAAAATGGCAAAACAAAAAGGAACATTTCATCTAAATATAATATCTGGTCATTTTCATGATTTTGATTGAGATTTATAGGTGTTCCTAACATCTTATGAAAATTTTGTGAGTGTAATTTTCAAATGATGAATTTGAATTTTGATAGTAATTCTCAGATCATATAAGTATCATGATTAAGACCATCTTGAATGATCGTAAAATTACAACCATCAAAAATTGTGATCATAATATACGATCAAATATAGTTGGAATGAAAAAGCGATCAAAAAAAGCGACCAAAATTTTTATTACAACCAAAAATACGATCAACTGTATTCACAATCAAAGCAATAATTACGATCAAACATATTTGGAATCAAAAACCGATCAAATTTACGATCAATATTTGGATTACAACCAAAAATACGATGAACATTTTTGTTACGATCATTTCTACGACTATTCTCTGTCAGTCCTATTATGGTCGTATGCGATCATTGACGATCAAAATTTTGGTCGCCATGACCATTTTTGATCGTAACGATCAAGAATTTGATCGTTACGATCATGATTTGATCGTTGTTTTTTCATAAGGGTAGGTGGCCAGACTGAGTGCACCCAGCCTCTTCCCAACCAGGAAGTGACTGTGCGCACACAGACCAAAACAATGTGAGACCCACTGAAATGGCTCCAGGGAGCCAGTCAGTGCACCTCACATGGAGCAGGGGCCAAAACAAAGTATAATTCAATACAAATCAACCAACGTAATTTTATACCAAGGATAATGATGATGAAAAATAACACTGTCATAAATAAATACATATTATATCATGGATAATGATGATGAAAAATAACACTGTCATAAATAAATACAGTACAATAATAATCAAATAGACTACATGTAGATGGCCAGACTGAGGAAGTGACCAGGAAGTGACTGCGTGCACACAGACCAAAACAATGTGAGACCCACTGACATGGCTCCAGGGAGCCAGTCAGTGCACCTCACATGGAGCTGGGGCCAAAAACAAAGTAGAATTCAGTGTAAATCATGAACATTTTGATATCAAACATAATTTTACTGTACATAACACTGTCATAAATAAGTACATTACACAATTACCTCATAGATGACCCGACTGAGTGCACCCAGCCCCTTCCCAACCAGGAAGTGACTGCGAGCACACAGACCAAACAATGTGAGACCCACTGACATGGCTCCAGGGAGCCAGTCAGTGCACCTCACATCCATGGAGTAAGAGACAGAAATTCAATACATAATATTTAATATAATATTGGTTACTTAAACTTAAAATTTAATATAATATTGGTTACTTAAAACAAATAATTATTACACTCCTCAGTTTGCTTTGTAGCACCACAATCATGAAAATAGCGCATTACAGTGGTGTATGCATGTCAAAAGTCGGCCGTCCTTGGTGCGGCTTATATGGCGGTGCGGCTTATACGCCGACGTTTGAATCTTATTTTACCAATTTTTCGGACCTGCGGCTTATACTCCGTGCGGCCAATATGCCGGAAATTACGGTACTTCTTTACAAACGTAATCAGACTTTTTGACCCCCTTCCTCCCTAACGAAAGGATTTTCGTTTATAGGGCTTCATCGAACTTTTGGGTTGTTCCCTAATAGTCAGTTGCAATGGCATCGCCTACGCCTAGGCTATTATATGTTTGTGTAATAGATGTTGCTTTAATTTAAAGGCCCATTCAGTGATTTGCTCATCCGGACGATCGTAAATATCACCAAAATTCAGATTTTGGTACCTTTGTCATTGTCATAGATGTGCTAACATAGCCTGCTAGTGGATCAGCCAAAAGCCATGTATTTAAGACAAAATGAGGCATTTTACATGAATCTGTAATATACTGACAGCATATAAACCGGGGGGGTCACTCCCATTGAGGCCTGTACACCATCCGCGATAATCAACTTTTGAAAAGCACCCTAAACCAGGATTTAACCCTTGGCTAAAACAATACCCTAAACAGGGATTTTATTCCTTGCATCAAATTTCATACCCTAAATTTCATTTTCGCGTATTAGCAATTGCAATTTTGCTACCCTTTTTCCAATTTTTCACGTTTTGACACCCTAAACACGGATGCACAGCGTGTCGTGCCTACCCACCTAAAAACTACCCTTTTACGCGCTTTCATTATCGCGGATGGTGTACAGGCCACAATGGGAGTGACCCCCTGGGCATATAAATTAGATACATGTATTTGAATGGGGCTTCACCTTCGTGCAGGGGCTTCAGGACATCTCTGTCTCACCACTTCATAGTTTTTGTTTCCATTCCTTCACAAGGCCTTTTTCAACAATGCTAAAAATGTGTGTGTGTGCAGTCTTAACATAACTATTTTGTGATTGTTGCAATATGTTATGATTTTACAATATAAAATAATGAAAGCAGAAATAATTTCCAACAATAAATTGTAATAATTTGATTTTTTTTTCAGTATCGGACTAATCGTACTCCAAGTGTGAAAAAAGTTACTCCTTCGTGTGGTCCTCCTGGTAAGTGAAAAGAAACTGATTCTGCCATGTTTGTGAATTGCTCAATGTCAAAGCTTGAGTGCCTCCTGATTATTTTGCAGCAACTGGCAAACTTGGAGTTGTGTGCTTGTTTGTGTTCTGGATGTAATGCATTGTGCGATAACACAAATGAAGTGCTAAATTTACAAACTATCTATTGTCAATGAACTCAAAAACAACAAACATGGGAGACAACACTTTTTGTGGTGGTCATGTTCTATACCAACCGAGAGATCATTTGGTTTATTTATAAAGAATATCCTCTATGGGATTTCTTAAGTATCTCATACCAAAGAAAAACGCCCTGACACCAGACACAACCATAATCTGCGCGTATTTAAAGGCACATTATTTCTTATGACGTTATTAGCACTATAGTAATCTAACAACTTCTAGATTCCATGGGAAAGTGACCCATGACCCGGACAAGACCATAATCCGCAGCCATTTCCGGGCACATGTTATTCCCTATGATAAATGCCCCAAAGCCAAACATGACCATAATTTGCGCTAATTAAGGGCACAAGTTACCATATACCATTGTTCATCATCCCGGGGTTCATCATATTTCTAATATTCGCTAATTAGCACTATATATCTTATACCATAGGCCTATAATTGAGCCCAAAAAGGTCCCAAAACACAGACAAAACTATCACGCGCTAATTGAAAGGCCATCGCCATATGGAATCATTATCGTGTGTATTTTATAACACTCAATTCAATACTTTACGCAGATTTCAAATAATGACCATGTCATTTGCCATGATTTGTCATAAATGCATATAATTAATGCAGAATATCATTGAAAGACGAAAAATAACTGCATGTATGCGTCTTCGTTTATGGACATGAAAAGTTTTGCTTCAATCATTTCGTGTATTTATTTCCGATAGGTACAGTTAATTGGTATGTATTTACCACAATGCCTAGGAAACTGTTGACATACATGTACCAGGCTTATGTCTTTAACTTCAACAACCATTTTTGATTTGTTTTGTTTTTGTTTTTGATTATGCAGTAAACCTGGTAGACAGTGGTAAAGTGCTTTTTCTTTAACTTTGGCTACTTTTTGATTTTATGATAAAGTGCCTACTTGACGCCAACAGAAACATTCTTTTTTGTGGAATTATTTAGCTTACAAATTTTCAGACTTTAGAATTTGCTATGAATTCAAAGTCATATCAAACTTATTTTGAACTTGTTGACTTATTACCTTATTTCTATACGTCTGGTTCTCCTTTCCATTGTGAACCATTTTTCTCCAGTGTTTTGTGCTGGGAGACATCTTTAGTTTAACACGCCCGCTCTATGCATTGTTTAAGGCTCAAGTCTATACAATTGAAAACTTTTAGACTTAAACTTGAATGCAAAATTATAATCACTTGCTGACTTGCGAGTTATCTTTAGTGTCCCCACTTGTTATGATAAACATGTTTTATTAAACATGTTAAGGGCTGGGGTATGAGCGTTTGGACAGTATTTATTTTGGGACATTAGAGCACATCAGACATATCAATTGCATTCTGAATACGAAGAATGTCATTCTGATATCAAATAATTTTGATTTTTGAAATTGCAATTTGATACACATTTTATGGCAAATCATTAAAAATTGATATTTTTGATATTTAACAGTACTTGAAGTAAACTTTATAAATCTGATGATTTATACTTAAAGTGTATGTAGGTGGGATGAAAAGCCGTCGATCAATTGAAAATTTTGACCTTTCATATTGAAGATATGGATTTTTTCCCAAAACAGGCCTATTTTTTTTTTTTTTTTTTTGGAAAAAAATCCATATCTTCAATATGAAAGGTTAAAATTTTCAATTGACCGTCGGCTTTTCCTCCCTGCTACATACACTTTAAGAATATATCATTAGATTTATATAATTTACTTCGAGGACTGTTATATGTCAAAAATTTGAAAAATATCAAATTTTTATAATTTGTCATAAAATTTGTATTATATTGTGATTTAAAAAAATGAAAATTATTTGATATCAGAAAGACATGCTTCAGATTCAGAATGCAATTCGATAGGTCTGAGGTGCTCTCATGTCCCACAAAAATACTGTCGAAACGCATAATAAACGCTCATTTTGGATCCCTAAGCCATTCCATTAATTTCAATTAAGCCTGCAAGGCTTGATAATCTTTACTTCAATTCTTATGTTATGCATGAAATCGAAGTTACCTCATTTCGTGAACATTTTGACATTTATTGTGATATTTCTGTATACACAATTGTAAGCTTTTAGACTTAAACTTGGAATTCACAATTATAATCACTTGCTGACTTGCGAGTTATTATCTTATCCATGTATTAAACATGTTTTATTAAACATGTTAAGCCATTAAATTAAGTTCAATTAAGCCTGCAAGGCTTGATAATATTTACTTCAATTCTTATGTTATGCATGAATTGAAGTTACCTCATTTTGTGAACATTTGACATTTATTGTGATATTTCTGTATATACGATTGAAAGTTTTTATAGACTTAAACTTGAGTTCGCATTTATAATCACTTGCTGACTTGCGAGTTATTATCTTATCCGTGTACCCACTTGTTATGATAAACATGTTTTATTAAACATGTTAAGCCATTAAATTCAATTCAATTAAGCCTGCCAGGCTTGATTATATTTACTTCAATTCTTATATTGTTATGCATGAATTCGAAGTGAACATTTGACATTTATTATGATATTTCTGTTTCAAATGATTCACTTGAAAACGTTTAACGCTCTGATAAAACATTTAATGTTTGTGTTAATTTAAACCGCATAATTTAGCATTAAACATGTTTTCAAAGTTACGTAAAACTTATAACCAATTGATTATTCTTACTTTCCACTAAAACCTGTAAACTTATACATGACTCACTGTTACTTTACTTTCACTTAACATGTACATTTATTGGGCGTGGAGGGTGGGTTTTTCAATTGAAGTTGATCTCTCGATGATAAAACATGATATGAATGAGTCAAAAAACCCACTTGCATTTGACCAGCTACAATTATGCCAAGTGATTGGTTGTATCATAGCAACAACAAAACCCTTTAACAAAACCATTATGATTGCATCAAAACACTGCACCTGTTTTTACATGGGTGAACGCATATCTGAAATCACTGATGTGCGTAACTCCCAAGTGGATCAACGGCTTAACCCATATTATACACAAGGGTAAAAAACCCATTTATACGCCTGGCCAAAAATTGTCTCCCCATTGACAATCTGGTTTTAATTCGACTTCGCTTAATTAAACGCCATTGTTGACAAATGCTGGCGTACTCTATTTTGGTTCACATGCATGACAACCCAACCTGGCAGATTTACCATAGCATTACTCACAGGGATATTCTGAATCTAAGACTTTGGTAACCTCGTACTCAAAGATCCAGAACAAGACTAATCTTTGATTCATCTCAAGTTTGGTAGTGTATTTTACTGGTTGCAGTACCAAATCACACAGTTCAAGTTAATTGTGGAGAGCTGTACATGCATAGGTACAACGGCAGTTTGTTGGCATGCTTGTGGCACAACTGCAAAATTGACATCACTACTGTACTTGAGGTGGACATAAAGATCACTGAGGAAATCCAACAAATCATCATGGAAGTAATTTTTATGGAAATCTGCATGCTATTCTTCCATGTATTCAGAAAACAGTTTGATATTCTCTGATTATGTAATGGGCACATTTCATCTTGTGTATTCAACAGGTCTTGTGTCTTGTTGGGAATCTGTCAGAAATAAAAACATACAATCCCTCGAAATTGAAATCTTTTGAACTCAATTAGTAATTAGCTAATACAAATTTGAATTTTTATGATTTTGTGTATATTTTCAACAATACAAGATAACCTTGCTACCATTTTTGTTGTTTTTAGAATCTATCGTTGATATCAATGGTCGTCTGTTTACATCACAGTATATAGCGCAATCTGACAAAAGGGAATCACGAACTATAATTGAAAGGTGAGTTGCTAACTCAAAAGGAATTGATTCATTATGACATCCTAAATAACAAACTTTGCTCAAAATTTGCATAATACTGTAGCATCAGCAACTGACCTGGTTGGCAAGGCAAACATAAGTGGTCACCTCAGAAAAGTATCTGCAGGTTTTCCAGTAGGGAAAGCTCACAAAAGAAGCCACTTTCAATGGGATGGCTTATTAAAACAATTTTGCCCGCGATAGGGAGGTCATAAAAAATCGACTCCGGTCACCGACATATTCATGACCCTCCCCCTGCCGAAGAAAATGACATCCCGCTAAGGGAGATAACAAGAAAGTGCAATTTTATTTTCTTAGATGACCATGGTTTTTTCATTGCAGGCAGCAATGTCTCAAGTCACAGAACAGAGAATAACATACAATTCTCTGTTTAGTCTCTTGATAAGACAGATGTTGCCTATAGAGTCTTGTTTAAGACTGCTACCATATTTTGAGCACTGTATGTATTTAATCTACCTTTACCATTAACGCGGCTGTGTACTCTAGACATTGTTTCTTTCGCAAAATTGAGTTTTTTTGATATGTTTGTACTTTGTTATGTTTTTATAAATACAAGGAATGAAAATCCAGATTTGTAAACTCCAACTGCAATATTTTAAGGATTTTATTTCACACTTCCACTCGTTTTTGAAATTGAAAAGGAAAGAAAATCTTTGTTGTACCAGCAGGGTACACGCAGCGCAACAACGCATCGCGCTTGCGTATCTCGCAATTTGTTAACGCATACGAATCGCTTACGCTTACGCTGACGCTTATCTGCATCTTGCGGCGCATCTTATGGAAACACCACGGAAGCACTGATTTCACAAAAACCTAGTGTTCAAATGGCTCCGTTTTAGCTGATAAAATGTGGGTTTTTTTCAAGTTCTTTCCCCCGATTTAAATATCAAGTTATAAATAAATTTTGCTCAAATTTCTCAAGGGGCCGTGGATTTACCCGATGTTCATGTAATGTAAGGCAGAAAAGCGAAAACTGTCGCATTCTCCTGTGAGATTCGATGAAAGTGCAAAATGTGACCACTTTAAACTTCAACGGCCATTATTTCAATGTTCATTTTCTCGATAAAATGACGATTTAGGTACACGATAACTCAATAAATACAGCATCTACAGGTAAGCAAATATAATCATCGTAAAAAGCATGATCGACTCAAAAAACGGTTTTCTCATTTTTTTATATTTTGGCCTATTTCCGATTTTAGGCATCATTTTGTGCAAAATTAATAGGCGTTTGTGAATTTTAAAAAGTTCAATTTGATGCCTTATATGGTCAATATCTCAAAATATAAGGACAATATCTAAAAAATAAAAAATAAAACGTTTTTGGAATGGAGCCTCAAGATTGAGCTAAAAACAAAATAAAATATTTTGGAAAGAGTGTTTTTTGTTATGATGTACCTAACAAATATTGCCAAAAACTCACTTTTTGTAATTTTCTTCATAACTGTTGTTTTTACACCAAATCTATATTCATATTAAGATGTCTTGCCTTTATAAAAATGTATACTTTTATATGTCTTGCGCGAATAATTACAAAGTTATTGCACTTTTACTACATGCATGTCTGAGAGTACACAGCTGCCTTAACAGTCAACATTAATGGGTATATTTTCACAGGAAAATTTTTTGGACACATGACCAATGCGTATCAATGCAAGTGTAACCTCGAGCCTGATCTCTGACCCCCGGCGGTGACCTCGCTATTCAAGTCTTAGTAATTTTGAATTGGAATAGTATTCTTGGCCGCAATTTCGATAGATTTCGTGTATTGCAAATTTATTGAATATCATCAAAACGTAATTTCAAAAATATCTATCTACGGAAAAAAATATTTATCTACGGAAACTCTTACCATAATATTTTTAACTTGCGAGAAGTTACTTATTTTGCATCAAAGGAGGAATTCTTCCAATTCAAATACATTGGAAGACCACCCGTTGTGCTCGGGGTCACATTCCATAATGCTAATATGTCTGCGCCCATGGGTGTCACGTGTTCAGAAAATTTCCCGTGAAAATTCTGACTGATTAATGGTAATTTTTCCTAATGAGCTTTTTTTGTGTGTGAATTCCCTATTGATTATATAACAATTAGTGTGAGGTAGTCAAGAAGTATAATTGTTTCCAATGTTTTGTCACCCATCCAGTGATTTGTCTACTAATTGATACGATTTGTCTAATGTATCATAAACTGTGATGTATGTTTATATATATTGCTATTTTAATTATGTTTCAGAGTCCAGCTCAATGGGACAATGTGTAACTTAACAGATCCCGAGACCGGAGATCTGTAAGTATGTTTTGTAAAGTAAAACAAGTTTTCTCTCCCAGATCACAACAAAAGAATCTCATTCCGTGCACCTTGCCTACACCATTTGTCTGTCTTGCACTGTTCTTATGAGCAGTCCAATCTTTGATGTTGACAAGATATGTTTTCATTGGTGAGCATCTCTTTTGAGCTGCTTCATAATATTATATTAGTTCCTCCCTGCAGTGTCACTGCATCTCAAACATGCTCATCTGCCATGGCACAGTTCCTTAACCCCAATATGCTTGTGCACCCATAGAATGACCTTTGCATGTATTGGGTATAAACATTCATACTCTACAACATGAGTGTCTAATTTTGTGCTATGGTTGTTGAATCATGAATGGCAGTTCTTAACATGAGGCCATTTTGGTTCATAGTGTATGTCATTTACTAGGCTATAGCTAAGATTCTGTCTCACATAGCTACTAACTATCCAATGCTATGATTGTTGAATGGCAGTTATTGAGATGAGACCATTTTGGTTCATAGTGTGTGTCATTTACTAGGCTATAGCTAAGATTCCTTCATACTCACAGTGCTACGATGGTTGAAATGAATGGTGGTTATTGACATAGACCATTTTGGTTCATAGTGTATGGCATTTACTAGGCTAGCTAATGTGACCTATACACGTTCAATTATATAGGCAATATTAAAGATTCTAGATACAAGAGTGGATACAAAATCTACCATTGTGCACTGTTAATGTTTGTGTGTACAGTGCGCAATGGTAGACTTTGTATCTACTCTTGTGTCTAGGGTCTTTGATATTGCCCAATAAAATTTAATGTGTATATGTCGCATAAGATTTCAAACTCACATAGCTATTAACCATCCAAATCATTAAAGCTCTCTATGTTAAGATTGCTATGTATTTCATCTGGAAAAACCAAAGTATATAAGAAAATGTAGTTCTCATTTTTTCATTACCCATAGATTTGATTGATGTATAGTCAATAAAAAATTATTCCTGTTTTTTACAGTTACGGAATCGCACCCATTTCTGAAGGTAACCAATGGGTAATCATGAAAGTCAAGCCAGCAGGAAAAGTAATTGGTATGTATTATTCTACTTTTTTAACACCATTTCATATTGTGTTTTCTATTTTACATAATGAGGCATACCATTAAAGTAATCTGCTTCCAAATTTGGAGTTATATTGTTCCAGATATATTTTGGTTTTGATATGAGAAGTAAACACAATACCCATAAAATAATACATTATTGCATATTACTTCCAGTGGTGGTTCAAACTTTCTACCACATTTGTACTCAGTCCCTTCTAGTACGTTCTAATTTTAACACATAAATTGTTTGATCTTGCATAAACCCACTTATAGATAAAACCTAGTCTTTCAAGAATGACTACCCGCTGAGGTTAAAATCTATATAGCGAGGCTCGACCTTCAGGCCTCGTTGATCATTCTTGAAGGATCATTCTTGAAGAATTAATAAAGCCTTGTGACAGTGAGTAACACTTTTGCTTTTGCTTGTGGGGGTGTGTGTGTAGCAGACTGGTAGCGAGTCATGACTTGAGAATCAACTTTTTAAAAATGAAATGAGTTGACTCAGGTTTTCAAATTTTCCCCATAGATATTGTACAGTGAGTTATTTGACTCAATTTGATAGCTATTGATGGTTGACTCGGCCATGAAGTGACTCGTCTTGTTACAACTCTGGGGCATATGTGTTTGCTGACAATCAAGGACTCACTCGAGACACTTCATATTTAAACCGTGGCACTCTCTGCAACAAGGGACCGTCCTCGGTTCCAGGAGGGCTGCAAATGACCACAATTGCTTATATAATGCATTTGCGAGATATGTCCTCTTTCATACATTAGATATAACCCTAATCTAGTTTAAACCCTAAACCATAAACCCATCACAAACACTACATGACAAGTAACTATAAACTTTTTATTTTGGGAAAATTAGTCCTCTAATTTTATGCAATTGGAAGCCAAGAAGCGTTATACTTGTATAGAAATTTCCCTTTTGCTCCGGACTGAATAAAATGTAGCTATCTTGTGTTGTGGCATTGTTGCCATTTAGGTTGGAATTTCTTGACTAAATTTTGTTATATCCTTGATGTATAGATTGGCATAACAGGAACTGCGCTTGACTGGTTCAGATCATATTTCAGCAACAGGACAACTTGTGTTTTGGTTGACAATGTTCACTCCGTTCCTCATGATATGCGCTATGGACTTCCACAGGGGTCTATCGTCGGACCAAAATGTTTCACGATTTATACCATACCTATTGGAAGGATCATCAATAAGAACAATTTGTGCTATCATATCTATGCAGATGATATTCAAATATATAGTTCTTTCATACCTTCGGATTTAGCATCTATTCAGTCGACTCTTTCTGCACTTCAAAACTGCATTGATGAAATATAACTCTGGATGACTGAAAATATGCTGAAGCTGAACAGTGATAAGACTGAATTTTTTGTTGCCACCTCGCCTCATTTTAAACGTTCTTTACCGGACATTCAGTTGCAAGTTGGAAATGACATCATCAAACCATCAGGAACTGTGCGAAATCTGGGCATCATCTTTGATGATGTTATGTCTATAGCTCCATAAATAACATCTCTTTCCAGTTCTGTTTCATACCACTTGTGTAACATCACTCGCATCAGACGTTTCTTGGATTTAGACACCTGGAGCCGTATTGTAAGATCGCTTATTTTATCCCGACTGGATTACGGAAATGCTCTTCTGCTGGGAGTAAACACAACCCATATTGACAGACTTCAGCGCCTTCAAAATTGGGGTGCAAAACTCATTTTTCTGCATCAAAACGCGATCATGCGACTCCATTTTTAAAGCAACTCCACTGGCTCCCTGTGAAAGAACGCATTCATTTCAAAGTACTGCTATATGTGTTTAAATGCTTAAATGGACATGCTCCTGGTTATTTAGCTTCTTGTTTCACACCTTACCATCAATCACGTGCGGACTTCGCTCTGCTTCAGATACAACTCGGCTTACTGTACATAAATTAAATGCCAAGTCTCTCCACTCTGCCGCAAATAAAGCTTTTTCTCTGGCTGCTCCTGGACTGTGGAACAATTTACCCATCACCATCCGTACTGCAAACTCATTGCCAGTCTTCAAGAAATTACTGAAGTCATATCTTTTCCCAAAAAGTTGACTGTTTTTATTGCTCACTTTGTTTGTTATATTGTGTTTATGCTTTGAATTTGTTTATGCGCTGTGATCTAGATGAAACGGCGCTTTATAAAAGAATTGTGTATGTATGTATAAAAACCCAAGCAACATTTGCTGTCCCAATTTAAATTTCTTTACTTATACATTTCCATTTCATTCATTGTGTTATTTATCATTGGAAATGTCCACATATTTATTGTTAGGAAGCCAGAAGTTTAACTTCTCAATAGTATCTAGTAATCTGGGATTGGGCTCGAGTATGAATCTACCAAAATCACTGAGAGTCAGTGGGAAGAATGAACTATATCACTACCAAACTCATGCAGGTATGTATGGTGTGCACACAAATGGTGCTAGTGTCAGTGTGTTGGTAACTAGCTGTGTTTCTCGATAAACATGCCATTAATTAATTAGATACTATCACTAATTAGGTTTGGCATATCTCACTCAATGTGAAAATTGTGTACAACAGTCCAAATGTTTTGCATTATGTAGTGGCGTATCAGTGAGATATGCCACTATGTCGTAAATATGTGGCATACACCACTATTTCAGTATCGCGTCTGTGTGGCTAACATGGATATGAATTTGACATACTAACATAATCATGTGTTGTATGTTAATTTTGAATGGAGAATCATTTCTCAAAAAATTTGACGTATGAGTTTAAGGTGGTACTACACCCCTGGTCAATTTTGTGCCTATTTTTGCATTTTTCTCAAAAATTAAAGCGCATTGGTGACTAGTAAGATATGTATATTATAGGGGCAAGGACTACAACTACTGCACTGAAAATTTTATTTCAGTACAGACAACAGTTGTGGAATTACAGTCAAAAATGAGGGAAAACCAATATTTGATCAATAAATCAATAACTACTTATCTTGAGTCACTGAAATTTCAGTGTAGTAACTGGATTTCTTGCCCCTGTAATATACATAACCTTTTGTTACCAATGTTTTATAAGTTTTTGAGAAAAATACAAAAATAGTCACAAATTTATCAAGGGGTGTAGTACCACCTTAGTGACCAATTACAATTAATTGGTGAATGACAACAATGTATTTTATTATAAATGTAACCTAAATATATATTTTCATACCCATTCAAAAAAGGGGACATTTTAATCGAGATATATGTATGACAACCGGGCAAAATTTGTACAAATTTCAAATGTGATTATCTCAAAATGGCTATTTACATGATACGTCATGGTCATCCGTGCGACGCTATGTAACCTACATTTATGTAACAAAATTAAAATAATTGATTCAATTTTTTCCATAGATTTTTAGAATGGCTCTAGTTCAACACTGACTTGGCCTATTAGTACCCTCTGTTTTCCAAAATATTCATCTTCCCATATAATAAAAGTGTGCAATATATCAACCCTAACATCACTGTATTTGTGCCTCCCTTCAGTGGACCAGGGACAGGCAACACATGGTACCTGACCCCCGGTCCCCGCACTCCGTGCATCCGCGGGTATTCATGCTTGTCGGTGAACTTTAAAAACACCCCCTTTTGCATCTCATTTCGCGAAGTTTTTAGGGGAAAAACACCACTTTTTTTAGCGATTTTAGCGAATTATTTGCCCTTTGACAATACCCCTATTTTCGCTCAAACACAAACGATATTTATACCCTTTTCTGGCAGAAACGCGTAGGCTGCTCAATGAAAATACCCTTTTTTTTTTAATTTCGCGAACACATGGTTTGAAAAAACACCCCTTTTTTTGTGTGTTTCGCGAGTCGTGTTTCTTCATCTGAAAACACCCCTTATTTCGGGAAATTTTCGACGAGCATGAATACCCGCGGATGTACGGAGTGCGGGGACCGGGCTCTGACCAAAGCACCCAATGAGACCATTAGGTCTACTGTAAAGCAATTATATTGATTAAGATTCTGATGACTTAAATTCCAACCTACCTACCCTCAAGTTAGTACTGCATCAAATTGACCATCATTTTTCTCATTTTCCTATTCAACTTAATCACACAGTTATTACAAGTGTTGAGCCAACACATGGTAGTTTGGAAGGAGGGACTCTCCTCACCATCACTGGAAACTATTTTGCTAACCGTGGTTACCGGACACCCGCCAGAGTCTCTGTGGGAGGTAGGTACTTAACTTATATTCATACTTGTTATCCAATTGTGATTGGTCAAGAGCTGGGCATGCATGGACAATGCCTGGCTCACAGCGATATTTCCTTACCCCAAAAAATAGCGCCATCTCTTGATACAGATATGTTTGACAACAATATTTTGAGGTGTTTCCAAAACATATTGAACAAAGGAACTATGGGAACTGTACCGTACCACAAATATCCAAACAAAGCCCGGCATGTATTGTGGATGATTGTTTGAGAACTCTCATATTCGATATTCCTTAGAATACATACTGTTTTGTACAAAATAAATTGTTTGATATTCAAGCAATTTCCAAAGGGCTATTTTTGTAAGTACAATGGGAATGCACACTTACATGCATAATGTAAGAATCTTCCCACACAAAAATATATATCTGATAATGGCGCACTATCCTTCAAGAGCAGAGTGCATAAGCATCATTGATAGAGTAGCTCTTAATACCATTATCAGCAGTAGATAGCTATTTCATCAATACCAATATCAGCAGTAGATAACTACTACTCGGTGTATAAATTTTTGCCCTTTTATCGGGCATGTTTGCTCCATGGAAACTCAGTCGAGGAACCAAGAACTTGTCAATCTAGTGTAAATCCTGGGGTAGTCCATGTCATCCCCAACATGCCCAATGTTATACAAATTAATGTTTCTGACCAAATTTAAGCTAATATTTTTGCCGACAAATTGCAAAGGGGTGTATATGTATGTGCAAACAATGTTAACCTATGGCAAACAATGTTGCCATGTAATCACCATGTGCATGCCATACTTTATTACAGGTGTACCATGTGTTGTGAAGAATGTGTCTGATACGGAAATCAAATGTGTTACTGGCAAAGCTGCAGAGAATTCAACCAATAAGTATCCTGGTTCTAGAGGACTTATCTTTGACAAATGGGACACACGTTTCAGGTAGGCCTGAAGTACAGTTGGTGGTGACATCAATTTTCTTTAGATCTTCGGATATATGTATAAAAGACATGCATAATGCAAATTCACAAATTGCATTTGAACCTCTTCAGTAAGATTATTTATCTTATTTTTTGGATTGTGCTATTGCAGTCAGAGAGTTGTGACACCTGCTTTCCATATCAAAACTACTGGAATTGGAATTCCAATCATCAGTATGTATTTATGAAAAAGATGTGTGTTCATATTACATGAATTTTACATTTTAAGTTTCTTAAAAAAAAACAAAGTTTCACTTACAATGCATAACATAAGTAGCCCACCCAACATCCAACCTGTTGTGACTGAATTGTTGGTTACAAGAAGATTTTGTTCCCCAAAGTTTCTTGACTAAGGTATATTACCCTTATGTACTCCAGGTTACTCTCTGACTCAATGCATGACAACATTCTACTGGACAGAATGGTTATACAAGAAGTGTAAATTAACGTAGCCCCACCATTACTCTATAATGGGACACATAAATGCCATATAGACCTATATAGCCTTGGCAACCAAAAAGGAAGACACAAATCTGGATTAACCCCATAGGTACTACCTGCAGATACAAGCTGTATTAAAATGATTGGTACCCATCAGTTGTCAGTGGTTATGGACACGACTGCCTCATCAACATCCACCATTAGGTTAATGTGATAAAAGGTTAAATATAAACTATAAATTCTGGCCTTTTCAAGAGGATCCATATACCAATCATACAGCCTGGAGGCTGGAAGAACTATTTTGATTGCTTAAGGGGTGGGGTATGAACGTTTGGACAGTTTTTATTGTGGGACATAGTACATCGGACATATCGAATTGCATTCTAAATACAAAGAATGTACTTCTGATATCAAATAATTTTGATTTTTTGAAATTCGCAATGTAATACACATTTTATGGCAAATAATTAAAAATTGATATTTTTGATATTTAGCAGTACTCGAAGTAAACTTTATAAATCTGATGATTTATATTTAAAGTGTATGTAGGTGGGATGAAAAGTCGATGATCAATTGAAAATTTTGACCTTTCGTATTGAAGATATGGATTTTTTTCCCAAAACACCCAAAAAAATTAGGTCTTTTTCGAGGACTGTTATATATCACAAATGTGAAAAATATCAAATTTTAATAATTTGTCATAAAATTTGTATTATACACTGAAAACATTATTTCGTAAGTTCTACTAAATAAAAGTTAGTAAAAACGATGTCTCGTTCTACTAAATAGTGATTTGTAAGGCATGTTTAGCGATGCTATTATATTGGTTGGGTATGCCGAACAAGTCTGCTTTACCAATGAAACTGTTAAATGCGGCATACGCTTTCACAATTTCAAACCTGCCGTACTAACGTTATAAGATCGTAAAAAGCGATGTCTCTTTCTACTAATCTTGGTTAGTTCGACAGGCTCAACAAAGTTTAGAACTTCGTTTGTCTGGTCGAACAAATCAATTGTACAAATGTGATGTACGATGGTTGTGAAAGTGGAAAACTATGCTAACAGATAATATTTCAAGTTATTTCTCTCAAAATGAGCACTAAATATTGTATTGATGGTGTAAACTTCTTTTCTGTATGATCAGAAATGCTGTGCCACATGTGCAGTGTGCAAAGTCACAACTGCGTCACATCGCATGTAAGCTTACAGCTTTAAGCTTACATGCGATGTGACACAGCATCATGACTTTTAGTCTTTACGACCACACTGTACATGTGGCACAGCATTTCTGATCATACAAAAAGAAGCTTACACCATCAATACAATATCTAGTGCTCATTTTGAGAGAAATAACTTGAAATATTATCTGTTAGCATAGTTTTCCACTTTCAAGTTTGTCGCTGCACAACCGCTACTCGATCAGTCGTCTGCAAGCACGAGCACATGATCGAAACAGCGGGAATGTTTAAAACATCGTAAAACCACCAGAGATTTGTAAAACCAAATGGTACAACGAGTTAAAAGCGCCCAGCGATGACAGCGCGTTTACGAACCATCGATGCTGTACTAAAATGTTGCATTGTCGTAGAACTTCCAAATCCAATTGGTAGGACCTACTCCACAACTATTATTCCTTCATTTACGAGTCTCGCATCGTCTGCTTAGTATACATATATCGTAAGACATCGTAAACCTGGTAGCATGCGCTCAAGCAGTTTATTTTACTAATTTAAATTAGTAGAACACAACGAAAAACAAGCTTTTGTTTTCAGTGTATCGTGAATTTCAAAAAATTCTTCGTATTCAGAATGCAATTCGATATGTCTGATGTGCTCTCATGTCCCACAAAAAAACTGTCAAAACGCTCATTCCAGATCCCTTAAGGTAATACACTATTTTAAAGTGTTGCGATTTGGTAGTTCACAACATCTTGCGAATGGTAATGAGCTTTGGCAAAATTGCATTGCTCATTTCCTTGCTTGCGTGTAGAAGAATTCAAATATCACAGAAATAATTTTGTAGGTCCTGTGGTTCTTGAGTTACGTTGTAAAGAGGGCTGAAACAACAACACTTTTGTAAAATGTACATAACTCATTAACAACAATAAATTAAGCAAGTTTTCAAATTATATAATTTGTAGAATGAACTTTTGCAAAACATCAAGGTGTTATTTGTCAATAATTTATTGATCTAGAGAATGAAAATCGATTTTTTTTTTTATTGCTTCGACCAACAACACTTCGTCTACCCTTAAAAGAGCCATTCAGCAATATAGTCAGTGAGGTTGAAGGAAATCGTTGAGAGATCTAAAGCTCTATTCTGATTGGTTACCTAGATGATTATATCATGTTATTAACCAATCAATGGCTCTGTAAGAAAGACTTAGTGCCCATGAGATTTAGATTTACAAGTGTCACATTCTACACATGTAAAGTATGTCATTCTTTACTATTAGCTCTAGCCTTGCCAATGATGCAACAAAATCTAACACACGCGATGTCTACCCTTCAGCATGCAGTGTACAACTTTTTACATAATTAATTTTCATCTTTCCAGAGCCAACCTGAAAAATAAATAAACAAAGCTTGGTTTAGAGGTTTCCATTTTCCGGCAAGGTTTTGTGGCAACCTTTTAAGGTTTTGTAAGGTTTCCAGCAGATATTCAGTAGAAAGTAGATATTCAGTAGAAAGCATGGTTTCTTTTCTTACAGTTTTGAAGATGAAAAGTGGACAACAACCTCGCCAGCTCTATCCAAGCATGTAATAGAGGGTAGCACACCTTTAGACAACATAACGCTTGGAGACTATTATTGCGGTCGTTTACGTGGATACTTTGTGCCACCAAAAGATGGAGAATACAGATTGGCAATCAGGGGTAATGATGTATCCCAGTTGTTTTTCAGTGAGACAGGTGATCCTGCCAACATGGTTAGTTTTGCTACAAGGAAAGAAAATTCTGTGTCTGGGTAATAATTTTGTCTAACCATTTGAAAAATACTTAAAAAATACAAATTTTAAAAGGTATGTACAATGTACAAAAAAGTTCTTCTCGTGTACCATGAACATTGTACATGGTACACGTAGAAGAACTTTTTGTTGGCCTAACTTATGTTTCGTTAGATATCCCTTTTATATTACAGGCTCACTTTATCAAAAACCAAAAAGATATCTGCTGCTCAATTTATAATGATTTAAAAAGTTAGAGAACATGCTTGAATCTAGACTTCTTTAGGGGTCCAAAGTCAGCCAGCTCTTTTGTATCGTACAAATATGTGTATCTATTGGAAGTGTATTGCTATTGTAATAAAATGTTTATTATTTTTAATCACCTTTTTGTTTTATTTTTTACTAAATAGACCAAAGTTGCTGAAGGCATCCGATACACTGAATGGGACTGGCACCATTTTCCTGAGCAGATCTCTGAAAAGTTCAATCTCACTGCAGACAAACCTTATCCAATTGAGGCGCGATACTGCGAGTACCGTGGTCAAGATTGGGTGCAGTTTGGTTATGAGAGATATGATGTGCCTTTTGTGAGTACTGACTTAGAGGGCGCTGTTAACGAGCAGCAAAGCATCTTTGTGAAATCGGATGAGGCTTTAGAGATACAGGTATGTGTGTTTTAGATACCTTAACAAAAACCTGAAAATTTATTTTAATTTTTGATTTGTCCAATTTTCTTAGGAATGTCGTATTTTAAAAATCTACCTCATGATACAGACCACATTTGCATTGGGGGACTTAGTTTTAAAGTTATCAGGATGAGCATTTAAAGTTGCCCTTACTCATGCATGTCCTTAAATAAATATAGCCCTGTATTTAAAAAAAATTATAGCTTTTGTTGTGTTCAAATAGTCAAAAAGTGGCAAATATTCAAAAAGTCAGGAACTTCCCACGCCCCTTACTCCACCGTACCAGATGCCTTAAGGCTGCGATCACATAGAAGTATATTGTATACGGGTATTCGCTTTACGCTCATTCGATCTGGCTGAGTTCACATAGTATACTCCTATGTGAACTCGGCCTGATCAAATGAGCGTATATCGTATAGCGAATACCGTATACAGTATACTTCTATGTGATCGCAGCCTTGAGGCTGCTGGACCCCACTTGTTAGTTACTTTGTGCCCTGTTGGGTGTTCCTATTTCTGTGTTTTCAATGTTTACAGGTATGTTAGATTCTGCAGGTAAATATAATGAAATTTGCATATGAGTAGACAAATGAATTTACCATCACATAACTTTAAATTGCTTTGATAATTTGATGATGTGCATCATTGTTGCTGTGTGTGAGGTATCAGTTATTAACATATTACAAAAAAAAATTTTTAAATCAACAGAAATGTAAGAATTTAGAAGTGTCCATATGAAAGTAACTATCAAGCAATTGTCAGGGTCATTCTGTTTGGAAAGACAAAACAAAACAAAAATGAACAATACAAAACCCGCTCAAAAACACCACACACGAAACTGATATATCTATGTGGCTCATTCTAAGCTTTTCTATTGTATTTCATTGTGTAGTCCCTGTTTATAGAGGGTGCTAAAGAGGTTCAACAAGTGACAGTTGCTTACACAGGCTGTGAGAATTCCATACACTCCTATACTGTAATAGTAGACTGTGATGAGACAACTCATGATAATTGTGACAGCGGAACTGTGGAAGAGGTGTTGGTTAAGTTGGTGGACTGTAAAATATCTGGATCATTTAGACTTACCTATGATGGACAAGAAACTGGTAGGTACTCGAAAAGTGCAAAGATTTTATTTATTTAGAATTAAAAAATATTGAATGAATACCATGTATATCAGGGACGGATTTAAGCAGTGGCCCGGGGCCAGTGGATTTTGCGTCGGGCCAGTAAACTTCCAACAATGCTGGCCCGGCGGGCCACTAGATTTTTGAGCCTTATATAACACTTACGAGACAAGATATCAGTAATGGTCATATTTACACAGTTTTCTGCTCTGCCTGTCACTTGAAATTTATATCTTTATTCAATGATTTTTTTTGTATAATATTTATATTCTTATTTTTGCGTTGCTAGCAACTTGGAAATATACGGCCGCTTTTTACAATGATAGCAGGCCTATGACTATGTACTACTTAGCTCTTCCATGCGCTACATAATTATATCTGATGATGATAGCGATACCGCAAATACTGCCTAGTTTGAAACTTTTGGAACTAAAAAAGGCAGGACTACTGACTGAACTTGTGTTAGTGACTACACTCTCTACATTGAGTACATTCAGTACGGTACAAAACAAATTAAAATGTTAAGGTTTGCTTGTCTTTAAGGGCTCGGATAGTGATGTTTCCACATATTTTTTGTGGGACCTGAGAGCACATCAGACATATCGAATTGCATTTTGAAAACGAGGAATATCAAATAATTTTGATTTTTTGATATTTGCGATATGATACACATTGTATATGATGACAAATGATTAAAAATTGATATAGATTTTTCCCCCAAAAGCACAGACAAAAAAGTTGGGTGTTTTTTTGTTGTTTTTTTTTGCAGTAGAACATATTGAAAAAGCTGGGCCAGTAAATTTATTGCAGGGCCACTAGATTTGCCATTTCACTGGCCCGGAGGGCCAGTAGAAAACTGAAACCTAAGTCTGTCCCTGATGTATATGCAACAAGAGCCCATTATCACTTTTTCAAATTTGTGCAATATTATTAACAGCTCCCATTGCCATCAGTGCCAGTGCTGGAGAAGTTGAGGTGGAACTTGGAAAACTATCATCACTATCTGCCATTCAACATAGTGTCACTGCAGAATCAGATGGTGTCATTACTAGGACCTTTAATGTCACATTTGATGTCTATGAAGGTAAAAGCAATTTTTTTTCTTTTTCTTCCCTCATCATTTTTTCATTTTTCATGTGTCAGGGTGTGTGTTTGTAAAAACAAGGGAAATGAAGGAAAACTTATAATTTATGATAGCAGACACACATGGTGGTGTTTCTAGATCATAAACAGCATAAATAAGCAATGATTGCAGTTGAGGTGTGGTGTTAGTCAGCACTTGGATAGTGAAAACCATGTCATAAGAAAAAACTCAAAATGTATGTGTCTGCAGAAAATTCAGTAGAGTTGGTTAATGTTCACAGTTACCAGTGTTTATACACATATATGAGGTTGTAGGGGTGTGTGTGTAGGGGGGTGCAAGGTCTGTGTGTATAAGTTGCATTAAAAGATGTGTTTAAAGCCATATTGTAACATTTGCTGAGATGGACACCCTCAATATTTTTCAAAATTCTTTTTTTTTTGACACAATTATATTGTACCTGCACTCAAGACTCCAGGTGCTGATGTAGTTTTGTCAAAATTAGAGATTTTGAATCAAACGCAGGAACCACCATATGATGGAAATATTAGTCTAATGCATACACCATGTTCATAACACAGTACATCCAAGGCGTGCGGGACGTTGGCACACACATCAAAGGATGGTGCCGTAGTATGATGACAGAGTGACATGCATTGGCGACAACGGTGCTGGTAGTAAATTTCAATTTTCTTTGCTTTACCTCAGTTGTTTGACTCAAAATTAAAAGTGGCATATCTGATAATAAAAGCTAACATTTTGTGGCAAAGAAATACTAATCTATTATGTATTGGAATGTTACAATATGGCTTTAATGTGCATTATCTTAGCCAAAAATAACATCTGAAATGAGAGATCTGTGGAATTAGGTTTTGGAGCTGAGAAATACTGACCAATCCATGTTCAAATTGCTGACATATATTTTGATGTCAAGAATTATATTTTTTCTCCATATCTGGTTTCAGACCTTTCTTTAATGACAGTGTCAGTGAGTGATGCAGACAACATGGCTGCCAGTGTAACCGAAATATCACCAGGGACAACTATTAAGGATGATGAACCTTTCACATTTAGCTATGGTGGCAAAGAGTCACAAGCTTTGACTCTAGGCTCCTCAGCTCTTGAGGTTTGTATATTGCATGGTAGAGAGTACAACAGACCTCCATCCCCCCTCCTCATGTTAAAAAGAAGTCTATGACACTGATGGTGATCAGAACTCTCTAATAATTATAATCTCATTTGGTAAAGAGAGTGAAAAGGAAGAATAGAGTGATTGCAAAGGGCAAGGATTCAGCACTTTGAAATACAAATCTATAGACAATCATGTTGGTAGATAAAGAGCAATTAAACTTCTAACAGTCATTAACACAAAAATAAATTTAGATTTACTTTTGAAATGGCCACAAGCAACAATTTTTGTTTTTCATTTTTTATTTGCCCTAGGTCCAAGATGCCTTACTTGATTTATTCAGCATCAAGTGTGTACAGCCGCAACAGTCAGGCTTGTTCTTCAGTGACTTTGAGAACCAGCCAACGGGCAAGTTAACGGGAAAGAGAGTGATAGATGAGGAACCATTCTGTGGGAGAACATCTCTGAAGAATCCATCGAAAATCTACGAAGCAGGAGAGATCAGAGACAGTGCTAAAAGAAACCCAGGGCCCTTTAGTTTTGGCATGGCTGATAAGGTACATAACAGTCATGTATGCCTTTGCATTTGTTTATGCCACAGTGGCATCGTGTTGCAATGGCACGAATTGCAATGTGCTGGAAATTTAAAAAAAGTAAACTGAGATTGAGAAAATATATAAATATATAAATGCCTAAGAGGCAATCGTCAGACGTGTCGTCTGACGATTGCCTCTTAGGCATGAAACTCAGAGTAACGACTACCTATTCTGGAAGGTCTGTTCTTTGAATTTCTATACGCTCTCCCTTTTGGGATTGAGCACTTTATTCAAAAGATAGTCTAACTTGAGTAAAATGTTGTAAATATATAAATGCATATCTTCATAGTATACTCAATTTGTAGACAGAAAGTTGACAAAACACACATACTTTAACTGGATCTCTAAAGATGCACTCCCGTGAAATATATAACATAAAATAAAACAAACGAAGACGGGAAACAGTGGTACATTAGCAGCAAATTTTCGGTACTAGGCGTACCTTCTTCAGGCTTTATTATAAAATGACACAAGAAAACAATCTAAAAACAAGCAAGAAAATTAATGCGTAACGCGTAAAAAAACAAGCATGAAAAGATCGCGACTTAAAAACAATGCAGTGTGAAGGCGCATCTATAAAACGCGCATGTGAAAAAGTGGGGGGGGACTATTCAATAAGATTTCTCGCGCTGCTGACGTCTAAATTTGGATTGGCGACCAAGTGATTCAATGACCGTGACTTTGACATCATCGATGCTATGATCTGGAAGAGAAAAGTGCACGGCAACTGGCTTGTCTACGTGTTTGGCGTGGTGCTTGATGGTACATCTGTGGTTCTTCTTTCTGTTATATTATTACCAGTTTCACCCACATACTGAATGTTGCATTTGGTGCATTCAATGAGATAAACAACATTATTGGTACTGCAAGTAACTTCTTGTCTTACGGTATAGTATTTGCTCTAATTTTTGTTACTGAAAGTGCATATAAGGTAATTCTTGGCCAAGCTGGAACATACCTGTGGCATCCATCATACTAAGCGTATACACAATATACCCAATCCTTGCAATCTTCTCAACCACACTACCTGCATGGGCTAATTATGGCAAGTATTACAGCTTGGCCAAGAATTAATATAATTATTTCCATATTCAAGTATATTTGGAACATAAAGAGAATGAAAATGTCATGTTTCACTGGTGTACAAAAGTCTGTCTACATGTGTTATTTTCAACCCAACAACACAATAAACACCTTTTCACAGAAAGGCCCCAACCCCCCAAAAAACTGAACATACCTAAATTATTTTAATTAAAGATAAAATGTGCAGTTTTTTGCAGACATAATGTATGCAGAACATTTAATCACAATTTGATGGTGTTCATTTTATTCTTCTTTGCTTGTAGCTATGCTTTGCTGTCAGAGGAGTCTTGGCCAAATCCGCTAAATTCACTGTAACATTCAATGATGAAAATGGTGTGGTAAAAATGGAGTCTCACTGGTGGGACATCTTTGACATTAATGAAGGGTAAGTCTGTTGCAAATGTCAAGTCCTATGATGTAAGCAGTGAACTTGTTCTTTTAACTGTATGTTTTATGCAGGACTTGCAAGTTAAATTACATACACAAGAGTCCATGCTCTATAAATAGTAACAAGTTTCACGTACACAGGCAAGTATTATTGTACTCTTGGTCATCGTAGTGTCCTGTATTTCATTGCAGAGGTTTTCTTGTCTCTAATGTGTGGAGCTATAGATGTGTCAATCTCTATAACATCATATCGTTGAAGCATTCTAAGGCAGATCATTCATCATTCCGCATATTACGGATACAGCTCAAAGGGAATATGAAAGACAACTATTACATTGATAACCTGTACATCGGCAAATCAACCCTAGATGAATCTGGTAAGTCAATCTTGCATTGTCATTAGGGACTGATCAATGTTTATGCAGGGGGTTAGGAGGACACACTATTTTTTCTGAAAAAAAACTGAAAAAACTTGAGAAATGGGGGAGATTAATATGTCCATTTGAAAAAACAAATGAAAGGAATGCAGAAGTCTTTCAATTAAATATTTTAGAATTCGCCCTGTGGCGTAAATATTGATAGGCCATGCTCTATGGGCTAATCTGATACTTTTTTTACTTCAAATTTCCAAACGGCTAGATCTATTCAGATTGCCTTGGTGATTAAATCTCCATATTTAACCACCTACCTTTAAATTCAATTAAATTAGATTTATTTGTTAACAGTTGCATTAATCAACTTCTTTTCCCCTTTCAGATTGGCATCGTCAACCAGCAGCCAACCTTAATGGCATCATGGTAGCCGATGTCCATGTAACCAAATCTGTTTCCACGTTTACAATCACCATGACACCCGCTAAGTGTGGGCACAACTTCCCATTGATTGGTATCCAAGGTGCACAAATACATTCTGGGAGTGACAATGCCAACAGCAACAAGGTGAAATATCTAAAAAGGAATAGTGAGAGTGCTGTTTTGTTCAATGTTGAACGATTGGAAACTGCTAGCCCTCCTGTGATGGGTTATTTCACATTGGAGTGGAATGGAAAGCTGGTGAAAGGTTTGTTAATTGCTAAAGCCATTTTGAACACTCTGATAAACACTATGTAGCAGAAGCATTGTATAGCAAACAGTGCAGATAATGTAAGCACACTTTAGAAGATGAATGTTAGATGCATTCAAAGACTCAAAATATAAGACATCTATTTTGAGATGATTGAGACAGTAAATTAACATTATTGTTTTAAATAATATTTTGGGTTTTATTTGTACATGACAATCCAATATGGTAGATTTCCCATAGCATATTCATTATTTGAGGTTTTGACCCTTGACAGCCCTGTTATGAAGTTTAATTGGACAGCAAAATAAGGATGAATACTGCACAGGATAAAATGTCCTGACTCTCCCATTATAAACATTATGTGTTTGTTTT
This sequence comes from Amphiura filiformis, assembly GCF_039555335.1. NCBI lineage: Eukaryota > Metazoa > Echinodermata > Ophiuroidea > Amphilepidida > Amphiuridae > Amphiura > Amphiura filiformis. The sequence goes on from NC_092630.1 coordinate 69,263,382, forward strand.
CAGCGCCAGCTAATGCTGATGCTAAGAAAATGAAAAAGGAGATTGAAAGGCTTGGTACAGGAATTGTGGCTGTGGTAAGATCTGGACAATGTTCTGGCTATACATGGGATGTTGAATGGACATCAAGAGGAGGGAGGCAACCACTCATTCAGGTAAGGTTCAAAGGTCAAGTCAATGCATCAGTTCTGTTGTTGATGTAGATTATGTCAACATAACAAATATTCTGATATGTAGATGTAAGGGACAGACCAATATTTACACTGGATAATGAGAAATTTTCAAACAACTTTTTCTTCAGGTAAAAAGAAGAACTAAGCTGATATTATAGAGTAATTTTGATTTGTTTGTTATGTAAGTTACTGTATGCTAAATAGGGAAAAAGAGGAGAACACAACATTGATTGAAGGTTAGCTAGCCAGCCTACTTGTAAACAATTTCAGTCAGAATTTGTCTGCATATTTATTTCCACTGTTTTAGGTGGATGGTTCTGAGATGTCTGGCAACAATGTAGGTGTCTCTGTGTCAAGACGGCAAGGGGGTGCATACCTAGGACTCGTGCCTGGAGAGTTTCTACGATTGATGTATGACATTCCACAGGTAATAATAATGTACTATCCAGTAGTATCAAGTTTATTGATGAATATTTCACACAATAATAAGTTTGGTTGCCAAAGAGACAAAACCTACTGGACTTTATAATAATTACAAAGTTTACAAACAAATCCAATAAAAGGTGATGTTAACTTATCTCTCAATGACAGTTTCGTGCTATCACATGGCACTTTCTCATTGAATGACCAGCTTTGACCTTTCTCTTCTGTTGCTTCCTATTGGTAAGCTCACGTAGATAGCGCAGTTAGTAACAGGTCATATATGTGCCAAAGGAAGTAGTTGCCACAGTCCCTGTTGAGTATCAGCCTGCCCCTCTTTCTTTAATATCCAAATTGATACCTTTATCATGTTTATGTGTCTTATTTTTGTTTCAATGTCTCTTTATTTTTTTGGCTTCGTCCCAGCTGATCATGTCATTGTCCTCAGCGACATGGTTCATAAGAGCAAATTTCTTAGGGTGCTTTAGGGGTTACACCTCCCACACACATTTATTTCACATCAAACATTCAACCAATATAATAATATTGATCTAATTTCTCCCAAAGGTTGAAGTATTCATTAATGAGATTCCGTCATTGTGCAATGCGACTTGTGCATTTACCCAGTCTGAAGTTTTCACCCCTACTGTGACTGCAGTAACCCCATTTCAAGGTTAGTTAAGTGATTGAAATCCAGGATCGTACTGTGTCAAAAATATTACATCAGTTTGCAAAATATACCAACTTAGTCTTTGTGAAGTGTTTAAATATTATTAATATAATTGCATGATATAAAATGAAATTACATTGTCAGTAACTTTGGTATGAAATGAAATGGTATGAAAAAGTACAGGGATGGTATCAATTTCAAAGGTTGCCATAGATTTCAAAAAGGGAGAATGATAACTCCGCAATAGAGTCTGGAGAAAAATGTAATTTTCTCGAGGTCCAAAACATGGCCTGGACTGCACTCTCAAGTGGTCAAGGGTTTTTATTATTTTTCTGATACCATTTTTTGATTAAGGGCTTCTGCTATACATTGCTATAGGTCAGGATGGGACAGGTCTCCATTTAATATAGGGTAGGGAAATAGTTTTCACTTGAGGCAATCATGATTAAGGTTCCATACTAAAATTGAGAAATAAAGTCACTGATTGATTCAACTTGAACAGAAAAATAAGACTAGTTACAAAGGTAAATAAACTGTATCTGTATGAAGTTAAAAAATGAATCAACTCAAAACATGTCAGATTGTTAAAATAATGTCCTGATATTGTACTGAAGTTGCCATGCTTGTTCCTACAAAGACAAGTATTGTACATGCCCTTTAGGAGAGTGTCATACCCCAGGGTTTATTATTTTTTGATATTGCTTAGTACTGTGGCTTACGAAAGATGTAGAGATTTGTATGTATTATTAACCAAAATATCCTTACTGTATGTTGATGGTGGGAAGACAAATCAAGGCAAAGTTTACATGAGAAACCAGATAAATAATAACTTGCTCATAAGGGTGTTGGCTCTGACAATGTTGTTCCATGTTAAACAAGCAAGACAGTTTCACACTCCGTAGATTTTACACTGGATTTTGGGACTATTGTTTATGTTCAAGATCATTTTTATATGAGAGAGATGTTAGCAAAGTTCTTAGTGGCACTTCCCTGGTTTTATAGTTTCCTGAGTAGAATGAACCGGAAAAATAGTATATCACATGACTATTTGGTGCAGACATAATATCACAATAGTGTGAAATGTAATTACATGAAATGTTAATTTGCATGTCATATCCAATGACAGGTAATGATGGTACATCAATCACTATATCTGGGAGTGGCTTCAGCACTACCATGGTTGACAATCAAGTCAAAATAGGAGGTGTTGGTTGCGATGTTACAAGTGCCTCAGAAACATCCATAGAATGTACTGTCGGTAAAGGTGCTGCTGGGAGCAACAAGGTTGTTGTCAACGTGTCACCAGATGGGTTAGCTAGCCATTCAGATGGTAAGTACAGAATCATCCATAGAGTGTACTTTTGGTAAAGGAGCTGCTGGGAGCAACAAGGTTGTTGTCAATGTATCACCAGATGGGTTAGCCAGCCATTCAGATGGTAAGTACAGAATCATCCATAGAGTGTACTGTTGGTGAAGGAGCTGCTGGGAGCAACAAGGTTGTTGTCAACGTGTCACCAGATGGGTTAGCTAGCCATTCAGATGGTAAGTACAGAATCATCCATAGAGTGTACTGTTGGTGAAGGAGCTGCTGGGAGCAACAAGGTCAATGTGTCACCAGATGGGTTAGCCAGCCATTCAAATGGTAAGTACAGAATCATCCATAGAGTGTACTGTTGGTGACGGAGCTGCTGGGAGCAACACGGTTGTTGTCAACGTGTCACCAGATGGGTTAGCCAGCCATTCAGATGGTAAGTACAGAATCATCCATAGAGTGTACTCTCAGTAAAGGTGCTGCTGGGAGCAACAAGGTTGTTGTGAACGTGTCACCAAATGGGTTAGCCAGCCATTCAGATGGTAAGTACAGAATCATCCATAGAGTGTACTTTTGGTGAAGGTGCTGCTGGGAGCAACAAGGTTGTTGTCAACGTGCACCAGATGGGTTAGCTAGCCATTCAGATGGTAAGTACCGAATCATCCATAGAGTGTACTGTTAGTAAAGGTGCTGCTGGGAGCAACAAGGTTGTTGTCAACGTGTCACCAGATGGGTTAGCTAGACATTCAGATGGTAAGTACAGAATCATCCATAGAGTGTACTGTTGGTAAAGGTGCTGCTGGAAGCAACAAGGTTGTTGTCAACGTATCACCAGATGGGTTAGCTAGCCATTCAGATGGTAAGTACAGAATCATCCATAGAGTGTACTGTTGGTAAAGGTGCTGCTGGAAGCAACAAGGTTGTTGTCAACGTGTCACCAAATGGGTTAGCCAGCCATTCAGATGGTAAGTACAGAATCATCCATAGAGTGTACTTTTGGTGAAGGTGCTGCTGGGAGCAACAAGGTTGTTGTCAACGCGTGCACCAGATGGGTTAGCTAGCCATTCAGATGGTAAGTACCGAATCATCCATAGAGTGTACTGTTAGTAAAGGTGCTGCTGGGAACAACAAGGTTGTTGTCAACGTGTCACTAGATGGGTTAGCTAGCCATTCAGATGGTAAGTACAGAATCATTCATAGAGTGTACTGTTGGTGAAGGTGCTGCTGGGAGCAACAAGGTTGTTGTCAACGTATCACCAGATGGGTTAGCTAGCCATTCAGATGGTAAGTACAGAATCATCCATAGAGTGTACTGTTGGTAAAGGTGCTGCTGGGAGCAACAAGGTTGTTGTCAACGTGCACCAGATGGGTTAGCTAGCCATTCAGATGGTAAGTACCGAATCTTCCATAGAGTGTTCTATTGGTAAAGGTGCTGCTGGGAGCAACAAGGTTGTTGTCAATGAATCACCAGATGGGTTAGCAAGCCATTCAGATGGTAAGTACAGAATCATCCATAGAGTGTACTGTTGGTAAGGGTGCTGCTGGGAGCAACAAGGTTGTTGTCAAAGTATCACCAAATGGGTTAGCCAGCCATTCAGATGGTAAGTACAGAATCATCCATAGAGTGTACTATTGGTAAAGGTTCTGCTGGAAGCAACAAGGTTGTTGTCAACGTGTCACCAGATGGGTTAGCTAGCCATTCAGATGGCAAGTACAGAATCATTCATAGAGTGTACTGTTGGTGAAGATGCTGCTGGGAGCAACAAGGTTGTTGTCAACGTGTCACCAGATGGGTTAGCTAGCCATTCAGATGGTAGGTACAGAATCATCCATAGAGTGTACTGTTGGTAAAGGTGCTGCTGGGAGCAACAAGGTTGTTGTCAACGTGTCACCAGATGGGTTAGCTAGCCATTCAGATGGTAAGTACAGAATCATCCATAGAGTGTACTGTTGGTAAAGGTGCTGCTGGGAGCAACAAGGTTGTTGTCAACGTGTCACCAGATGGGTTAGCTAGCCATTCAGATGGTAAGTACAGAATCATCCATAGAGTGTACTGTTGGTAAAGGTGCTGCTGGGAGCAACAAGGTTGTTGTCAACGTGTCACCAGATGGGTTAGCTAGCCATTCAGATGGTAAGTACAGAATCATCCATAGAGTGTACTGTTGGTGAAGGTGCTGCTGGGAGCAACAAGGTTGTTGTTAATGTGTCACCAGATGGGTTAGTCAGCCATTCAGATGGTAAGTACAGAATCATCCATAGAGTGTACTGTTGGTGAAGGTGCTGCTGGGAGCAACAAGGTTGTTGTCAATGTGTCACCAGATGGGTTAGCTAGCCATTCAGATGGTAAGTACAGAATCATCCATAGAGTGTACTGTTGGTAAAGGTGCTGCTGGGAGCAACAAGGTTGTTGTCAATGTGTCACCACAATCAAAGAAATTAATGTTGGTACACTCGGGCATACTAAATGTAAATCGCCACCCCTCTCCCCCAGTTCAATGTTGATGAAAGCACTTTTTCCATTGGGCTCTCCAGTCTCCCCAACATTGATTGAGGGGAATGGGGAGGGAAGAGGAAAGGGAAGGTATGTACTTCTCATCAAACATAGTTATACTAATTTCACTTAACTCTCAGAGCGGCAATGAAGAGTTCCAACATATTGTCAAGGTGTACCAACTATTAAATTCCTTGATTGTCCGAGGCGAGCATAAAATATGACATCTAAAATTCGTTTTTGTCTCATAACTCAACAACAGAATATCGTATGAACTTCATATTGCACACGATGTAGGAGTGGACCATGTGCTTTAGAATGAGTATAAAATTGTTGATAAATAAATTGGTTTATTTAGGAAGTGGTCACTGAAAGCATCTCCTATGCTAAATTACGTCATATTTCGTATTAGGCTCTAAGCGGCAAAATATGCATCTAAATTTCGTTTTGAACTCATAATTCTACAACGGAATGTCATATGAACTTCATATTGCACATGATATGGGAGTATACCATATGCTTTGGAATCTTAATAAAATTGTTGATAAAGAAATTGGCTTTTTTTAGGGAGCGGTCAGTGAAACAACCCATACCCTAACCAACACGAATTTCATGATTAGTTCTCTAAGCTGTCAGCAGCATAAAGTTAGTTTTTGTGCTATATCTTAAAAACGAAGTCATATCAAACTGTTGTCACTCACAAGTTTTTGGTAGATACTCTCCTATTGAAATGTGTTACAAAAATTTTGACGGCAAAGAAATTTGTTTGTTTAGGGAGTGGTTATTGAAAACATCCACAATGCTGAGTTTTATATAGGACAAATAAACACGTTTTCTAACAATACCGCGATATTAACACGCTGTTGCATATTTCTTCTTAATTATCATAATTATTTTAGCACGCAATTGCTGTATACTGAATATTTGGTTGTCCTAATTCAACGCCTAATTATTGTTGAAAACAAATAATATAACAAAGTCAGGAATTGGTCATAAATCATTCATTACATAATTATGTATTAGTTATCTTCAGTAGACAGCATGATTCAATGCGTTATACGTAACAGCGTAATAAGAACTTGAACTGTTAAATGTGCATTATCGTTGACCTCATCTTGTTTTGTTCTTTCTTCATTTATTTCCATAAATGATTGTTAATATCATTCACCATTTTATCTTTAAAAATATATATATTATAACTGTATTGATGAAAGAATAAAAGGTACAGTTTCCATCCATTTCAAACATGATGAACCGGTAATTTAAGTTATCAATAAGGAAACACCGGAAATATAATATATAAATAATCAAAAAGACAAATATATTAAATCAAAGAAAAAAAAAATAACAACATTGTCATTCAGATAAGTTTGGCCAAAATAAAAAATTAACAATTCCAATACAAGTAACCTTTTGAGTGGGAAACAAAAACAAATTGCGCCAAGGTTTGAACCGTGGACCTCTCGATTCTGGCGACCTCTGCTACCATTAAGCTACACGGATGGACATGAAAATGGTTTTTCATTTTAAGTCAGGATGATTGTCATCGTAAAGTTGCAGGGTCATTCAAGCAAACGGTATACAAAAACAAACGCTATTGAATTCAATAGCAATTGCACGATAATCCATTATATCAAAAAAAAAAAGAATAGACAAGTTTTTTTTTGATGGATTATCGAGGCATATCGTCAGTTACAGAGCAACGTAATTACATTCTGTGCTATTTCTGTACACAATATGAATATATATATAAATGGATTACCGAGTCAATTTGCAAAACTTCGTGCAAACTTAAGGCATAATTTATTCAGTTTACACAATAGTTACAGAAAAAAGTATTCAATACGCGTCATGGTTTAACGTCTTTAACGTATTAGTACAATGATTCAAGTCTTTATCACAGTTGTACGTAATAGTCCAATGGTGTGGTATGTGGCCCATGATCTGGAGGTACCGGGTTCGAACCCCGGGAATTTTTTTAATCTGTTCTTGATAGAGGTCAACGCTATTCTCTCAATGATTAATACCATTAACAAAACCTTAGTATTTTGTTCGTAGTTATTTTTTCTGTGTTGTCAAACTCTTGTTTTGAGCTAAAATGCATAATTTCACCATTATGCAGCTTATTTGGCCTTCGTCGGTTTTCACATAGCTTTACATGGTGTGCTACATATTTGCATTGTGTTTCTCGTAATTGAGTGAATATCGTACTGTACATTTGATAGAAGTGGAAACATATCATCATAAAAAATGTGTAAAATTTGGTTATAATACGTGCTTTTGTTTTAAAGATATGGACCAAAAACCAATTTTAGATGCAGTTTGCACCCATCACAAAATGTGTTTAATTTAGCATAGGGGAGGATTTCAATGACCACTCCCTAAATAAACCAATTTCTTTATTTACAAATTTATTATAATTCAAAGGCCTATAATCCACTCCCAAATTGTGTGAAATATGAAGCGCATGCGACATTCCGTTTTGAGTTATGAGACAAAAGCGAAATTTATATGAAATATTTTACATTACGCCTCGGACAATCAAAGAAATTAATGTTGGTACACTCGGGCATACTAAATGTAAATCGCCACCCCTCTCCCCAGTTCAATGTTGATGAAAGCACTTTTTCCATTGGGCTCTCCAGTCTCCCCAACATTGATTGAGGGGAATGGGGAGGGAAGAGGAAAGGGAAGGTATGTACTTCTCATCAAACATAGTTATACTAATTTCACTTAACTCTCAGAGCGGCAATGAAGAGTTCCAACATATTGTCAAGGTGTACCAACTATTAAATTCCTTGATTGCAGATGGGTTAGCTAGCCATTCAGATGGTAAGTACAGAATCATCCATAGAGTGTACTTTTGGTAAAGGTGCTGCTGGGAGCAACAAGCCGGGGAGGGGGGTCACTCCCATTGTGGCCTGTACGCCATCCGCGATAATCAACTTTTGAAAAGCGCCCTAAACAAGGATTTAACCCTTGGCTAAAATGATACCCTTAACAGGAATTTTATTCCTTGTATCAAATTTCATACCCTAAATTTCATTTCCGCGTATTAGCAATTGCAATTTTGCTACCTTTTCCCCAATTTTTCATGTTTTTGACACCCTAAACACGGTACGCGCGTATCATCCCTACCCACGAAAAACTACCCTTTTACGGCGTTTTCATTATCGCGGATGGTGTACAGGCCACAATGGGAGTGACCCCCGGGCAACAAGGCTGTTGTCAACGTGCCACCAGATGGGTTAGCTAGCTATTCAGATGGCAAGTACAGAATCATCCATAGAGTGTACTGTTGGTAAAGGTGCTGCTGGGAGCAACAAGGTTGTTGTTAATGTGTCACCAGATGGGTTAGCTAGCCATTCAGATGGTAAGTACAGAATCATCCATAGAGTGTACTGTTGGTGAAGGTGCTGCTGGGAGCAACAAGGTTGTTGTCAACGTGTCACCAGATGGGTTAGCTAGCCATTCAGATGGTAAGTACAGAAACATCCATAGAGTGTACTGTTGATGAAGGTGCTGCTGGGAGCAACAAGGTTGTTGTCAATGTATCACCAGATCGGTTAGTCAGCCATTCAGATGGTAAGTACAGAATCATCCATAGAGTGTACTGTTGGTGAAGGTGCTGCTGGGAGCAACAAGGTTGTTGTCAATGTGTCACCAGATGGGTTAGCTAGCCATTCAGATGGTAAGTACAGAATCATCCATAGAGTGTACTGTTGGTAAAGGTGCTGCTGGGAGCAACAAGGTTGTTGTCAATGTGTCACCAGATGGGTTAGCTAGCCATTCAGATGGTAAGTACAGAATCATCCATAGAGTGTACTGTTGGTAAAGGTGCTGCTGGGAGCAACAAGGTTGTTGTCAACGTGTCACCAGATGGGTTAGCTAGCCATTCAGATGGTAAGTACAGAATCATCCATAGAGTGTACTGTTGGTGAAGGTGCTGCTGGGAGCAACAAGGTTGTTGTCAATGTGTCACCAGATGGGTTAGCTAGCCATTCAGATGGTAAGTACAGAAACATCCATAGAGTGTACTGTTGGTAAAGGTGCTGCTTATGGGTGTGTGCACATAGGGGTACTCAGTACAAATTACCGTATTTGCCATGTATGTCCCCAGTTTTAGGTTAATTTTGGTATATTGGTCATTTTTACCTATATTGGCCCACTAAAACCATTGTGGGTGGGTGGGGGGGAGGGACATTTGTCCCACCATCCATTGGTCCTAGTGATCAAGTGAAATTGTTATACTCTATAATTTGTTCTCATAAACAGGGGATGTGATGTTTGAATACACTGGGGATATAACAGATGTTAGTCCTCCAAGTGGAAGCACAGCTGGTGAGTATCTGTTTTTAAGCATGGATATTTAGTTGCTTTTCCAACAGACCGTTTCAGCAATTGATCGAATATCTCAGGAAATTAGTTCAGAAGGATGTAAACAAAAACTTGACAAGCAATCAAACATTGGTGACAGTGCAATCGATGAGCATGTGGCATGGTATGATTGTTCACACCAACCATGTACTGGATAATTTACTCGAACTTGACGAAGTATATTGAGTACAGTGTCTATAGGGCAAGCAAAACTTATAATATAAATATCTCACTGGCAGTGACTCTTTAGTTTGATACAACCATGAAGTTTGAATTCTGACCATTAAGTGTTTCTATAATGTATTTTAACTCCTTACCTTTGACCATGCTGACTTCCCCCAATATAAATACTACCATTACAAATGATTTTGTTCAATTTTTAGGTGGTACTGAATTAACGGTGACAGGTTATGGGTTCTGCTCCTGCAATAGTGACGTACCTGAAGACATGAAAGAGAGCATCAAGGTTGATGGTCACAATTGTATAATAATGTATATCACATACGACCAGATTATGTGTACCATTGTGAAAATACAGGTAAGTTGAATATTACTAATAGTGTCAAGTTATTCCAATCAGAAAGTTTCTTATTATAATGATTTTTAATTGAATTACCAAAATACAAGTAAGCAAATGGTAACTCGGGAAAGAAAAATAGACTTTTAAGTCCAAACACAGAGTGCTTTCCTGTCCTGTTACATAACATAAGTCATATATAACAGTAAGTACAAAAAATAATGCAAAATGAATTGGATAGAGAACTGACCTACATGAATAGTTGAAAGTATGCCGTGTACAGGGGATATTCAACCACATCAATGTGGGGAGCAATAAAGCAAAAGTTCAAAGTGTGCAAAAAATATAATGCAAGGACAAGCTGCAGTAGCCTCTCCTAAACATAGCCAAATTCAACTATACAATTCAACCCACTGTTTTCTAAAGAAAACTCTTGATTCCACTGCAGAATGCTACCTCTAAAACCATAGTTATGATGTTTTTTGCAACAATATATTCTGATGTACTCTGTCAAAGGCAGAGCTAAAATCAAGGAAAATTTCACCCACTGAGCTACTATCCTACTACTAGTATCTAGATTTCTACTCAGGAAAGTATACTTTGCAAACATCTCTCTGCTCACAGCTCCTTCCATGACTGAAGCAAAATTGATTGTCAGAAAGAACACATGAAGGGTAAATACATCAAGGTCTATTGCAAATTGAAGAGATTTACTGTATTCACATGATATTGGTATATCTGATGGTGGTGAACATGAACTTCATGATATCAGTCAACATTAATGGGTATATTTTCACGGGAAAATGTTCTGGACATGTGACCAATGTGTATCAATGTAATTGTAACCTCGAGCCTGATCTCTGACCACTGGCGGTGACCTCACTATTCAAGTCTTAGTAATTTTGAATTGGAATAGTGTTCTTGGCCGCAATTTCGATAGAAATTTGTGTATTGCAAATTTATTGAATATCATGCAATCTTAATTTCTTCACAATATCATCAAAACATAATTTCAAAAATATCTACCAACGGAAAAAATATTTATCTACGGAAACTCTTACCATAATATTTTTAACTTGCGACAAGTTATTTATTTTGCATCAAAGGGGGAATTCTTCCTATTCAAATACATTGGAAGACCACCCGCTGTGCTCGGGTCCCAGTCCATAATGCTAATATGTCTGCGCCCATGGGTGTCACATGTCCAGAAAATTTTCCTGTGAAAATTTACCTATTAATTCTGACTGGATATTGAGACACAGAAAATTACCTTTTTTTGAACGTCTTTGTGTCGGACAATCTTTATGATGGAATAACTCAAACATTTTAATGAAAGTAGTAACAAAAAAGTTTTTTGGTCATAACATTTGGGATGGTCAGTCGGACAAGGACAAGCAAACAATCTTTTTTTGGCCTTATGGTACTGTGCCAGTGTATAGCACTGACTCCCTAAACCAGTAAAATGGTTTATGGAACAGCTACATAAACTGAATACAATAATCAACTGTTGTGCTGCATAAATCTATCTTTATTTCACCACTGATGTCTAATTCAAATCATTTCATTTGTATTGCAGGGTGCTCCAGTAAGCCGTAAGAAGCGTGCCACAACAACTGGAAGTGTTGTTATAATAACCAATAGTTATGGTAATACATTAACATCAGAGGGATCATATACGTATTCAAGCAGTCTGACCCCGGATATTACAGCAATGGCACCTTCATCTAGCTCTGTCCTAGGTATGTATTAAATATGATTGCTTTATTTGAAGGTAATAGAGTTAAACATCAGGCTTTGAATAAAGTGAGTATTTGGTTTTTAAAAGTTTTTTTAAAATTAAAATCAATGCTGTTGCTGTATTTTACTATGTATCCCATCATCATCTTCATAGCCACTAAAACTCACCTTAAAGTCTGTGTCATCTGTGATTATAACTAACATTTTCAGTGCTGTTTAATTTTGACCATGCAGGTGGTGGGAGTCTAGAGTTAACAGGTACTGGCTTTGCCACCAGTGGGAATAAAGTCACATTAAGTGGAATAGAGTGTGTAATTACAGCTGAGACTGCAACACAAATTAACTGCAATATACCAGCCCATACACCAGGACAATATAATATTGAACTCTCAGTTCCTGGCAAGGGATTTGCTGATACCAGGTAAGACAAATAATGAGGATTAAAAAGGATTTGATATGTCTCTGGAAGAGTCAATATGTATGACAAGGTCGGGGGGATATACATCTCATTTCTCCCAACTCGTACCCCAGCTGCTAGCTGATGCTGAAGGAAATGTGTAATATACCTCATACCCCCTGACTGGCAGTCCAAGGCTCTGCCCTCTGATACTGAATTTCCTAGGGAAACCCTACTCATGCTTACTGATATTGAGCACAAAATAAAATAGTTACAAATAATGTGATTGTCATTTAATATGTGTGCATTTCCGTAATAGGCTTTTCTTTGTGCTTCCAATCATGTACTATTTCAAGGGGTTACTTCAAACTTCATTATGATGTCGTTTCAACGTCAAGTTGCGAACGTATTATTCAAATGTCCCTATTAAGACCAGTAGAACATTGTAACAATGTATGAATTAAAGAAAGTTAACTTATCATACATACATGTTTAAGATGTAAATACCACATCATTACTGAATGTTTCAAAATTTCTGATTGGATGAAGGGATCACATGTCAGGTATGTTAGAGTAATATTGTAAATACGTCACTGAGCAACATTACCTTATTACAACCTAAGTACAATGCCAGCGAACGTTGTGAAAACCTAGTTTGTTGGTTGGGTTTAGGAACTTAAAAAGTAACAATTTTGTACATTTATATTTTACATAGTCAAGTTGGCAAGTTTACTTTCAAGCTGAAAGTAACTGGTGTAAGTCCAGACACTGGTTCAGTTCTTGGTGGTACCATGGTTACGATTAGTGGTGAGGGGTTTGGAACCAATAGTTCACTTGTGAAGGTAAAATTTGGGAGTGCAGAATGTGAGATCACAACACCACTCACTGGTGAGCAGATTGTGTGTGTTACCAAGCGAGCATTGCAGAAACATAGGATATCTAACCAGGGCATACATGAAGGTAAGAAGTCCTAGACCCTTTCCCTATATCCTATTTTATCGAACAATAATTACAGATAATAACTGCATCAGTTGCTTGGAGGACAATAGGACCAAAACATGCCTGGAGATATGCCACAAGGGATATTCTGAGGTCCAAAGCCAAATGTTTAGGATTTTCTCAATGCCCAACATATAAATGATGTTAAGTTATTAAACAAATTGATAATCACCCTTTACTCCTGACTTCACAAAATAGCAAGATTTTATTCTCTAAAATTTGTAAAAATAAACAATTTTAATCGCAACTTGCATTTAACCATTCAAAAAATTGAACAGACTAACCACTAAAGACTAATTACAGCAACATGAAATCACGATATGTGGAAATACACTAGTTGCGCAGGAATGACCTGTTCTGGCTCATATGATGTATGCATGCCAAATAAAGTCATTGTGCCTTTTCTCTTTACTTCCATGACCACAATAATAATAATTAATAATTGATGGATATCAATAACCTCTGCACGTGTTTGTATGTCATTTAACGAGCAATTTGATGGGGACGAATTTGTGGTGTGATGCGCAGAGGTTATGAATAGTCATAAGATTCAGAAGACTTGGCATAATCTTTAGTTTTAATTTTTGTTATTATTATCAAAGAGGAAAGTAAATGTTTGCAAAAAATCCTGAAATAAAACCCTGAAATGGTCATGTTGCTTTTAACAAGCAGTAATAATGGTTATATTTCCATGGTGAAAGTTACACTTAATCAATCAATGAACATTATTAGAATATCTTTCTCTTCTCATTACATGTTGTAGAATTTGGAATTGGTTATCGCTGGAATCCAGATGAAATAGGCATAATGGTTGGAGAGACTGTTTGTTGGTGGTGGTCAGTGCCTGCTGCAGTTGTAGGAAAAAATTTCACAGTGTATCAAACAGCTTGTGCAGATGATGATGTTTATGATGGCGTAGGGTTTAACGCTGGACGACCAACTCCTAAAGGTATGCTGTTTCAGAATGTTAGTCCAGTTGGGAAGTTAATGGACTCTGGTGGATGACGTTTACAAGTTCACAAGGATCACAAGACTATGGGTCATTTTATATTTGCAGTCTATCCTTCAGAAATGAAAATGCAAGCGATTATGTGAGTTGATTTGTAACTTCACTTGCAATAGGAGTGGGTGGTAATTATGGATGCTGTCAATCATACTCATATCTGTCAATAAAGGCTGGATATGAAACAACGGTGTTTGAAAAGGTCAAGTGACCCTCTTGCTCATTTCTTTCATCATAATGATAAGATTTCAATAGGCAGGATAGGCCTACAACAGGTCCAAACTCAAATTGAAAATTTTGATAAACTTCGTTAATTATATAGTCAAATCCAATTTTCTACTCATAGTTTTAGACCGCTTCATCACCCGGTCGGATGACTTCTTCAGTAACGCGTACTCTCCTGCGAAATTGAACTGTGCACCCCAGGAATGAGAAATTTCACGGGAGAGTAGGCGGATCATCGCATTACTGAAGAAGTCACCCGACAGGGTGATGAAACGGTCTAAAACCGTGAGTAGAAAATTGGATTTCACTACATAATTAACTAACTTTATGACTTTTATACAATCCTGATGAATCTATTCCAAGATTCCACGACAAAAAGACCTCGTTACAGTCGGTTCTGGGTTCAGGGTAACAAGCCCGATTGTTGGCTACACATGACTGTCCTGCAAAAATTCCCCGACCAGCTATCTACGGCGACCCCCTTCGTTCACCAGGTTACTTGTGCCTGGCTGAAGTTTCGTCAGCATTATCTCCTAGATTTCAGCTGTTAATGCCTAGATATGCTCCACATAAAAAAAAAAGAAAAAAAGATGAAAACTTTGATGTTACAATGGTCCACATTCATGCGACACTTTAAAAAAGACTTCCCCTCCCCTCCCAACCTAACCCAATTGAATGGAATTAATAACCTCTGCCAATTCTATCCTCCATCCTCCCCTCTCCTTTTCTTTCCTCTCCTCTCCTCTCCTCTCCTCTCCTCTCCCACCCCTACCCTCCCACCCCACCCCTCCCTCCCACCCCCCTCCCTCTCCCTTCCCTCCCTCCCTCCCAACCTAACCCAATTGAATGGAATTAATTTCCTTTGCTTGAACTTATTTTTGTAATCTCTTCCTCAGGCTCATACTGCTTCACTTTCAATGGACCTGGTACATTCTATTATAGCAGTGAAGCTATAGAAGTTGGCATGGGTGAATTGTATATGAAGGGTACCATCAATGTCAAGGACAATGGCATTGCTGAAAAGGTTGATGTGATGGTTGGAGACTATAGTGTTGAGCATGATATGTCACAGACAGGTAGGAAGTGAACACAGATTTTGGGTTTCATGAGGGGAGGGTTGAGGGGCAATAACTTTTATTTTGGGTAAACAATACTCTGGTTTTCACAGGTAGGGTCTTATTATGAGGCCATTATATAGTCATCTCTCTATGAAATGGAAAGGAACCAATGAAATTGCACACAGTTTTTCCAGTATAAGAATTAACTCCAGAAGATATTGGTGAGTTTTAGCCATGCATTTTGTATTTGGTATGTGTATTGGCTTCTTAATTTTCAACCTATGATGGAATTTTATTAGGAACTCTGGTATATGTTTTGTTTTCCAATACCAGTTTATCCTGGCTATGAAAAGATTCTCTTTCTGTTCTACACATAACTGTTGTTTGTATAATAATAACACTTTGAAATAATTGCTTGTTCTCAGTTGTGGTAGCTCCTGCTGGTGATTGTACACCAGACACCAGCCTAATGTCATCTTGTAGCACAACGCCACCATCACCTGACAACTCTCAACTATTTAACTTCAAATTTGACACCTGCTCAACACCTGTCATAGAGAGTGTTACGCCAAACTGGGGTGACTCCAACACACAGATAGAGATCCGTGGCGTAGGGTTTGGAGACAATATTGGTCAAAATGAAGTCAAAGTAGGAGACCATACATGTCAACCAACCAGTGCAAGCTCTACTCTCATTATATGTAACATTCTCACAGAAAGTACACCTGTGGTAGGGTTTACACAGTTTGTTTCCTTGATTGTTGCAAACCGTGGTCTTGCCATTTATAATGGCACAGATGCAGCTAGTTATACTTTTACACTTCTGCCTATGATTACATCATTGTCGCCTATTGAGGGGTCAGTGGAAGGTGGAACACAAATAACCATATCAGGAGATGGGTTTTCAACTGATGGGTCAATTGTTAGGATAGCTGGGTCAATATGTGTCATCACATCTGTCACTTACACCCAAATCATTTGTACAACATCAAAAGCAGTAGCATCAGGAACTTATTCAGTATCACTAAACATTAATGGTGCAACAGGAACATGCCCCAATGATTGTGACTTTAATTTCAGTGCAGCCATGACGTCAACCATAAGTGATGTGAATCCAAAGGTAGTATCAGGTGCCACTACTGGAATAACCATCTCTGGGTCAAGATTTACAAACATCATCGGTGATGTGACAGTCACTATTGGTGGAGTAGATTGTGTAGTCAGTGCTGCATCTGATGCAGAGATTGTTTGTAGTGTCGGTTATGTACCTGTTGGCAGCGCTATGATGACTGTTAATATTTCACCCATTGGAGTGGCCTCTTTCACTGATAGCAGCCACAAGAACATCCTGAGTTCTAATGATATATTCAGTGTTACACCAGGCATTGGTAGCAAAAAAGGAGGTCAAGGGGTCACTATCCTTGGTAACGGTTTTCACTCAGATTCTACATTGGTGACAATAGCTGATAAACCATGCAAAATAATAAGTATTACGATATCGGAGGTGAAGTGCATCACACCAGCAAAGGGCACTTCGGGACAATTCCCACTTAAGGTGACATCAGGTATTCACAGCTATGTGGAAAAGGTGTATAATTACTCATATCTTTATACTCCAAGAGTTGACTCTGTAACCCCAGCCTATGGTAAAAGTGGAGACTCTGTCACAATTGAGGGTGCCAGGTTAGTCACTTAATTTGATCTCTTCTTTTAACTTAGTCCAGAACAGTAGATTGATTTAGTAAAATCTTATGACTTAGCAGAAAATTTTGATGTCTGATGTGGTGCCTCAAAAAATGTGAGGAATTTAAATATTTTTAGCAATACAATAACATTTTGTTTGAAATTCATTGTCTTAAAAGAAGTCATCTGTATACTGTTAGTTTATTTAATTTGTGAACACAGTTGTATGGCTTCTTACATCATGCCAAGGTTGCATGTACACTTGTGGTCAATTACAGATTGGTATTGCAAAACTTTCAGTGCCATTTGAGTTTCAATTACTCGCCTGTCCTCATGGGCACATGAGTCACAGGACTTCTTGTGTGCAAAGGTTGCACACAGCAGCCTTTCCAGTAGCCAACCAGGTGCTTCTTACAAATTAGAGCAAAAAACTAAAGGACTCTTTCCATAACATATACCAACTTCATGATAAGTTGCTGCAGTTGGTAGATAATTGCTGCATAACATCAGAACTTGTTTAAAATGTTGCCATCAAAGACAGATTGTTGTACAGTAGCTATTCGCTGTAGAAGTGACGTAATTAACCAGATTAACTACAATATTCATGCGGTACCTATGCATTGAACCATAGATGTCAAAGAAATGCTGATCACTCGCACATGTAAGATTATTATCATTGAAAAGAGCAGTATTGTATTCAATCTATGTTTGTTGACGTACACAGGTGATATCTGCAATCTGTAGTGCAGGGCGATCTAATCAAAAATTGTATTCCTCTATTGCTATGGTAGTTAAACCGATTATTATGTAACTTCTATGGCGAATAGCCCCTCTTTGTTGCCAGATTAAACATGAAAAAAATACTTGCATCATTTTGTCTCATAATTGATAAAACATCACCCATTGTTTTTCTAATGTTTAATATTAATGCTAGGTTCAATGCAGCCATGTCAGAGATTACTGTCACTATTGATGGAGTGGAGTGTGCTGTGAGTAGCTCAACTTTGAGTAGTATAGTATGTGCTGTTGGGGTGCACTCTGCAGGAACATATCTTGTTGATGTGCATGTGAAAGGAATGGGATATGCCTCATCTGCTGTTCAATTTGAATATGAACTGAGCATCACAAATACAATGCCAAGTACAGGTAATAATCTGGGTTATGTGTGGGGGTTCAGGTGGATCAAGGACAAACATGTGACAAGTGTCCATGTTTCCTATATGATGTTACTTGATGAAATATAGCATGAAAACGCATGATACACATTGTCTGCAGTTGGGGTGTAGGGCAAGACCACACTCAACGGTATAAAATATTATAAATTAAATAAACGTCAAGTGTGAATAGCTATATGAATACTCTAAAGCGGTATGACTTTTTTCATTTGCCAGTATGTGTTGATGTGCATGCACATACCATTTTGTTACTCCTGTTACCAGGCTTGTTGTCAATCCGACATATGCGCATTATTTGCATGTGTACACACATATGATGTCATGTGGAAATGGTGTTATTTGGAGAAAATCACATGATACTTACAAAATAAAATATATATATCGATAAAATGAGCTTTGCACAATAACTCCGCCTCTTCTCCCTCCATCAATTCACTTTTGCAGACACATGCCATTCACAGATGTGTTTACATACTTTAAATTTAGGAAAAATTGTACAGTTGTTTATTTTTTATTTTACTTTTTTCACTGACATATATAGGAAGCTTTGGAGGAGGACGTACTCTGAGAATTGATGGTATCGGATTTGGTGATGCAGCAACTACCACAGTGTATGTTTGTGACAACATTTGTCCTATACTAAGTATCACAGCTACATCTATTGAGTGTGATGTACCTGCTAATTCAGGTGGGTAATTTATGTCTCTTGATTTTTATTTTGAGGACCATAATATATATATTGTAAGATGGCTCTGATTGATTTTTCAACAAATGTTAATGATTTTGTTTCAATGAGAAAGATATTTGGTAAATTTCTTTCTTAAGACATTTTCTGTAGCTCAAAATACAAAATCCAGTAAATTGCTGTCAAAACCAAAATGCTCTGAATCTACATAAAACAGCCAGTTGCGTGGTCTTCATTAGACGGCATGATATTCACTTTTAGAGGTAATTACTGCACATCAGTTTCTTTGATGGTATTGTGAAAATTTATACATTTTGCGTTTTGGAATAGGGTAATTATCCTGAGGAGATGCAGCCACAAAGAAAATTCTCAGGCCCAAGCAAAATTGTTTTGTTTTTTACATGAAAAATAACCGATGCAAAGTCATTAACTTCATCCATAACCGTCACTTTTTTGTTATTATTCCATCTATACCATATTTAAACTTGCAAACAAATGAAACTAATCTTTCATTTTATGTACAAAATCAAGTAGTTGCTTACTTCCAGGCTAGCAACCAATTCCAAAGTGCTGATATATAAATGTGATGTACAAGTACATACGTAAAACATTTGTTCGCATATACAACCACCTGATCAACACCACTCCACTGGTTGCCAGAGTCAAGATTCATCAACTCAAATTTCTCGGCCATATACTGTGTCTTGAAGATGGCGAGCCTGTGAAAGAATATGCGCTTTATATTCCACCACATGGGAATAGGAAACTGGGATGGCCGTGCACACTGTACTTACAGTATGTCCAGCACCTCCTGGGAGATACTGAAGGGATGCTGCAGCCAAACAAAATTGTTTCGCTTGCCCAAGATCGCATTAGTTGGAGAAAGCTTGTAGTCGCCTGCTCCGCAGCCGACTGATGATGATGATGATGATACTAGCATAGTGCATTGTTGCATGACACACAGGTCATAATAAGTTATCAATAACCTTTATTGTACATGTGATTGGATTAAACATGAGATATTCACGAGGATTTCATTGATTCCTAAGTTGATATCACATGCCTGGATCACATGAAACATCACCTTATCATTTAAAATGGGATATTACATGATATATCCAATTGATGTATTTCACTATCATTCTTTGTTCCTCAGATACTGCTGATAGGCCTACTCTAGATTGTGACATTATGGTCAAGTTGGCCAGTCAAGCCCAGCAGGTTTCTTCAAGTGCATGGCAGTATCGTAGGGACATGACCCCTACGATTACATCTGTATTACCAAAACGAGGAGGAACAGGGGGTGGAACTACTCTCACAATTAAGGGAACAGATTTCAGGTATTATTTTTAGTGAGATTTGTGTGTGCATTTTTCTTGCAAGTTGCAAGTGTAATAATAAAATTCATATTTTTGTTTAATTTGTTTTTGTTGTTCTTGTATTATATTATTTGAATAGATCTTATACAACTTATCAGTTATATAAGTATTAAAGTGGGTAAAACTTTTGTTCACCTCAAATTTGATAGCGACATAGATGCGTATTTTACTGCTTGCAGTGTCAAATTGCACAACTTAATTGCACAAAGCAATTGCACAGCTTAATTGCACAGAGCATATACGTACAAGAACAGTTTGTCGGCACGCTTGTAGGACAACCACAAAAAAAGCACTGATGTCACTACCGAACTTGATATGAACCAAAGTATAGACTATGAGAATTCAGTCTCGACCATGTTTGTGTGTTCTTCATATATAGTGAACCTGCAGCAATGAGTCAAAGAGTATCATCTCGCAATATGCATGCTACGATTATTACCAAGAACATTTAGCATGTAAAAAGAACAGGCTGAATCACACAATCCTATGCGTCTTGGTTAGCGCATGAGGTGTTGATGTTTCACAGGTTTTCATGATATGATTCAATGAGTCAGTGGGAAATACTTTTTCTTGTTATGCTGCGTACACGCTTAAGTGGCAAGTAAGTGCTAAACTTCTCCACAACAATAATTTAGACCTTTAAGAATGACTCTCGGCTGAGGTTAAAAACTATAGGGAGGCTGAAGGGTGAGACTTGGCTTAGGATAAAAAACAATATAGGGAGGCCAAAGGCCGAGATGCCTTCAGCCTTGCATGCTCTGCCTTCCGCCTCGTTGCTTGGCTTCACCAAGCCCGCCCTACCCTCAATGTCCCCAACTCCGATAACTGAGGTCCTTCTCTGACTACAATTATTCGAGTGTTGAGAACCAGAAAGCTTTAACTCACATTTTGGTGATTTTGAGAATTTGGTACCAAAATAATCCTTGCCACTCACACAAGCACACTCCCTAGAAGCAGTTATCAGAAAACTCTTAACTCTCTAGCTAACTGGCTATAATAGGACATCAATAGTTGCTACCCACCAGAATGCTAATTGCATAACAGTTTTGGGCATTTGTAAGAAAAGATCACATACTAGCTTTTGCGGGAGCTATTGTGGTCCCATATAACTTGTTACATGTTGTATTTTGATTTCATCACAGTTTAACAGGAAACAAAGTATCTATCGCAGGAACAGTGTGTGAAGTACAAATGGAATCTACTACAGAGATTACATGTCTTACAGGAGAGCATTCTGAAACCATTAAAACTAAAGTCAGGGTGGAAGTTAGCAACAAGGGTATAGCCACTCAGGTAAAGTAAATAAATTTGGAATAATTAATTAAGAATTGAGATTTGTGTTATAAAAAACCCCAATTACAACAATAAGAGATGAGAGGATGGGTATTTCTGGAATCATTTTTATAAAATGTCTCACCAAGTACATCCCTGTGTGATCAAGCTAGTGTTACTAGAATCTCAAACAACCCAACTTGTGACACAGTGCTTTAACCAGTGGCGTAGCCAGTGGGGGGCCAGGGGGGCCGGTGCCCCCCTGCTCGTCATGGCTGTCGGCTCATGTAAGGCCGTCGGTAGACGGAAGGCGTTGGTGGAAAAAAAATTGGGTTAACAATAGACTATTTGTTACCCAGGGTGGCAGAAAAAAAGGGGAGAATTGTATAAAAATGATGAAAAATTGTGAATTATACATAAAAATTTTGTGTTTTTATGTTGGTATCGCCTATTATCCTTCTTTCTTTTTTTTTTATTGCTTTTCACTTTTTCAAACCATGCAAAAAAAAATTGCGTCAACAAATCACAACTTCCGTTGGCAAAAAATATTTCCATCGGTACATTTACAAGTTGTGCCCCCTCGGTTCCAAAATCCTGGCTATGCCACTGGCTTTAACCCCAATGTGTTTGTACACTCTAAGAATGACCTTTGATGTGTTGGACACAAAAACTCATGCTGTGCATTTTGAGGTTAAACTTGAAAGCTATAGAATTATGTGTTGCATGTATTAGAAATGAGACCATTTTGGCTTATGTGATGTGCTCTTATTGTTGTTTTTCAGGATTATGCTGACTATTATTATGTAGACCGGTGGTCATCACAGTATACATGGGGTGGTAAAGACCCACCTGTGAAAGGAGACTTTGTCATCATCAAGGCAGGACAGACGGTCCTCCTGGACCAGGACACACCTGTATTGAAGATGGTTCTTATTCAAGGTAAATTCACTTCATGAGCATCAAAAGAAAGCTGTGACATGTAATTAGTCAATCAGATTACTAGTCTGTTGTAATAATTGTGGGATGATTGAATTAGCCAATCAGGACCCAATTTCTGTGTTTAAGCTGTGTGCACAACAGGTATGCAAGTCCCCTTCTCTGCCAGCAAATGTAGTCAGCTAAGCAGGACATTTGTTTGATATATGTGACCCAATTTAGTCCCCTTAGGCTAATGTCGGCAAATACGAAACAGAGATATAGCCAGAAATAGGTTTGGGTTATAGTTAATCACAATTAGACTATGAACTTGTACAAATATTGTAACTTTGCAACCAAATCAGTTATAA
This sequence comes from Amphiura filiformis, assembly GCF_039555335.1. NCBI lineage: Eukaryota > Metazoa > Echinodermata > Ophiuroidea > Amphilepidida > Amphiuridae > Amphiura > Amphiura filiformis. The sequence goes on from NC_092630.1 coordinate 69,286,238, forward strand.
ACATGGGGTTTGGGCTGATAGAAAGGGAATCTTTGAAAGAAAAAACATGACTTTAGCCTGAGTCGACTGGATTGGGTCACATCAATGGTAGTATGGTGGTGTATGACGTTCAATGCATGCACATTTTGGCTCCTATCCAAAGTAACTCAAAGTACTGCAGCACTCAAAATTTGAAGTGATGGGTTCAGTAGGAACTCTGATTTGATAAATTGGACCACACACCTTTAGTATCTGTATTTTTGTAATGTAATTCTTAATATGATAGCATTGGGAAAAGTTATAGCAATCCATTAGTTCTCTTCTTTCTCCTTTTCAGGAGGATGTTTGATATTTGATGATGAGCAGGCAAGCATCACATTGAAGGCTGAGTACATACTTATTGTAGATGGCGGGTGCCTTCAAATAGGAACAGAAGAGGAACCATACTTGAATAAAGCTACTATCATGATGCATGGTCATGTCCTATCAAAAGAGCTACCGTTGTATGGAGCCAAAACCATAGCAGTCAGGAATGGAACCCTAGACCTACATGGTAGTTCTAAAACTTTTGTGATTTGTTTTTATTTCTTTTTTTTTGTAATTTTTTTTATTCATTGATAAACTTTGTGATCCACAGCCTCATCTCTCCACTTTCTTCTGAGCATATTAAAAGTGATCAGAAACCTGTGCCTAATAAGCCATACATAACCCAATCAGGCATAGTAAAACTAGTCTTTTTCCAGAAGATATCACATTTTTGTACAATTATAAGAAAAATATAGGCAAGACAATCATGAGTCGAATTAGTGAAAAAGATTCTTCCATCAGGTAATATAACATGACAATTTCTCTTAATTAATAATGAAATTTAGGAGGAATTCAAGTAGTAAGATTAATGATTCCTTTTAATGATCTATAATGTTTTCTAATCTATTGGTATAGCTTGCCTACTGGCTGCCATAATATTTAAGTTTTTTTTTGACTATTTTTACAATTTTCATCAAATTTTGCACCCCCAAAATTCACATCAGCAACCCCTGCAAAAATCCTGGCTATGCCACTGTTCTAATCAGATGTTTTCTATATTTCAAGGCAAGCCTGTCCCAGTGACATGGACTCATCTGGCACGAACCATCAAAGCTGGAGACATGAAGATGACACTGGAGCAAGCAGTCACATGGAATGTCAATGATAAGATTGTGATTGCATCTACTGGTGACAGGCATAGTCAAAGGGAAAATGAAGAGCTGACCATTACAGGTGAGTGAGGTACCATATGAATGTCATACGCAGGGGTGTGATTTTTCCGGATTTCCGGATTTTTGGGAAAAAAAAAGAAAAAAAAGTGGCCCTGGACCAAGAGCTAAATGCTTAACAGAGATGTCACATTTCCGGAATTTTCAGTTTTCAGATATGAGAAAATCTCCCAATTTTAAAATGAAAATTCCTTAGAACCCTGACTGGATGATTTATAGACACACTGTACTGTGCAAAAATGGTGATGAAATTTCTCATGTTTATGTGAATGATATGATACTGGAAGTATGTATTCACAGATAATAAATGTTTTTATACTATAAAGTGAAGTATTTTAACAGTTTCTCATTTTTGCATTTTACCCCATGAAATTGCTTCTCCAGTGGTGCTCAAGTGTGTAAAACCCCTCTGGCTTCGGGGGGCTTCGCCCCCTCGACCCCCACCGGGGCGTTGCCCCTGGACCCCACCAGGGGCCCTTAAGCGGGCCCCTGGACCCCCGGCCGCAACAGGCGAGAGCTCCGCTCAACGCTTCGCTCGCTCCGCTTCGCAATTTTATTGCCTTGGGTTTTTTTTTTAGCACCAATCACACCCCTGCATACGATATTGTGATTGCATCTACTGGTGACAGGCATAGTCAAAGGGAAAATGAAGAGCTGTCCCTACAGGTGAGTGAGGTACCATATGAATGTCATATGGTATTGTGATTGCATCTACTGGTGACAGGCATAGTCAAAGGGAAAATGAAGAGCTGACTATTACAGGTGAGTGAGGTACCATATGAATGTAATACGGTATTGTGATTTTAGCAATGTTACCATATTTCGGTCCAAAACATGGTGTTTTGGGGAACATACCTTAGGCTATTTTAGGGGCCTGGACCCGGTACCCATCTGGTCTAATCGTAAATCCGGCCCCAAGTTTGAAATAGCTCAATGGTAAATGACTTAATCGGCCAATTTTGTGTCGATACTGAAAATTTTCGGTTGGGGCATGCTACAAGAAACATGTCGGACACAGCCTCCTTGCCCACCTTTTTCGACTTTTCTTTTTGGGTTGACCATTTTATTGTTTTAGTCAATATACTGTTCCTATAGGTGCTTTTGTGCAATTAGCATTTCAAAAGATTTATATTTCTTTGTCTTCAAGAAGTCATTACAAATATATTGTCGAGTATATTGATAATAATCGTATGGCCCTACATATCGTAGGCATATGGATTCCCTCTTTCTCTTTCCCTTCTCTCCCCATCTTTCCCCATCAGCTTACTATTACAGGTGAGTGATGTACCACATGATGTCACATGACTGTCATGTGGATTTGTCTGAATGTCACATGGATATCACATGTCTTGTTTTTTGGTTTTCTTTTCAGTGAAGGATGTAGAATTATCTATTTTTCATCTGGCTAAACAAAATAACTTTAATCAGAATTATTCTATCATCTTTATTCAAGCAATTTAAACATACAAATTTAAACAAATTAAGAAACCAACAAACATCCAAGACAACTGGGGCCTTTACCAGTCCTGTATTCACTATTTATAAATAGCTATTTATATATCACCATGAGGTACATGGGCGCAGCCATTACACAACATCGTATCACCAAAGAGTATCTAGATAAGCATACACTCCATACAAATGAATAGGAAAACAAGATGTCGGTATACATGAATTTTCACAAAAATGATATGTGCCAAAAATCTGAAGATTGGGGGATCCTGTAACTTACATATGTTATGAGAAACTGATTTTGGAGAAAAGTTACCGAAAGCGTTTTAAAATTTACCAAGCGCCATTCATTTTATAATGGTTTTTATTCGGTAAAACACACCAAATTTTGAGCGACTAGTTGCTGAAGTCAACTGCCTTACCATTGAAAAGTACAGGAAGACCACCCACTGTGCTAGAGGTCAACTCTTTAGACATACTGGCGCCCAGCCATAATGGCAACCTCCATTTCTCTCTATCAAGAATTTATATATTGCTATTTATAAATAGTGAATACAGGACTGTTTACTGACCACCAGGCATGGCGTAAACGAAATACATATTACACATACACAAATTAACACAAAAAACACCTATTAAAGTAATTAAATTTATAATTCTGTATATCTACTTCAAGAATCAAGAGTATAGCACATTATGCCCATTATCACACTTGTTTTCTTTTATGTGTAATTACACAGCTGTGTCTGGTGATGGTATGACACTGGACTTCGAGCCTGCTGTTCAATATGACCACATCTCCATGATGCAGATTATTAATGGGGTTTCCTTGGAAACCAGGGCAGAAGTTGGTTTGCTGACCAGGAATGTGGTTGTCCGTGGATCAGTTCATTCTGAATGGACAGAGACAATAGAACTATGTGAAGCAGAGTTTGATACAGGTAACAACAAGATAATGTTATTTGTGCCTTGCATTCTCTAATATGCCCTGCTAGGGTGAAGCAAATAGACTGCATGCCTAATTCTGTATTAAAAACAAAATGAAACAGACAGTCTTGATGCAACAGATATTGCATAATTTTAAATTTGATGATTTCCATGAATAATTGTGAGATTTTCATATGCTTATATGTAAATTGTTAGTTTATTGCAAATATATCACTTCTGTAATAACAAAATCAGTACACCATCATCTATCAGATGCCTGATAAAATCCTATGCTATTGGACGCAATGTAGCAAAGTAAGTTACAAATTTCAGTGCAATTTGAAATTTTATTTCAGCAGAAAAGTTTGGCCAAGAATTTTTTAACTCTTCAGATGTTTTGTTCTACCCACTGTTCATACAGGTCAATTTTCAACACAAACCTGCTTCGAAGGTCGATATGGCAGGGAGATCTCTAGCGACCAGTTTGGGGTTCAGATCATGTTATTTGCAAAAGAAGCAGATAGTCATTTGTCAACAGGACGTATAGAATATGTTGAGGTCACTCATGCAGGTCAAGCATTCCGTTTGGGTCGTTATCCAATACATTTCCATCTGAATGGTAACGTGACCGGCAATTACGTGCGGGGCTGCTCTATTCACGACACCTTCAACAGAGCTGTTACCATTCATGGTGTACATAACCTTCTTATTGAACATAATGTGGCATACAACATCATGGGTCATGCTTATTTCTTGGAAGATGGCATAGAGACCAATAATATCATCCAGTACAATTTAGCCATATTTGTCCGCCCCAGCAGCAGTCTGCTTAATGTTGATGTCACCCCTGCAGCATTCTGGATCACTAATCCCGACAACATAGTCAGACATAATGCAGCTGCTGGCTGCTCTCATTTTGGTTTCTGGTACAATGCACCGAAAAATCCTGGAGGTCTGTCATTCAGAAATAAAGTATGTCCCCGAAATATTCCAGTACTTGAGTTTCGTAACAACTCGGCACATTCATTAGGTTGGTATGGATTGTGGATATTCCCTGAGTATTATCCAAAAGAAGGTGGTGGATGTAGCTCATCATCAACCTCTGCTCCTGCAGAGTTTCATAACCTTACTGCTTGGCATGTGGAGAGAGGTGCAGAGGCAGTTGAAGTTGGTGCTGTACGATTGATCAATTTCCTAATATCAGATGCAACTGCTGCTGGTTTGGAATACCAGACTTCATGGGATGCATGGGGTGGTCCATTAATTCAAAATTCTATCATTATTGGTCACAGTGACATTGCTGTGTCTGATAGCTCTTGTACAGAAGCAGGAGTTCAACTTCCCAAAAGCAGACATTTGACCATTGATGGTGTCAAATTCATGAACTTTGATCGGGATGGATGTGCTGCAGTCCGCGCTTGTTCCCACTGCAAAGTAGATCAGGGTGGTTTCCAAAGCAGATTCCAAAATATTGAGTATTACAATTCACCCAACAAAGCCCGATGGAAGTGGCAACATGAATGCTGGTTGGAAGATCTTGACGGTACCCTATTAGGGGAAAGCGCCAATTATAAATTGCTCCCATACAATCCTAACCTACCAGCAGATCACTGTAACTGGGGCAATTCACAATTTGGGTCCAGCAACTTGCCTGGAGCTGTTTGTGATGAAACCATGACATTCCATCGTTTGGCATTCAATAATCCTCTTCCAATATCGCTTAAATTCAAGCGTACTGTATTTGTCAATGACAATGGAGCAAGTTATATCAATTATCACAAGAAGAGGCTCACACATCCTGATGGATGGATGGTCACACTCATCGATGGAGATAACTACCGCTGGTTCTTTGAAGACCGTGATCATCTGACCAATATAAGCTATGATGCTAGATTTGAAGAGTTTAGTGATGGAGATTTTATCTTAATGAATCATAATTTAACTCAAAAACCTGATGTATTTGTTATTACTGGTGACCTAAGGAATGGCACCGTAGCAGTTCCAAGCTACGATGCTGATAATAATGGAGACTGGAGTTTTGACAACAGTACCAAAGTCTTCACATATCTCAGTAAGTATGCAGCCTATTTTTATTGTTGTTAGTTGGTAAATGTAAAAGAAGACAGCCTTACCTTGGTTCCTGGTGATTGTGATGGATAAATCAGTATATCCACCTGACAATCTGTGCTTGCTTGTGAACTCTTATGTAATGTACAGTATACAGTTTTGTTTTATTTCTTTGCCTGGGTTACTCATTCAGTGCATGTTTTCAGGTATCCTCTGTTCTTTCATAAAGCCCAGGATTTGTGCTGACATGTGACTTGCTCCCACAAAATGCAATACACAAGATACAGCCCATTAAAATGTGGCAAAATCAATACAAAATAAAGGAACTTTTGGAGGAAATATCATTTCTTTCTAGAGCATAATGCTGCTTATAATAATGTCAAAGGTCACACTTAGAAGACAGCATCAAAACAATAAATACCATCCAGTACAATTTAGCATATTTGTTCACCCCAGCAGTTGATGTATGCATACTGGATCACTAATCTCAACAACACCGTCAGATATAATGCAGCTGTTGGAGGCTCTCATTTTGGTTTCTAGTGGTACAATTCACAGATAAAGTATTGTCCCAGAAATATTGAAGGCACATTCATTTGGCTGCAGAGGAATGTGGATATGCCCTGTGCATTACACGCTACAACCTACTGAACTATCTGATGGAAATAAACCTTTGAGTCTAGCAGAATTTCAAAACCTCTCAGCTTGGGAAGTGGAATGGGTGAGCAGGAGTGGAAATGTGAGATTCTGCAACTTTCTTCATATGCGACAAAGATCAGGCAGAAGTGGAGATCCAGGCCATAAATAATACTCTGGGTGGACCTCTCTTGACAGATAGTACTATTTAATTGGTTGGAGTGAATTATCAGCAGCAAACAAAACTGATGAATGATCTGTTGTTACAGTAAAACTTTCCCAAAGTAATTACCTCACTGTCCAAAATGTGATAATTGCCAACTTTGACCAAGGTCATTGTGTAGCAATCCGAGCCTTCAGCCACTGCGAATTAGAGCAGGATGATTTCCACACTTTCCAGGCTATAAGACTCATCAACTCTCCTAACACAGCCAGATGGCAATGGGAACATGAACATTACTTAGCTTTACTTAGTGGACTTTGATCATTCCCTTATGATACTATAAATTATTGCTTACAGATCCAACTCTGCCCATGCAGTCAATAGTCCATAGCCAGCCTCACTTGCTAAATAAGGATGCCATAGTTACCAACAGCTATAGCAGAATCACTGTTTCTGATCATAAGATACAGAAAAGATAAAATATTATTATTATATCTCTCCCTCAGCAGTGGGTGGATTTTAAAATCTATAATTGTAATTAAAAGTGTATTTGTGATCATTTTTAACCATGTTTTAACATAAAATTTTGGTATTAAATTTGAACAGTTTCTGGTAAAGGTGAGAGTATTAAGCCTCGAGATTTCAACATTGCCCTAGATGTCTACCAGTACTACTCTGATAATTGCATCCAACCCCAGGTCCCACAGGTACCTACAGATGAACGACCAGAAACTTACATTTTGTGGTCTGACACTAATTCATGGCCAAATTCTGTGCCATCAGATGGAGCGGATGTTACGATCAAAGCTGGTGAGTCCTAGAAAACAAAAATTCCAGAAAAATACAGCACAGATTGTTTGGGATTTTTTTAAAAATCATATTTTATCAAATAAAACATAGCTCAATCCTGATTAGATGGAACTAACTGGTGCTAAAACAAAAACTCAATGTTTTACCCATTTTTGGAAATTGTGACTAAAAACATGCGTTTTTAGGGTGATTTTTTGTCAAACTCTAATATTAGTCGATGGCCAAATATTAAAATTTGATTTTTATTGCCAGTTCCAACTAAAGGATCAGCATTGGGTTAAGTTTCATTTGAGATCAGTGCTGTATTGTTCTGGAATCGGTAGTAGCTATAGATCCTTTCAGCTCTGATTGGAAATCTTTGGAAATGAGTTCAGAAAGATGTCAGTAAACAAAAATAAAATACCACAACCAATCACACACTGATGACACTGTGTTTTATGAGTGCATGGCATGGTGTTACAATTGTTCATACCAATTATGTGCAATGGGTCAATTCATGTCAGATAAGGAGCATGGGGTCAAACGCTATAGCCAAATTACTTTCATTTCCAATGCCAGAATTCGTTAATTCCCAGCCAACTTTCATATCTCGGAATTGGTCTCAAGTTGTATGTAAAGATCATTCTACAAATGCAAAAGCAAATTGTGGTATAAAAACTGTCCTGGCAGATGAGGTGTAGGACTTTCATAATGAAAGCTGTGAATGTAACGAACATGCTTAGAAGTAACATAATAAGCATAAAGGTTCACAGCCTCTTTCACTGTTAGCTTAGAAGGTTATGTTAAATATTAAATTAATGAAATACATTGTCATCTCTCTTTTGGATATGCCTCCACTCTAGCTTATAATTAAATTTGATTTTGCAGGTGTTTGGATGGTTGCAGACACAGACCTACCAAAAATGGGCAAGCTTTTTATCTATGGCACATTGGAACTGGACCCAACTCGTGACTTTGTCTTAGATGCTGTACAGATATTGATACAAGGAGGTCATTTTATCGCTGGCTGGAAAGATCAACCTTTCACACGAAATGGCAAGATTATTCTAAGAGGAAGACATTCAACCCCTGAAATTGTCCTTCCATCTGGACCTGTCCTAGGATCAAAGGCCTTGGGTAAGTCAACAATTCAGAATTTGAAAATGGTTGATAATGATATATAAGATTAGTAGTTATACTATGATCAGCTCTTAATAGGCGGGAATTATTTGGTTTTTGTTGGTGCGCAAGTCAATAAAGTTCCAACTTGCGCACGACGTAAATTCACAAAAGCATGTGTCATTCACGAAAAACACAAAGCGCAGTTCGCGTAGGTGCTGTGCCCAGTGGTGTATACGCCATTCTATATCAATCCACAATGTTATGAGTCCCGCCTATTACGAGCTGATCAGAGTATAACATGTATTCTTTTGTGCCATTTTGGAAAAAATGTATCTTCAGATTATTTTATCATGTGTCTGATACACTTTGATCCATATTGCATGTATGTAATGATATTTTCCACCTCTAACTACAGGTGTCTTTGGAGGGCTAGACCTGCACGGAATCAGTCGCACTGTTTACTGGACCCACCTGGCATCGACCATCTTTCCTGGTGATAACACCATAACAGTGGTAAAAGACACAGATTGGAAAGTTGGTGATGAGATTGTCATAGCGACTACCAGCTATGATCCCTGGCATACAGAGACGTTTGCTATAGCAGCAGTCAATGGGAGGACTTTTACTTTGAATGCAACTGTCCAGTATAAGCACTTGGGTAAGCTGTAGCATCCCTGGTAGCATCCCAAGAAAAGAAAACCTTACAAACATGGAGGGAGTACAAATTATCATTGTATTACAATTGGTCAATTTTAAATATTGACCAAGTGTGTAGCGCATTTTTATGCACAAATATGTGGGTAATTTGTCTCTTAAAATATTCAAATCTTGTTTGGGGGGAAATGGCTAAATTTGCATCATTGTAGTCGAAAACATGTACTGTGGAACTTTGGTTGTACAAATGTCACTAGAAAAAGTTTTGAAATTATAGTTTCCAGAAAATTTATCACATTAAAACTAAACAAATATTGGTTGTTCTTCATTTTGTACAGGTGCAACTTACACAGTATCACAAGGCAGCATCAACAGCTATTCTATGAGAGCAGAAGTAGGCCTCTTTACGAGGAATCTCAAGATTGAGGGCGCTTACTACAGTGACCTATTTGAGGAATCATTTGGGGCTCGTGTATTGGTTAGCACTTTCAGCCAGGATGGGTGTGAATATAAGGGTATTTATGTTGCATTCATTTCCATTTTGCTAGAGAGATATATATATAAGGTTTGATACTCAAATTCAGTGCTGGATTTTTACTGGATTTGTTTAAATAGTTTTAGTTGAGATGAGAGAGCTGGCATGATTTGAAAAAATATGTTAAGTGCATCATTTTCATAAACGGTCTTATATCTACTTCAGGTTATGCCCGGATCTCCAATGTTGAGTTCTATCACAGTGGTCAGGAAGGTCATATAGATTCTTACGACCCTCGCTACTCTCTGGCCTTTCTTAACACTGGTGAAGTTAATGAAGTCTATCCATCATTTGTGAGGGGATGCAGTTTTCACCATGGATTCAGCACTGCTATTGGCCTGTTTGGGGTAGATGGGATTACTCTTGAAGACAACGTCATTCATCATGTTGTAGGAGCAGGTAAGCTTTGTCATGGTTAACATTGGGGATTCAGTCCTGCTATTGGCTTGTATGAGGTACACGGGGTTACTCTGGAAGACAATGTCATTCATTATGTTTAGGAGCAGGTAAGCTTTGTCAGTGTATCAAAGTATCGAGGTTAAAGCATATACAATTATTGTTGTAAAATGTGTTTCCATATTCTTTCACCCCTTCTAGGTGTACGTGATGAGGGCAACAACAACAGAATGGTTCACAACTTGGTTGCACTCGTCATCTTCTCTGGGATGTACCAAGGCAGGTTTGAAGCAGAAAATCTTTTTTGGTGTGGAGGATTTGAGGTCCAAGTTGCCAGTAAACCGGTACTAATTGATAACTCCGTAGCAGGGTCTGAACGAATTGGGTTCAAGATCAAAGGAGAGCAATGTCTGCTGGGTGGTGATGTACCTGACCCTGACACTGCTTGGAGAGGCAATGTTGCACATGGAGCCCTCCATGGCATTCATATTTACCCTGAAAGCCAACCTGTGTGTTCTTTAATATCCAACTTTGTCTTGTACAGGAATTATGACTATGGGATTTATATTCAGGTGAGCATCTAGCTCTTAGTAATGTCTGTTGTGTATATTGTACATAGAATTTAAATAAGAGACTTCTAAAGCTAGCTATTCATGTGTAACACTCTCATCCATATTAGAGACATGGGTCACAAAATAAACTGAGCTGAAAAAGAAACTTATAATTTTTTACAACTTGTGAATCACAAGGTCATATCTTAAAATACTGTCAATCAAAATGAACCAAAATTACACACAGGATTACCTTAATACTCTACTCAAAACACATGTCAGTAACCAAGCAGTTGTCCAATTGACACAACAGCAAAAATGCACTGTCATGGGACAGCTTCCTGGACTTCCTTCACTTTCACAGCCCAACATTTGGCACCCAGGACAAAAAATCTGTCAGAATGCACACAAGATCCTTGCACGGATGATAAAACGGTGCTGCTTTCTGCTTTTCATACACTTTTTTCATGAAACAGGGCTGGGCTGTGAATGTGGTCCAGGAAGCTGTCCCATGTCAGTGCATTTTGCTGTTGTGTCAGTTGGATAACTGCTTGGTTACTGACATGTGTTAAGAGTAGAGTATTGAAGTAAATCTGTGTGTAATTTTGGTTCAATTTGATGGACAGGATTTCAAGATATGACCTTGTGAAAAATTACAAGTTTTTTTTTAGCTCATTTTAGTTTACCCAGCATTTTTGACAAGTGCATTCTTTCATGATATCTTAAAGAACATATAGTAAAAACATAATAAGCAATTAAAACTATGTATTTAATTTATTGAACATATAATATTGTCCGGGAATAATGTGGGAAGTGAACTCCAGACCATGAGAAGTGGTCTGGGGTTCAAGTCACTGTACATGCAGGTATGTCGTGAGTTTTTTCTTTGGTTTATCTGCCTACATGTCATTTTCCTTTGTAATTTCATGTTTAATTGTACAAGTGTGTGATGCATGGTTTTTCTGTTCTCTGTATATTGATATATTAAGAATTACAATTAAGCATCATTAATTTGATCGTAATGTTTGAATGTGTGTATGTTCCAGTGTATGATGTGTAAGCTTCTTCCCTTGTTTGTATTATTATGCCCTTTTTTTCTCCTCACTCTCTCATTCTCTCTGTATCTCTAGGTTGATTCAAGTGTGGTTATTTCTGATACAGTCCTTGTAGACAACCATGTTGGCATGTTGTCACTTATACATGGACCCAAAGCACTCAGCCACTTGACCTCGGATAAATCATTGCAAGTAAAGAACTCCCTCATTGTTGGCTTCAGTCCAGACTTTGAGTGTGGTGTTGATGATGATGTAAGTACTGTATTTTGCTTCATTAGTACCCATGCACTAACAGGAACTTACAGGGGCATTATATTTACCCTGTTATGATTTTCACCATGATCACCATACTGTAATTCAATAATATAAAGAAATAGGAAAATAAGGAATCCCATTGGGAAAGGGGTGTTTGACAATTTTGAAAATTAGGGTATTTGTATCCACTTGAATCCATAGTTAGCAGTTTCAGCTGATAACACCAAAAATTACAACAGGAGAAGAGCAATAATGTATTAATGATGACTACATACCAAAAGTTTGAGTTTGATAAAAAAAACATAAGAGAGATAGAGGCAGGGAAAGGCAGGGAAGCTGGTATGATATCATATAGTAATGATATTACACAGTGCATAATAGAGAAATAGATATTGCATTATTTATGTTCAATTATTCAATTAGGTGACACCTGCAATAGCTAGTCATCCAAAAAGTCACAGCAACAAGGTGAAATCCCCTGATGGTGGTCATGCTGGATTTGTCTTCAATACTTTCGCATCTGGTAGGAATGGTGCACCATTCAAACCATTTCATGGCGTTATGAATTATCCTGCATTGAGTGGATTTTCAGATATCGTCAGTAAGTATCATGTTATTTTTTTTTTTTTCTGGTAAGCTCCTTCAATATATATATATATAAATACTGATCTCCCAATCAATTGAAATAATGCTGATAAAAATCATTCCAGTTAGTGATACCAAAACGTAAAATTAAATTTTGGTTTAAAAGCATGCATTTGTAATCACTTTCAAATGTGGTCTTTGTATTACTTTACAGTCCAACCAGAGACAGCTTGAGACAGCCCAGTTGATAAGTTAAATGTTATAAAAATTGCGTATAATTTGTTTACATCCCACTTTAACGGGTGAAAATGTGAAAGTAACGACTCATAGTTTGCATAGTCCTAAGCAGCGTCTTAGTTCAAAGGTGATTGTAAGTGGGTGCAGGGGCAGTTTTTGGACGCTTCTTTCCTTTTTTTTGTCTTCTGCTTCTTTTCCGTTTTTCTCCTTTTCCTTTTTCTTTGCCTTCTTGATATTCTTTTTTATCACTCTTCCCCTCTTGCCCTAGTTAAATCAGTCTTTGTTTTGTTCTTCCTCCAGATGTAGTATTTAGCAATTTTGGCAACACATGTTCCAAGCGCAGCTTTATGTTCATGACAAATCCAGCCAGTGGTGATTTCATGCACCCTATTCACACCAAGGGAATCGGTTTAGATAATGTGGACCTTGAAAGTCTGTTCTTTTTTCACAGGCCTGATCTTGGGTAAGTATAAAAGATAATAAATTGAATGCTTGCAACAACCAACCCAGAGAATGATAAGCTGCTATGAATCAGGTGGTTTATTTTTTTTATCACTGAAAGTGTTCAATTCTTGACAAGAAAACATACTGACCAATCTTGATTCTATGTTATATGGATCATATTATAATTTTATTCTTTCTGGGACCTGCTGGGACCTCGATGTGACTATATCTTTTATTGGAGTTAGATCTAGCGATGAAGTAGCCAAAATTCTATTGCAAACCAACATATCGTCAGTTCTTAGTAGCATTTAAGAGCTGGGATCTCCTGATTATAATGAAACCTAATGAAATATAATTAAATTAGGGATATATCACATCATGAAGTGAAAACAAGAACATTATAAAACAAATTTGACCCAACCCCACGGAATGTCATTTACGTGTCATGCTTCTATTACCGGTGAGATTACCACCCTCACAAGTTCACCAAAATCATTTATGACTATATATCTTTTATTCAAACAAGTTGTAATTTTTTAATACATTAGCTTGGTCAACCCTGCTGATTGTGTTGATATGGATTGTGATGCCATGAAGAAAGCTCTGATCCGAGATCTTGACGGCAGTCTTCTAGGGTCTGTTGGCACAGTGGTACCTCAGTCACAGTTTGAATGGGATGGAGACCCTAGGCGTGGTCTGGGGGATTATAGAATACCTAAGACAATGTTGACGGCCCCAGATGGGAGTAGGATAAATGCTAAGGATAAATGCCCTAAGAAAGGTAAGATAGGTACATCATGAGATTCATTGGATGCTAATGGGCTATTCCAGTACATACACCCCCTATGCAAGACAAGATCTTAATCTTCCACACAGGGAGTGTAGATTTCATATGGACGCAACCATTCAGGGAACCTCATTTGAAATTCACAGTCCCTGTCATGATGTCTTCTAAAAGGGGTATATGAATTTATTTCAACTACCTGTATCACTATGTAGGTTGCTGTCATGATTGTGCATATATATACAAGTTGTCTGCTGAGTCTGTTCAAACAATACGTCATGCATATATTTATATTGACCTTTTGGTAAATCTCAGGCTTAGTTTTGTGAACATTGTTACTGCTCATTGCAAGTTTGCATGATGTCAAATGACGACATTTCAGGTCTAAGCGCAATGAATTATGGAACGTTCCAAAAAGGTCAATTGGGACAACACACTTGTATTGCAGGGAGTATTGGAGACTCAGATTAGGCTGAATCATTCATCGTCCACCAACAGAGCACACTTGATAAGGATGACTGAAAAACAATGCTTCCCACACCATTGTGACAGGATTGTCAGGTGAATGTTTTAAACATACATACGAGGGGCAGTCAGTATGTTTTAAGAGTTGACTCGTGACGTCATTTGTGGATCGTTTTCATGGCATTTCTCAATGATTACATAAACACTGTACCTTTGTCTTTCAAACAACACATGTAAAAATTCTATCACACCCATGATTACGTAACAGCATTAGTATAAAATCAATGGTCTAGAGTCACCTGGTGAAATTGAGGCGTTTTTGTTAAGGGAAATAAGAGGCTGAAATGAGGTATTGTTGTATTTTCTATATTTTCTCGGGAATTAAAGAATGGAGAATGCTGCCTTTTGGAACAGTAATAGAACACAAACTACCAGCTCATTAAACCATGTTTGTTAGGCTGTAAAGGTTTTAGTTTATTTAAAATGTGTGGTCAAATATGTCTTATTTTTGACAAAAACAAGGCTTTTCTTTCTTTAAAAATCTTGATATTGCCAAAAATAGCAAACATGGAAATTTAAATTTTTTTTTTTATTTCTGTTGACTAATCTCCAAACATTTAAACGGGAGTCTCCCTAGAAAATATTTGAATCCGTGATTAAAATATAACTGTTATTGTACCATTGTTACAAATAAAAAAAAAGTAGTGGTACAAAGAGAGAGGCCATCGTTTGAATGAGAAATTTATTTTAAAACTTTCTGTTCATTTCAGGTTGAGATCATCCATAAAAATTCATATGAATATTTAAATTACAATTTTCATAGCATTTTGTAATATTTTAGGCCCTATTTACATGGAATGTAGCAATTTTCGTGCATTTCCACCATGTTGTATCGGTCATCCCACCTGCGCATGCGCAGATTGTTGTTTCATTTGCACCAGTTATCATCGCACTGAGTACCAGCTCTCACACGTGACCAGTCATTATATTTTAGTCTGCTTCATTTTGGAGATAATTAATGTCATTTGTAATAACTGCTTTTTCATTTTCGCCATTTTTGCAGAATAATTTTGCTTCCATTCAAGCCCTAAAGTTGTTGAAGTTTCCAGACGTCCCATTTCCACCAAAGTTTAATGGCAAGTTTCATATTTTACCAAATGCAAACGGAGGACATAGTGTTTATTCCTGGCCAAAACTAGCTATATGCACCTTGTACTTTTGCTGTTTTCGGACATTGTAAACATGTGTTTTTTCTGTAATTTAAAAGGCCCGCCTTTTTGCGTGATTTGGCAGTGTCCCTAGTATATTGATTTTATGCTAATGCTGTTACGTAATCATGTGTGTGATAGAATTTGTACATGTGTTGTTTGAAAGACAAAGGTACAGTGTTTATGTAATCATTGAAAAATGCCATGAAAACGATCCACAAATGACGTCACGAGTCAACTCTTAAAACATACTGACTGCCCCTCGTATCATTCAGATGCAGTCAAAAAGATGACATGTACGCAACCGTGCAGAATCAGTACACTCAGATTCTTGGTGTAAGGTTGGTCAAAATATTATTATTAACACAGAATTTTCTCAGTCATTGCTGTGGAGTCAGGTCAAAATTAAGCAAATGAGGAAAGATTCACATGACCTCTATCAAAAGTCATTCACTTTCTGTCAATTGTTATATTTTTGCACATTACAGGTATATATGGTGTCCATGATAGTGGTTGTACATGGCAAAGCACCGGGCAAGCATACAAATGTCTTGGAATGGACCACATGATCATGATCTTTGAAAGTCTTGATGCAGACACCGAGCTCCGTCGTCTCTCACCTGTAGCGCTTTACTCTGATCAATACCTGGACGTAATCAATGGTCCTCAGGATCATGGATGGTGCAATGGTTATACCTGCCAAGAGCGTATCAGTACATTTTACACCATGGTTGCCACGGGCAAAGAGTATGGAGTGTATTTTTCTAGCATCAATCCTCAGAGAATGAGACTACATCTGCTGAATGCAGTCATTACTCAGAAAGTAGTCGTTGGAATATACTACGCCAATCCACAGCGTCTAGATGTGTATGTCAACGGATTATATATCATGCCAACTAACGGAAAATTGAATGAAAATGGCGATTTTGTGTTAGAAAACGACCCACATAAACGTTCAACCTACAAACCATCTGTAACTTCCAATGTTACTGGAATGAATTACTTTGATCGTGATCATTCAACTTTATACATCTTGGTCTGTGGAAGTGATCCAGTGGACATCATAACCACTCCAGTTGTCGTGGTATCATTTGACGTGCCAGCAGTATCAGTGGATGATTTTTTTGAAGAAAACTTGATTCAAAACTTAGTTGCCTTTCTTGGGGTCAAACGATCTCAAATCAGAATCATTGAAATCATGGCAGTGAATAGCAGACGTCTGAGATCTGTTTACCATTTTGAACGTTTTAGACGAGCAACTGATACAGTGGAAGTTATTTTTGAAGTGGGTGATCCTCCAGCAGATTCAATAGTAACAGATGGTGATGCAGATGTAACCCATGCGACTATGGCAACTCCAGTTGATTTACTAAGTAAGTAGGATAAGTTTGGTCAGCTTAAATTTCAATTCGGTTAACAACAAAATCATAATTTAAACAAAGAAACAAACTTGGAAGTTTGTGGTGAACATTTGTAGTTGGTCATTATTCCCAATTCCAGAAAAAAAAACCACTATTTTTTAGAATAAAGGTTTTAACTTTTGAGACATTAGCATGGTGGGCCATCAATGGGCCTTTTTACACTGATCATACATAGCTACGAATAATTTGGACTATGTAGAAGTGTAAGAGTAAACAGGGGGCATGTGACAGGGGGATCAAAGCTAACCCGTATTAAGGACATTGTCTTTTTGGATGGTCTAATTTGGTGTCAAAGACCTATACTTTATTTTCAACTGTGTTTATGCAGACTGCGGCAACATAAAAAGCCAAGAACTATACTTATATATCCCAAAAATAGTATACCCCACCATGCACCCATAAATGTACTAATCACTCCTATACATTGATATCAAATACCCCTTGCCCCCTCAAAACTCTAAGTCAACTGCACCATTGAGAGGGGTATTCAATAGTTACACCCTAGGCAATTATGTTTACATTTTTCACAATTTCTTTCAAACAGCTGATAAAAAGCCATTAATCTCTGTTCGGTATTCCATTTCAGTGGAAATGCGTGCCACAAAAGAATTGCCCTCTCTCAGTGTCGAACAGCTGGAGGAAGTTGGCTCAAAACTTGCTGACTCTATGCAACAGGGAGAATTGGAAGAAGCCATCAATGTGCCAGTAGTGTCCATGACAATGACAGATCCGGAACCAACACCAGAGGATCCTACTGGTGGTGTGCATGCTACCAATGAAACAGGTGGACCTGCAAATGGCAGTGAACGGTAATAACAATAATGCAGATAACGGTTATCATTCTGGCTGAAAAGCAAATCTTAATTACCCACCACTGAAAATTCAGGTTGCACGACCAAGTCAACAATAATAGTTGTAGGTGCATCTGTTAGCAGTAGTTATGACTTTCTACAATGACCTGGTAATAGAGGACTATCAAAATGAATAAAATAAGCAAAAGATTTAGATTTGGATTAATGTACACCAAATGTTCACATCATGCAGTATAAATGTTATTGAAATTGATCCAAATTATGTTTCTGAGTTTATTTCTGTCATACCTTAGGGTGGCACCACATCCAAATTGATTCGATATTAGGATCAACAACCAATAATGCATAATACTTAATGGTGAAAAAAGAATTGGTTTTACGTACAAAGATTAAATGTGTGCACAATTAACAAGATTCAATGAATTAATATTTCATAAATATTGGGTTAGATCAAGCATCCTACAGTTGCTCCCAAGATCAAGCCAATTTGAATGAGATGCCATATTTTCATTCATAAGTTTGATAGTAAGTTTAGATTTGGACTTACAAATTAGTACATCATTTGAACTTGATGGTTTGAACACTTGTACACTATGAATAGCTTGTAATACGCGAGAATGATCAGGTTTTTGTTACTGTGTGCATCAATAAAGTTCCAACTTACACCTATGTAAGTCATGCAATACACAAAGCCATAGTACTGCAATTGTGTTGTATATTATCATGTTCACATTTTTGTATATTTTATTTTTTAGCTTTGATGAGCAGCAGACTGAGCACCCGGAGGATGAACACGTCGCTGTTGTGTATAGGATTCCAAGTGTACTTGTAATTCACATGGAAGCATCAGGAGCATCAGAAAGGGAACCATTCAGTGTGCAACCAAAGATTAAAGTCCTGGATGGTGTTGTAAGTGTTTGTTCCAAGTGTACTTGTAATTCACATGGAAGCATCAGGAGCATCAGAAAGGGAACCATTCAGTGTGCAACCAAAGATTAAAGTCCTGGATGGTGTTGTAAGTGTTTGTTCCAAGTGTACTTGTAATTCACATGGAAGCATCAGGAGCATCAGAAAGGGAACCATTCAGTGTGCAACCAAAGATTAAAGTACTGGATGCTGTTGTAAGTGTTTGTTCCAAGTGTACTTGTAATTCACATGGAAGCATCAGGAGCATCAGAAAGGGAACCATTCAGTGTGCAACCAAAGATTAAAGTCCTGGATGGTGTTGTAAGTGTTTGTTCCAAGTGTACTTGTAATTCACATGGAAGCATCAGGAGCATCAGAGAGGGAACCATTCAGTGTGCAACCAAAGATTAAAGTCCTGGATGGTGTTGTAAGTGTTTGTAGAAGCAACTGGATGGAATGACACAGAATACTGATGTCAGTCGGGAGGGGGGGGGGGGGCTTGAGAGCTGCTCACCTATGTTGCCTTTTGCATGTTTTTGTGTTCAAGACACCTTTTTAAAGAGAACTCCTACCACATAATCTAAAATCGCTTGTTTCAGCGCATCAACTAATTTGACTGATTTTAAGTTCTAAATACCATATTTCTGCCTATATTTCATTGTTTTAGCCTCCATTCTCGTTAAAGTTCCCTTCCCTTCTCAAAGACCCCACCAGTTCATTGCCCCAGTCAGTTCATTATGTAACTATCAGACATTCATGCTGCTGCAGCAGCGGCTTGATGTATAAGCCAATGACATGCCTTGATTGCTTGTCTGCAAAATGCGCATGCGTTTAGCCTCTGAGCGGTAAGGGTTAGACCTTCTGTTCCCTCTCTGTCATGACTGGTCTTTTATAATGTACCATACATGTAAGATTGTATTAGCTCTGCAAATAGATCCATGGATTTTATTCATGAGTCATTCATTCAATCATTCATTCATTCATTCATTCATTCATTGCATCACAGGATGTACTTGTGGAGCAACTTGGTCATCACTCCAATCCATGGCAACTTGCTGCTACCCTCCGTCATGGCAATGGTAATCCAGATGCACAACTTCTTGGCAGCACAACAGTGCCATTCAAAAAAGGCTTTGCCAATTTCCTGGATCTGGCCATAGATAAAATGGGATCTGGATACACTTTGGATTTTGCCATTATTCATCCCAACTCCTCAACTTTGGCTATCGACTCATCAGTGGAAATTTCCATCACAAAGAGGGAGTATTATGCAGTGGTTGCATCAACACCCTCTTTGGCATATGTGGATGAAGAATTTGCTGTAATCGTAGAACTCAAAGATGTGCTAACTGATAGGTTCCCACAAGGATTGACTGACAAGGTATGGAATGAACCAAAACAAAGCCTCATTAATGTTTCATTATCTTGCTTAGGAGATTTATACTTGCAATTAAAGGGATTATCAGACCAAACGACCAACAATTATATGTAGGCTAATTTGAACAGATCATGAAATAAAATATTTCATAAACATTGCAAATAACTCTTCCTGTAGGTGTAATTTGCTGTCCAAAGTATAGACTGCTATCAAATGTATGTGAACCATAAATGGAAGTAATAAAAGTTTGGAAGTAGTTGTCGACTTCATCAAATACAACATTTTTGGATGTTCTGGTTAATCTCATTAAATGATACAAATTTTCAATATTGTTTTCAAGGGTTACACATGGAAAGCATCAGCCAGTCTACTCATGCCATCCAACTATCATGGGTCACTTGATGGCACCATGGAAGTGACCTTTGACATGAACACAGCTCAAGCCCATTTCCAAGATCTTTCTATCAATGCGAAAGGTTATTTGTACATTATCCAATTCCACGTTTACACCATACCAAGCAGTGACTACGATTTCACCGTCAATTCAGAAGGGTTTGATGTTAAGTTCAGAGGGCAGATAGCACATAGCGGTGACAGCAAGACATTCACCATATGCTTTGATGAGGACTATGACACAGTTGCCAGGGGCAATGAAGGACTTCTGAAAATCAACTTTTTTAATAAAGTGTCACCGATGTACCCGTATGCAACATTCAGCAATGTCTTAATATCTGAAGGTAGGTCAAGAGCATAACAGACAAGGGGTAGTTTGGGGTTAAGCAGAATACCCCCGGAGAATACCCCCAGGAGGCAAAATTAGGATGAGAAATATAACAATTCAAGTTAATTGACCGAAGATTTTTTGACCAGTCTCTTCTGAAAAGAATGATATTTTCCCTATAAACATGGTGAATAAGCTTATGCTTTAAGCGCAGACCAAGTTTAGCTATGCCTGTAAAGAAATATGACAATGCTATCCTATGGAAAATTTTATGCATGCAAATTAAGGTATGAGTGCTAATTAAGTTGAATTCATTTACTTGAATACACTTGGTATATTCAAAAGTAAAGATATACTGTTGCAATAGTATATTCTAACACTGCTATTGGTAATTTTGTTAAACTGAATTTTGTACCATTTGTTGATATTTTAGGCTCCATATTAATCACTTTTGATGTGCAAGGTGATGTAGTCTCTACACAAAACCAGATGTTGGAAGACCTATCAAATGGCATGATTACACTGTCATTCAATGGCTATACTCTGTCAGCTGACAACTATTTACAAGTGGATGGGAAGGAGGTTAAAGCTGGGGTAAGTAATGATATGGTTTAATACAACTTGTTTTGTAGTCTGACTTTGACAAAGAATTGTCTTTGGTTTTTATTGGACGAGCAAATTTAGAATAGTAGTCACTATGCCAGCTAAGTATAATCATAAACCTAGCCCTATCTCATAATTGGGGTGGTGGCAGTTATTCTAAAAACACTTGCCTTTTATTTTTCCTCAGGTGTCAATTGGTAAAAATGTCCAGCTTCTTGGGATACACATCCCCCTGGCTGTTCTACAGTAAGCAATGATGGGGAACGTGTGCACCAAATGCAAAGATATACCCAAAGCATAGACCCTATGCCCAAAGATTGCACCATACATAATGCTATGGCAAACTTGTGCACCAAAATGCAAAGATATACCAGCTCTGGCAAACTTGCCATTTTGGTTTGTCGATCATGGAGGCCAGATAATGTAGCCCCAAATTGAATGATAGTTTGCGTCTTTAAGTGTGTCTTTAGGTGTTTCAAATGCAGAACGCAAACAACTGCACATTTTGAATCAAAGTTTTCTGGAAGCATAGCAAAATAATCAAAGGTATATTAAGTTGCCTCCATGAATGACGCACATTATGGAAGAGTAGATACTCTTCAATTCTACCTCATTGATCAAATGGCTTCAATTGAAGTTTAATTTAAAGGGGAATCAACTTCTGAGGGGGCCCACATTCCCCCTCAGACATCCATCATGCAAGCATGGTGTGCACTGCCTGTGGTCCAAACTCCACTTTTACAAACATGTGTCCCACCGTACCCCCACATATCAGAATGGATTGATGTCACCCATGCACAGCTACAGGCAGACCCCACGGAGCTATGGAAATGTCATATGAAATTTTGGAATGATTTTTTGTTCAAAAGAAATTACTAGTATTTGTGAAAAAGGAAATGGACCAAGGAAAATAGTGTCACAAAAAGTGGACCATTTTGACATTTTGACAATTAGTAAACTTATACCTAGTATTAGTATATACTTATGAACTATCATCCTCATGATTTATCACTGCTAATAAATGTAGCTGTTATGTAATCTATAGACTTAATTACCAAAAGTATGGTTCTCCAGAAGGCAAATTATTTAAAATGCTTAATTTTCGGGCTTTTTGTGCTTTTGACCTCAGGTTAAGGTAGTCCTGGTTTGCGAATGCCAGACAAATAACCACACCATATTAGTCTCTCAAACTTGATCTAACGTTTGTTTTGGGCTGGATGTGTGGGTAACTAATATATTAATTTCTGATATTGGTGCTAGACTATAGATGTTGAAAACAAAATCAAATTGGACAATTTCTCTGAGGCAAATGAGCACTGCAAAACATACACTTGCGCAAGTTTTGAGACTTGCTTTTTTTGGCCTTTGATAAAATAATAAATATGTGGAGTTACTTATTATAGTTCTATGTAGCATTGAAGAATTATAATGCAAATCATGAACTTAATGTTATTTTTCTTGCGTTTACTTACTTCCCATACAGAAAAGCACAGCTTTGTTTGCTCCGTGGCTTATTGCAGTCATAGTAATTATTGCAATGCTAATGCTGCTCATCACAGCATCTGCTGTTTACTGGCTTTGCTTTCTTAAAAGTAAGTATGCTTTCACTTTCATGCTTGTCACAAGTTAGATGAAAAATAGTACAATATTAGTAAATTGTTAGTACAGTGGAACTTGTTGACGCAAAATATGTCAATAACACAAAATGTGTTTAAAGTCCCAAGCATATACCTTGTAACATAATGATCTGATAATATTTGCTTTCAAAAAAATATTAAAGTACACCTTTCATTCAAGTAAAATGAAATATTGTAAGTCTGATTATGGGATGTGATTACAATATTGGCATGTGTACTACGGTGTTAGTATTATCACAGACCCTATGATTGATACTGGGACCAACAAGGAAGTTGCAGGCTGCCAAGAGCTAAGAATATGGGTAGATCACAGAATTAAAACCAGAGAACCAGGACTTGGCCGCCATCTTGAAACACACATGGGGCAAAAATTGGAGTATTCATGTTTTGCTCGAAATGCAAGAAAAACTGATCGGTGTTTGTGTGCAATACTAGACATGTGGCATGACACAATGACTGCATCAAAGGAGGGACACAATCGTTCTACACGTGTGTGATTGAGTCACACAGAATTGTTCTTGTTTATTACTGCGTTGGCAAGGGCCAGAATACCAATTTTTTCCCTATAACTGACCATGCTTTATGGCTGTATAGGGATTCCTGGTCCTTGAAGAAACGAGCTCAGCATTTGCAATAGGGGTCATTTTCTCAGACAGTGTTGTATTGCATAGTCCAAATTGTGTTTGACTTGCTTCATATTAATTGGACTGGAAAATAGATTTTAGGCATAGAAGAGCCCACAGCTGCTGATTAAGTTAGGATTTGATGAATAAATGTGATAAATCTATTCACATCTTTTGTTAATTTCTACATTCATTATTCCTTCTATTCCTTTCCAGATGAATCTTAAGATGTGTGATGTGGTTTCTTGGGTCAGTTTGGTTGTTCTCTTTGCCATAAGCATGATAAGCAAGCCTACTGCAGTCCTGGCTACCAATCCAAGGACAGGCCTAGGCACACCATCAAAATGCTCTCTACTCAGTGGAGTACCTAGACACACCATCATATGCTTTCAGTGGAGTACCTAGACACATGTCACACACTATGCTCTCAGTGGAGTGGCCAGACACACTATCATAATTATTGTGATGTACCCGAGTAATTTAATTAAATCAGGTATACTTTGTTCACATTTAAAACTATTTCATGAGAGATGAGAATTTGCTCTCATGTAATCACACTATGACTAAGTCAGTCAGACCTATTTATGGATCGGGAAATCCCCACGATTACACAATAAAATAATGTGAATGTGTAAGAATAAGCTATTAATAGAATTGGGACTTTCCAGTTTTACTAGTTTGGCATAAAAGAGAGAAGCAAGAGATTTTCATGGCAGATTTTATGAAAGTAAGTGTTGTGTTGTGCTATAAGGAGATTAAAATATGTGCCTTAAAAGAAAGGTACTTACAATTCCAGACATTTGTTTTTTGTAGTCTATGTGCTTCAGCTGAAACAAAGGAGATTTGAAGTATGCCAAAGTGCTCATCTGTCAATGTAAGTGATTTGAATGGAGCAATGCCTGTTCCATGAGACGAGAATTTATGTTCTTCTCCATTTACCATCGGCACCAGGACCTGAATACCCCCAATTTTGTATGTGGCGGTATTGTGAGTCCCGGTTCTCTGTAACTGGCGGTATGGGGAGTCCCGGTTCTCCTTCTCTAATTCTGTGGGGAACCTTCATCTATTGGTGGTGTTCAAGGTCATATACTGAGGCCAAAGGTCATTTGAGGTCAACTTATAAATAGGCTCAAAATACAAAATATGGTCTCACATGAACCAATTACATCCAAGTGCAACCATTATCATGTTTTGTTGAATCCAAGTGTGTAAACATATTGGATCCAAAACATAATGATAAAAATTGGATGCTTTTCTCGCTATGAGTTTTAAAATATTGGACTCGACTACGTCTCGTCCAATATTTTAAAACTCATAGCTCGACCAATGAATATGGGATCAATCGATCTAATTTGATATCGAACTTGGAGCAAAATCTGCATTATGGGAGCTTTCATGTAATGGTGGTGTTCAAGGTCACATACCGAGGTCAAAGGTCATCTGATGTCAACTTGTAAATAGGCTGAAAATACAAAATGTGGTCTCAATGAACATGATATCCAATTACAACTAAACTTGAGCCAAAACTGCATAATAGGAATTTCAATGTAATGGTGGTGTGCAAGGTCACATACCGAGGTCAAAGGTCATTTGAGGTCAAAAGCTCATGTGAGTTCAAAAGCTCATTTTAGGTCAAATTGGTTTCACATTATATATTTACTATATATATATTACTATATACTATATTTACTATATATTCACTACCCATTATCTTCGGACAACCTTTCTGGGACTGCCATCCCTATTTTTATATAATTTCCGTTGATCATGCCACTGTTTTTCCAAGTCTACCACGATCTTTGCTGGACAATTATAGAAGGAGAAGCAATAGATTATGTAACGCATAGTCTTTTGATGCCGATTAGATTTTCCGGCAGGTTATTCATGAAAATGGTGCCATTTTTTTTTTCGAACAAAGGGGTACAGCAACAACGCCAGGTAAATAATTGTATCGAGGGTTTAGAGCTAGAAAGCCTCAACTAAGTCAACTCACAATCACCTGCTCCCGCAAAATGAGCATTAAGTTGCCAGGGCACTATGGAAGATTATTAATCATGACAAAATTCAAAAGAAAACAAGACATTGTGGAGGAAATACTGATTTTTGAAGGCCAAAGCAAGGAGCTAACTTAATGCTCATTTTGTGAGAGCTGGTCATAGTGAATTTCTGGTTCTGAACCCTTAATATTGTACAGGAGGGTAATTAAATCAATACATGTGTATCTGCTATCATGCTGCTATATCACAAATTACAAAATAGTGTCAACATTTCTATTCGCTCCTTATCAATGATAACTACTCTATTGTTAGTAACGACCAAATAGAATAAAAATGCTATATTGTTGAGGGGACAATAAGCAGTGTCTCACCATTTATAGAATTCCTGAACGATTAAACCAAACGGGGGCTAATTCAGATTACCTCAATTTTCAACTATCATGTCTATTGGATTTGTGCCTCATCGCAGCATATTGGCCCAGAGAAATTATAGAAAAAGCAAACAAAATACAAAAATAGAGGTTCATAACCACATCACATTGTATGTACCCCAGAAAATCTAGAATATTTACCTTGAAACCAACAATCCTTAGGCAATAGAAACAAATTAGTTCGATCTTTCGATCGACCATCGATGCTTGGTCGATCCTTATTATTTTTGAAATCAATTAATTTACTAATATTAATTGCGATAAAATAGTAATTTGTCCATGTAGTGATATTGTCCAATATAAATTTAGCTTTAATTCTGATTAATTAGTTGATTATTCATTAATAACACGCATCGAAGCAGCATCGACGGTCGATCCAAAGATCGAACAAATTTGTTTCTGACGCCTTAATTACTTAAAATGACCTCCAAATTTGGTCAAATATATTGATTTTTATGCTCACCAAATTTCTTCACAATGGGATGAATTAGTGAAAATGTCAAATGCTTGAGGAAATCCCAAGCATTTCTACTAATTAAACCTCTGATCATAATAGTCAAATTTGTGAGAAAATACCAGGGAAAAAGGAAATCCAATCATCCTTACTAATTTGACCTCAGGTAGCAAAAGCCTACCTATTTGTCTGGAAGGGGGATACGCTGTATACGGATATAGGTGGCATTTTTGGCTTATCTTTTTTGGTACATTCCCTAGGTCAATTTTGGTATATGGGTCACTCATTTTTTCAAAATGTTCTTAAGTTTCTCAGAAAATAGCACAATTTGGCCTCAATGCAGCCATTTTTTTTTAATTTACCAAAAATTTGGGGACAAGTTGAGAAAGCTCTGACTTTTATTATATTGATGGGTCCAGTTTCAGATTCTCACTATTCTCAGCAGTACCTCTCTACCCATTGGCCATTTATTTACGTATACCATATTAAGCAATGAACACACAAAATAATAAAAACAGTTTTTATAATCAGTTTTTCATCTACCTTTAATACTATTTTGTGCAAATAAACACATCAGTCTCAATACAAAATTCAGGGATGGAGTAAAATAATTCGGTGCGAGGGTAGCAGCATAATTATACTGTGGTTCACCTCAAGTTCACAAGTGACATAAATGCTTTTTTGCAGTTGCACAGCAAGTGTGCTGATAATTAACTTTATGTGCCAAATTTCCGAACTTGAGGAGGCGAAGCACAGTATAGCAGTGTTTGTTCTTAGTTGATAAAACATTTTGTTCTTGTACATTTCCATTTCTGCCCAATCTTCAGTTGTCTCTGCACCACTGCACCAGAATAAACCACAATTTGTATTTTGCACAGAACTCTGGCACTTTATTTTTGCCAAGAGTACTAAATATATTACACCTATTTTCAGTCTATCAATGGACGGATTCTAAATTTCCTACAAAGGCAAGATTTTCGAAAGAAACTTAACATATCTTAAAAGGGCATTTTGTGATCCACAGCCTCATCCCCTCACGTTTCTAAAAAAAGATTTTTATAGCTTGGCAAAAGTTTCGTCAAATTTGAATTTATGTTCTGTAAATTTATGTAAACAGAACAAAATTACAACACAGTAGCCTACGGAGCCTATGTAATATATATAATATATACATATAACTTACAAAAACAAAATCAAAATCAACTTAAATTTCGGGAATATGCAATTTTTGTGGATATCTGCTGAAACATACCATAAAAAGAGGATGTTAGAATCACAAAATACTCCTTTAATTTTAACCTAACATACAAAATTTAAAATAATCAAATTTAATTAATGAAATATTATTTCACTGCAATTTCAATAATTTTTTTTACCAAGTTCAAAGATAGATTTAGGGGCAAGTGCTTATTTTAAACCAAGTGTTTGGTGGGTTATTTAATTCAAATGAAGTGCAGTAAAATATTTATTAAAAAGATGGCCACTGTTTTGTGCTCATATGATCATTCATATGTAATCATGGTAACTACTGAATTACAAGTAACTCAAGACCATTAAAAGGATGGCAAACTGAACATGGGAGGGGTTGCTACAGCTCTAAAATTAAGCTTTTAGCTTTGCAATAAAAATGTGCCAAAAATTCATGGATTTTATTGCCAAAACACTTGCAAACATCCTGTCAAAATCAAAGCAGATTGGAAATGCCCTTGCCTCTGTAACACCTCCCATGAGAAGTATACATATAAAAACATGCAAGACACAAAATATGGCCACAGTCAAAGTCAATTGTGATATCAAACTAAAAGGTAACTTTTCACACCAAATTATCTGCCTAAATGGCAGTTTTTCTATTTAGTATTCCTATTCTATAATCACTAAAGAATGGATAGATATTTGAAGCAAATTTAGCAATTTACTGCTTAAACATATTGCTTAAGGCATTATAATTGTTTACCAATACCAATGTTGATTATTATTATTTTTTTTGTGTCAACAGAAAGTATTCAACACTACCATATATAAAAAAGTAAACAGATGAATGATAAATTTATAAAAAAAATCTTCTTTTTTCATCACTATTTAACCTGAAAATTATCTGGACGGAATAATTGCACCAGTTCTGGTACATATGCAAATTGTAAAAATGTATAAAAAGGGTGAACATTTTTGTGTATATTTTTGAAAATTAGATAAAAAATTCTTTTTTCATCACTATTTAACCTGAAAATTATCTGGACGGAATAATTGCACCAGTTCTGGTACATATGCACATTGTAAACATGTATAAAAAGGGTGAACATTTTTGTGTATATTTTGGAAACTTCAATTAAAAATATTACAACTTGGCAATTCGGTTTTAAAGATATGAAAATGTTAGACATTTTTTTATTTGTTTAAAAAGTATGAAAAGGGTAGAAAACAGGTTAGCTATAAAATGTTAATTAAACAATTCCAATGTGAATTTCTTGCTGTATAAAACTACATTGACAAAAGCATTTTATAGTATAAAAGACCTCATATAATACATTTGAAGAAGAAGAAAAAAACCCTTTTATCAAGTAAAAAAATTTTTCTACACCTTGGTCCATTATAACATTTGATCCTATAGAAGGGATTTAATCCAACACATTGCATCTTGGTTTGGGCAATCTCCCTCTTTGCTCAACTATGAGAAATTCACCTTACATTAGCTTTAAAGAAATATTCATGTCAGTAAACCAAATACTAAATATTATCATAACAGCATAGTAAATAAATAGTTTTGAAAATAAAATACATTTATGTAAAAAAGTAAAATATTTAGGAAAGACCAAGTTTCGCGGGAAAAGCAGTGGACCAGTTCATCTGTGATCAAGCCATCAGCCAAGATGGCGAAAGCTCAGTTCCGTGAGTAATATTTATTGGATTTGGCTAACATAATTAACCAGTTTATATTTAGGAAAGAACTTTATAAGACAGGTGCATCAGGTAGGAAAAAAAAACTCTACTTTTATCCTACATATATGGCAGATTCAACCCATTGTGGGACGTTTTTCAAACAAATTCATGCTACTGGGTGATCATGCATATCATGCTATGCATGACTGGCAGATTATTGACCGGCAGCCTGGATTTGTTGGAAAAACGTCCCACGATCTGCTAAACTACACTGATATTGACATTGCTATTTCATGCAATTTTCACTGCACACATACTACATAGTTCCTTGTTGATTTTCCAAGTTAATGTTCCCAATATACACACATCTATTTATAAAATAAGGCAATCTGGGCTCATACATAGATCTATGTTACAGTTAGAATATTAGACCTGATTATTTTACAAGTAAAATACTTCGTTTCATATTCCTAGTAATACCACCTTACAATGCTAACGTTTTCACACACACATATCTATTTGTTTTCAAATCATAATAATGTCTATGGAACTACACAAGAAATTATTACCCATTGACAGATTTGTTTTAGAATTTTGCTTTGAACCATAATATACTATTCCGGTTCAATTTAAATATTGTCATTCTTTCCAAAAATTTTGAAAAAAATATTAGCAACAACTGCCAGGAAGGTTTTTTGGTAATTTTAAGCCAAAAATGAAAGAGGTAAAAAAGAAAACTCACTCACAATCTTAGATACTCAACTGGTGGATTTAATTTTTAATTCAGACATTAACTTCAAATTGCTTAAGAACTGTCCTACAAGCAGAATGAATTTGGCCAATCCCAATTATTTGTAAATTAGGACATGTGTTAAGATTACAAATATGCCAAGAAAGTAACCAAATTCATTTTAAAGATGGTACATTATGGCTTTTATAAATACTCCATACATAAATTTAAATGTAGCTGGGATGACTCTTGAAATGGCAAAGGACAAATGTCAGACATTCTCTCATGATGCCCAGTGCATAGTGTACATTCAGAAGGCCAAGCGTTACCCTGTATCTCATGCACTATTCAGGGTGGGTCCCTCCTACTGTCACCTGGCACCAATTCAAATGTCACTTTTACTGTTGGGCAGTCATTGCACCTTCAAACCTGTACACGAGGATGAGAATGTTTACTACAACCTGGCAAGGTAACAAAGGGTATGTACATTAACCACTTCAACTCCTACTTGTTTGTCATGATATCACAAGCTGAATGCTTTCACTACTATCAAATGTTACTATTTCTTAAGCTAACCATATACCATAATATGATTTTAAAATGATGTGATATTGCTTTTGATCACATGTCTATCACATGGACAACATGCCTTTTACAACTTTTGTTCCTTGGTACTCCACTGAGAGCATACGATGGTGTGTCTAGGCCAGTCCTTGGATTGGCAGCCAGGACTGCAGTAGGCTTGCTTATGGCAAAGAGAACAGTCAAACTGACCCAAGAGACCACATACACACATCTTGGATTCATCTGGAAAGGAAGAAAAGAAATAATGAAATGTAGAAATTAACCTATGAAAAAAAGAGGTGAATAGATTTATCACATTTATTTATCAAATGCTGTAATAAAATAAATAAATGTTGGCTCCTCTCAGTTCTCACATGATAAATGGACAGTGCCTAAATTCCATCTTCCAGGCTAATATGATGCAAGTCAAACCTCTGTGGAAATTGAGCTCTGTCAGCTTTTCTGCCTTTCTGTATACATAATTTGGAATGTGCTGTCTGGGAAAATGCTGAGCTCCTTTTTTCTTTCTTCAAGGTGGTCTTTTGATTCTGCCTTGTTTCATTATCCAGACCAATACATTTCTTTGTGTGCTTTTAGATAATGTGTTTTGATGAATAGTTTTATATGTCCTGGAATCAGTGGCCCAAATATTTTTCTTGTCTCTCCCCCTCCCCCCCCCCCCAAAAAAAATTACATAAATTTCCACTTTTTTAGGCAATTTTGCACAAAATTTGTTGATTTATGGAATAAATAAATAATTGTGTAAGCTCAACCAAAATTTTAACAAGGAGCAACAAAAAATCTTTAGAACAAAATACTGGGAGTAAAACATTTAATTAGGTCAAAAGATGAACACAATAACTTACCATTTTCATTGACAAATCGGATGAGGGCACAGTCAGAGCTGTACACCTCAGACACTGACAGCTTCTTCTCCAGGGATCCATCAATGTCTTTCAGAGTCTCTCTCATCATGACAAACTTCTTGTCCTTCAAGTCATCACTCAAAATGCTCATGATGTCATGCCTCAAGTCATACACTGTACCCACTATATTGGCATTGATAGTTCCCAGTTTAAGGAAGGTTCCGTCCTGGTTCTTAGCCATAAGGTACATCTTCTGGCGATCTTCAAGCACTGTGTAGTAAAGAAAAAAAGAGTTTATGTTGATGACACCAACATTATTGTCTCACTGATACACTGAGGACTTTTATCATGTTGCTGGCATTTTTTCCCAATTTCATGCTATAAATAGTACTAGTATACTTATGAGATTGAAAAGTACACACAAGCACTAGTTGGGGTGATATGATACATGGATTTTGCTGACAAAGCATTGATAGATTTCAAATGGCATGTATAGGCATATGATACTGTAGTTAACAGATCCATGGGTCAAAGCATAGTACTCTCTAAGCACAAGTATTGCATTTAGAGTGAGAATTTCAAATGAATGAACTCAGTATTACCACCACTCAACCATGACAGCATATATACAGGGTGGTTACTGCATGCCACACTTTTATTCTCTCTTTTTTGTTTCTGGTAAGTATATCTAGGCATTAACAGCTGAAATTTAGGAGATAACGCTAACAAAACTTCAGCCAGGCACAAGTGACCTGGTGCAGGGGTCCCCATAGATAGCTGGTCAAGGTAATTTTACAGGACAGGCAAGTGTAGTCAAGAATTACGCATATTAACCTGATTGGAATCAAATGTATAAAGGTCTTTTATAGGTCGATTTGCACCTGTCTCTGATATGTATGGTCTTTTTAAAAATACAGCGTCCATCTGAAACAAAGGTGGCCGACTGGATGAACACTTTGTTCATTCACTTGATATTCCCCCAGTAGATCCTGTTTTCCATAGGTGGATATAGAAAGCAAACATGGGTTTAAAATAACAGGATGCATTTGCACATATTTTAGTTATCATTTAAAATGCAGGTGTAAGAAATGGAAGAGCAAAATCTCCATAGCAACCAACCTCTTTCCTCTTGGTCGTCAGCGAATCCTGGTGGCAGTGCTGTAACCACTTGAATCTCAGGTGTACGTCTTGGGCTATTAGGAGTAGGTGATCTGAATGCTGGACTATTCAAACCAATAGATAAATCTTTGGTGGTAGTGACATCTTCTGTCAAATGTCTGTGGTGATATGAAAAAAGGGAGTTGGATATATGTATAGGTTTAGTAAGCTTCAAGTATGATAAAATTTGGATTCTAACTTGAATTATTCATATCAGTGAGCATGGTACATTACTTTAATTAAGCACAAGAAGCTGTTTGGCTTTGTAATGAAAGAATATACAGTTTACATATGAAAAGAAAAGGTAGAAATGGGAGAAACACCTAATTATTAGTGGTATATGGTAAAGATGCTTGTTAAAGTTGAAAACAAACAATATCTATTGACAGCTGCAAACCTTTAGGTCCAATATAATATATTATATACTTCATTAATATATTCTTGTTCATTGATTGTATATAAAACAAATATATACTGCCTTTATTCGAAGTTCTGGTTAAAACTATGGTCCCTCGTTGAGATCAATTAATACTTTTGTACTATTGATCTCATCTCGGAGCCCATAGTTTCAACCAGAACCTCTCATGGCAGTATATATTTGTATAATATAATACTTGCTGGTGTTCATAGTGCATTTATAAGAAACGTCGCACTTTGAAATGTGTGGGGTTTTAAAAGCAACAATAAGTTTACAGATATCTACTTAGCAAATAATAAATTTTGCTGAATGAAACACCAGAATTTTTTTTTAAAAACTGACTTACTGTAATTCTGGATCTGAGCTACAAGATGAGCTGTCTTGGTGGACTATGAATTCAGGTGTTTCAAAACCTTTGTTGGATGCTACACTCTCAAGTCGCATATGATCAGGAGATGCTGAATGGAGGGGTTGCATCTCACCAACTTTGTGATCTGTAAAACATAATATTAAGGTTATTATGTTAGAGTCACATATTTAAGTTATCATGTGGGAATCACAAACCATCATGTGGGAAAAAAAACCATCATGTGGGATCACATAGTTATCATGTCGGAATCACAAACCATCATGTGGGATCACATAGTTATCATGTCGGAATCACAAACCATCATGTGGGATCACATAGTTATCATGTGGGAATCACAAACCATCATGTGAGATCACATAGTTATCATGTGGGAATCACATACCATCATGTGAGGTCACATATTTATCATGTGGGAATCACATACCATCATGTGGGATCACATATTTATCATGTCAGAATCACAAACCATCATGTGAGGTCACATATTTATCATGTGGGAATCACAAACCATCATGTGGGATCACAAGGCCACATAGTTATCATGTCGGAATCACAAACCATCATGTGGGATCACATAGTTATCATGTCGGAATCACAAACCATCATGTGAGGTCACATATTTATCATGTGGGAATCACAAACCATCATGTGGGATCACAAGGCCATGCAATATGCATTATGCGAAAATTAAATAAGAGAAATGTTACCGCAATACGCATTCACAAGTGCGCATTCACAAGTGAACATTGCGCACGGAAACAATAAATAATCATGTGAGGTCACATATTTATCATGTGGGAATCGCAAACCATCATGTGGGATCACATAGTTATCATGTGGGAATCACAAACCATCATGTGGGAGTCACATAGTTATCATGTGGGAATCACAAACCATCATGTGAGGTCACATAGTTATCATGTGGGAATCACAAACCATCATGTGAGGTCACATATTTATCATGTGGGAATCACAAACCATCATGTGGGAGTCACATAACTACCATGTGGGAATCACAAACCATCCTGTGAGAGCCAAATAGTTGTGGGAGTGATTAATAGCTGTTGAAAAACTAAAACGGTGTGAGCCAAAGCAGCAGGTTGAACGCTTCCTTGGGCACAATCTTTTTAGTGAACATGATCAAGGGATCAAGGAAAAGGTTATGGGGGTTCACCCCTAAAAACATTTTTCTTGCTCTTCTTATGATGAAATATCATCATTCAATTCCGGAAATGTTAAAATAAATCCGGAAAAGAATTTGGAAAAAAGGCAACAAAAATTCGTAAAAACCTACATAACTGGACTTGAGTCACTTATTTATCATGTAAAGTCGCTTAAATCACAATTACCATGTTGGGAGTTACACATGGTTCCTCGAAGGCAAACAGTTAGGCTTGGCAATTAAAAATATTAACAAAGTGGGTGTGCACATAAGAAGTTCTAAACACCATTTAAAATGGAAAACATACATTTATGGAAAAATTTATTGACCCAGCAACTTACTTGGTTTAGCCATGAGTTTGCACACAAGCAGTATTATGATGATTATCATTACAATAGCAACAACAACAACAACTGGTATCACCCATATTGGGAAGGCTGAAGATCCAGAGCCATCATCGTCATCATCATCATCACCATCATCATCATCATCACCACCACCATCCACCTAAAATAAAACACACAGAAATAAAATTTGTGGTCATAAGTCTGACACCAAGCAAGAAAAATATGGGTGAGAAAAAAGTTTGCAAGTGATTGATTCTTTTAGGTCTGCATCCTTTATTTGCAATTCTCATGTTCATGCTTTTAGGCTGTGAATTATGTTTTGGTCCCCATGACCAATACTCCAATATGGCAGATTTACCATATGGTTTCTCATGAAGCCAAGACTAAATGAATAGTGTGAAATCCACAGCTATCCACCTCCTCTTATTCAAAGTTATACAGATGATTATTAAGGGTTTAATGCAAAAATATTGTATAACAAAGCCGATATGACCTTCTTGCATTGGCCGGCTAGAATTAACCTCATAATTTACCTCTGAGTTAACCTCATCTCCATCAACCAAAAAGACAACATTAGCCACCAAATTGTTTCCTTCAAAGTTGAGTACAATATCACCATCAGCCAGGTCTTGTGCTATAGCTTCCTGTGTACCCTCCAAATCACCCTGAATGTCAAAGGTCACAACAATTGAACCTAATAAAAAAGACAGGAAAGAAAACATGTGTTAGTCTTGAATTTTATAAGAACATTTACTTACGTAACTTCAGGTAAATTTGATGAACTAAGAAAAAGTAGCGAATTATTTGTGGATTCTGCAATATAAATCAAAAAATGGGAATGCATCCATCTATTTTGTAGCCACCCTGTTTTCCCATTTTTGATTGAACACACTGCTAATTCTATAGAATTTGGTCAAAATTCTGTTTAAAATGTAGTTCCAATTTAAGACCGCTTTGATTAAAATCAGAGCATTCTTATTTTTTTTAATCCTTGAGAACAATAGTGGAAAACAAAATTTGACATTTGACCTTTATGCCTATTACTAAAGAACTGTACATCGGAGATCGGTCAAACTATACTTTTTAAGAAT
This sequence comes from Amphiura filiformis, assembly GCF_039555335.1. Taxonomy (NCBI): domain Eukaryota; kingdom Metazoa; phylum Echinodermata; class Ophiuroidea; order Amphilepidida; family Amphiuridae; genus Amphiura; species Amphiura filiformis. Next base: position 69,322,364 of record NC_092630.1, read on the forward strand.
CCTAATAATGAGAGGAATACAATTAGATGGTGTCTATCCAATTTTGAAATTTGAGCCCTGAGTTAGCAGCCATTTTGTTTTATGCAAATTAGCATTTTATCCCTACTTCCCTTTTCTCCTTTTTTGATATGTTGTTCAGGAGGGTGCTTAGAGGCACTAGCAAGCAAAAATATAGATGTTTCAATTTTGTCCAGGTGTACCCATTATTTAAGTTGACTAGTCTAAATGTGGATTAACAGATAAAATATCAAAAGAAATTCCTATAAAAGCATTATAGTGAGAGTCCAGGAAAGAATATTTAAAATTTCTTTCTGGAATGAGTTTGGAAATTAGATTCTTTCTGTGATCATTTTCAGTCCAGTTCGGGGTCACTATTTTGTATAATTCAGCATTGGAATTCTAACACTTTGCAAGACCATCCTTCCTCCTCCTGGCAAAATTGGAACCCTATGATAGATAGTATGGCCTTGGTCGACTCGACTTACCCTTAGAAACAGCTACATTGGTAATAGTCACATTAGGATACATAGGAGCAATGTTATTGAGGAAAGAGCTGATAAACAAGTCTTCCTTTCCTGCTACAATTGCATCATAATCGGCATTGAAAGTAATCGTCAGTGTGCTTGCTTCTCCGGTGTGTACCACTGTATCGGGATCCACCACATCAAACGGATCTGTCCGCACGGTGAAGTCATATGTACTACTGGGTACTGTGATGACTTGTATCTCCAAGATATACTGATAACCAGTTGCATTGATGGATAGGTTGCTGAATTGAGCTTGGGCTGTTGCAAGGTCAAAGGTCACATCTACATCACCGATAAGTTCTCCATTGTAAATTGTAGGATCATAGAGTGAGGCCATAGCTTGCCAAACAAAATCCTACAAAGACAAAATATTACCAAATGAAGTCCACTTACATAAAAAGGATTTTTCAGAAAATCGGTGCACAGAAATTTACTTTAAAGACATGACTAACAGGAATGTCAGTTCTGGATGAATGTGGCAAACCCTTATGGAAGGCACAGCTGGTATTACCAATATCATTAATAGCCACAATTTACTCGTTTTTATAAGTTCTATTAAGAACTGTTATTATCTTTTCAAATTCCTGACTTTTTAATCAAAACATGTGACAAATGGGATATGTGGCACGACTGCACGTTTATCCCATTGTGTGATATCAGCCCACCCAGAGGATGCTGTAATTGTTTTTACTAGGAATAAACATTTTTTCTGTACTCTTCCTACCTTTTCAGCCAGATCAGTAACAGCTAACATAGTTTCCCCATCTCTGATCTCTACGATGACATCAAAACTCTCACTGACATTAAGCATATCAGGGGCAGTAACCACTGCAGCATAGTATTCTCTGCCCTCTACATCAAAACTTTCTGAGCTCACAGTCAAAGTTGAGGTATTGGGATAGGTGATAGCGAAGTCAAGGATATAGTCAGATTCGGCGCTGTCAATCTCAAGGCCTGTGAAGTTAACCCAGCCATTATTGAATGGTAGGGTTGTGTTGCCAGTCAGATCTGCATAGACACTTCCACTGTCAGATTTTATGGAAACTGTCAGCTGCCAAGGATTAGATGTGGTACCTAGCTGATCCACAAGAATACCCTGGGAAGAAAATCACATAATTAATATTATTATATTATACCAACACAGAATATTAATTATTTATCTATCATGCTCACATATTGTTAACCCATTTAAAGGCCCATTCATGGATTTGCAGAACCAGAACACGCTCAGTCGCTAGTTGCATGATTTTCTCTTGACTATAATTATAGTCACGCAACCTTATTTGCCAGCACCTTGTGAACCAAATGTATCTAATGGATAAATGGGAATCCTTTTGTTGTTGCAACAAATTCAAATCTATACTGGTATCCCTATGTTGGTATGATACTGCACAGCAGGAACTTATCAAAGAGAGGACTTTTAGATCCTTTATCAGGTGTTTTTGTGCCTATTGAGCATCTCAAGAACCAGAAGATCCTTCTCAATCTTGATAATTTTGACATTATCAAACAATGACATAAAAATGACAAAAGGCAGCTACTAGAAAAACAAATGGTATTTTTTTGATGTGATGAGATATGCACACTTACCAAAGCATCTAAAACCTGAACCTGAGGCTGAACAGTGAATGGTTCTCCCTCTACAGCTCCAGAAGGCTGAGTGTATACAACAAGTTGTGTTGGTATACGGTACACCACACTAACTACGGAATTGGACTCTTCTTCAGCTTCCTCTGCAGCCTGTTGCTCTGCATAACTGTAAACAAAACATGCAAAAAGATTGGAGGATTTCCCATGTTTAAAATTAAGTGGGTCAGCAGTCAAGTTAAATTCCTACACACATAAGGGCATATAATATTAAGCAATATCTATGAGCGAAGCGGTTCTTTTTTAAGACATCACTTCCGTCACTAATTGTCTAATATCTAATTGCTAGCATGCCCAATTTTTGACTGCTAGTATGATATGCCTTTTACAGGCAAGATGAATGGCAAGGGTCAAGGAAGCAATAGCCAATCAGAACCTCTCAACGCCATGAGTGTGTACTTTGGTAAAAACAATCCCCCGGATGTTGATCTACGCATCTCTGAGCACTCCCTGGCAGTAGTCCAGAAAGTCAAGTTGCTGGGAGTTATCATCCAAAATGATTTGAAATGGCAAGGCCAGGTAGACAATATGCATTCCAAAGCTAATGGAAAAATGTTCATGTTACGCAAACTTAAAGAAGCAGGTCTCAACGCAGGTGAAATCCTCTCTGTCTACAAAGGTTATATGAGACCAGTGTTAGAGTATGCAGCCCCCCTATGGCATGCAGGGCTCGCTCAGAGCCAGGAGGACCGTCTGGAGAGAATTCAGAAACGCGTGTATGTAAGCTGCTCCTTGGAAAGGAGTATAAATCTTCTCCGACTCCTTGCAACTCTGGATCTTGAGCCTCTACACTCCCGTGAGACTGCAGATTTGCAAGGAGTTTGCCTCCAAAGCACATGCATCTGAAAAATTCTCCAGATGGTTCCCTGCCACTGACTATTCATCCTCAATGACCCTAAGAAAGCCCCCTAAAGTCAAGAGTTACAGGTGGAAAACCAAAAGATTCAAGGAAAGCCCAGTTCCATACATGGCTGAACTCCTGAATCATGCTTAGTGTTTTCCTGTCCATCTAGTGATTTGGTTTGAATCATTTTTTGTGGGAATGGATGGATGGGAAGGGCTGGTGTGATTTGGTAGTCCAAGCCTTTTAGTGCAATTCCCTCTCCTGTCATGTTGTCATATTATCATATCTTTTTATTATGCCGTCACATTGATATTCTATTTGGTTGAGTTTGTGTGCAATGGTAAGTGTGGGTGTGTATCAGTGGATGTTGGTGGGTGTGGGGGGTGTGTGCAGGGATGTGTTTGAGATATGGTGTTGGTGTGAGTTCGGTTGAGTATGAGCTATAGCTATTTATTAATTCTTTGATTGTACCTTTTAAAATTTTCATTGAGTATGTATTGTGCAATAATTCAAGGTTTTTTTTATGTATTTTATTATTATTTGCATTTCTTTATATAAATTTGATTGTAATTATTGTAATTCACCATGCAATTCAGCCATTTTGGCTGCTATTTGAGTGTTTTTTAATAAATATACCTGAATATATACCTGAATACAAACATAAGATTTAAGTAAAGCAAATAAAAGTAAGGACACTTACGTTGTAGTTCCATTTGCTTCTCCAGCTGTTTGATTACTTGCTCTTACACCCCCTGTGGGGTCTTCTGGTGTAGCTGCTGGTTCTGTCATGGCTAGTGAGGTGATTTGAATATCTAGGGAACTACCGAGATCACCTGTTTGCATTTCATTAGCTAGTGTTGACTGGATGCTGGTAAGGCTGTCAAAATCAAGGCTTGATGAAGTTGAATTGGAACCTAGAAGTATAAAAAATAAAACTGTTAATTATAAATGGAGAAATAACACAATGTTGTTATTATCACCATATATTATTAGTAATGATAATTATCATGGCAAATATTTCTAATAATTTTGTTATATTTGAGAAAGATTTCTGTACGTAGAAATTGTAAGTGGTCTTTGAATTACAACCACTATCATTACTGAAATCATAATTTTGTCACCAAGTGCTACAGTCCCTAGAATAATCTGATGCCATTCCCTGTTCCTTTGATATATTCACCATTGTCATGTCAGTGTCAGCTTATGTGATGTAATCAGTTAGATTAAACTGTGATTTTTGAAATTCTAATAATACCATACAGATGAAGTATTGATTTGGTAAAAGCACCAGAAGCCAAATGCTTGTGTAGACTTTGGGTTACTCCTTCAAGTAATTTTACACAAAATTAGGATTAGGGTTAAGGTTAGGATTAGGATTAGTTTAGGGTTAGGATTAGGGTTATGGTTTGGATTAGCTTACACAAAATAATTACATGAAGGATTGACCAGGCTTTGATACATATCTTCATGCCCTATACTAAGAGTAGTTTAGTCAGAGGTGATTTAATTGATGCCCATCCCTGCCCAAATCTAGGAGAGGCACCAAGGTTGTCATATTTTGTGACTTTTGTGAAAGGAATTTGGGTTATACCTGCTTGACAATAATTACATAAGACATCGCATTGTGCAATGACAACCACTATTCCCTCCATTTCAGAATAACATAATCTTTAATTGATAATGAGACATTGGTTTGTGATCACAACAGCAACTATTCCTTTCATTTCACATAATTAGCAAGGCACAGAGTAAATTGAATTGATAATAATAACATAGTGATAATTTAAGTGCAAATATGATTGAATTTAAATTAAAAAAAAGATTAAACAGTTACAAGTACTAGAAACAATGACTTACTTGATGGCGTGGTAGTTGGAGGTGCAGTAGTTGTGCCTGGAGTTCCAGTACTAGTTTCTTCCTCTGTCTCGATGCTATCTGCAGGGGGGTCACCGATCTCTAGCACAACTTCTGCTTCACTAGCCGCCCTCCTACGACGTTTACTGTCTTCTGCAATGATCTCCACTATTCTAATCTGGGATGGAAGGACATCAAGGAACTGCACCAGATTGTTGATCAAATTCTCTTCAAAGAAATCGTCAACAGTTATTGCTGGGACGCCAAAGGTTACCATAACAACAGGTGTGGTAACAACGTCAACTGCTTGTGAACCACGGATGTTGATATACAATGTAGCCAAATCTCGGTGGAAGAAGTTTTCACCGTACACATTAGAAGACGGGTCAGGTATGTAGTCTTCAGGGGCCAAATCGTTCTTCCACACAAATTCCCCATTTTCTATGGCTCCATTATTTGGCATTATATACTTTCCATCCACATAGACATCTAATCTTTGTGGGTTAGCATACCAGGTACCAACCACCACTTTTTGTGTGTCATCAGAATTCAACAAGTGGTAGCGTAGACGTTGGGGATTTGTTCCACTAAATACCAGTTCATAAGACATCCCAGTAGCAACAACTGTGTAAAATGTACTGATACGTTCTTGACATGTATACCCATGGCACCATCCATTGTCTTGTGGGCCATTGATAAGGTCCACATATGTGTCGGAGTACAGCGCAACTGGAGAGACACGTCGGACTTCTGTGTCAGCATCAAGGCTTTCCACCACCATCATCATATGATCTATATCATGACACTCATAAGCTGTCCAAGCACTCTTCCATTCACACTCATCATTTTGACCTCGGTAGATACCTGCAGCAAGTCATAGCATAAAACATTGTGTAAAGTTAACAACATATGTGACCAGCTCCAACAAAATCCGGAACAAGCAGCCAGACATGTTTTTGAGTTATAGGCCTTTAAAAATGACATTCCCATAAATAAACAAAATTTTGGGATTCTTAATTTCATAGTATTTGACTGTAGGACTAAGTGGACTTTCAAATCCTTGAAAGTACTTATTAAAAAGAGGTTTATTTAATCAATAAATTACAATTGAACTATGATAATCCCTATTCAATCCTGTGTAAGGCAGGAAACTAATTGGCTGATTACTCAGAAAAACAATTTGGCAAAAATATCAAGGTATCATATCCAAAATTATCCATATCTTGAAAAGTATTGATGCTATTTATAAAACTTTGGTATCATTTTAAAGCTTATTATCTAATGCTTTCATTTTTATTCCGATTCCATTTGCAGTTTTGTAATGATCCAACTTCCTATTAAGGCGAGATGGAGTGGGTCGCCTATGACTAACTCAACTACTGGTTGGCGCCTAGGACTATGAAAAAAACGTATGCATGAACGGAACAATATTCCATAACCCAAATATTTGATTTCCAGCAGTGTCTTTTTCAAGCTAAGTGCACAGCCATTTAAAAATGAGAACCATCAGTGGTCCAGCTGTGTGTGCACCACAGAGTTTTCATAATTGGTTACAATTTCGTAATTCGAAATTTGAGAATTTACACGATCAAAATAGCTAGAAAATCACGAGGTAAGCTTATATAGTAGCAAACCCTATTATGCCCAATATATCAGGAATGGAAATGAAAATGTCATTTTATGAAAAATGTTTTGTATGTTGGTGCAAAAAAATGTTGAGCAATCTTGCTGTTGCAATATGCCCAAAATGGGAGTCCCTCGGCTGATTTCAGAAAAATGGTCCCTATATCTTAACTTTCTATATATGATGCAAGGGAGCTTATTAAGACTTGTGGTTATATTATTGAAATAAATCCATACCTTTATTAGGTAACTTGTCATCGTATGGTATACGGCTACCATCAATGTCAGTAACCATGACAGGTGGAATCCTATAATCACCAAGACCACGTCTCTGGTCTCCTTCCCACTCAAACGCAGAATCTGGGATAATGGTACCAATGGATCCCAGGAGAGTTCCATCTAGATCTCTGATCATGGCTTTCTTCATGCCATCACAATCCATGTCTACACAATCGGAGGGGTTGACAGCACTACAGTGAAACAAATCCATATACATGATTATTTATTTTATCAAATCATTAAGACCATATTAGGATAATGCTTCTCTGTAAAAATCTGATACTAAGTCATCAATGCGAGCATATGGCATGTATTTAGACATGTATGGTACTACCCTACAGGATCATAAATGGGGCAAAAAATCAAATTATTCGTATGGGCCCAAGAATCACAAAAAATGTAACATATATGCGCATAGGTCACATAGTTACTAAGTTATGAGGCTCAACCGGTCCAAGGTCAATTTGCATGTACAGGGTTTAAAAATTGAAATAGCTCCCGATTTTGTGTACAAAACTGGCAAACTTTTCCTCAAGTTCAAGGGATTAAGGAAAAGAATAGTTTTTACTATCTGCATTGTGAAGTTCCGAAGATTGATGATAAACAAATACAAATGCCATTTAATCCTATGTATCTTTTAAATCTTTGCTGTATAACATACTAACTAGACATCAAGGATAGTGCAAACTATTCTTTTTCTGATCTTTTTCTAAAACCTCTAAGCTAGGGGAACAATTTCTTCAATTTTTACAAAAAAAATTACAGCAGCTGGGACTTAGACCCATGCACAACAAGCATATCGACCTTAGATCTTAACTATAGGTTGTATGCACACTTTATATTTCTGGGATATGTGGGGCCAAGACAAATAATTTGACATGTTTGAAAGCGTTATTGGAATATAATTAATTTTTGCCCCTGTATGATCCTATGGGGTCATTTGAGGGTCTTTACAGGGTCACTGTCTCAAAATACTGCTTAGCAGACAACAAATCTGAGTTCAGAATAGCCAATTTAACAAAAATAAGCTGGTTGCCAGCTTTTACTAAAACTTGCCGGTTGGAATGTGATTTTTCCAAAATAGAACCAGTCTAATGTACTTGGGGTCCATTTCACTTAACTTTATGAAGCTTTGTAAGTCTAAAAACCAATTGCTACTTATGATGCATCGTAAAATCCATTTCACTAAAATGACTTACAATTGGTACCATTCATAAGTAATAGGAATTTACAGTTACTGCAGGGACTCTTCGTAAAGTTATGTCTAATAAAAGAGTATTTGTAACTTATGAATAATTACTTGATTGATGAAGTGTTCAGAGTTTAGTAAATACACCCCAGACTTAGCCTTTGACTTTGCCTAGTATGACACTTTGTGTGCTATGAACCATCACTTTCACCCAACTAATGATCATAGGTATAGAAGTGTCGAAGTACATTTGCTGTTGTATAAAACTAAACAAAATTTACATTAAGAACAAATTACAATGTAACATTTTTTATTCAAGCTTCAGAAGTCAACCAACTCGCATACTATGAACAAAACCTCAAATCCAGAGTAATTCCAAGAGATTCAAATGCAATGCTTGTTCTACATTGATAGACAAAATAGGTTGGAATGAAAAATAAAATGTGCACCCTGTAATGGCCATATTTTTGTTATTTTTAGAGTGATGAAATGGCGCTTTCTTAAGTGTCAAATCTAAACATTACCCTCACCCCCAACACCTCCCCCTGCTCCACCTATCAATGTTGGGTATTACTGAGCGCACATGAACAAAATGTCAGGATTTAACATTGATCGGGGGAACAGGGGCTCATTTGCAATACCTTACTAATTTCATTCCAACCCTTTCTGTCCAGGATTGAAGTTCAGGATTCTCTACTCATTCCAAACAGAATAACTGCTATGGCAATTGACAAAAACATTTAACAGGATATTCTAGTCACCACTATTTTATGATGATCATTATTATTAATATTACCCCAGTGGTGGTCTATGTAGCCGTATAATATTGTCTGTGTCTACATTGACAAGACGGATGTTGGACACCTCCATAGGATGGTGACAATCTATATTCATGCTGTTGGTCATGATCATCTTATGCTGCTTGTTGCAGGTAGTTTGGAAGTTGACGAACATCACATCTAACAAAATCAAAACAAAATATAAATTAGTTTTTTCTGAAAAGAAGTAAGCAATTAATTATAGGACTATAATCATTGATTAAATATAATTTAGGGCTCATGAAACAAGGTACATGTTACAATTGACCACTGCATCCTTCACAGTAGCTGGAAACAAATGTCAATTTAATGTAGCTGCTTCATCTTGATCTATGATACTGGTTATTTCATAAAAGTATTATTTGTCAATTGGGCATTTTGTTCTTTGTAAGCCATGCCATGCTATGCCATGGCATGCTAAGCTCTGTTCTGCAATGCTAAGGTATTCTTGGCTAGGTTAGGCTACAATCCTGGCAAAAATGTTTTGCCGCAGCACATGCTGGTGTTAAATGCATGCAATCACCAGAGCTAAATATGTGATTCTTTTCTACCATGCCACATGCAATATGTGCATTGCACAATTTCATTTAAACAGTAATACTGTAGAAATCGATAGTTTTCAATACACTGCTGCGTAGCTCAGCGGTAAATGCGTTGACTTGTAATGTATATGCTATTGGAGTCACAGGTTTGAATCCTTTTGTTGGGTTTGGTATCATTATTATTCCTCTTCTGATTCTTTGTATGAGTGTAGGCCTTGGTTAAACTTCACACTATTTTGTCATCATTCAAATAATGTTAAAATTGCTTGTGTACTATCTTCAGCAGACAGCATGTAATGGCGATTGAGAAGTCTTTTTAGATATTTTGCATTATTATTATTATTACTTTTTAATAATTTTAATGTGAAAATTATATAAACAAGTTATATTCAATATAAAGTACATAAACAGGGTAACAAAATGTGAAAATTTCATGTGAATCCGACATTCCGTTCTAAAGATACAGACAAAAATGTAATTTGAGATGGATTTTTTTACATCTCATCGAAATCATGGCAGAAATTCATTGCTACATCAGCATATGCTGGTGTTAAATGTACACAATCGCCAAAGTTAAAAATGTGATAGTTCCGCATTATCTTTGTATAATAGTTGCAAATGCACATTCAGCTTACACTCTCCCTATATTTCAATGTTGGGAGACTGGTTAAATGATGACGATGTTGTCCAAATCAACATTGCAATATGGGATCAGGGAAGGATGTTGACCAATTAGCGATTTGGTGTGGCAACATTTTTCGCCAGGATTGTAGGCTTGACAGGATATCGTGTTCTGATAACAAAAAACCCACACTTACTGTCCACATAAGTTATTCCACCTACTGCAGGATACGAATTCATTTTCTCAAATGGTTTAAATGGTGCACCATTAAAACCAGACATAAATGATGGCCATTTTATTCCTATATGACCACCACCAGGAGCCAACCCAGTAGGATGATTCTTAGGTAGTCCAAATGCTTCTGGTGTGACCTAAATTTATGTGGGAAATAGTGAAAAAATAGAGATAGGTCAAGATAGTTTGTTAATGGTTTACAAAAACTTACTATCCACATAAGTTCTTCCACCAATTGCAAGATATGACATCATTTTATCAAATGGTTAAAATGAGATTACCATGAATTAGTACATGATCTAAATGGGTCATTACATAATATGTCATATAGCCAGAGTCAGTACACGATCCAATGGGTCATTACAAAAGATGTCATATAGCAATAGTCAGTACATGATTCAAATGGGTCATTACATAAGATGTCATATAGCCAGAGTCAGTACATGATCCAAATGGGTCATTACATAAGATGTCATATAGCCAGAGTCAGTACATGATCCAAATGAGTCATTACATAAGATGCCATATAGCCAGAGTCAGTACATAATCCAAATGGGTCATTACATAAGATGTCACATAGCCAGATTCAGTACATGATCCAAATGGGTCATTACATAAGATGTCACATAGCCAGAGTCAGTACATGATCCAAATGGGTCATTACATAAGATGTCATATAGCCAGAGTCAGTACATGATCCAAATGGGTCATTACATAAGATGTCATATAGCCAGAGTCAGTACATGATCCAAATGGGTCATTACATAAGATGTCAAATAGCCAGAGTCAGTACATGATCCAAATGAGTCATTACATAAGATGTCATATAGCCAGAATATTATTCAATACCAAATTTAGATAAACATGGACACACAAATAAAGATTAAAATTTTGATCACTATCACATCTATACTCACATCATCATCACCACCACAGTCATAGTCTGGACTCATCGCAACAATAAGGGAATTTTCTACACGCACAAATTTATCCGATCTGACATGAGACAGTGCAGCGGGGCTAAATATTAAAGGTGTGATTCCAACTTTATTGTCTGCCATTATAACATCTGTAACAATGAGACTAGATGTGATCTATAAAAAACAAAAGCAATTAATTTTATAGTGAGAATGAAGGTGCCAATGCACCCATGTGTAATGCTATGATTTCTGAGGTACTGGATTGTCATTTATGAGGACTGTATCAACATTTTCATTAGTGACAGCTATAAAATTGAACAATATTTAGCATGTCATATCGTCACCCTCATAACCAAAGTGCCTAAGTCATTATTACATGTTTCTCATTTGAATTTTTGATTTTCTGAGTAATATACCCATAATTAAACAGATTTCCAGCCACATTCTTCATTAACTTGTGGAATTCATCTCTTTTGATGTATTCCACAAGTTAATGAAGAATGCAGCTGGAAATTTGATTAATTATGGGTTTATTATTCAGAAAATCAAAATTGCAAATGAGAAACATGTAATAATGACTTAGGCACTTTGGTTATGAGGGTGACGATGTGTTGGTTTATGCATACAATAGTTTAATTCAAATGTTTGAATAATAAAGTGCAACTTTTGACTAAAGCTTGAGTAGAGGACTATGATTTTGATATAAATTGCTTGTTGTTTGGGGAACTAATGACTTACCAGTGCATATATGCCATGATTGGCGCATTTATAGATAGCAAAGTTTGCTACTTTACTGCAGCCTGGTAAATTTTTCTTAAACAGTGACACACCCATCCATGTACTGTGTACTGTATTGCCACTCCATGTCGGCTCCTCATTGCAGGGCTCACCCTTAATCTTATACCCAAACCTCTCTGAACCAGCCACAGTATTATTGATCAGTATAGGGCCTGTTGCTTGGTCCATTTCAAATCCAGCAGACAAAATCAGATTTTGTGGTTCAAATCGGTCCAAGTATGTTCCGGGGTTTATTACAACAGCAACCAAGTTGTTAATGAAAGTGTTGCCTGTACCATAATCGATGACAGCTGTGCAGATAAAATAATGAAAAATTATCACATTGTTATCACTCGAACGTCATTATCTATTCTATCATTTTGTATGTTTTTGGTTATGTATCTTGGCAAAATAAAACAAAATGACAATCAAGGCTTTATATAACCCTCTTTATAAAAATACAATAAATTGGAGTACTAAACATGATGACTTGTTGAATAAAGTTCACCTCCTGATTATTTTGGTTACATTTTAGAAATTAGGGTATAAAATATGTCTGTGGAATGCGCATATATCAGTTAATGAACTATTGGAAATAAAATTACACACAATAAAATAAAATAACAATTCTAAAATTTTAGACATACACACTTCTGAATGCAGACTCTACCATTCCATGCACAATGTGAAAAATCCAGAGAATAATTCAGAATTTGTCAACAAACACTAGTTAGTTTACTTGATTTCTAGGGCAACTATCATTATAATCTATCTCAGTTCATGAGTCCAAGACTCCATCCAGCAACCTAAGGACTGTCAGATATAAACTTTCACTGTTGGACTATATGTAACCTGAGCTGGTGAAATATTACATTTTCTCTTGAGAATAAGTAGTACTTAAATAGATATAGATATTGTTCTTAGTCTATATCAACAACATGGTTTCTGCAGTTGGGTGTAAATTACTTCTGTATGCAGATGACTCGGCTCTGATGGTCTTGCATAGTGATGTCAATGTCATTCAGGAACAGCTCAGTTTGGAGCTCAAGGCTGTGAATGAGTGGTTGATAATAAATTATCCCTTCATTTATTCAAATTTATTCAAAGGGATGTATTTGAATGTATACACTAAAAAACTTCTTGTGTCGGCTCTCATATAGTATCATTATGACTATGCTTGTAGTTCGTGGTATCCAGCTTCAACCAAACAAAGACTGCAAATTGCCCAAAATAAATCATCAGAAATGTGCTTAATTAATCTGTCCCCTAAAATTATTCAGCTATGAAGTCATGGACATCTTTCATTTTCACAAAACACTTAGTAAACAATCATATAATTATTTCTAAGTAAGTTTTATTGATACAAAGTTTTACTTTGCGATGTTATGACGAAATTTTCAGAGGGGGACTTATTTCTTTTGATGTGTTTATTATGAGGTGAGGAAATCAGTTGTGCTCCGAGAGTGTGATGGGTTGACAAAATCACAAAAAAGCAAATGTTCACACACAAACAGTTTACCTGATCCAACAGTATGATGAATGATGTTATCTTTGATGAGGACCCCTTGTGCTCCAAATAAGCCTATAGCAGAGCTAAATCCTTGATGGAAACTGCAGCCGGTAACATAAGATAAGGAATCTTCAACCGATGGACCTGTGTCTAAGAATGCCACAGAATATCTAGGATCATAAAAGTCTGTCCAGCCTTCTTGACCAGAATGGTAGAACTCAACATTAGAAATACGTCCATAACCTGAAAGAAGTAATCAATTGGATATTAATAATTGAAGGCCATGGTGCTGGAGGTGTTTATATAGGAAGATGCATATGTTGCAATACAGGTTTTCAAGTTGATGCAAATTTTCATTTGTTAGTGAGAAAGTAGGAATGAAGTCGGAATGAGGATGCTAATTAAAACATCCTCATTTGAACACCGCCTGCTTTATACTAACATTGAACATTATCATTCAATAAAACATTCAGGAACAAGATGTCTGCATCAGCTTAAAGAATGGTATAAATTATTTTACCTAGGTACATCTCCCCATCTTGAAAGAATCGGCCAACGATAAGACGAGCACCAAACGACTCTTCAATGAGATCAGAATAATCAGCGCCCTCTATTTTGATGTTTCTTGTAAGTAGAGCAACATCTGCTTTGAGACCGTATGTGTAGGTTACTTCACCATCTGTGGCTGTGTGCTCACCAACTGAAAGAAAAACATGACGATATAGAATAAATAATCTATTCTGTTGTTAATCAGTGATGAATCCACACTTAACAGTAGTGTATACACAAACACAAGTAAACAAAAGCGTGCATTTATATTTTGTACCATTGGCTACTACCAAATCGAGCACTTACAGCTATTGGCACTGTCAGTTACAACTTGTTTAGCTCATTAATGTTTGTATGTAAATGACCTAATTCACTGACAAACTACGCTCTTTTCATTGGTGGTTGTACGATGATCAGACCGTCCATTTGCTGTCAATCTTGCGGTCGAGAAGGTTGTTGTTTTTCCAATACAAAACAGCTATGCTGCGCATTTACGTGCATCAGTGCACCATGTGCGCGAGTGCTTACGTTTCAAACAATAAGTGACAAACAAGATCTCGGTACATGATTGGATGGCTAAAGTCATGAATATTCAGCAGCATCTCATTAAATTCTATATTTGGTAGTATACATAAAATCCGGAATCTAAGTAAAACATTAAACAAGGAATAGAGATTGATCAAGACCATATATTTGAGCACCCCCATTGCTAGAGAATTAATCACCATCGTTGGCTGTTACTTACATGTGTACAGGCTTGAATCAAGACTATAACAGTTGACAAGGTACTAGTACTAACTGCTTATTGTCTCCTGTATGAAACCTAAGAAGCTGATCCTGCATGGTTATGATGGTTATTTCTAGATTAACACTGATTAGGGTTCTGCCCTATTAAGCTACTTGCAGTTCCGCCATTATGCACTATGTGCGGGAGAGCCTCGAACTGGCAGCATACATGAAAGGAAGAATTATGTAACCTTACACAGAACGTTATGACTAGTTCAATTCCCATTCATGTATGCTGCCAGTTCGAGGCTCTCCCACACATAGTGCATAATGGCGAACTGCAAGTAGCTTAATATAGAGCTCCATTCTTGAATATTTCTAAACAGTGTCTTATGGTGTGCCTTAAGCCATAGTAACCAGAGATTTTCTGTAAAGTGTATTGAGGCCTGGAGATTTCTTGTAATGCACTATGAATCTCCGTGTTTTTTAAGCTACATACTTACCTAAATGGCTATACTCAAATGTTGCATTCAACACAAATGTCCTTGCATTTGTTACTGATAGAATCTTGAATGTTTCGGTATGCCATGGCTCATAAGAAGTAGATGTCACCATAATCTCATCACCTTCCTCCCAATCAGTATCCTCTTCAACTGTGATGGTCTCATCACCAGGTGCCACAGGTGTTGCTAGGTGTGTCCAGAACACACTGCGATTCTGACCATGAATGTCAAGACCACCAAATGAACCTATGGGGTAAAATTGTTTTTGTGTAGTACATGGTTGAAATTTTAAACTGATCATAAAGGAGGATATCATAATTGTATAGAGTTATTTGACAAGTTTGATATGCATGCATACTACCATTTTAGTTTGGTATTTCATGTAAATCAATATACTATATGAGTAAATCAAAGTATAAGATAGGACTCTTTTAACAGCAAAAACAGAATACCAATATCTGTGACTAAATACTGAATTATCAAACTCATACAGGGTGTGTTTGAATTACAAATGAACATAGCATGGCAATTTCAAAGTTTTCAAATTTAAGTATAAGTCATTCATACTGTATACAGGGTATATAATGTGGGTTTGATTGCCCACAAGAAAACTATAACACATAAAATTGAAATACCCAACAAATGAAACAAAAACCTGGGCACTTAATATCATCACCTCAAAGGCAATTGATTAAATATGCTAACAAAACCACTAATTGATTGATGATTGATTAACTTTTAGTTGGTTGTTTAATTGATTGTTTAATTGATTGATACCTACCTATTGCTTTGGATCCTAAGTTTGGACCATTAGGCAGAGGAATATCTTCAGTAAAATGATTTCCTTCTAGTAGAATATGCACGTTATGGGTGAAGGGTTCCTCTTCACTGTAGCCAATAATTAAGCGCCCTCCTTGTATCAGTATGTATGTTGCAGTAATGTTGAAATCATGAGTGTCATCCAATTCCAATGTGCCGTATATGAAGAGTTTTCTCATGACGGGTAGGTCAGTGTCAGCCACAACATATGTGCCTGTAATAAGGAAAATAAAGGGACTCCTGTCAAGTGTGCTGAGTCAGTTGACCAAACATCTGAAGGTCAATATTAACCTATTCTTTTTACTTAACGTGAGATTACACTAAAGGCAAAACAGAATTATTGTATATATAACAGATGTTCATACCTAGTGGTAATGAATAATAATAATGTACACTGAATATTTGTGCTTCAATTTTTTTCCCAAAAAATCAAGTGCTATTTTGAGTAGGTATTGGTATAAATAAGATATGATCAATGAAATTTATCCAATTTATGTTTTCCTCTAAATTGTCTTACCTGGCAATATCATCACATCTTCACCATCTTGAGGTAGTGCCCCACTGTAACTCCCATCACCTGTATTACTCCCCCACCCAGCAGGAGTATTTTTCCATGTCTTAACATTTGACCACAAAGACACATTGCTAGGTCGACTTGAGGTATTGGTACCAACATCTGGCAGTTCTGGAGGGGGAGAAGGCACAGGCGGTATACAATCCTTGTAGAAGCAACGATATACGTCAAGATTAACACTTAGGTCGGCATTAGAGCGACCTTTGCCTGAAACTGTAACACAAAAGAAAATAAATTATTGCAAGCAAATTAATAAAAGTAAATTTGTGCAAATGTCAAGTCTTCCTCTCGCACTACTGTATAGCATGAGATTTTCATGAGGATTTTATTTTTGCAGGTAATTTTAGAACCATGAAATTAAAAATCTGCAAAAATATTTTTTACTGATAGGTTTTAATGTGTAACTGTTTATTATCACTAAAATAAGAAACTGTAAAACTCCAAACAGAAAAATTAGTACCACAAAAATATCACGCTTTATAGTATTTGAAAGACCCAAATTGAATGATAATCAAGCATTTAACACATGCAAATTTCACAAGTTTGCTCATATATTATCAGCAAACATACATTACATGAAAATCACAAACAAGCAAACAGTAAGATTTAAAAGTTTTCATTGTATAATTCCAAGAAAAAACGTAATGTTTGCCATACAGTTTCGGCAATCCAATCTGTTGCCTTTCTCAATGGTGTATGTCAATCGATCCTTTGTTGGATTGTATGACATCATCAGAAGATGATGACGTCATACCATCTAACAAAAGGTCGGTTGACATACACCATTGAGAAAAGACAACAGAAACTGTATGGAAAATGTGAGCTTTTTCTTGGAATTATACTATGAGAACTTTGAAATCTGATTATTGTATTCCTGATGAATCTCTTCAATAAGCACACAGTAACAAGATTGGTTAGGTACATGATGAAGATAATGTTTTATCCTCCATTAGCATTTTGGCAAAATTCTGTGACAAACATTTACCTACAAACAGGAATGAAAATAGACTATACTTACTGAGATATGTGAAGACCTTGGTACTGTTGTCAAAATTCCAGTCTCCGTGATCATCAGCATCGTAGCTTGGAATCGCTGCGGTGCCATTTCGTATGTCACCAGTCAGGGAAAATGCATCAGGTTTTTGAGTAAGATTATGATTCATCAGGACAAAATCTCCGTCACTGAACTCTTCAAATCTAGCATTATAGCTTATATTGGTCAGATGATCACGGTCTTCAAAGAACCAGCGGTAGTTATCTCCATCGATGAGTGTGATCATCCATCCAAGGGGATGTGTAAGCCTCTTCTTTTGATAATTGATGTAACTTACTCCATTGTCATTGATAAATACAGTACGCTTGTATAAAAGCGATGTTGGATGGGGATTATTGAATGCCAAACGATGTAATGTTATGGTTTCATCACAAACGGCTCCAGGCAAGCCGCTGGACCCAAAGTCCGAATTGCCCCATTCACAGTGATCTGCTGGAAGGTTAGGATTGTATGGGAGCAATTTATAATCAGCACTTTCCCCTAATAGGGTACCATCAAGATCTTCCAACCAGCATTCATGTTGCCACTTCCATCGGGCTTTGTTGGGTGAATTGTAATACTCAATATTTTGGAATCTGCTTTGGAAACCGCCCTGATCTGGTTTGCAATGGCCACAAGCACGGATTGCAGCACATCCATCCCGATCAAAGTTCATAAATTTGACGCCATCAACGGTAAGATGTCTGCTTTTGGGAAGTTGAACTCCTGCTCCTGTACAAGAGCTAGCAGACACAGCAATGTCACTGTGACCAATGATGACAGAATTTTGAATTAATGGACCACCCCATGCATCCCATGAAGTTGAGTATTCCAAACCAGCAGCGGTTGCATCTGATATTAGGAAATTGATAAATCGTACAGCACCAACTTCAACTGCCTCTGCACCTCTCTCCACATGCCAGGCAGTAAGGTTATAATACTCTGCAGGAGCAGATGCCCATGCGTTACATGCCCCACCTTGTTTTGGGTAATAAACAGGGAAGATCCATATACCATACCAGCCCTGGTTATGGACTGTGTTATTGTAGAATTCCAGAACTGGAATATTCCTGGGACAGATTTGGTTTGTGAATGAAGGACCTTCTGGATGTACAGGAGCCCTATACCAGAAACCAAAATGAGAGCCGCCAGCAGCTGCGTTATGTCGGACATAATTGTCTGCATTTGTGATCCAATATGCTGCCGGAGTAACATCAACGTTAAGCAGACTGCTACTTGAGCGGATAAATATGGCTAAATTGTACTGGATGATATTTTTGTTTCAATGCCATCTTCTAAGAAGTATGCGTGACCCATGACATTATAAGCAACATTACGCTCCACAAGGAGATGATGCACAGCATGAACGGTAACAGCTCTGTTGAAGGTGTGATGAATAGCACAGCCACGCACATAATTACCGGTCACATTACCGTTGAGATGGAAATGAATTGCGTAGCGACCCAAGCGGAAAGCTTGACCTGCGTGAGTGACCTCTATGTATGAGAGACGTCCAGTGGCAAGATGTTTGTCTGGTTCTCTAGCAAATAACATAATGGCAGAACCATACTGGTCACTTGCAGTCTCTTCCCCAAATCTACCTCTGAAACAGGTCTGGGTTGCAAATTGATCTGTGGGTGGAACATATGGTTGAGTAAGTAATAAATATGACATTCTTTAGAAGTTACAAGCAGAATAATATGGCACCAAATTGAGGGATGATCAATTGTAAATTTGATTTTTCATCTCATAAATTGTGTATCCATATTATGGAATACATTTTGCCTAGTTACAAAAATGGGAAACCAGTTCTTAAGCTTTCAAATATGTTTGTTTCCCGTAACAAAAAAAACAAACAACAACAACAACAAAAACCCAATATGCAAGCTGCTTTTCCCCCTAATCATTATCATATTCTCTTATTAATATTTTTGTCACAGTTTATGGTAAAATATATTTCAAATCATACAAAAATATGGTAAAATCAATTGCAAAATAGGTTAGGTATACATCTTAAACTTAGTATAAACATAAGATTAATTTCAATGTAATTTAAATACTTTCTTCTAAAACCAAATAAATTGATCACAAAATTATTTGATCACTAGTTATTCTTTGGCTCACTTGACAAAGGAAGAAATAAATTTTCCCTGATCAGGATTTGAACCTGGGACCTCTGCATCTATGGTCCAGCACCATTACTTACTTGTATCAAACTCTGCATCACATGCTTCAATTGTCTCTGTCCATTCAGAATGAACTGATCCACGGACAACCACATTCCTGGTAAGCAAACCAACCTCTGCTCTGGTTTCCAAGGTAACACCATCTATAGTCTGAAGCACAGAGATGTGCTCATACTCAACAGCCGGTTCAAAGGTCAATGTCATGCCATCAGCAGAGACACCTGCAAGTTGATCAGTCATCATATTTTAGGAGCTATGTACAAATATTATAGTAGTCAGAGTACATACTGACATAGTTTAGTCTTTTTCGTAAATGATCCTGTGTCATATACTGGGGTACTCAAAAAGATGGCTTTGATACATTTTGATGTGCAGCTTGGATTTCAAAACACGGTCTCTTGAGTATTCCTTCACTTAGAAGATTCAATTAGGTCTTAAATTGAGGCTAATTTCTTCTATATTACTCATGTTTTTAACCTGTTTTAAAATTATTTTTAATTATTTTCTTATGAAGTTTGGCATGAAATGTGCCAAGGGTGGCTGAGGATTAGGGGGAGGAGGATTAGGGGGAGGGATTCGTATCGTAAAATGATCTAAAATCCCCATTAAAAATTTGAATCTAGTAAAAAAATATCTAAATGAACTCCCAGACATCTAAACCAAGTAAATAAATACAGGTCATTTAAAAGACTAATACTTGCTCAGAATGATTGTAAATATGGAAAAAGAGGTGGGGTTAAATCCCTTTGTGATTTGTGATTGTTTTTTTTTTTTTTTTCTCATTTTTTCACCGATTTCGATAGATAAGGTTTCATAATGCTCAGGAAGATGAACCACTTCAAATGAGACATGTAGGTAAAATGTTTGAACCATTTCATTTTTTTACTTTGTAACACAAAGGTACCCCAGGTTGTGACACAAGACCAAATAAACTATTGAGTTTAAGAAGCAGGTAAGAGTGTTTGAACAAAGGCCAACTCATGATGGCCCAAATTATTATGGCAAATGTCATTATATTGGCTAATTTTTGGGAGCCCATGATGGGTACCCCCTTGGAGTTGAAAAATCATCAAAATAAATTATATTTTCCCATTTTTCAAGGGGGTTGAATGTAATGGCTATCAAAATTGATCTCAATGGCACCTCTTAATTCATGTGACATGGAAGAATATCTGCTGCAAACCCATTGGGATTAGATTTAAAGATCAGGGTTTGATTTACCTTTTAGGATAGAGAAGAGATTAAAGTTAGGATTATAGTTAGGGATGGCTTTAAAACTCATCTGCCAATTGACCATCGACACTATGGCAGAAATGACAATTGTGTCTGGTTCAAATATTACAACAGAATGCAGTTTAACCACCGGTTCAGCAAGGGGACAGGTGGTCAACCAGCGGCTCTATCCGACACTTATGTGACACTTAGGTGACATTCCTATGACACTCATGTGACACCCACCCTCATATCTTACCTGTGATAGTCAGTTCTTCATTCTCCCGCTGACTGTGCCTATGGGTAGTTGCTGCAATTACAATTTGGTCACCAATCTCCCATGTGACTGGTTCTACTAACGTCATGGAGGTATCACCAGCGTTAATTGTTTCAGCTAGGTATGTCCATGTCACTGGAATGTGTTTGCCTATAGATTGAAAATAACAGGGATGTGTTAGATGCATGTACTTGTTTTCAAATGACCTAAAATTTCAATTATTGCAAGATCGGCTTGCAGTTAAAAATACAAGTATCAATAGGAACATGAGATCATTATCATCATAAGCACATTAATATGCCATTTCCACCACAAGTGTTGCAAGACTGAAGTCATAATTATTGGTGATAGTTGGGTCTTTTGACTAAGACTTGGTGATATATTAAGTTCATAACTATGTGCTCCTCCAGTAGTTTACCACACTATAATACTTACCATGCAAGTCCAGAGTGCCCTCTCTAACAGCCAGTGTTTTTGCACCATACAATGGCAGTTCCTTGGATCTCACATGACCATGCATCATAATAGTAGCTTGATGTTGGAAGGGCTCCTGCTCTGTACCGACTTGAAGTAATCCACCATCAACAATTAGAATGTATTCAGAGTTGAGGGTGAGGTCTACCTCATCAAAGATGACACTACCACCTGTTGTATGATCAAAGCATTAAAGTCAAAATTGATACAAACACTAACAAAAAAGTAGGCATTATTCTGCCTATATTATACAAAAATTAAAATGAATTTGATTTATAACCACTCATAGGCTATATTATTTAGTTACAATATGGTCTGATTTTCAAATGCATGATTTTGTTTTTTGATTGGAAAAGTTTCCCAGATTAACTCTTGTGTACCTTTCATAAACATTTAAAACATATTTGAGAGATTCTTTCATAAATTTTGCAATACACACCAGCCATTTTGTCAGGAATTTGTTTGGGGCTACAAGCATGTATACCTGCAGTCCTGCAAACAATATGGTCGTCAAGTTAAAGTAGTGTAAAATTTTCAAAGGAACGTTAAAACAATGGTTGTCATCCGAATCGAACTCCTAACCCTACGGTTAACATCAATATCTTGTAATGAAATCATGCCAACTGTCCAAATTCAAATAAAAAAGTCTTCTCCATAGAATTAAATTAGTAATAAAACATTCAAAACCTGATTAAGAGATGAAACATTTTGTACTTACAATTTAATCTTTCCCTGGAAGTGAAAAGGACTTCTCTAGATTAAATTTTACTTATGTTTACTGACCTAGAGTACCAACTAATTTTAAAGCGGAATTTTTACTTATGTTCAACCTCCTATCAAGGTGATACAATTATTTCATAATAAATTCAAATAAAGTAGACTATATATTCCATACCTTGAATAAGCAGCATTTTTAGGATGGGTGTGGTGGTATCTAAAAGCAATGTTTGCCCATCAGGAACGACAACAAAATCGCCCTCTATTGGTGGGTCATATCCACCCCATGTATACCTAGATGACCACACATCTACATAGTAGTAAGAAGCATTCTCCTGAAACATATGTAAACAAATTTCTTCCATGTTAGAATAGTGAAATTTTGGTTTTGAGGAAGGAAATAGTATATCTTTCAGTGATTTATTGGTATTCATTGTTAGTAAAATTGTAACAAATTGTGAGAGTCTGGTGAATAGCTAATCTTCATAAATCCACATAATATAATGTCACTCTGCATAGCAATAATACTATAAATAAACCTTAGTGGTGCTTGAGACTGAATTCAGAAAGTTCTTTCTTGTAACCCAAAAATGTTAGAGTAAATACTGTTTTGTCCAAAAAGGATTTGATGAGACACTTGTCAGAAAATGTGAATATTTGTAGAAACTGACCACTAATTTCATATTTGACTGAGGATGTTTGTTAGTCATATATCTGGGCCAGATATTAACCCTACCCACATAAGGCAGTTGACTTCGAAGGATCATTTAAAATCAAGAAAGAAACAAACTAAATTAATTTCTATAGTGCATTTATGCCATCTTAGTAGTAAAGGTTTTGGAAAGACATTCAAATATGTCGCATACTGTTATACTCAAGGGTATCAGCAATGAAGTGTGCTAGGAGATGGTTGTATGTAGTAGTTTATTTATTCCCTAATCAATAGGATGACAAGAAAAACTAAGAAAAATAAAAGCCCTACACATGCTTACAAAATTTTGAATACTTACCCTCAGTGCAACCCCTTTGTTAGGTACATCCACCCTTACAGTGGTTTCAACAGAAGGAGAGTGTGCACCTGTACGACAGGAAATCTCAGTAGTAGACTCATACCGAACCACGCATTCAGTCCCTGCTATGTAAACTTTGTTACCAGAGTCTCTGATGTTATAAAAACACAGAAAATAGAGTCATGAATGATTTTACCATAGAATTGCCACTTTTATCAATATGGATTTTATGTAACTAGTAATGAAATGAAGTTGCTCATACTTTCTGTATTGTTAAATAGGCATGTTTGCCTGATTCACTATTAAAAGCCATAATGTATGATCACATTTTAAATTTGTTATTCTTTACCCCAAATGCTGAAATAATATTAGTAACAACTGTCAGGAAGGGTTTCTGTCCACATTAAACTGAAATAACAAGGTAAAGTGAAAGAAACTCCATGCTAAATTGGCTTTTTAATGTGGGGGACCTGAAGTCGCAATATGATTTTGACAAACACAACAAATTTGGCTGATTCCATTTAGGTGTAAATTGGATTATGTATAAACATTACAATATATATCAGCTTTGAAAAAAGAAAACAATTTCATAATATAAAAATGTACATTATGGCTTTAATCAAGGATTGTATTGTTGGTAATATTATCCCTTAACTTAATTAAAATATTATTAGGCAAAAAAAAAAGGTTTGTCTCAAAGCTCACGAGTGGTTTGAAAACAAATGCGATTTTTTTTTTATTCCCGACTATTTTGAGAAAAAAAGTCTGATTTTCGCCGAATTTTTCCGGAAAAAAATATGAAATGTTTTTTTTTAAATAAAAAAAAATGTCTGCATTTCTTTTTTTTTAAATCTTGCGATTTTACAAATTGTGCGCAAGCTTTTTTTGGCTTTACCATTATTAAACTACATGTATTGACTCATTAGCAGAAATACCAGATAGGTTAGTAATAAGCACATGGAGTCGGTCCTGTCAACAGAATCTTGACATCATGGAATAAACCAAAACATCTTATCTGTCAGTAAATTCATAAGATTGTTTTAAACCACCAAATATATTCAACATAAATAATTGTCTCATGTAACTTACCCAAATCCAGTTCCTGTAATATTCAATGTAGTGCCACCCCCTGTGCCACCTCGTGGTGGGTCAATCAGCTCAATGACAGGTGTAAGGTCCTCTCTGTATTGCCATGCATCGGATTCAGTTACAGTGGCACCACTGTCGATAGTCACAACAATATCACAATCTTCTGTGCTTCCGGTACCTAAACAAAATACAAAATAACACAAATATTTGCAGTATACTTTAAAAAGTGCCATTATCAATGTGCAAAAAAGTACAAATCGGGTGAGTATAATGTCATACTTAAATAATGGCCATTATCTTTAAAAAAAACGATGACCTTCTGAGAGACACCACAACCATTACATTTAGTCCGGTGGCAGACCAAAGGTTTTGCCAATTAAAGTGTTTTTGTTTGTGGATTATTGCTCTATGGGAGGTACAAAATCAGATTGCGAGGGGTGCAGAATTTGTCAACCTGGGCAATTTGAGATATCAAAGGTCAAAGTTTATACAGGGGTCAAAATTAAAAACTTGTAAAATTTTGTCCAAACCTATGTCAAATTATTCCTCTCGTCAAAGGATTCAGAAAATATATAGTTTCACGTATCTAGGACTTATTGTTCTGGAGTACGTTTATGAGCAAAAAGTTCATAGGTTAAATAGAGAACTCCACAGAAAATAGACAAATGTTTCAATTCTACAATAACTCTAATAAAGAATAGTTTGAACCACCTAGAATGGCTTGTTGCCTAGGTAACACATCAAAATAGGTAACTGCCTATTGAGTCCTACTGATGTTGACCTTTTACCATACTGTTACTATTATGAGTCCAGCCCAATCTCTTTGGTACCAACATGACATATTGTTCATAACTTACCTAAGCTTGGAGGGACATCACATTCAATGACATTCTCAGTTATGTTAAGGATATCGCATACATTGTCACATATAGTCACTGTTGTGTCATCTGCTGTACCAAAACCAGCTCCTTGGAGTTCAAGGGTTGGGCCACCTCCAAAACTTCCTACAAGTGATAAAAATGTACAAAATATATATTAATGGAAAAAATTATGACTAAAACGTGACTTTAGTGAGCATGAATGTCCTTTTTCTTGTTAGATGGAATGCACATTTTTGTAGTGTTTTTACTTATCTACTTTTTATATTACTTTGTACTTTTTCATATTTTCCTTTGACATGTTTTCAAAAATGCTTATTTTCTTTACCTTCATCTCCACTAGCTATATAGTTTGACCTATTCATGAAACTCTAGATAAAACCATGGAGAAATTTGTTTGAAAATATACTTTTTTGAAAATAGATTTCATTTTATTTGATTGTTTTCCATACAGCTTCAATGATGTGCATAAATAAATTCATCAGGATTGTCCAAAATTCGTTATTTGCAAAAGTTCTTGTGTATAAATCCAAAAATTATTGGATATAATGATGTTAAAACATACCTCAATAAGAGGTATCTCAATTTAGGAATTTTTAACATCATTATATCCAAGAATTTTTGGATTTGCACACATGAAGTTTTGCCAATTATTATTCAATGCTGGGGTTTTCCTTAATCTTTTTTAATCTGCTAGACCATTTGTAAAATTTATAGAAAAAAACCACAACCTCCTACTTTTTTTTACATGTATTTTTATTCACCCTAATTAATAGTCTCTGGAATTAGTGATTACAAATCTTGTTACATAAATAATGGCATTAAATGGGCACTTTGTGATCCATACCCTCAATTTTCTCAAAAAAAGTTGAGATTTTTATACCATCAGAAACCTCTGGCTATATAATATTTGTGTGCAAAAAAAATGTTTTGCAGGTTCATACGCTTAAGCAAAAATATTGTCAAATTCTGTTAACAGAACAAAATTATAGCACAGTGGCATATGGAGCCTTTGTAATACACATAATCATGCATAACTCGCAAATGCAAAATCAGAATCAACTGAAATTTTGGTAATAAAAATACTCCTTTAATACAAAAATATCACACAAGGCAGCTATGTTTTGCAACTGAACTCTCCCAATCAACTGTACAGATTACTCTTGAAAATATCAATGGTGGTAAAAACATGCCCATCTTACTACATACCTTGAGTGGGTGAAACACTGTTAATAGCTAGTGAGTATTCAAACTCTGTAGATGAGGATGCATAACCTTTGCCGTGTACATGCACCACTACCACGTATGTCCCTGCAGAATGAACTCCAACATCACATTCCAAGCTTGATGCACCTGAACTAGTTACACTGCACTCAACACCATCTATTGTGATAGTGTTTTCAGCATCTGTTGAACTGAAACCTGATCCGCTGATAGTGATATTATCGCCGGATACACCACTGGTAGGAGAAACTGATGTAACAGATGGCGTGTCACCATTGGCATAATCATAGGTTTCAGCTGGATAGTCTATTTCACCCGAAGTTACAACCAAAGTAACTGTTCCCGCTGAGTGACTTGTTGTGATGCAAACAATTTGGGAGATATTGATACTCTGAATGATGCATTCTGATCCACCTATGTCAATGGCAGTATCATCCTCATGGAAACCATTACCAATAATAGTAATTACTTGTCCACCTTCAAGACTACCTGAAACTGGATCCACACTGTCAATAGTTTCATTGCTATATAAGGTAGCATGATCCGAGTCATTAAAAGCACTATTACCAGAGCCTACAATGTTGACAACAAACATGGCATCTCCAACAGGTACATATCCGACATCACATTCAATTGAATCTTCCGCTGCCGATGTGACAACACAGTCAACACCACCAACTGTGACTGTGACATTTGCAGTGTCAGTACTGAATCCTGAACCCCAATGTTGAGTGTTGTACTTTAAGCCAGACATGATGACTGGTGAAACGCTGGAAACAGTTGGTGTGTAGTCTGATGTGAATTCAAAACTGCAGCCTCCTGAACATACTGCTTCTACATTGTTGATTGTCATATCAGGTTCACAGCTACGTACATTACTGGTTGGCATACTTGTCACACAGGTTACTGCAGTATACTCAATGTTTTCAATGACACACTCCCCTCCACAAATTGTTATGCTGATATCGTCATTTGTAGCTGCTGAGAAACCACTACCATTGATAACCAAACGAGTACCGCCTTCTTCAGAACCTTTGTATTGAGACAATTCATATATGGCTGGTACCATACGGAATGTGCGACCAACAGGAGACCTTATTGCATTAACAGCATCTCCTTTGCCAAGAACATTCATATACACATTGTCATAATTTCCGACCGAGAATGTGTCATTTGTGTCAATAACACATTCGACGAGGGTCTCGTTGGCTGTTTGAGCAACGCAATTGTGGTCGATTGATTGTTATCTGATTTTGGCATGTCTCGTACCAAATCCATAACCAGTAATTTTGATGACGGTGTCTGGTGCACCTTGATTTGGTGAAATATCTGTGACAACTGGTGTCAAACAATCCCAAAATGCAAATTGGAATGTGCCATTGTTATTATCAGTAGCAGGCTGTGTAGTATTGCAGTTATCAAGTGGGTTTGTATCAGGGGTACATCCACCTGATGGAGCTGAAGCACCTGCAAAAGAAAAAAATTAAGTTCACTGAATAAAACTGAATATTTATGATTGCAGGCATCTGTAAAACAATGATACTTGTTTTGGTATATGCTAGCATAATATAATGTTTGTGTAAAGATATAATTCTTGTGACTCAATTTTCAAAAATGCCTCCTTAGGCCTCCACAGACCAGATCGTGCCACATTTTAAATTCTTGAATTGACATAATATGAACACAAAATGTATTAATAAAAAACAGATCATTGCATAAGTAGACAGCTTACCAAATTTGAAGTTGGGAACAACCAGTAGATGGTTTTAGTGGTTATGATTATCACATACAAAATAAAATGGACAAAATAGGTATGTAGGCAGATTGTTCAAATATTTAAAATTAAGAATTTGATTGTCCTCCTTAAGACAGCCTAATCCCATTAAGAAATAAGAAAGAACTGGAAGACAAAACTGACACATTGGGAGAAAAAATAAGAGACAAATACAAACAGACACACAGACAGACAAATTGCCATCAGTACCTGAATCTGTGATGTACTCTGCTTCATAGTCACCAACAAAGAGAGAAAGCGTCTTGGCCTGTGATGGTTGTGGACCTACTCTAACAACACCTTTCATATACAAGCTACCTCCGTCAACTGCATTACTAGAGTAGTAATAAATACCTGGGCTACCAAATTTAAATGCATAGGAACCTGTAGAATAAAACAAATACATGATTTATTATATGTCAGGAACCAACTACAACTAAACAATTCACAAAAAGTAACTTCTCCTTTTTGATACAAATGTTAAGGGATCTAAAATGAGCGTTTATTGCGTTTCGACAGTATTTTTTATGGGACATGAGAGCACCTCAGACCTATCGAATTGCATTCTGAATACGATGCATGTCTTTCTGATATCAAATAATTTTCATTTTTTGAAAATCACGATATAATACAAATTTTATGACAAATTATAAAAATTTGATATTTTTCAATTTTTGATATATAACAGTCCTCAAGTAAATTATATAAATCTAATGATATATTCTTAAAGTGTATGTAGCAGGGAGGAAAAGCCGACGGTCAATTGAAAATTTTGACCTTTCATGTTGAAGATATGGATTTTTTCCCAAAAAGTGTTGGTGTTTTTGGAAAAAAAATCCATATCTTCAATACGAAAGGTCAAAATTTTCAATTGATCGTCGGCTTTTCATCCCACCTACATACACTTTAAGTATCAATCATCAGATGTATAAAGTTTACTTCAAGTACAGTTAAATATCAAAAATATCAATTTGTAATGATTTGCCATAAAATGTGTATTAAATTGCAATTTCAAAAATCAAAATTATTTGATATCAGAATGACATTCTTCGTATTCAGAATGCAATTCATATGTCTGATGTGCTCTAATGTCCCAAAATAAATACTGTCCAAACGTTCATACCCCAGCCCTTAATGTGTTTGTGTATATAATTAAAAATGGCATGATATCAAAGTATTAAAGCTTACCCTGTGTGCTCCCAGAGCCAGCATAAAAGCCAGAGCCATCATAATCAGTAGCATCAGCATCAGCAGTCTGGTGGACTGTGTAAGATATGCCATTCACATAGGTAGGGACTGTCCACTGCCAGTTAACAATGTCACCAACTCTAACATCAACAAACTGAGGGTTCCATTTGTAACCAACACCCCAGCCTGAAAATAGAACAGAAAAAAATGTAGCGGATCAGATACAAGACTCTGCTTCTAACAGTCAAGTGTCTTCACAAAGTGAGCCCACTTACTTGAGCGAACTAATCTTGCGCCATAAACCCATGCGTTCCCTACGTTCGTATCTCACACTACTTGAGATACCAGCTGCACCAATGAAGAAAATACAGCTATGTCTCAAAGCCCATGGCAGTTTAAAAAAATAATGCAGAATGAGGGTTTTTTAAGATTTAATTTTTTTAAAGATTTCTTAAAGCAAATTTTTGAATTAAGATGTAATTTTCCAAGTGTTCAAAAGTACACAGCATGAAATTGTGGATGATTTACACAATTGAATCACAAATATCAATTGTTTTATACCTAAATCAAGTCGAATCAAGTAACTTTTCTACAAATTTGTCTCGGAATTTCATGGTTCTATGGCAAAAACTTGGGGATGACAGCCCAAGCTTGCATCCAAAGGGGCTGTAAAGGGGAAGTATATGTCAGTCCTAAGAGCAAATGAATTCAACTACTGGTTTTATTTGATTTATTTGCTTGCCCAAGTTTTTTTGCAAGTATTTATCATCGCTTTCAATCATTTTCATCAAATCCATGGTTCCATCAGGCATGTGATATGAATATGACGGAATGCCATGCATGTGACAAACATGTCCTATAGCATGCATGTGACAGGCATGTCATATAGCATGCATGAGACAGGCATGTCATATAGCATGCATGAGACAGGCATGTCATATAGCATACATGTGACAGGCATGTCATATAGCATGCATGTGACAAGCTTGTCATATAGCATGCATGCGACCAACTATAGAAAATAGTAAACTTACTTTCATGTTTGCCAAGGTTATCAACAGTATGTACAGTTGGCTCTATATCAATGACACATTCAATTTGGTCATCAACGATAGTTTCAATTTCACATGCGATGGTGTCACTGAACTCAATGCTGACCTCCGACTCATCTGTACCAAATCCTGCACCTGTGATGATAACTTTGCTGCCACCTGATAGAGACCCAACATCTGGGGTGATGCTAGTTACTTGTAATAGATATTCAAATTTGCCGATTGAGCTGGAGGAGGCAAACATACAGACAAATGGGATTAGAGGGATTAACACTGATGACTGATATTATACAGACTAAACTAAAATGAAAGTTGATAAACTCAAGCACATTCCCGACCAGCTCCCACAAAATCCAGGAACTATTGGAGCTACCTTTGAGTTAGTTTGATCCAATCACCAGCCTCATCCTCCCCTCCCCATTTTTCTTCAATAAAACTGTGATTTTGGAATCAGAAGAAACTTCACATGTTTCTTATTACCAAGTAAAAATTTAAGAGATGTTATGTTTAGATGGTATGAACAAAAACATGGCGGTTGTCTAAATCTGAAGAATATTCTCAACGCTTCTCATTCGAAGCCAACCAAGCATTGATACAACTCACTCACATATTGTTTTAATAGTAGGCATCAATGTAAGATAAAATACAGAATATGAAAAAGTTGGACTATATCCCTTTAAAGGAAATTTCATAACATTTTGACAAACTTTTGTCATTAGGTTTTTAGTGTTTCTGAATGTGGTATCCACATCACGTATCAAAAGAGTAAAGTGTTGAAAAACTGATGGTTATTTAATCAATGAACAGTGACTTTTGTTAATCCCCATTCTGTGCCGTGCATTTGAAGAAATTCATGGAATAACATGTTAGCTGAAATATAGAGTGATAGTATCCAATATAGGGTGATGGTACCTAGTATCTTAAAACATGACTACAAGATCACACCACATGACCATCAAACTCTAATGGTGACCTGCAGGTCAAATTGCTAGAATTTACATTAATCACACCTACACAGAAACAATGCAATTTGCAGGCAGCAGCTTAATCAGTGCCAATATTGTAATATTGAAACAAACAACTATACAAACATCCAATCCCAAACCAACCTACAAAGGCAATGAGGATAAAGTGCCTTGCCCAAGGACACAACATGTTGGCACAAGTGGGTTTCGAACTCGCAACCTATGGATCATGAGTCCGGCACCTTAGTCACTTGGCCACACATGCTCCACTTATCACTTTTATCAGTTACATCAAGCAGAAAACATTCCAACCTAAATTATTTTTTCCATTATCTTACATAACGCCCGGTATTATCTCTCCAACCACTTTTCTACCAACCTAGGATCAGCGAATCCCTTGTCGACCACCGACACCTCTACATCATAGGCTCCAGGTGAGTTAGCAGGAATCGAACACACAATCTCTGTGTTGGATTGAGAGAGTACTCCGCATTCAACATCCCCAAGGTTGACCATAGCATCACTGGATCCAAAACCCAAGCCTGTGATGGTTAGATTGCCACCACCTATATATGTAAGGGGAAAAGTAATATCTGGTTAACTTTACAATTATTAGAATGAGAGTGGCTAAACTTAAGTATTTTTAGAAGTCAATTTTGAGTTCAGTATTTCTGCTTTGAAAGCTTTTTTTGGCCTTATCTTGAAAAGCACTTTGCTGCAAAGTCCCCCCTTTTGTTGTGCTGCATCACATAGGATAAAAGGTCTATACTACATAATACATACCAAATACACTGCTGTTTCTGGGTTCAAAATCAGTGATAGTTAATACCAGAGAATCATCAAAGAAGAAGATATCATTGGCAGTAACGGCTACTTGATTATCAACAGATACAATAACATCTGCTGTAGTAGAACGCGTTTTCTACGACTGGAACCCTGAAAGCAAAACAATACAAATCATTTAGTGTGAAAAGGATGAATGCATGATAACGGGTTTGCAAGTTTTAAGTTTCTCTTAAATTACCTCATTTTTTTAAAACAAAATTAAACATTTTACTAGTATTTGGTAGCACATTTTGTTTGGCATAACTGGTCCAATTACTGAAGTCACACATTCATTAAGGTATCCTCTGTCAGAAGGGAGAGAAATTGTTTAGCTATGTTTTACAAAATCCAAAATGAGTTGGTAGGAATCAACAAAGAAGCCTATATTCAAACTTCTTCTGCTGCGGGTTTGAGAAGAAACCACCACCTACATGTTGAAATTCCATTCATCAAGAAGGACGTCTATAAAACTCATTTTTCCCAAGAACTGGAAGGGCATGGAATTCCCTCACTCAAACCACTATATCAGCCCCATCTTTAGATATTTTCAAGAAAAACCTCTAGCTTGCCGGTCACCAAATAGTTAGCGATTTGCGGTTTTCGCCCTGCTGACTACAACTTCAGAAGGTTCAGAAGGTTATTTGGCTCTAAACATACACTGTGTCATGGTGTATGTGCTAAAAAACACTGTCTAAATCATAATAACTTAAAATTAGCATACATCAAAATCCCATTTACTATTACTATATCATACTTACACCTCCAAGAGCAATTTTGCAGACAATTTCATCATAGCAGACAGACAAGATCCTACAATTCTTGTCACCGACGGCAACCATGACTCTATCGTCAGCATCATCACCACATGGGAATCCATAACCACTGACGGTAATTTGTGTCCCTCCTGAAAACATACATCAATAAAAGGCATCAATTAAAAACAATTCTATTTCAATCTGCCTAGTCTTATCAACAAACCACAGCAGGACCTCATTAACACAAAATTGGTTACAGCCTTAGATTTTACTTTGTGTTAACAGGATTTTGTGTCATCAGGTCTTTATATGCTTGGGACTTGGTAAAGCATTGTGTGTTATCAGAAGTTTTATTTTAACAGATTTTGTGTCAACAAGTTTCCACTGTTTATAAAACAGACTATGGTGATGTGAATATAATTTTAACAAAAACTATCAATGTATCAGCTTTAGATGAATTTTTACTCAAAAACAAGGACAGAATGGCTTACAAAAAAAAACATTTTTGGTATTTCAAGGACACTTTAAAAAAAATTACATCCATTTAATATTTTGCAAGGAGAGGACATTTAAATGAAAAGAAAAATGATTTTGGATAAAATTTACCCCATTCTTCCATGAAATTGTGAATGATTATACAATTATTAAATCAGTGAGTGGATTCACTGGGAAATGAAAACACTTACCCACTGTACTGCCATTTTCTGGGTCCACACCGATAACACCGGTTTCATACTCAAATTGAACATCACCTGGTAAAACAAGAAGATATTATCAATTCATTGTTTTTGATCTGATATTATTAATTTAATCAAACAAAGCATTTGTCATAGAAAAAGAACAACATGAACAACTAAATAACTTATTTAAAACAATGAACGTTACTGCCACATTATTCAAAAATCTTATTATTTGCCAAAACTTATTTAAGTAATATAAAGTAGCAACTGTCAGGAAGGTTTTCTGGTCATTGTAAGCTGACATAATGAGGTAAAATGAAAGATAATCCATGTACTATCATGGCTACTTAATTGAAGTGTTCTATGAGGGATTTCTATATCTTATTACAAGATTCCTCTGTTATCCTATAGTCTGCATACCTTTCTCGAGTCAGTAATTTAGATATTGTTTTTTATTGTATCTCTAAATGTAATGATGAGAAGTATATAAAAGTATAGAAATGATGCAAGGAATCACACTAGCATAACAGATTCCTGCAAATATTA
The DNA here is from genome assembly GCF_039555335.1 of Amphiura filiformis. Classification (NCBI taxonomy): domain Eukaryota; kingdom Metazoa; phylum Echinodermata; class Ophiuroidea; order Amphilepidida; family Amphiuridae; genus Amphiura; species Amphiura filiformis. The sequence continues at coordinate 69,356,806 of NC_092630.1, forward strand.
ACAGTTTTTGAGAAAATCTCAAAATTTGATTTTACTTTACTGACTCAAGGACAGTACACGGACTATACGGTTGCAAACTCCATACTTGATTGCATCTACAAGAGTGGGGAATGGCATGCGTCACTAAGGATTAAATAACAAGTTTTTCATTAATCATCATAATTGTCTTACCATTTGGGTATGCAGCAAACCCTTTAGAATCTACATTGACAACCACTGTATAATTGCCAATTGCACCTGGGCCAACATCACATTCCAATGACGTCTCTGATGCACTGGTGACATCACAAACTACGCCCCCTATAGTCACATTATTCTCTGACACATCATCACTGAAACGGCGTCCTGAGATTGTAATGCTGGTACTATTGTATTGTGATCCTATGCAAAAAAAAAGAGTTTCAAAATTGTTCATGAATTTAAAGTTAAAGGTAGTTCTGGCAAATGAAAATATTATATATGACATGATTATCATTGTGGCTAGCACACTGTCAATGCCAATGCCCGGTGCCATTTAACTTTTTCGCCAACATTTTACCACCTATGCCAAATGCCATTAAAAAATGCAGCATTTTCATTAAGAATTTAAAAACGACTGCCCCTGTCATTCTTAGTATCATAAAATAATTTCTTAGCAACACATGGTAAAAGTGTGATGTGATCAAGTGCCACCATCTTTTGTTACCTAATGTTGGTGTGATGGAGTCAATTTCTGGTGTAGATTCAAGATCATAAGAGAAAGCACATGATCCATTAACAGCACAAGTAGATGGGATGTAGTTCACCATAACCTCAACCTAAACAAACAGACAAACAAACAGGCAACAATACAATGGTATTAAATCACGGTAGTATGGTACATTGCACTTGCAATTAACGTTGCAATTTTCAATTTGATTATATATTAAATTTCTTGTATTCAGAGAGAAAAAATAATAAATATTAATTTGAAAAAGTTGAATCTGAATCTGTGACAAAGATGGCAAAGATGTTATTACCTGTGGTTCATCATATGGCAGACGCAAGAATTCCCCTGGTATGGGTGCCATAAACAGTCTACCTTCAACAGTTCTCAATTACTTCAGCTGTAACATCAGTACCTTCGATTTCTGTCCCATTGATCTAGAATAAAACAAGAAAATATACTTAATATGACCCGACAAAGTTGTTGGGAGCAACCATAGAATAGTGTTTGCCACACCCATGTCCCTCACACTAATCTACTTAAAAAAGTTTTAATACTGACCATAACGAACAATACCAATCCACTGATACAGCACCTACAGCTAAGAAGCCTCTAGACCAGGCTTATCTTTAACATTCAAATAGTGAATATTTATGCATTCATACACTTTGTGTACCCCTTCAAATCCAAAGTATAAACCAACACGATTATGAGAATGTACATGTTCAAATTTGATATAGAAATACCCTATATTTTCATCTGGGGTGATGAGGTCTAATAGTAGTTACTAGTGAAAATATTAAATTTTTGATCTCTACAAGTCCCCCCCCCCTCTGTTTTTGATTCTTGAGCACCCTGGTGGGAAAAAATTGGGTCAACAATTCAACAAAATTGAGACACACATTGTTAAAAAGTCTTCCAAAAAATTAGAATTACGCTGCTTGTAATTAAAGTGGACATCACACAAGCGGGTAAATAACGAAGGTTTGTAAATACAAATAATATAGAATTTAAGTCATTTATATTCATAAATATGCAAATAGCACAACACAAACTATTATTGCCTGGGCAATGTGTTTTACCCCTTCAGAGGACAAAATCACAATTGAAAGGGTACAAACACTTGAAATTGCTTAAAGAAATCCCTGTTTTAAGCCCTTAATGTTAATTAACTAACAAAGAAAATAATAGCGAAAGTTTATAAACAGTATAAAACACAATATCATATCAAAACTTGAAACTGATAAATTCATTAATCAAATCCATAACACATAATATTATAATACCTCCAGGATTGGTTGCCTGCCACCTTTGGTTGTCCATTCTATGTCCCATGTAGACTCGTAGCAACTACTTTCTTTATGTACGACAACAGTGCCTGTATCTAGGAAAGATTCCAAGGCTTCTTTCATCTGATTGGCTGATGTTCCGATAGCAACTGTCAAAAGATGAAAAATACATAAATGTACATGATGCATTTAGTTTACATATATATTCAGCCATGTCCAAAATCACAGAGCAACTTGCCTTGGGTTGAAATAGTAGCGACATGACACTGAACATGCTAAAAACTTGTAAGCAATATATATGTCAGTTAGTCTTACATAAGAGAGTGATCAAAACAGAATAAAAAATATACTACTTGAAGTGTACTGCTTGGTATGATACAACCATGTATTCCAAGTACAGATCTTCACACACATGCTGCATGTTTCTATTGGAAAAAGGTTGCAATTTAGTTTAGAGTGTTATCAGTTAACATGCTTAGTAGAAACAGATCAGTTTAGAGACAGTAACTATTAAAGACCCATTCAGTGATTCCAGCGCAAGTGTAAAAAATATTAAAATTTTTGTATCAATTGCTTAAAAATGAAGGATAAATAATTCAAATTATTGCTAGGTTATTTTGAAACGAAAAATATGGCAAAAAAACGAAGAAAACATCAGTATTGACTAAGTTGAAGCCCCATTGAAAAACATGTAGCTAATTTATATACTGTCAGTATATAAATTACAGATTCATGAAAAATGTCTTATTTAGTCATAAATACACGGCTTTCGGCTGAACCCAAAGTGTGCAAAGAAATAAATAGAGAGCAGTGCTTTGCAATGCAATTCAATACAGATAAATGCAATAAAATCATATTTAATGAATACTAACCCTGAACCTCACTGCCATTACTAGAAAGTACAAATGGACCAGAGATTGGTACTGTAGCTGGTGCCGTCCTAGTCACTTCAATTGTGAAGCCATTTCCCTTATATAACACGTTATCGCTGTCAAGTTCTGCAGACCCGTCAGCGACACTGGCATCCTGGAATCCCAGCAAAGGGAATCCATAACCACAACTACCAGGAGTCATAGCGATGTCAAAGCCAAGTGAAGTATTGGTGACCGTCACATCAGAAACAAGGATGCCATCTAGGTCAGCTGGGGCTTGGACTCTAGTATCTGATAAAAAATGTACATATAAAGCAATGAGAACTTCATTGTTATCTTAATAACCTTTACACGCCTCCCTATCTCTTCTCCCCATCTACTTAACCATCCTAGTATTTCTACAACCACTACTTCTGTTGCTAGAAACACCAAATGTAATTGGTTGTATTGTTTATTGCAGTGGCGTAGCACCATAGGAGCACAGGGGGTCTGTTCCCCCTTGAATCAATTTGAAAATTTAGAATAGAAATTTAGAATCCCATAGGAAAATTGCCATAAAATGGCCTGTGCCCCCTCCCATCATGCCCAGTGGCCCCCATCAGGCCCAGTGCCCCCAGTCATGGACTGGTTATTGCTTTATTTTAATTTTATGGCTTCTATGGTGCATCAATTTCATACAATGACAAAGAAATTTGGTCATATCAATTTCATACAATGACAAAGAAATTTGTGACAAATTGCTTACAAGTCACAATTATTCATTTCTGATATTATACAACACCACATTGCTGCTATTTAAAATGAAGATATAAATGCCTAGGATGGTTATTAGCTGTATAAGCAACATATCAATCTTTATGTAAAAAAATTATTACAATTTATTCACATACTTACAAGAATCATCAGTACTTCCAATAAACACATTATCAACATAGAGTGGGTTGTTGGCATCAGGATCTGGTAGTGTTATACTTGTTACATACAGCCCTGTGCCACCATATGCATCATCTTTGATCCATCCTTGATTAGATACCAAGTCGTACATATCTATACATTCATATTGCCAACTGCCTGTGTACCTGTGATCACAAACAAATCAAGAATTACTGAATAGATTCATCAGGTTTGTAGAAATCAAGAATTAGATGATAAATGCCATTTCACAACTGTTTAAGTTAAGGCCACAAACATTTGCCTTATAAATAATGCTAGCTTTAAAATGATTTTGTTTTTGAAAAGTTTGAAAAAGTACCCCTTCTCTGAACCAGTTTTTGGACCACCATTATATAGAGGGTATGCAATACGACGTCACTCATGACAGAGTCATCCTCATTTAAATAAAATTCTGTCCTCCATAAGGTGCCACGGGGCAAATCGCATGATAATACATTAAAACAGGTGATAGGTATGAATGGATGTGGAATCGATCTAGAGACCTGTCCCTCTGTCATCTTAAGCTATTTTAGAACTGTCCTCCAACATGGCTGCCATCTCAATTGTTATACCGTTCCGGTTGGTTTATTGCATACACTCTATTGGAAATCCTGTCAAAATCAGAATTTTTATCTACCCTCTCCTGCCATGGTCCAGTTTTCAGTGGCCTTGATGATGAACTTATATGAAACAGGTATGAAGTTTGGTTTCTAGAGAGGATCTTCATAAGACAAGAATGTGATGCTCATGTGACAGTCATGTGATGTTCATGTGACAAGCATGTGCTATTCATGTGACTAATACATACCCATCATAGCTATTCAAAGTGTCTGAAGTGTACCAGGCTTCATTGGTAACCTGTCTGAAGTCAGTGCTGATGTATCTAAAACTTAGGAGAATACTAGAACCAATCTTGCCCTTGAAAGCAAAGCACAGCTGAAAGAGACAACAGAAAGCAAATGATGCAATTAGAACGGTTATCATCACATTTCTTAAAGCCATATCATACTAGCGGTTCTTTTTTATGATGTAGCTTCAGTCGCTTATTGGAAAAGTGATTGTCGATTGTTGATCGCAGCCAGTTGCCTCTTAGCCACTTTGTCACTACATCGCTAGCCATGACTAGCCACTGGTAGCGATCATGCACATGCTACCAGCATTTGATTACTAGCAATTTTTTAATCGCACACTGCGACTGGTAGTATATGGGTATTATACATTACTTTACAGACAAAATCTACAATTGTCCATGTACAGAAGCAGGGTTCAAATTGGTTAATTGAATATTATGTTGATAAAATATTGCAGAAAAAATCAAATAATTCAGATGGAGGTTTTATCCTCTCACCTAAGGTTATTGTATTTATAATCAATGCTTCATATACAAACACAAGTAATCCAAATTCAGATTTACAGAAAGAGTTTTTTTTTTCAATGACAAAAAAAAAAACATTTGTGGCTAAACAAGCTTTTATAACTGTTAAAAAGCAAGGTGATTTATAGTACACTATGCACAGGCATAAATCAACCAGCCTTAGTGCACTTTGCAGGAATTCACTGACTACTGTGGCCCAAAATACACTAATAAACCATATAGCAACAATTTTAAGCTATTCACAATAAGAAGGCGCCGCCAGCGGTTTGCGATGTAATCGTGATGTATCATGGGAAAAGGTCGACATCCAAGTCTGCATAATACTGAATATTACCATGCTATTACATAGGAACATGTGACAATATTTTTTTAGTTTGTCAAAATAAAGGTGTTACACGCGAATCGATACTCAATAATACTAAATAATGTGATTTGAAATGTGCACAATTAATTTTTTCTCTATCGATTTGCGTGTAATATCGTTATATTGACAAACTAAAAAAAAAAATTGTCTCATGTTCCTATGTAATAGCATGGTAATATTCATATTGCGCGGACTTGGATGTCGACCTTTTCCCATGATACATCACGATTACATCGCAAACCGCTGGCAGCACCCTTATTGTGAATAGCGAGAATTAGGGACTTGCAGCCAAGAAAGTACACACTATAGGCCTACATACCACAATAAACCATCGCAGCCAGTTACAAAGTTATAATGGTAATTTATCAATATGGGTAAGACTGTCTTTAACTTACTCTGCCAGTGAAGTCCACTCTGAATGCATTGACATCTGACCCATCATCTTTCTTAGTCTCCCCTTCCTGGTACAGCCACTCTGGGTTCTTCAGAGATGTCCTGCCGCAGAATGGTTCCACGTCTGTGACACGTGTGCCAGACTCTGATCCATGCACAAGCCCCGTTTCAAAATCTCGAAGGAATGTTGCAGAAGGATTGCCATTTCTTTGACAGCCAACACTGAACATATCGAATAGTGCATCCTGGACCTGTAATCAATGATATAATAGTGCAACATGATTACCATTGGTGTGTGTCCAGACATTATTAATGGTTACATTACTTAATGATAATTTCATGACCTTTGTGTGTTTTGACACTAGCGCATGTAATATGCATAATGAATGCCAGGAATGGGTTGATGTAATGGTCGGCCTAGTCGCATCTCACCACTTCAGCCCGGGTCTGATTCCCAGCAGTGCTTTAATTGAGCATGAACTGATCCGTGGCCGTACTCCCAGGTTTTTTTTCCTGGGTTCCAAGAGGACCTTTTACCATATTCATTTCCTGTCTTATCCAGTTCACCTTATTGTGCTATAGCTGCATACAAATTACACTTCATTAAAGTGTCTGGATGGCCACTTGGTGGATGATGTTCAATTACACTTCACTACAGTGTCTGGATGGCCACTTGGTAGATGATATGTGACCCGGCAGCACAAATGAGCCGTAAATTCCCTAAATTGTATTCTGAGTTACGGTGTAAAATATGTACGATGGTCGTATTCATCGGTAACTTAAGCTGGCCCGACATCTGTCTGATTTTGATAGTTAAAAACTAATCAATAATCCTATTGTTGAAGTGGATAATAAGCTTCTACCTTAGATGGCTATAGAACTTTTAATAGCTCTGGTCTTTGTTTGCTTTTGCTAAATCCTGTTCAAGTGGTGGGTTACCAGGCATTGTATTTTGTACAGGTATGCATAACCAACAATTAACAATGAGAGAACTTTCTTAAACCTATGACCGCCAATTATGACTGTTTGATATTTATTGCCAGCAATGTGGAAAAAGAGACACATGTAAAAGCGTAAAAGCTATAATTTTGTTGAAGGAGCAAAGTTTAACAAACCATAACCCCAATTCTGGATATCTTTTGAAGTCAAATGATATTCCATTTTTAAGTTTATGATATTTATTTTTTAAACACGAAATAAAACAAAATTGACCGGGGAGGAATTTACGGCTCATTCGCCGTGGACGGTCACATATTCATTTTTACTGGACTGTACAATGTAAAATCTGATGAAGCCTCATGAAGTTAAGTGGTGGACAAAATAAAATATAGGTATATTAAAAGGGCATTTCGTGATCCACAGCCTCATCCCCCCACTTTTTTAAAAAAAGTTGAGATTTTTATATCACTGGAAACCTCTGGCTACATAATGTTTATGTACAAAATATTTCTTGCAGATTCATTTGTTTAGCAAAGATATCGTGAAATGGAGCAGTGTAATACACATAATCATGCATAACTCGCGAACGCAAAATCGGAATCAACTGAAATTTTGGGAATAGGTTTTTTCGTGGATATGTAATGAAAGGTGACATAAATAGAGGATGCTAGGACCACGAAATACTCCTTTAAATATTCATTTGGTTTTATTATGCAAATATCCAAACACAAGGCAAGATACAAGTATATCCTAATGCATCAGCTCTTGACATTACCTCTTGAGTAGATGATGTAGTTGATAATGTTGCTGATTGTACACCACCATAATCAAACACAAAGCTTGTATCTCCAGCTGGTGCCCCGCTGATAGCTCTGATACCCTAATATCAACCAGGAATGGGTCATTGCTTTGGACAGTCAGTAAACCAAGATCTGCAAAAATAATAGGAATCGGTCATTACTTTATACAATGTCACACCTGCTAATGAAATCAATAGCAAATTGGAATCATAACCAGCTATGTGTTGCAAACTAAAATCAAAACAATAGCTTGGGGATGAAAGTTCACAGGCAAAATTGTCCGGAGGTCTCAACAATCAATTCGGATACTTTATATTAAATATGATAAAATCATCATCCACTTAATCTAAAAGAGGATATTTGAAACAAATGCATTACAATAGACTCACAAATAAACAGTGAGCTAATGAGCAGTGCATGCGAGGGATAGTCATGATACAGAACACTTCTCTTGACCCAAAGGCTGACAGTAAAATTGTCCTAATTTCTCAATAATCAATTTGGATATTTAAATATGTCAAAATCGCATCCACTTAATCTAAAAAAGGATATTTGAAACAATGCATTACAATAGACTCACAAATAAATAGTGAGCTAATGAGCAGACCATGTGAGGGATATCATGATACAGAACACTTACAGCATTAATTTGTTGTACAAAAAAAGTTTTATGACATACACATGAGGTATGTGTACGCCTTGGATTAGATTTAATTTTCTAGATAAATGGCGCATTATAAAGCTTACTTATTATTATTATTAGTATGATGCAATCGTTTGCTTGTTGATCATTTAGTAAATATCAGTATATAAAATTCCTCACTGGGTCTTAAACACATAAAACATCCGTACCTTCAGTGGTATTAAATGTGACAGTGTATGTGTAGTTGAGGCCATCGTCTTCTAGAACCACACTACAATTGGCTGGGATACTGGGCAAGTTGTTAAGTTCTTCCTGCAACTCCTCAGCACTGGCAAACACAAACATGTTCTCTGAAATAAAATAAAAAATGTAAAAGACGTCATATGTTACAAACTTTGAATATTCATGTCAAGAAAATGAAGATGCAGAGCAAGTTTTGAATATCTTTTCTCATATACGGTCATATGATCCCACTTATCCACTTATGGCAATGTATGTAATTTTGATTTCAATCTATTCAGGGATGACATATTTCTGCTGATGTATTTTTAGAGTATTCTTGTCACAAAAATGAAAAAAAAAAAAAGCTGTGGAAAATCTGATTATATTTCAAACCTTACTTTATTTCACCAACCAATAACAATATAATCTCACCTGTAGTTTCCCCATCATAGGTGACATAGAAGTACTCCATAGGATCACAGTCTCCCAGATCTACATCTGTCTCGTTACAACCCAAGTAACTAATACGGATTTCCTGCATTTCATTGGTATCAACAACTCGAATAGACTGAAACCAAAAAGTCAAACATTTATTTACATTTATAATTATTGTCAACTGCAACATAAATAGTTGTATTTTAGACAAAATTTGATTGTATAAGAATAGAACTGAAACTAAATCCTTTCAATATAATATAGGCAAAATATAATATATATACTTAATGGAAATAGCCACAGCTTTACTTGAGTAAATTAGTGCAAAAGATTCTTTTTTCTGATTCTTTTTACAGGATCATTCAATTTTTACTAATAATTTGCTAATTTTTGACACCTGTTCAACCTTTGACTTTTGACCTTTGTTGCCACCTGTGTACCATGCAAAGCAATTGGAATTTTTTACTTTCATGCTAAAAAGCTTCATAATTAAATAATTTCTCCACTATTTATTAGGGATATAGTGTGTCTCGTCTCAAGTTGAGAGTAATATGTTGAATTTTACAGTGGTAAATTCGAATCAGTGCATTTACGTGGTTGTGTCGCCAGTATATGGACATATCGGCATTTCACGCATGCTTATACACCCCACAGGATTAGGTTATGCTCTCAACTTAAGCTGATACTTACTATAGCTATGACTACTACACAGAATGAATACGATATTTGTACTGCACAATGCAATAAGCTTGAGCCTTTAGCTATTATGATCAAATTGGTCAACTGATGTTGGTTCCTTATTTATGAGTAGATTAGTTAGGAAAATACCTTGTATAGAAAATCTCTCATCATCCCTGTGAGTGAAGATATTTGGTACTAAGTTTGAAGGTATATGGCTCAAAAATAATAGTTATACTATTTTTACTCTCGGCGACTCTGTGATGTCAATGCATTAAAGCAGCTATTTCTTGTGCACATCTATATGGAGTCTTTAAATGCATACACTTGTATGCCAGCGCTTTTAGCGAACTTGAACCTGTGCCCAATGAAATGTGTACTGATGTCACCGACTCCACAAGAGTAAAATATGACAGTAGGAATTACATAATGGTACTCTTAGTTGCCATACCTGACGTTCTGGTTGCACAGTAGCAGCCACCCTAATTTCTTGTTCCTCGTTGTACACTGTATCAAGGACTCCAGCAGATACAGGTACATCAAAGAAATCAACAGCAATCTCTACGAAATCACCACCTCCATATTCCTTGACACGGGCTTCCAGGTAGTAACGCATGCCAGCTTGCAAAGATAGATAATCAGATCTCTGCTCTGAGTGTGAGGTAAACCATCTTGAATATCGTGGAGAGTAACAAATGATCTCCTGAAATAAAAATCAATAAAAATCAATAATTCAACAGCAAGTTCATGTCATCACAAAGATTAAATTTAATTAGCAGCCAATGAGAAATGTATACAAAATTGACTAATTTTGTAAAAATGTAATTTCGTTTTAGGTAATCAAATTTTGTGTTGCACAGAATTGTATAAATGATGTGCCTGTTGCCCAGTAAGAGAGAATGAATTATACCAAGAGTGATAATGATGATGGTGATCGCCACTGATCTACTTTTCTTCATTAAGTTTGTCCTACACCAGGTGAGTAGTATTAGTCATTCTGAACCAATGAGCATAATTGAGTGCACAGGCCATTTTCAGTCATTCTCCAATGAAGCTTGTCAAATTTGTGCTTTTATTTAGCATCTATTACAGAGAGTAATAAAGGGAAAAAAAGAGATACAGGCACATACACACACCCACACACAGAGACAGATAGAGAGCCAGAGATAGAAAGAGACAGACAGAGATGCAGGCAACTAGGAAAGTAGAAAGAAAAGACAGATTATCTTCATCTGGCACAGGGACATATTAATTAGCTTTACCATGTCTGCTTCATCACCAGTTTCACTGAAGTACAACCGATTCTCATCATCACCACGAATCCAGAAACGATATTCTCCATCTCGTGGGGGAACAAAATAACCCCTCAATCTACCAACGTAATTCTCTGCAACGTCGTGTGGTGACTCTCCATAAAACAGTATTTCTGGTTCTAAGTAGTTGCCTGAAGTAACATCAAAAGTGGCAGTGTCCAAACTGGAGGGAAGAAAAAAAATTGAACAAATCATTGTTCGAATAGCAAAACGGTACATACAGATTTTAAGATTTGATGTATTATTTTTTGACAAAGTTTCTCACTTTACATAGCTGTCATTTTTGAAGAGTGGCATAAATTGGGTTCAAGTGTTTTTTTAAAATGATTTGCCTACTTTCATTCAAAACTAACTTGTGTGCAAACTTCACATTTACTGTCACAAGTCATATGTATATATAATCTATATAATATCTGTAATATCTATAAACATAAATTAATTTTTAAAGTTAGATATTTGATATTAAAAACCCACTTTATTGATTTTGATGTGTGCACTGAGCTATGACTTCTTGGACACTTTGCATTCATTCTCTTTGAACGCCAAAACATTTCTATGTACACAAATAAAAGCTTACTTATTAGCAGTAGACCACCTCTCCCACAGAATACCCCTACTTCCAGGGTATGTGGTTCTGTTGGTATCAGCACCTCTGTTTGTGATACAGATTATGACTGTATCAGAGATATTCTGAATGTCACATGGTACGCCTGAATGAGTAAAAAAAGAAAACGTCACTTAATCAAAACTACTGCAAAGGTGGTGTGTGTGGATGTGTGTGTGTGGGGGTGTGTAATTTGTTTCAATTTGCAAAGTTTGAATTACTTGGTTTGTTTTTAAATGTGCAATTTAGCATTTTCTTACATAGACCTTTACATAAAAGAACACACTTGCATGTTTGTTTTCGCGGTAGCTGTGTTAAACGTTAAAAAGAAGGTGAAAAATTAATATTCCACAGAAATTTCTACTTTTATACTAATTGAAGATGTACAATTCTTTAATTTTCACTTGGTGATACAGACAAAAGTAGCATCAGCACAAAAAGTAGTATCTCAAAGCCTGTAAAGAATTTAGTCCCCATCACAAATTACATTTTTCAGAATCAAACTCCAATAGTAAAAATAAGTTTGAATTGCTTTTAACTTTCCTCTCATAGCATAGTGTTTTTGCTAGGTTGAAAAATATATAAAAATAGGTGGGTACCAGGGTACCAATCATTTTGATATAGCCTGTACAGTAGACAGAAAAGCAGATCTCACAAGTCACCACTCCTGCAAATTTATTAAGGAGATTTTATCTGAACCATGACATCTTGAATGGCAAAGTCAATGTTCATCTGTAAAAACGCCAAGAAAAATAAAGGTTTGTCTCTTAAACATTGACAAAAAATTACATGGGCTATCTTTGTTTTTGAAGTAAACAAAAGCTATGTGAATTGTATGATTTCTTTTTTCTTCTGTTTTTATCCCATTTTTTCTCTTAAATTTTAATTTGTTAAATTTTAAATTTAAATTTTGTCCTGACAGCTATTAAAAAACAAAACCCAGAATGGGCTGGTCATGTAGACATATGCAGCAAAACTAATTTCATGCAAGTTTGAGTAACAAATCTTTTCTTTTTGTGGCCTAACATGAGAAGTTGTGTCCCAGTGAATGACTCTAAAAATTAACCGATGTACTATCAAGACAAACCAATTCCATACTTTTGTGTAATTTCAATACATCAATTATGCATCTTCATATATACATTTTCATTAGCATCCAATATGTGTGTATTGCAACTGGATGACTGAGAAACTCCTTCAACGTCCAATATGTATGTTCACATGAGCAAATAAGCTTAGAGTGTTGTGTTCACTGAGTACTTGGTCTTGAAGTTTTTATGGTAAAAATAGACTGTTAGCTGAATACCTTATAACTCATACGAACCAACATGGTGTGATTGATATTCTTGTTATTTTGATACAGAAATGCATCTTTACAGTCATATATGTTAAGTGTAACCTTAAGTAAATAAGGATCATGTGAACATACCCATTGTTATGGTAGCTAGGTAGCTACATAACAGACCCATACTTTGGGCATATTGTATTTATCTACTATCCTCTCTAAATTGACAGACAATTATCAAAAATATTACAAAAGCCATATGCAAACAAGAGAAAACTGGCTGGTGATATTACAAAAGGCAAATGCAAACAAGACCAGTAGAAGTGTAAAGAATAATAATAAACTGTTAACTGTTAGGCCAAGTAAAAAATAAAACATGTTTCACGTCCGGGTTTTCGAAAAAAAGGAGGAAGAGGGGGCTTTTTATTTTCTATTTTTTATCGCAAAATTGGTGTAAATACCCATACTTAAAGCTATTTTAGCGTATACAATAATGCCTGGAAAAAGGAGGAGGCCCTTTTTTATTTGTTGTTCTGAGAGTAACACCCCCTCTAATGATCACAAAACCTTCCTAAAGTGTTTCTTGTATCTTAACAAGGCTATAGAATGCATCCCAACTTCCTAGACATATTTTTTGAAAAGTTATTACTGAATTTCAAAAATAAAAATATATTTGAGGAAACCTCAAAAAAGGAAGCGGGAGGGGACGTGAAACATGTTTATTTTTTTATTTGGCCTTATGCATACAAAACAGGTATCTACTGTCAACAAGCTGTAACTTGTATAAATACATATATATACAAGTTTCTGTTGTTAGTTTTCAATTGCTTGTGATTATAACATGTCAAATTTGAGGTATTATCACCTTTGACCGAGATTTGAACTAATTATATACTGGGACATTCAGTGATTTCAAACCTGAATAAGTTTCCAGAAATGTTCTTTTAGAGGCACCATTTAAATATAGTTATAAGCTTATTCTTGTTCCTAAATCACTAGTATCACTATTGTACAATGCATAAACACTATGAGAATATAGCAGCATATCATTCTTGACATTTGCTTAAAAAGTTACCTTTTCAGAGTCATGGTTAGCAGCTTGCGACACAATCAGGTGACCAGAGGATTGTATGGTCAAGTGACCAGAGGATTATAAATACTACACTGAATAAAGACGCTGTTATGGTGTCGCAAGCTACGTCGCTGATAACCATGACTCTGAAAAAGATAACTTTTTAAGCAAATTGAAATTATGAGAATATATTTGGCTCTAAAAGTATTGCCATGAAAGTGCAGCCATGTATATACCACTTACCCTCCACCAATATTGTGGTATCCGCATAAGCATAGAAATAGTTTCCAGTGATGGTGAGTTCAGTTCCTCCTTCCAAACTACCAGTTGATGGCTCAACACTTGTAATTTCTGGGAACAAATGGAAATTAATGAATATAATAGTGATGATGTAGAATTAGAGTTTCTGTATTAAATGTATGAACAATGGAAGTTTTACCAACTTGGAAAACTTTTATGGACCATTCGATATCAATGTGCACTGCAATTTTGACTTTTTCAACTGAAACAAAGTTTAATACACACTTTTAGGGTTTCTCTACCGGATGTTGATAAGTACCGAAATTCCTTCCCACAATACAATATGTGCAGTGCATATTGTTATGTAATATGCCTATTACCAAATGGGAAGGAATTTAGGTACAAATCAACATCCGGTAGCGTGGATACTGATACTACCTCTTTTATCCCCCCCCCCAGCTCTTTTCAAAATCCGGTAGAGAAACTTTTAAGTTGCATATTGAGAGAGCTGCTTTGGGCACATATTTTATACTTCCCATGTTCAATAAATCTGCAAAATTAACTGAAAGCATCATTTATATATCAAGTTTCATCAAAATCACCACATGACTCCTTATGCTAGAGAGATTAGTATGTTAAAAGGAGGCAAAGCACAATGTTTTCTAATGTTCCACAATGATAATGACAGTCACGCCTGGAATTCAATCATGTTTCACCATTGTTCACCACCGTTTAACAACTGCATCCAGCACATCTACATGGTTTACCTTACTTGGACAGCTAAAGCGGTCCTCATGAAGTGAAACCACACAGACGACACAGACACATTGTTGTTAAACATTGATAAACAAAGGTGAAACATGATTGAATTCCTAAGTGAACAATACTGTCAGTCTTTGTGTCAAGAAAAAGGAAATTGTAATCCAATCATTTACGAGGTTGTTATTATTTTTACGCCAACGCTAACTTCTACGCATCGCATACGTCAGTTAAACTAATCAAATCACTCTACTGAGACTGGTTTTTAATTGGTTTACAAGGAATATGCATAGCAGTAAGCATTGGCATAAGCAATCACTACCTCTTTTATCCCCCAGCTCTTTTCTTACCTGCATGAGTTTGGTAGTGATATAATTTGTTCTGTCCACTTATTTGTAGAGAGGATGAGACTGAATAGGAACGTCCAAACGGACCAGATATCAGGAAATTTAACTGCTGAGACTCTAAATGATAGAAACATAAAATAAGGTAAACACATCAGATTCAGAAAAACAAGCTGTCTCTCAAAAATGCTAATGTTAATATCATACACCTTGCATGCTCAAAAATATTTTTCTTGAAGAATTAAAAGAAATTTCACATAAATATTACTCAAAGTTGGTAAGGTGATCCAAAATATTTTCCCTTAAGAATGGTAAAATCAGTTGAAATGATTGAATTTGATGTCTGATGATGTGAACATTTATTTTCAGATTTACCCCCCATGAAGCAGGCAACTTTGAATTTTTTTTTTTAAACTGGACTCTAGAAGTGTTCATCTCAGAAAACAACTTATTCAATGAAATATGAATTTTTTGTTGCTCTTTTTCAGCCATCCTCCCGAGTGTTAACATTTTATAGTTTATAGTTGTAGTTATAGTTGTAGTTGTAGTTATAGTTGGAATTATAGTTGAGTTTATAGTTGTAGTTGGAATTATAGTTGAGTTTATAGTTGTAGTTGTAATTATAGTTGAGTTTATAGTTGTAGTTGGAATTATAGTTGAGTTTATAGTTGTAGTTGGAATTATAGTTGAGTTTATAGTTGGCTAGATCGAGTTATATAACTAAAGTCATTCTCTGTACCATTATTGAAATTATGCCATAGCTTCCCATAATGCATTGTTGAAACTATATGCTATACATACTCTGTAGCGGAATGTCTTCCCATATTGCATTGCTGTAGATTGTATCGGAATGCTTTCCCATAATGCATTGTTGGAATTCTTGCCCATAATGCATTTTTAAAACCATGTTATTGTCATGTTAAATAGGCCTACATGCATCAGCTGTACCTTATATTCCCATACAAAGTATTGATGAAATGCCATAGCTTCCCATAATGCATTGTTGATACTATGCTATACCTGTAGTCAAATGCCTTCCATAATGCATTCCATAACCTGTACTGGAATGCTTTCCCATAATGCATTGTTGAAACTATATGCTATACCTACTCATAATGCATTGCTGTAGATTGTATTTGAATGCTTTCCCATAATGCATTGTTGGAACTCTTGCCCATAATGCATTTTTAAAACCATGTTATTGTCATGTTAAATAGGCCTACATGCATCAGCTGTACCTTATATTCCCATACAAAGTATTGATGAAATGCCATAGCTTCCCATAATGCATTGTTGATACTATGCTATACCTGTAGTCAAATGCCTTCCATAATGCATTCCATAACCTGTACTGGAATGCTTTCCCATAATGCATTGTTGAAACTATATGCTATACCTACTCATAATGCATTGCTGTAGATTGTATTTGAATGCTTTCCCATAATGCATTGTTGGAACTCTTGCCCATAATGCATTGTTGGAACTCTTGCCCATAATGCATTTTTAAAACCATGTTATTGTCATGTCAAATACATGTACACTATGTATTCTTCCCAGAATGCATCAACAAAAATTAATTTTTATAGCATGATCCTTCATCAATTCAAAGACCCAGAAGAGCAGAGGCATACCAGCATCAGCAGTAATGGGGAGTGGGAGAGGCTGGTCCCGGGGTGGGGGGGGGGCACACAACACAAATGACCATATGGGTATGCTCCCCGGAGAGACCCCCTTTTGGATTTCGCAGCTCTGAAAGACCCCCTATATTTGACCAAAATAGAACTCCGAAAGACCCTTGATTTTGATCATTTCAGCTCTGAAAGGCAGGGTTCGCAGGTTTTTGCCGCAAGTGGAAAAAACCGTGGTTTTAACCATGTTTTTAACCACTTGGCAAAAACAGTTGGCAAAATCTAAAAAATTGATTAATAGTTCAGTTTTATCATCTCAAAACAAATGATTAAGTTACAAAAATACGTAACAAGACCAGGTTTTGTAATTATAAGTACCATATTAAGAAATTAAAGGCATTCGTTTTTATTGCTCAAGTGCATTTTTCAAAATGTGTCATATATCAAATTCAAAACTTTTTCATTTTAAGGACTTGATGAGACAATAAAAATTTGTAGGGTTCTATGTACAGGCCTGTCAGTGCATGGTTTTACTTTTCGCTCATCACCCAAACACCCCTCATTTTGGACTGTGCACTAATTATGAGCTGTGGGGATTTGGCACTTTAAAAGAGGGGGCAGTACCCGGGCAGTACAGAAATGTGTGCAAAATGTCATGCTTGCTATGCTCGCAAATAAACTATTTAGGGACCGTTCACAAGCACTTGTAAGGGGGGGGGCCTGGTGGAAAAAAGGGGCACCATTATGTATCATTGGCCCCTGGGCACCACAACCTCTGAACTACACCACTGAACACTAATTAAACTAATAGAGTGCAATTTGCACTAATTATGTTATGATAAATGGTACTAAATGGCACAATTGTTTTTAAGTACCGCATTGTTACACCCACCCCACTATCATGACTATTTTAGCAGTGTGGTAGTGATCAGATCTATACCAGGTCACAGCACTACAGATCCTGGAATTTATTTCCAGGGTCTGTTTTCACATCTATGGTTTTCACAACTACTAATCATGCTAATAGTCTCCCACAGTGAAAACATTTAATATGGCCATAAAACTAATTCCCCTTTGTTGTGCCCTCAAGTAATTTACCCAGGTCTTCCAGAAAAAAAGAGTATCTGATGTTGAAGTATAGTCTAAGAAGGTTTCAATCTACAGACCTAGGTTTTGAATTTACTAGGTTTAATACTTGATCATCATGAAAGATTTCTTACTTCTGTGATCATATGTAGCATAAGTGAAATATTCAACCCTAACTCTAAACCTACAACTACTATAAAGTAACTATAAACTCAACTATAACTCTAGACTCAACTATAACTCTCTAATTATAACTCTGAATCCAGCTACAATTCTAACTGCAACTATAAATGCAACTATAATCCAACTACAATTATAAATGATTATAAAAATGTGATTACAACTATAACTACAACTATAACTACAAAGTCAATGATAAAAATACATTTACTCCATCCTCCCATGGCAAGGCACTGTACATGCAATCATTGTTCTAAGTACTCGTGGTAGCTCTTATTGATGACCATGCTTCTAAAAGTTATTACTTTATCAATAATAAGTATAGGAGGTGTATTGAATACTTTAAAATAAACATATTTAGAAACACGTCGTAAAACTGCCTCTTTTACATAAATTTAAAGATATATTTTTACGGTCTATGATCTGAGGTTGTTGAGAATCAATACTGATGCCAACAAGCATCAAGTTTGAGCAACTAATAACTACAATTGTGTATACTGGGTATATACAACGAATAGAATCAATAACAGCATTTTATGGTTATAAGGACGATTTATTGATCGGATTGATTCCTAAATTTTTGCCTCAGTTATGCAACATGGTCCATTTATTAAACGATTGAGACAAATTAAATTGATGAAGTCTATATGGATTAGTGCTTTTTCCTTTACTGAAAGAAAAACCTATTCCACTTGTGAATTTCCTGATTTGTATACTTTTCCTACCACATAATACTGTCTTTGAATTGAACTGGTTTCTTAGTTTTCTAATTTGGTCAGAGATAGTTTGAACAGCACATTTTCTAAAAACTAAAATGTTTTGTCACATAGATGTCGTCAATGTGACACCATTTTCGACCATGTTATTGGTAAATCAATATAATTACCTTCAAGTATCAAAGAAATTATAAGACAAGAAGAGACTAGTACAGATTTGCACCAATGACAATAAAAGGAGATGCAACTCTATCGATTTACTAGCTTTTACCCATGGCAAAAGGATGACAACCTCAATTATGAGAATATTTAGTTGCTGATGCTAAGACAATTGAAAATAATCAATTTCAACATGATAGCAAAATAATGTTCAATCACTGATGTCACTGAAAGGTTTATTGATTTATGACGCAGCTGGAAATACATAGTTTAAAAATATCGGGGAAAATATCCAAACACCGACAACTCGAGATTTGAATTTAGTAACTTATGACAAAAATGAGGTTATCTATTATGCTTATAAGTTATAGTGCACTGCATGCCTCTGCACAATTTCCAGAAAATTGGTGATCACTATGGGCAAGAGATTCAGGGATGCATCGATACAGAACCCTAATCATACTACATCTAAACAGTAGAAACAACTATCACAACCAGGGTTAGATCTCCAAGTTTCTTGTATGGGGAAATCAAGGCAATAGCAGTTAGTTAATTGTCCAGGGCAATTTCAAGTCGGTTCAATTTTTATAGACACCTCTAAAATGTTCAATTACTGACACATACAGTAAAAAATGTTCAATTATAGGCATGCTGAAAGTTACTAATTGACAGCTATAAATGTTCGGTGGCTGATACAATTGAACAAAATTCAATCGCTGGACAACTGTAGATGTTATATGTGTTAACTGACATGGCTGGAAATGTTAAGTAACAGGCACAGATACCACAATAACTAGGAGCTTTTATAAAAACTAAAATCAACCCAACACCTGGATTATAAATCACCCCAATATTGATTTAAAACATTAACAACAACCATAGTGCTCTTGCTATAAGTTAACAACAACCATAGCGCCCTTGCAAAAGTGTTATGAATGGGTGACCAATTCTTTTGCAATAACCAATTAACTTCAACCCATATAGCAGCAAGGCTATCACACCTTCATGACAAAAATCTGAAAAGCACATAGGAATACATACATATCCAAATGCTGCTTTATGTTGTGTCTATTACAGTTTGTACATCTTCCTCGATTCAGTAAAGTAAAATCAAATTTTGAGATTTTCTCAAAAAGCGGTTAATTTTGCAGGAATCTGTTATGCTAGTTGGATTCCTTGCTTCATTTCCTTTCTAAAAATGTATACTGTTAAATACTTCTCATTACATTTAGAGATACAATAAAAAGGAATATCTAAATGACTGACTTGAGTACAGACTATAATAATATTGTAATTTTATGTAAAGAGATACCTTTGTAACAGAATTTAACTGATAAGGGAAAGACATTAAATAAATTGAGTCTAGCATCCTCTTTTTATGGTATGTTTCAGTAGATGTCTACAAAAAACGTTTATTCCCAAAATGTCAGCTGATCCTGATTTTGCATAGTGATGTGTATTACCAGAAAAGATAGGCCATAGGCCACTGTGTTGTAATTGTGTTCTGTTAACAGAACATATACAAATTTGATAATATTTTTGCCAAATGAATGAATCAACAAGAGGTTTTTTGCACACAAACATGCAGCCAGAGGTTTCCAAAGGTATGAAAAACTTAACATTTTTTCAGAAAAGTTGGGGGATGAGTTCCCGAAATGCCCCTTTAAAAGTTGATGTCCACTTGAAAAATATACAGCGGTTCATAACTGCAAGACCCCCTTACGTTGTACCCAAATGTTAACATTTGCACTAGGTTTCAAGAAATTTTACAATACCCTCTTTCATGGCTAAAGCCAGGGGATAGCACAAGGCAGCACATATCATACATCATGTTTTGGACCACATTCATCACTTTGTGCCGACTCATCTCACACAAAACATAACTTCTTTGTTATCATCCTTTTCAATTATGTCCCACAATGCCTAAACCTTTTGGAATTGATTTTGCAGACAGAAGAATTATGCATTAGCTCATGCCCAGAGAAGATGATTCTCATCTTCTCTGCTCATGCCCAACATCATATTGACCAGTCTGTTTACACCAAAACCTTAATTGATTGCATCTCGCTCATGCCTAACATCATATCAGCCTGCTTAGACCAAAACTTCAATTGATTGGTTGTCCTCCCCATTTTTGTAGAGTTAGACACTCTGTAAACATTGTTTTAACTTATTTCTTTTCAATAAATCGATAATTATCTGCTTAACCGCTAGAGAGTAGTATCTCAATTTTATTAAGTCGGATCATGAAGTGGGATTCTGATCCTCAGTCTGGCTTGATAGGACAAGATAGGAACTGATGGGCTTCACTTGGGAGAGAGTTTCACTCTGTAACTGCAGTGAATAAAGACAGGTCAGGAAGTGGGACTCTTCCTCGGTCTGGTTTGATAGGACAAGATAGGAACTGATGGTCTTCACTTGGGAGAGAGTTTCACTCTGTAACTGCAGTGAATAAAGACAGGTCAGGAAGTGGGACTCTTCCTCAGTCTGGTTTGATAGGACAAGATAGGAACTGATGGGCTTCACTTGGGAGAGAGTTTCACTCTGTAACTGCAGTGAATAAAGACAGGTCAGGAAGTGGGACTCTTCCTCAGTCTGGTTTGATAGGACAAGATAGGAACTGATGGGCTTCACTTGGGAGAGAGTTTCACTCTGTAACTGCAGTGAATAAAGACAGGTCAGGAAGTGGGACTCTTCCTCAGTCTGGTTTGATAGGACAAGATAGGAACTGATGGGCTTCACTTGGGAGAGAGTTTCACTCTGTAACTGCAGTGAATAAAGACAGATCAGGAAGTGGGACTCTTCCTCAGTCTGGTTTGATAGGACAAGATAGGAACTGATGGGCTTCACTTGGGAGAGAGTTTCACTCTGTAACTGCAGTGAATAAAGACAGGTCAGGAAGTGGGACTCTTCCTCAGTCTGGTTTGATAGGACAAGATAGGAACTGATGGGCTTCACTTGGGAGAGAGTTTCACTCTGTAACTGCAGTGAATAAAGACAGATCAGGAAGTGGGACTCTTCCTCAGTCTGGTTTGATAGGACAAGATAGGAACTGATGGGCTTCACTTGGGAGAGAGTTTCACTCTGTAACTGCAGTGAATAAAGACAGATCAGGAAGTGGGACTCTTCCTTAGTCTGGTTTGATAGGACAAGATAGGAACTGATGGGCTTCACCTGGGAGAGAGTTTCACTCTGTAACTGCAGTGAATAAAGACAGGTCAGGAAGTGGGACTCTTCCTCAGTCTGGTTTGATAGGACAAGATAGGAACTGATGGGCTTCACTTGGGAGAGAGTTTCACTCTGTAACTGCAGTGAATAAAGACAGATCAGGAAGTGGGACTCTTCCTCAGTCTGGTTTGATAGGACAAGATAGGAACTGATGGGCTTCACTTGGGAGAGAGTTTCACTCTGTAACTGCAGTGAATAAAGACAGATCAGGAAGTGGGACTCTTCCTCAGTCTGGTTTGATAGGACAAGATAGGAACTGATGGTCTTCACTTGGGAGAGAGTTTCACTCTGTAACTGCAGTGAATAAAGACAGGTCAGGAAGTGGGACTCTTCCTCAGTCTGGTTTGATAGGACAAGATAGGAACTGATGGGCTTCACTTGGGAGAGAGTTTCACTCTGTAACTGCAGTGAATAAGGACAGGTCAGGAAGTGGGACTCTTCCTCAGTCTGGTTTGATAGGACAAGATAGGAACTGATGGGCTTCACTTGGGAGAGAGTTTCACTCTGTAACTGCAGTGAATAAAGACAGGTCAGGAAGTGGGACTCTTCCTCAGTCTGGTTTGATAGGACAAGATAGGAACTGATGGTCTTCACTTGGGAGAGTTTCACTCTGTAACTGCAGTGAACAAAGACAGGTCAGGAAGTGGGACTCTTCCTCAGTCTGGTTTGATAGGACAAGATAGGAACTGATGGTCTTCACTTGGGAGAGAGTTTCACTCTGTAACTGCAGTGAATAAAGACAGATCAGGAAGTGGGACTCTTCCTCAGTCTGGTTTGATAGGACAAGATAGGAACTGATGGTCTTCACTTGGGAGAGAGTTTCACTCTGTAACTGCAGTGAATAAAGACAGGTCAGGAAGTGGGACTCTTCCTCAGTCTGGTTTGATAGGACAAGATAGGAACTGATGGGCTTCACTTGGGAGAGAGTTTCACTCTGTAACTGCAGTGAATAAAGATAGATCAGGAAGTGGGACTCTTCCTCAGTCTGGTTTGATAGGACAAGATAGGAACTGATGGGCTTCACCTGGGAGAGAGTTTCACTCTGTAACTGCAGTGAATAAAGACAGGTCAGGAAGTGGGACTCTTCATCAGTCTGGCTTGATAGGACAAGATAGGAACTGATGGTCTTCACCTGGGAGAGAGTTTCACTCTGTAACTGCAGTGAATAAAGACAGGTCAGGAAGTGGGACTCTTCCTCAGTCTGGTTTGATAGGACAAGATAGGAACTGATGGGCTTCACTTGGGAGAGAGTTTCACTCTGTCACTGCAGTGAATAGGAAAGAGTTATGGCCGTACTGACCCTGGACTCTTGGAATTACAAAATGAAGTACAAATTAGAAATACAGTGAAACTAATATAAAATACAACAGCTAATTTGCTGTAAAGCTGTGATAAAAGAATCAAGAAATATAACAATTATATTCATTTCATAAGTGCTTTGTGAGATAGTTCCTACAGAAAACTCTTCTCCGGTATGCCATTGCCAAGATCACATAGCATGCAAATTACAGGTTTATTGTCTTGTTTTTCTTTGTCGGTTCATCCTTGTTTACATGTCATAAAATGAAATAATGTATTTAGGCTCATTTATAATACATTAAAAGGTAATAAAATCTATATGCACTGTTCCATGTTCAAAAACCATTGATAATCAAATCATTAAAATGGATCGACAGATCAATTTGTAATCACTTGTATTGATTTGAGTCATCATTAGCCTTGCCTTTTATTGAAATATATTTAATTGATTAAGACTCTCTCAGACTGAACTATTAAATGCATCAAACAGAGCAACCCAATAGTAAATTGTCAAAATACAACAAGATCAGTCAAGATGTTCATTTATTTAAATATTCTGGTCAACCATGTTTAGCATCAAGTGGAAGGGGCACAACCCCCTCTTCATTAAGAATTAACATTGCCCATGATCTGGTGTCTAAGGTCCAGATGGTGTTCCCTTCAAAATGCACCCACTCCTAAAGTATAGTTACACTATTTCCTAAGTGTTGCAAGTGCCAGTGTCCTTTTTGGAGATCAAGACTTAAAAGTCTTGATCTCCAAAAAGGACACTGACCCTTTTAAGTACACAATAATTGACATTATTGACATAATTCATTTATTGACAAATAATAAATCTGGAGGTATGAAAAGTTGATGTAATAGTTGATGCAGTGACCAGAGTATGAGACATGGGAGTGAAAAACATGGCAACCTTATTTTAGTCTAAAGGGCCCTTTCAGTGCTTTTGAAACTAATTAACTTAATTTGACCCCTTTAACATTAACAAAAACAAAATTCAATGTTTTGTTGGGGTGCGGACTACCCTATTCTTCGCATCTCAAAAATTTGTTTCCCGCAACAATGTAGACTATAGAAGTTTTTAGTCTTACAATTTTGTATGCAGCTGGGATGAAAAGCCAACCATTAATTGAAAATTTTGACCTCTTGATTTGCAGTTCCCCAAAATTCCTAAAGTTTTTACATACATTTTTAAATTGATGGTGCAAAGATCGCTATCCGAGCCCTTTTAAAAGTACCCAATTTCTAAACTTTTGGTGCAACTGGCAGCAATCAGCAGCAAATTGCTTGAAATAACCCTAAGCACTTGAATAAAGAAATTTCTGGTGAATGGTCAAAAAAGGTCATAAACACATTTTGCAATTTCAGAGACTTTTGGCAACTCAATGAGAAAATACATCACATAATACAGCATGACACAAGTTACATAAGTAGCTCCTAGTAGCCCAATTCATGGGGTAAACAGCTGTGTATTGGCATCACTACTTTTCGTACCTGCTCATAACAGGCTCATAGCTTCAATCAATACATTATTGATGACTACATGCACATGCGTGTATATAAACGTGAGCATGTTAATTGTGTGATTGTATGGATATGAAAAACTAGGATCATACAGGAGGCGCCACAAAGATTAAATAATTATTGCATATGACCATCACATGCACCATCATGACGCCATGTTGTACCTGACCTCAAATTCTTATTGCAAAGTGGAAAACTTTCATCACAATGTATCATATTTAAAAACAATAGCTTTCTAGGAAATCAAAGAAATTGACACATATAAAAAGAATCTTCTTTTATTCAAAATTATTCCACAATAGCTCATACCACATATCAATAATAGAAAGAAAGTAATGTTACATTTTTTACAAATGAAATTAGTATGTGTCACTGGTAAACATAATAGCATATTCAATATCAATTGATAATGTTTCTGGTTAGGGGTGATCTAAGGGGAAAAAATGTATCAATAAGGAAAGAAAGCAATATGTGTCAAAAATCTCCCACCTCTGCTCCTTTTTTGAAACTGGGTCCCATTTGGAAAATCCAAATATTGACACTTTATAAAAAACATTTTCTTTTTCCATATCCAAATGTTATATAGCTTTCACATGACTTTCTTTTTTGAGTAATGGGGAAAAGTGTGTGCATGATATACTTGTTGAATTATTTGCCAATAAAAATTAACTTGATTATTTTGTTTAAGTTGTGATGTACTGTCTTGATATTTGACAATAATTTGTATGCTTTAGAACCATCAAAAAGTTTATTAGTATAAATATTAGTTACTTGTTCATGCATGGTAGGAAGCCTATATATCTTACATAATTAATAGGGCATACATGTTTTATGCTATTAATTTGCTCTTCATCCCCCCTACATTTTAGATTCATGAGTGCACAGAGCCCCAAACAAATGAGATTAATATAATAATTCACAACTTCCATCGGCAAAATAATTTCCGGTGGTATATTTAAGTTTTTGCTGGTCCGACAACCTGGCTACACCATTGACTGAAATGTTATGTCCCCCCTTAAGTTCTATTTTTGCACAGAATTCTTATGCCCTGGTAAGGAATTAAGATTACCGTAGTATAAAATAACACAATAGTGTATGAATATGACATGTATGTGGTTAATATTATTGAATTCATCATATCCAAGATTTTAAATCAAATAAAAATAAAAACACTTCAAAATGGGACCAATATTCAAAAATGGAGCAGAGGTAGGGGATATTGCTGCTTTCTGTCCGTTTCAAATGTTTTTGATTTTATCGAAACCACATGACTCTTGAATTAAAGTTTTAACTACAACACTATTATTTTTTGCTCACTTGGACATGTGGAACGTTTTCACTAGTCCGACTAGCGTCTTCAGCAGATGGTGATGCTGTGATGATATCTTGTCTACAATCGGTATATCTCTCACTGATGACATCATATGATTGACAGAATGATGTCATAGGATGCTACGATTGTACATAGACAAGATATCATCACAGCATCACCATCTGCTGAAGACGCTAGTCGCACTAGTTAAAACGTTCCACGTGAGCTAAAAATAGTGTAGTGTTGAAGTTAAAACTTCATTCTATTATTTATCTACCACTACGTATGAATATCCACTCGTATGTAACGCATGACTCTTATTTAAAGTTTCTTTGGTCTCAAAGTAAATGGAATCAGGATCTGGTCAAGGAGGAAATTAATCGGCCTTGATTGGATTTGAACCTAGGACCTAGGATTTAAATGAACAAATAATTATGTACTCACCGATAAATGTCCCCTTTGGTTTGACAATCATATCTCCCCAGTTAGAAGTACCATCACTATCCAATGTAATTCCATATCTTCAATACAAATAATATATCAATATTATAGAATTGGACATAATTGGTAACTAATTCAAATCAAATACTATATTTTCCCCCAATTTTGCTAACTAGAGCATCATAAACACCAGATGCATTAATCAGGGAAAAACCAAAAAGATTGATAACATCCTATAAATGAAACTAGTTTCATTAGGAGGGAGGAGGGTTAAAAATGTTGATTACCTCCTATGCTGTAAAAAACAGGTTATTTTGACCCACTTCCAGTTTCATTAGAAGGGGAGGGAAATAGTTATACATTAAGATGTCATCTTTTGAGTTGTTAAGACTGGGGGTCTGGATCAATTCAGCAATGTGCGGACAAAGCCAAAAATAAAGGTTCGTGGAATTTGCCTAAATCTTGTGATAGGAAAGGTATTTGGGTCTAATGATTTTGTAACTTGATCAAAAATTCGAAAATCTCTTGTTGCCATGGTAACGGTTCTTTGAAGATTGCCACAGGGAAAGTTCATTTTTTTAATTTTACAGTTCGAAAAAGACACATTTTTCTAGCTAACACTAATGAAATTGTTAGAAGTATGGAACAATTTAAATTGCTGCTGATAAATACCTATGTATTAGACGTTACAAAAATAGTATTGCCAGTTTTCTCACCCACCTAGAATATTGTGTAATATGCAATGCAAAATCCCTCTTTTTTTGCATTTTTTTTCATTAGTAAAAGTGGTATAACTTTGAAATTCAACAACTCTCAAGAAGAAGTTTGCTGATTAAAGTCAGGGGTTGGATGAGAATGACTATGAATGGGGATGATCAACCAACCAATAAAAAAATTGGGGTCTTTACCCCATAACGAAGTTTTACTTTGAAGAAAGTTCGCTATTTTCGATAAAAATGAGCTAATTACATAGCACTTTCACAGTATAAAAAAATCCTTTATTGGCTTGTTGTTTGCAAATAACATACCCAGAATAGTTCATTGACCCATCATAACCATTGGTTATCATTTATTTAAGTAATTTTACTTAGTAAACTGCCAGTGACCCTCCCCAGCCATATGGTTTAATGCATGAAAAATGTGCAAAGTTAGGCAAAAATGGTTACCATGGGCATTAATTTCTTGGTGGTGGTTATTTGTCTTTTACAATCTCTACTCTTCCTAAACAATGGATAAATCGATTATAACTATTGAAACCAAATAAAACACATTATATTTCAGTTGGTCACTACTCTGGAGTAGGCTCATTTCTACTTCTTATTTAGGCCTATATTCACTACTGGACCCATTGATTGACTTTATCTGAAATACCTCACCAATAATCTAAATATGGTTTAAACATAATGAGAATGTGATAAGTCCTTTTTACCAGTTGTTTCTACCTTAGCTGGGGTTTATAGCAACAACAGCAACTGACATACCAAGTAACATTTTTCTTTGTTTTATACAATGTTATTTATAAATTTAGTTCTAAGACTGCATGATACTGAAAACAAATCTCAAATGTAAGAAAGATCAAACATTGTACAAAACAATAGAAAAATGTTTATAAAAACATGGGGGACTGGACAATGCACTTGAATTGTTGTTTTTAAAATGCAATGTCACAGTTTTTTTGTTTTTTTGAAAGTTAAATGTGGACATGGTGAAGCCATCTCATGTGTGGGATTTTCTAATGAGATCATGAACAGTGCCTGACAGATGTCTGTGAGAGTTTTGATGCTGACACTGCTAAGTTTGTCATCTTGTACTCTAAATAATCTATTTGTCCCCAAAGTAATAGGAGTAATGGGATGATAAAGTTCTGGTTTCTGCACCGCTTGCTTTAGGCACTCTTGATATACCATTGTATCTGCAGGATCTGCAAGTTCATCATTGATCTCTCGGAAAAAAAACTACTTGTGTGTTGTGGGGTCAGAACCTCAGATGTAGGCCTGCTAAACATGCTAAATGCCCTCTTGTTGCTATTTTACATCCACCAAAAAACGCATTTGCTTAGCAACAGCAGAAGAGTCTCTCTATTCCCAGCCCGGATTCCCAGTGACCTCTCCATGCTCATACCCATCAATAATATATTCTTTCTGCTTCTTGGAAATTGGGTTTATTTGTTTCTTGCTGACTATAGGTTAAATACCACTAATTATGTATTACACGGGTTTCAATGGCAAAATGGCTAATTTCGGGTGGACGTTTCTCATATTCAGAACTCTCACAGTTAAATGCCACTAATATCAGGTGAAACTATATGATTTAGATGCCAAATGATCAAAAACTCAACATAGGTTGACCTGAGACTTTTTTAACGCACTGTTAACCGCAAACACCTCAAAATGGCAGTGCGCACCCGAAGCTGAAAGTTACAATATGGTAGGGCGAATATTTACTAAAAACCGAAGCCGTGCGTATGAATTTTGGTACTATTACAACAAAAATGCCATAATTATAATGAGAGAAAATATACCATTTTGAAGCATCAAACCCTAAAAAGTACTTTTTTGGCTATATTACTTGGTCAATTTCAGCGATTTTAAAGCAGTCTTTTCAGATGCCATGCAAACAAATAGTTACTCGTCAGATTTCCATGTATCGCCCAGGCCTATTAGTGGTATATAACCTTTAGGGCCAATTCATGACCTAATCATATCTCTGATTCAGAAAGAATGCATTGCTGTCCGCTTGTATTTCCTCTTATCTTGGCTAGAAGGCTTTTTAATTTTGATGTTTGTAATTTTGTCATATTTTCCTGACTGAATGTGAGCTACTAGCGTCAATGCTTTATGTATGTCGATGTACATGTTTCCTTGGGTAACTGAATAGCGTTTGCAATACCTCTTGAATCCCCCGTAGCTAGTAGATTCATCTACTGAAGATAAAGCTTCACATACTTCCTATTGCTGATTGGTGTTCTCGTAGAATTGGTGAACACTGTTGATTGTACTGGGTTAGTACTAGTAGCTGCCTGATGTTAAAAGCAGCACATAGTTCATGATGTTGATGATTTTCAAATGTTTCTTGGTTAACATTTTCTGATGTTGAATTCCCTGAAGATCCATCTGCTGGAGATGAAACTTTACATGCTTCCTGATGTTGATGGCTAGGCTTAAAACTTCCAAACGGAAGAATTGCTTGCCCCTTCCGGCCTGCCAACAAATCTTTGCCCCCCCCCCCCGCACATGACATATGTTTGAGTTCCCAATTTGCAAACCTTATAATAATGGTCTAGATGTACATGTATAATGCAAGCGTAGTGAGCAAAGAATTTGGCATATTTGAACGTTTCTGCACTGTTTTTCTAAGCCCTTATCAGAGCGTGTCTGTAGTATAGTCTGCCCCGTAAATGTGCTCCAATGTCCATTGCCACCACCTAGCTTGCAGTGGCAAACAAAAACATGGGCAAATGCCCCTGATTGGTGTTCTCGCAGAGTTGGTGAACTCTGTTGTACCGGGTATCTAGCTGTCTGATGCTAAAAGCAGTGGCAAACTTACAAAAACCTGGGCAAATCAGATATGTCGCAAGCACGGTATATTGACACTACACTATGAGCTCCTCTGCGACGGCTAGGAACCATGGTACGTATAGGTTCATGTACTAGACCCCTCACCCCTTTGACCTGCCAAAAAAAATTGCTCCCCCCTTTTTGGGGTTGCACCCCCATATTTACCCTTCCTACAGGGCTTATCATTATTGCACAGCCCCTGATTGGTGTTCTCTCGTAAAGTTGGTGAACTCTGTTGTTTGTACTGGGTAGCTAGCTGTCTGATGCTAAAAGCAACCTGTCTTCCAAGCGCTGCCCTCTATCTGTATTTGAATAGCGCTGCGATCTGTCTAATCTGCTTAACATGCTTAAAAGGCCTGTGTGTATAATATAGCTTGTTTGTACCATTTAAAACTGAGACTCAAATTTAAGAAGTCACTTAATCTTTTCATCAATAGAAATATATTCAAAAATTATTTCATTACGGTTATTTAAACACAATCCTTTTAAGCGAAACTTGTCTTTTTTGCCATAAATTCCCCTTAAAAATACACATTTTTTCAAAAACTTGGTACTTTTAAAAGCCAGAACTTCTTTAGAAGTTGAGACCCCAATTTTTTTAAACTATATATCTGTCAGCAAGGGTTCACTCTAGCTATGCCACCATACAATTACAAAATATCAACTTCTTCTTTACAGTTACACCCCTTCAATGTTGGGGTAAAATGACATTTACAATTTTTGCCCAAAAATGTGCTTTTTCTACTTAAAATTAAAGGATCTTTTAAAAGAGTGACAAGCTCTTTCTTCATTTGCAAGGACTACCAAAGCATGCCCCTATCTGAAGAAAAAAAAATAAAAAATTATATCACATCTTTATTTTGTGGCATTCGACCAAACTTTGCCCTTTTTCAAAAATGAAAATTGTAAATTTTGGTCATTTTCGACTAATATTTGTTTTGTCCGTTACCATGCCAACAGGCCAAATGCAACTTTTTAAATGCCATTTTTAAAATGTCCCCCCTAAACCCTTTCCATGCTAAAAGAATCAAGGATTTCTATTTTTTTGAGTTTGTCCACATATTTAAAATTTTGCTTGACGGTAACAGACCCCTAGTCTTAACAACTTATTTCATTAAAGGTTACAAATTTGACAGAAACTGTATGGCTTTATTAGCTCACATGGTCAAGGCACCTGTTTGTGTGTTAGCTCTCAAACATCAGAGGTCCTGGGTTTGATTCACAGACACAATCACATTTCCTGTTTCCTTCTAAGAAATGTTACACATGTACAATGGCAAGCTGTTGAAACCCTTGTGAAGGCCTAGCTACATGCTCTCCAGAAGACATCAATATCTCATAGCTTGGCAATAATATACAATGAAATGAAACACAATTTACAGTACCCGGTAATTAAAAAATAACATAAAATATATATTAAAAATAATACTTACAGGTCACCCGAGTCTGGATCTGTAAGTTCACACATGTAGTCTCCCCAGAAAACTCTGTAATTTATTAAGAGAAAATGGGAACAAAATTGTTGAATTCAGGGTACACCCCATGATATAAAACTATGACTGAAATATTGACATTCTTCAGCACCTGTGGCTTTTTCTTGCCAAGCCAATAACTGGAACATGCAGGTCTCAAGGTATATCGGATCACCTTAATTTAGACCATGGGACAAGGCTTGCTAAGTGCTTCAGAAAGTAGTTTTCGTTCTCCCTTTCTGGGTAGAGGATGGTTTATACATGAAAATATAGCTATTACCGTATTGGTCCGAGTATAGTCCCACCCGTTTTTTAGGTGAAAATTTTTCACAATTGGGGGTGGGATTATACTCAATTTCAAAAAAAAAAAAAAAAAATTGAATGCATCTTGATATCATTAATAGAGTATGAAATGAATAGAAAATATCAATTTTCATATTAAAAATACAAAACATCTTGAATTTTTTTTAATTATTTTTTTTTTTTTTTTAGAATGTCAACCTATGTCTAGTTCCAGGGACATTACAAAACCAAAAAAAAAACTTTGAAATTTTTTTTTTTTTTTTTTTTTTTTTTTACAATTTCTGGAATTTTTCAATAATGGGGGGTGGGACTATACTCGAACGTGGGACTATACTCGGACGAATACGGTATATCACTGATCAATAATATAACATTTCCCACTTTCAAAAGTTGCACGTTACTGTGTAATTTAGGAGTTATTTGGGGTTAAAATGTGTTTTTTTTTTTTTTTTTTCATTTTTGCTCAAAAATGTCAAATATTAAAATAGCTGTAACTTTCAAAATAAATTGAGTAGAAATTTCATTTCTATTGTAGATGTTACATATTACATGGATGTCTAACACTGGTGAATAAAAATGTCACAGCACAACTCTAAAATATAAAAAAATGGCAAAAACCATATTTTTGTGCTATTTCGGCCATTTTGAGCTAAAAATGTAATTTTGCATGGGGAAAAAAATAAATATAAATTTTATTGATTAAAAAAATATGTCATTATGTCAACCTAGTTATTCTGAACAAAAAAGTTAATGATGGTGAATGTCTGTGACCTATAGTTTTTGATCTATGTCCCTCTCAAATTCATATATGGACTAAAATAGCATGTAAAATTGTTCAATATTTCCAATATTACGCCAAAAATGGTCCTTTATGGCCATTTTAACCAACTTGTTAGTTTTTGGAAAGTGGGAACTTCACTTAATAATATGAACATGTAATTGTACTTTAATGTTAAGCTATTTCAAGATCCACTAGTATGCCCGCTACCGTGGTAGCAGCAATTTTATCTACTTTCAATGCAGTAAAATGATGACTAAAATGATTTTGCTGCATTGAAAGTAGTAAAATTGATGATATAATTGCTTCTGCCATGGAAACCGAGCTACCAGTGGATCTACAACTAGCTTAAAATGAAAGTACTATAATATATCCATAATATATGTGAAGTTCCCACTTTCCAAACACTGAAAATTTTGTTAAAATTACAAAAAAGTACCATTTTCAGCCTAATATTGGAAAAAATGACAAAAACATGCTATTTTAGTCCATGTGAATTTGAAAGGGCCATAGATCAAAAACTATAGGTCATAGACATTCACCATCATTAACTTTTTTGTTCAGAATAACTAGGTTGATATAATGACATATTTTTTAAATCCAGAAAATATATATTTATTTTTTTCCCCATGCAAAAATTACATTTTTAGGTCAAAAATGGCCAAAATAGCACAAAAATATGTTTTTTGCCATTTTTTTATATTTTAGAGTTGTACTGTGACATTTTTATTCACCGGTGTTGGAAATCCATATGACATGTAACATCTACAAAAGAAATGAAATTTCTACTCAATTTATTTTTAAAGTTACAGCTATTTTAATATTTGACATTTTTGGGCAAAAATGGAAAAAAATCAAAAAACTCATTTTAACCCCAAATAACTCCTAAATGAGTAAAGTAAAACGTGGGAACTTTTTGGATATTAATTCAGACATATATTTACTCTTGATTTGTTATGTTTTTATGTTCTGCCCAAGAGTGGACTACGGAAGTGAAAGATAAATGCCCATGTCCCATAATTATCATATAACAGGCATTGCAAAAAATGACCAAAAATTATAGCAACAGACTCTAGTACAACCCCTGTTGTTACTTTCCTATTCGGTGAGGATGACAATTTTGTCAGAGGCAGACAAAGACCTGTCTAAACCTTGACCAAACACTCAAGTATCGGAAGGATGGTCCACAATAAGCCCAATCTGCATTGTAACTTGCAGTTTTTGAGAGCAGATTTTGGACACTTTGACCTCTGACATATTGAGGAAATTGCTGTAATAATTATGCATTCATCATTCATTAAAAATAACTTTAAAATCTATGACACTTTAACGTGCACAGGATTTGACTCTTCCTGTACACGTGACCAACGGCTTTACGTGACTTCCGAATCACGGACGCCGCACATACACTACCTATATCTGCACGTGCTAAGCAGTGTATGTACTTTGACAGCTTGTACGTGGTCTGTTATCTTTTTCGTCCATGTTAAAACTGCAAAAACTGTCCAACAATGCATTCCAAATTTCAATGCTGATTTGGCTTTATAGTGATTGCACTGAGAGTGATTCATGCAGCATGAACAGGGAATTAAAAATGAATCAGCCGTAAAGTGACTTCAAACGATATCCAGAAGCCAGAATTATGGTTTATTGAACACTGCTCCTTCAACAAAATGGTACCTTTTTCGGTTCTACATGCGTCTCTTTTTCCACATTGCTGGTAATATATCATGCATATATCAAGTCAACAAGGTTCAGGAATGTCCTCTTTATTGTTTATAATTGTTGGTTATATATAGGCCTACCTACACAAAATACAATCCTTTGTATCTATAATTGTAACCCACCACTTGAACAGAATTTACCCAAACAAACGAAGACTAGAGCTATTTAACTTGATTCTATAGAAATAGGTAGAAGATTATATTATCCTCTTCAGCAATAGGATTATTGATCGGTTTAAATGCTATCAAATGAGAAACATGTCGCACCAAATTAAGGTACCTTGAATGAATGCGACCTTCACGCACATTTTACACTGTAAATCAGAATACAATTTGCCAACTTTACGGCTCATTCGTAGTGTACAGCTACAATTAATAATCAGTGATAATAGGGGCCTGGATCTGGATCTGG
This sequence comes from Amphiura filiformis, assembly GCF_039555335.1. Taxonomy (NCBI): domain Eukaryota; kingdom Metazoa; phylum Echinodermata; class Ophiuroidea; order Amphilepidida; family Amphiuridae; genus Amphiura; species Amphiura filiformis. The sequence continues at coordinate 69,391,870 of NC_092630.1, forward strand.
ATACGGTTGAGTCGGCAGCTTCAACTAGCAAAAGTTGACTCCGCACCAGACAGACTGTAAGGTACTATTTCGAGGAGCATAACAAACACCAAATTGGTGTCATAACAAACACCAAATTGGTGTCGTATGACCTGACATGCATGCATTCTTTTGTCGAGAGTTGACATGGTCTTTCAATTTGTGCCGAGTGTCCTTGGCAGACTTGACTATGCTTCAGTGGTCATGAAAGGATTCAATAGATAACCTCTGCCCCACTAATCCCCAGCTATTGTCTGAAATTGCTCCTCGGAAAATATATTATAACAACTCAGTCCTCAAATGATAGTCATATAACGACCAAAAGATAAATGACTGACTATTATAGCTTATTATTGAGGACTGAGTTCCGCGCGGAATTCCGCAGTCTAACTCCACACGTTCACCACCAAGCCAGTCAAATTAGTCCGAGGTGCTCTGACGATAACACTCCGATCGCCAGGCAATCTACGTTATTAACGTTGTAGTAGGCCAGTGGGACAACGAAAACGCTACGTGAACGAGCTACAGTCAAATGGGCCTACTCCATTATTTTCATTTTCACACCCAAACTGAGATGATACTTCAGTGCAAACTTAAATAGGGCAGCATCAACACGAAAATGTCATACCGATAAATGATGTGTCTGTTTTACCCGGTTTTTCTAAGTTTGTGTTGCGAACTAAAACAAGGAAATGAAAATTCTGTGAAGAAAATAAAATATTCGAACTTGCGGGAATGAGGTATTCACAGCCCGTCACCACTTACGATCCTACGGGCGTACACCACTGAAAGTTGAAACGGGCCAATTGGACAGAAAATAGTTCAGTAGAGCTTAGTTGTAGTCCCAATGTCTATAAGTTGAGGGATGATGAATAATAAATCACGGGGCTACACCAGAGTGATTTAACAAATCATAATACTTTTACGTAATTATATTGTTTTTTCTGTTTTCGATCCTGTCCCAATAGGCTATTCCCACCAGGTGCCATCTATAGTGGCACTTCCCTGGTAAAACGATAATCAACGACATAAATTGCATATACTTAGACAAACAAACTGATTTGTTTTGTTCTCTCCCCATCCTTTTTCCCAATTGGTTGTTTGTTTCCTTTATAGTTGCATGGGGATGGGGCCCTTACACTTGTGGCAGCTTGTGGACTCTCGTTTGTATAATTCAAAATCAAATTAAGGCCAAATTTTGTCCTCGATTTTGCATGAAAAAGGGGGGGTAAATTTGATGAAGATGAAGAATCAAAGAAGGGGGCCTTTGAAAGATTTGGTAACTCTCATGGTTGTCAACTTTTGTATTGAGTTGGGGGGGGGGGGGCTCCATGGATCGTCTTTAATTGCTAAAGTATATAATCAACAAGTGAAGATTTAGTTCGAACGTCCTCTTTTCATTTATTATTAAAGATGTTATAAATACTATCGAATTCACCCAATGTGGATTACGAGGATAATAAACCAGAAACGTACCTTAGAATTTCAGCATCGTCCTCTGGGTCATATTCTCCTACATCACTGGTAGCTTGTTGTGATGAATAATTGTCGGTAAACAGTCTGCCACGAATTTGCGCAAGGGTTCCTGAAAACAATCAAATAGATAATTATAATGCCCTAAATCACGATAAACTATCATTATTGTTACTATTGTAGTCATCATCGCCATCATCATCATCATCACCATCACCATCACCATCACCATCACCATCACCATCACCATCACCATCACCATCACCATCACCATCATCATCATCATCATCATCATCATCATCATCATCATCATCATCATCATCATCATCATCATCATCATCATCATCATCATCATCATCATCATCATCATCATCATCATCAGCAGCAGCAGCAGCAGCAGCAACCGTGAGCAACAGCAGCAGCAGCAGCGCAGCAGTTATTCATCGTCGTCATAACTCACCTGGGGTTCCAGAGGGAGGGGTGACACTATTCAAATAAGGCGTATTATTCCATCGATACTGAAAGAATTCAATCAAATACATTACTTTAATGATAAGATTTAATAACAAAGTTCATCTTTTCACATGCATCTTTATGATTATTTTTTCTTTTAAGGGGGTACTACGCCCCTGGCCAATTTTGTGCCTATTTTTGCATTTTTCTCAAACATTATAGCGCATTGGTGATAAAGTAAGATATGTATATTATCATGATTATAGGGGCAAGGACTACAACTACTGCACTGAAAATTCAGCAACTCAAGGCAAGTAGTTATTGATTTATTGAACCAATATTGGTTTTCCCTCATTGTTGACTGTAACTCCACAACTGTTGTCTGTGCTCAAAATTTCCAGTGCAGTAGTTGTAGTCCTTGCCCCTATAATATACATATCTTACTTGTTATCAATGCTCTGTAATTTTTGAGAAAAATGTAAAAATAGGCACAAAATTGGGCAGGGATGTAGTACCACCTTAAAGGCATATTTATTCTCGGATCAGGGGGACAAAGTTTGTTTTGTTTTGCTATATTTCTTATTTTCCCTCATGACACCGGCACATGCAGCTTCGGAAGACCTGAATGAATGTGAAGTTAACTTTTAACCAAATAGTATTGCCTTTAATGTATTTTTCATAATGCAAAATATGCTAGACTGCTTGTCAAATTAATCCCTGAGTAGGCGGTAGGCCTATCAGCCCCTATTTTGGCTGAATGATCGGTGCGGGAGTTACAGCACCATCAGTCGGCGCGGCCAGATAGTATTCATACTGCAGTTACTGTCCGTTTTCCTATACACAATACACAGTGCTCTTTCCCATTGACGCGTGACCTCTACAAATAGCCCTACGTTAAAAGTATGGGGATATGACTAGTTAACGTCGCTGTGTGAAAAATAACCGGCCAATATTAAAAGTACACTTCTAAAGTTCTAGAAAATATAGTTTTTTAACATGTCCTAAATTTTTAGCTAATTTAGATGTTTGGAAATATTCGTACTTTGGTGTTTTAGTTAAGGTTGGTCTGAACCCTGGAATTATGGAAACTTTCGGGCCTCATAACTTCGAAATTGTTGGTCTAAAGTATATAAAAGTATACATATTTAGAATGGCAAAGACTTGATAAGTTCATCTGTGAGGTCAAATTTGGGCCAAAATGGCACTTTTATTTAAAATCCCAAAAATAACGGTTTTTGGCCCACTTCTTTTTTGTGCACCGTAACAAAAAAATTCTTGGGCCAAAAGTTTTTTAAAACTAATTTTTAAAAACTAGATCAAAATATCTAGGACCCGTTTTTTCATTTTTTTGAATTTTGACCAATTTCACCAAAAATATTTCAAATTTGTGCCAAAATCGGGCTTTTTTATGATTTTTTGAAAAATCAGCATTTTTGACAATTTTTGGCGCAAATTTCTCAAAGTTAGTCGAAATTCAAAAAAATGAAAAAACGGGTCCCAGATATTTTGATCTAGTTTTTAAAAATTAGTTTCAAAAATATTTTGGCCGAAGAATTTTTTTGTTACGGTGCACAAAAAGAAGTGGGCCAAAACCATTATTTTAGATTTTGGGCCAAAAGTGCCATTTTGGCCCAAATTTGACCTCTCTCAGATGAACTTATCAAGTCTTTGCCATTCTAAATATGTATACTTTTATATACTTTAGACCAACAATTTTGAAGTTATGAGGCCCGAAAGTTTCCATAATTCCAGGGTTCAGACCAACCTTAATGTTATAGGTAATAGTACATTGCCTAGTTAACGTCGCTGTGTGAAAAATAACCGGCCAATATTAAAAGTACTCTTCTAATATTCTAGACAATATAGTTTTGTAACATGTCCTAAATTTTTAGCTAATTTAGGTGTTTGGAGAGGGTCGCACTTTTGTGTTTTAGGAAGGATATGTAAACGACAGATAACACCAAAAATATGAAGAAATTATTTCCAAACCGTGTTAAGTCAACAATCATTATGTTGCTCATTTTCAAGAATGCTGGTTTACAAAAAAGCACGCCATTGTCTCATTTCGTGAACAAAAGCACACATACCATTGTTTCCTTTCGTTTCCTTTATAATCGGTTACCCAACTGAAGCTATAATACAAACTTTATTGCGATATCGCACGAAAACAGTCACATGTGCACAGCCAGAGAAGATCCGATTTAATCAGTTGAGCTGTCTCAATGAGTGTTATCTTGGTATATACGTCTAGCCCTCTTCTTTTGTTCCATTATCTATTGTAAATCTTTTGTTCAAAGTCTGGTCAACTGTCGATTATATCAAGTAATCTGGACAGGTCAAGATAATCTGGACAGGTCAAGATAATCTGGACAGGTCAAGATAATCTTGGACAGGTCAAGATAATCTTGGACAGGTCAAGATAATCTTGGTCAGGTCAAGATAATCTTGGTCAGGTCAAGATAATCTTGGTCAGGTCAAGATAATCTTGGTCAGGTCAATAAATTTTGAACAAGAGAAGTACATGTTCATATTTAGAAACACTGGCCACATTATTTGACTTTTTGGACATTTCAACAAACTTAAAATGCATCAAAGTTTAATATATTTTACACGATCAGCATAAATTATTATACAAGTTTATGCATATTAGATTTAAATGAAGATGGTAAACAATACTTGTGTGTATTGAATGACACCAAGAACACTTTCATTGAATAATGCAAATTAGTTTGTATTATGTCTTAAAGCCTGTATAATTAGGACGAGGATGTCAATCTACCTTTGTCCCCCCTCTCCCAACTAACGCAGATTCCGACGAAGTAGGTGACAAAACAAGAGCCATGAGGTCTTACAAATTAAGTTCAACCAAGGATATTTTGCACCTAAAATGCAGTACATTACAGGCCACAAGACTAGATGTAGAAAAACTACAACAATCTTCGGCCTAACCCCAACCAAAAAAGGTCGAGGAAGGTACCCAGGGATATGCGTTGATTTGGTTCAGGATATTTGTTCTATAAGTATATTAAAGATAAATATAAATTCTATGGTGTTAAATGAGTTACGGCCATGTCTCGGTAAAACACACCCACTTTGACCTTTGAACTATTTACATATTCATTATTAATATTACGAATATGTATAATCGAGTGGGACATGACCACAAGTGAATTGAATAGAATCTCCGGTTAAAATCAATGCTGTATTGATTTGATTAAATCACTTTCAATTGACACTAGATAAGACTCGTAGACTCAGACGCAGGACACACGGGAAGAATATTACACTGTCTCGGTGTGTTTTTATTTTTGGAAAACCCTAAACATACACAAGATAATCATATCAGCTTTTCCAGTTTGTCTTTTGGAAAATGAATAAACCATAACATAAAATTCGTTTATTTTGGCTCACCGTATATGTAAGATAAACGGTTCAAAACAGACCATCACCATAGATAATCGGTGTCTTGTTTCGGGGTCTCGCCTTCCGCCTTCCGAGCGACTAACATACTCACCATACCTCAACAAGACACCGATTATCTATGGTAATGGTCTGTTTCTCACCCTTTATCTACTACATAATAGCTTTTAATGGGGTTAAGTCCTGCAAAGGTCGAGATGAATTCTACTGTAGACATGACTGCATCATGTAGGCCTGTAATTAATGCAGTGCATACATGTAGGCCTTTTTGGGCGAGAAGCGTACGCGCATCTCGCTGTTTTAGTTTCACTTTTGACTTTTTCATGACCTCTAGCTCTAGTGTAATCATATTTGATCATTAGCGGAAGTTGCAACGATATTATTATTGACAGAGGCAGCTGTAATATTTGATTACGGACATAAGCTAGATTACGGACATAATTTGTTTGTTAAAATGATTGATAATGTTGATCATGGGATTATTGTGAAATAGGTGAAAAGGTAAATATCAGGGTCTTTTCATATGCTTTGATATATGATGTGAAGAATCCACAAGGCTGTTCATGATAGCTATCATCATGTGAATGAGTTGAAGATTTGAACTGAATTCCATAAATTATACGAATTTTTATAATTACAACAATCTTGAATCTTATACAGTGTGATGATAAAATATTGAACCACAACAAGTACATAAAGAAGGAAACACAAACCGTCCGGCGGGGGCTTTGACTTGAAATGCTATAGGCCTAGTATTAATTATTAAGTTATCACTGTTCATCAAAAATTGCTAGTGATAATACAACTATAAAAAGAAATGGTTGTTTGCAAGGGTGTCCGAGGTACCTCAGTCGTTAAAAAATGAGCGCCAAATGAAGGTGGACACTTTTTACACTATGTGTAAAATGTTCAATCTAAAGACCCAATTGAAATAGTTTGCAGTTCATCATTAGGCCTACTAGTGGCGTGCCTGGACTTTTATCCAGTGAGCATTATTCTGGCCCGATTTTGCTGGCATATTAAAGAACTTTAAGAAGGACATAACAGGGGTAAGACCCGGTCCCCGCACTCCGTGCATCCGCGGGTATTCATGCTCGTCGAAAATTTCGCGAAATAAGGGGTGTTTTCAGATGAAGAAACGCGATTCGCGAAACACACAAAAAAGGGGTGTTTTTTCAAACCACGTGTTCGCGAAATTGAAAAAAGGGTATTTTCATCGAGCTGCCTACGCGTTTTTGCCACTAAGGGCATATTAGAAATATCGTAGGGCAAATTATTTGCGAAATCGCTAAAAAAGCGGTGATTTTCCCCTAAAAACTTCGCGAAATGAGATGCAAGGGGGCGTTTTTAAAGTTCACCGACAAGCATTAAGAATGAATACCCGCGGATGCACGGAGTGCGGGGACCGGGGGTAAGACATCAGCAGGGTGGGCAAGGTTTTTTTACCAGTCAAGTTTACGGGGACAAGTCAGCGCGTATTGTTTGTCATGCTTGTCAATACCACACATAAATCGGATAAACTTCACGATAAAGGACTTTCATCACTCGGCCAGCAATTGTATATTAAAGCCTTAATGTACGATCTTTTTTCAAAATATACCTTTATTTTTTTCAAAACCACTTGTTCCAACTTAAATCTATGAGCAAACTGTCAAATTCGCCCTATTGTAGTAATATTATCATATCATAATTGGAGGGAACATAACCAATCTGGCTGCGTGGGAGACTAACTCTGAAGCCGCACTTGCCGTCCTAATCCAAAAAGTGCGAGATATTTCGAGTGATAGAGGTGACGTTCATGTTACAAATCGTATGCTTTGCAAACTTGCTTAATTTATTGTTGTTAAATGAGTTATGTACGTTTTACAAAAGTGTTGTTGTTTCAGCCCTCTTTACAACGTAACTCAAGAACCGCATCACCTATAAAAGTGTGATATTTTAATTCTTCTACACGCTCGCTATGAATTGAGCAATGTAGTTTTTGCCAAAGCTCACTACCATTCGTAAGATGCTGTGAACTACCAAATCACAACAGTTTAAAATAGTTAATAACCTTAAGACAGTTCCTCGTTTGCTCGCCCTATTCCTTTTAAAAGGAATTTTTATTTTGTTTGCTGTTTGTTAACCTGGGTTGTTTTATAACGTTCCATTTGATTATGCTGTACCCCGTGAAAGTAATATTATATGTTTGTTTAAGGGGGTACTACACCCCTGTGGTAAATGTGTGACTATTTTTGCATTTTTCTCAAAAAATAATAACACACTGGTAACAAAAGTTATGAATTGGTAGGGTGGATTCACCCAATTGTTACTTTTGTAATGAATTGCCCGAAACAATTTTACATTTATTTTGTGAATGCAAGAATGTGTCTCCCATGTGGGATGAACTATGTTTTTATATCAACAGTGTCACTGGGGATGGGGTTTCTTTTACATTTTCCAAATTTGATAAAATGTTTGGTATCAGGGATACCTCAGAACATGACCTGTGTATTAATTTCCTTTTTCTGTGCCTTAAATTTTACATTCATAAGTGCAGATTTAAACAGACTAACCTTAGTTTCAATGCTTTTCTGAATATGGTCAAATTGAAGCAGAAAATTGAGTATAAAATTGCTGAAAGTAAAGGTAAACTGCGGCTCCATTTCAAAAAATGGACCATTGATCTTGAAGCATCTTAAATTGTTGTCCTTTTCTTCAATTATTTTCAAACTGATTATGGCAGGATCAAGATGGGTGTAACCAAGTAATGTGTGCACTTTTTTGACACAAGACTGGTGCTTGTGTTTTGTTTGTAAGAGTGAACGTTCTCTTTGTCCATCGTCTTTGTCTCTTTTGTGATTGTCCTTTGTACCTGTTCTTAAAAAATTTTTGACTATAATATTATGTTTTAATTCATGATCGTTGGGAACTGGTGGCCCATTGTGTATGTTTTTTCTCCCTCCACCAGTTCCAAGAACAGGGAATAAAAAACTTTAAAAAAAAAAAAAAAAAAAAAAAATTATGTATATTATTGCGGCAAGGAATCCAATTACTACACTGAAATTTCAGTGACTCAAGACAAGCGTTTCAGTATATACAGGGTGTCCCAAAAAAAAGAGGCCCTCTTTTTCTCCTATTTTTGAAAAGTTGATTAAATATATTTTGGTATGTGAAGAAACCTTTAATCATTAGCTTTCATAAACCAAAATAATTATGTCAATCGGTTCACAACTTTTGAAGATATGCCCTTTTGAATAAAAGTACCCGTTTTTCATTCTGTCCACGAATATCAAACAGAGTGGTTGGGATGGCTCATGCTGTGGAGTGGCCTGCACGATCACCAGACCTCACACCACTTGATTTATTTCCTTTGTGGCAAAATCCAAGATCTTCGCAAACATATTACTGAATGCATTTGCAAGTATCCGGCGCACAAGGATGGTACGCAACGCAATTGATGCAATGAGGATCAGGGCTGAAACCTGTATTCTCCCACGGAGGCAACCAGGTAGAGGGCAGAGCAGCACAGTAAACTCACTTCAGAAAAACCAAAGACAAACCAAACAGCCTTTTAGGGCTACCTTTTATCCTAAAAAGAGAAATGACTTGTGTTGTAAATTAAAAAAAGGCAAGAAACCAAAAAGTAAGAAAGTAAGAAACATAATAAATCAGAAAGGCATAAATAACCAAGAAAAAATAAGTAATTGCAAGTAAAGCAAAATGTGTCCCATTCGGCATCCATTTTACCCACAAATTAATGACACTATTAACAAAATCCATTGCCCATAAACCCACCGGTAAAGCCCATTCCATAAATAAAGTTATTTTATAAAGTTATCATTGAGGAATGTTTGATATTCAAGCATGGTATATGTACTCCTTTCCAATCTTTGAAGTAGCCAAACCTTCTCCGTGGACAGAGTGAAAAACGGGTACATTTCTTTAAAAGAGCATAGCTTCATAAGTTGTGAGCCGATTGATATAATTGTTTTGGTTTATTAAAACTAACAACTCAAGGTTTTTTTACATACCAAAATATATTTCATCAACTTTTCAGAAATAGGAGAAAAAGAGGGCGCAATGAGGGGCCTCTTATTTTTGGGACACCCTGTATGATAGGAAATGAGGTACATCCTAGCGGTACCTTATTTCTTATCATAAATAACGAACTGCTTGTCTTGGGTTACTGAAATTCCAGTGTGGTAATTGGATTCCTTGCCCCTATAATATACATAACTTTTGTTACCACTGTGTTATTAGTTTTTGAGAAAAATGCAAAAATGGACACAAATTTATCGAGGGGTGTAGTACCCCCTTAAAAGATGCATACCTCAAACCGACACCTGTGTGTTTGCCCTGAACACAACACGTCTACCTCCACTCCGTCAACGAAAAGTAGCAAGGTATACGTCCCTACAGACGCAGACCTGAAAAATAAAAGCACAATGAAGTACATCTGCCCAAAATAATTGGTCTGCTCACTCAGCAATTTCGGGGTGCACTCAACTTAAGAAGTAACGGAGGTGTGTCTGAAATGCCTTTTCTGAAGTCCAATATATACACGATAACCATCTTTTTTTAAAACCATACCCGATGACCCACTTTTTTAGGTTCGGCTATACCCCAAATTTTCAATTGATCGTCGGCTTTCATCCCACCTACATACACTTTAAGTATAAATCATCAGATTTATAAAGTTTACTTCGAGTACTGTTAAATATAAAAAATATCAATTTTTAATTATTTGGCATAAAATGTGTATTACATTGCGAATTTCAAAAAATCAACATTATTTGATATCATAAGGACATTCTTCGTATTCAGAATGCAATTCGATATGTCTGATGTGCTCTAATGTCCCATAATAAATACTGTCCAAACGTTCATACCCCATCCTTTAAGCGCGAAAAATTTGTTTTCAATTTTAGACCCAAATGAAAGTGATTTTAGGTATTTGATTGGCCAGTATGCGAAGCATGCAATTTTCTTTATATTTACTTACCCAAGGAAGATGCACAGGTAACAATAATTGTTTTATTCTTCTCTAGGACTTTTTATTAGGACGTCTCCCCTTCCGCTAGGTGGCGTAGGAGCTGGGGGAGCCTCGACTGTCTCCTTTGATTACGAAAATTTGGTTTTTTGAGCCCCCGTTCCTTCTATGCTCCTAAAAGCTAGTTGTGACCATGGGCTAAATGTACTTAAAAGCGGACCTACCCACATGCACCTTTCCCCATCTCGACAAAATTTATATAAATTTACTACAGCTATTACCTTGTATCGCAAAGGATCCTTTGGCTGTTTGACCAATAAGGCAGCACATCACATTCTATAGTTGCTGTAGAATTCCTTAAGTATACTTTGTTTCCCTTCTCTTCATTACCATTGCCGTAACTGAACGGGTCTTTGGAAAAGTCTGTTGGTACACGTATAAGCAAATAATATTAGCGTTGAGAAAATCATATCACAACTAAAACTACAATACAGAAATCGTTTTAATATGGTGTATGCCCTTTTCATGTTGAATATAGATAGGCCTAAAACGATATCCGTTTAAAACGGCGATCTTGACAATTATTATAGAATGAATAGATTCTTGTCAAAAATTACCCAACTTATCAAATATACGGAAACTAACCATTACTAATTTTATGTTAAACAGGGGTGAAAAACTAAAGTTGCTCCGATATTCGTAAAATGGATGCCAACTGTTCCTCAAGTTCCGGGATTCAGGAAAAGAATAGTTCTTATTATCTGCGATGTCAAGTCAGATGATAGATGATAAATAAATACAAATTCCATTGAATCCTGTGGAATCCAACATATCTTTTGACTCTTTGCTGTGAAACATGGTAACTAGACATCGAAGATAGTGCAAACTATTCTTTTTCTGAAACCTCTTAGTTAGGAGAACAATTTACCTCAACTTTTTACTAATTTTTAGCAACTTTGCCCTTTGACTCATACACGACAAGCAATGAAGCAAATCGACCTGTGACCTTTTGTGCCCCATAACTTATACATCACGCACAAACATTTGCATTTCTGTGATCCGTGGGACCATGCCAGACGAATAATATGACATATTTGAAAGTGTTATTGAAATAAGAATACCCCCCCCCCCCATATGTGATCCTATGGGGTCATTTGGGGGCCTTTTTGAAGGTCACGGTCTCAAAATATTGCTTGGCAGACAAAAGATTCGAGTTCAGCATACCCAAATTAACCAAACTAGTTGACAACTTTTACGCAAACTTGCCGTTAGGAACGCGATTGTTCTAGAACCAGTCTAATTTTGATTCCTGGGCTAAATCATAAAATCGTCATAGGGTCAGTCCATGTCGAAACAGATTGAGTGTACACCCACCCTCTTGGATTTTGCTCTCCTTTGGCTCAGGGGTACCTTTCATGGATCCCTAGGTGAGGTCACAAGAAAAAATTCAAATTCCATTTCGTTTGCGAATGGCCGGCAATCAAAGTTTGGCGACCTCGACCAAAATTGTGAATTTAAGGGGTCCAAATGACAAAGTGCTCTCTTTGAGGGGCACTTTCTTCTTAATTGAATCAGTTGTGATCCTCTTTTTGAATGTGGTCACTCACTGGCTGTGTCTGAAATACCTAATGCCAAAAAGATAGATTTCGGAATTTCGTTGGGATTTCAGAGGGGGTCAAAATCAGCACTTCGTACTGTTCAATCAAATTATCTTGATTTTGAAGGACCCATGATAATGTCACAGTGCACTTATAGGTCCTAATTATGTTCAGAATGGATTAACCATATGCCAATGTCTATGAGCAATTAAAAAAAAAGAGAAATTTCTAGACCCCTACAGAATTTTAGGCCACCCCTAAAGTGGTTCAGCCACAAATGGCACTTAAAGTCGGCAAATTTTGACCCCTAATAACTTTAGGTGTACACCAGATATGAATTTCTAGGCTTTTGCATCTGAAAGAATGTAGTTTAATGTTACTAGGAACATAAGATTTGTTTTGTATTTTTTATGTTTTAGTATTAAGTTGACGCTTTCAAAAATAGTCATTTTTGCCTAACATACCATGCATACAGGATACGGTACAAAATGCCAATTTTAGTATGATATTTTTTATATTTTTGATCACTTTATAGCCATTTGTATTATTTATCCTGATATTTCAAGTTGCTCTTGAGTCAAGTAATAAGAAAAACTACTTTCTAATCCTCTGTATGGATTTTTAAGGGGTCAAAAATGCACTTCCTGGCAACGATGCACATGCAAAGTACAGGTTATGGGGGTCAAATTTTCAGAATGCTCCCAATTATGTCAAGTAATATATCAAATTACTCGTATGGTCATGAGGATTCCAAAAATGTATAGTTAGTTATGTGTCAGACCTTTCAGGAGGGCGCTATGACGAAAAATGTTCATAGGTCAATGACCTTTTGAAAGTATCAAAACACAAAAATACAAAACAAATCTTATGTTCCTAGTAACATTAGACAACATTCTTTCAGATGCAAAAGACTAGAAATTCATATCTGGTGTACACCTAAAGTTATTAGGTGTCAAAATTTGCCGATTTTAAGCGCCATTTGTGGCTGAACCAATTTAGGGGGGCCTAAAATTCTGTAGGGGGTCTAAAAATGTCTCTTTTTTTTAATTGCTCATAGACATTGGCACATGGTTAATCCATTCTGAACATAATTAGGACCTATAAGTGCACTGTGGCATTATCATGGGTCCTTCAAAATCAAAGATAATTTGATTGAACAGTATGAAGTGCTGATTTTGACCCCTCTGAAATCCCAACGAAATTCCGAAATCAATCTTTTTGGCATTAGGCATTTCAGACACAGCCAGTGAGTGACCACATTCAAAAGAGGGTCACAACTGATTTAATTAAGAAGAAAATGCCTCTCAAAGAGAGTGCTTTGTCATTTGGACACCTTAAATTCCCAATTTTGGTCAAGGTCGCCAAACTTAGATGGCCCGCCATTCGGAACGAAATTGAATTTGAATTTTGTCTTGTGACCTCACCTAGGGGTCCATGAAAGGTACCCCTGAGCCAAAGGAGAGCATAATCCAAGAGGGTGGTGTACACTCAGTCTGTTTTGACATGGACTGACCCCATATGAAGATTTTCCCAAATTGAACACTCAGACAAATCCAGAACGTGTCCGAGGAATTTTGAGAAATTTGAGATAGGCCTATTTTTGATTTGTTAATACTAAAAATAGTTGATCAATATGATATCAATTTCCCATTAATGTATATCATATTGATAGTGTAAGTTATAGTATTAACAAATCAAAGATATTACAGGCCATTAAAATCATTAAACTGAAACAAAAAGTAATACATGTATATCAGCAGGGCCCTCATATAAAATGGTTAGTTTCCGTTTTATTTTAACAAGCATTTGATAAGTTGGGTCATATTTGACAAGAATCTATTCATTCTATAATAATTGTCAAAATTAATTGTCAAGATCGGCGTTGAAATGACAAGTCGCATGCCAATACAATCTTATCAAATATATCTACTTGAATAGTTTCTTTTTTTGATGAGAATATGCGAGTTATTTTGAAGGGAAATCTGTTATGTCCCTATCTGATTTGTTTCCCTTGTCGAATTGACAAGTTTCTATTCAGAAATTTGAATTTTATTAAAATAGATCGTTTTAAGTTTAGGATTTAGTCAGAGTTTATGATTTAGTCAGGGTCTGGATATTGCCCGATTCGGAATAACGCCCGGGATAACATCACACCTCTGCCACAGATGTTAGGCCTAAACAAGAAAAAAAGTAGGCCTATTGGGTCGGTCAAACCTGCAGAACATGTTTTATGTATTGGACTTTTGTTGCCCATGTAATTGGTATTTGATTTCATGAAAATTAACCAGGCTTACCTCTTCCTTTGATTGTTAGTCGGGTTCCTCCGCGAATACTTCCAGCGTTGGGGTTAATATTATACACTTCTGGTGCTCCAAGTGTTAAAGGAATCACTGCTGTTAAAAAGAGTCCAAAATAGAAATACCGTGCTAAAATTATCGTTCTTATCCGTGTAGAAATACTGAGAGCTAAAATTATCGTTCTTACCCGAGTCCAAAATAGAAATACTGAGAGCAAAAATTATCGTTCTTACCCGTGTTGCCCAACTAACCCAAGATTACTTTGCCATAAATTGCGATTTGTGATTCACTTTTCTCAACGCAGGAAACAAGACTTCCCTAACATTTTGAACCTTTTTATTTTTTTTATTTTTTTTTATTTTTTTTTGAAGTGTTTTATTCCCTGTTCTTGGAACTGGTGGAGGGAGAAAAAACATACACAGTGGGCCACCAGTTCCCAACGATCATGAATTAAACCATAATATTATAGTCAACATTTTTAAGAACAGGTACAAAGGACAATCACAAAAGAGACAAAGACGATGGACAAAGAGAACGATTTTGTTTTGTTTTTTACGTAACGGTAATGATTGATGAAATCATAGAACTAATTCATCTGTGATTTTGAGAGCCCGATCATTTGGGGACAAGGGTTCCAATCACCAGAATGCCCTCTTGATGGCAATCAGGGACGTCCTACTAGCCTGCTTTTCCTGTACGGTCTGCTTACCCAGACCTTGGGTAATAACTCTCTCATATAGGTCAAGTTTTATAACATTTTTTTATGTAACAGCAGTCTGCTGTATCCTTAGCCTATATTTAGCAAATATAGCATGTAATTATTTTTATAGGCCTATGATTTTATAGGCCTATTTGGAAAACCTTTATATTGACTAAAATAAAATTTTCAGTAGAGCGTACAGCCTGTATAGGATAATGGACTTCGAAGGTTTGCATCGCGCCATATGAATCACACCTAGTAGACCTAAAACTGAAACATCGCAAAACAGACATTAGATGCAAAAACCGATCATCCAGTTTTCTCAATTTGAGATTGGTCAAATATGTGCTACTTTTGATATATCTTGGAATTTTAGGGTGTCGATTTAGCCAGTATAAGGCAAATGTTGGTGTTCTTAAATTAACCCCCGGGCTTTTAAGCCCGGGGGTTAATTTAAGAACACCATCCGTTTGAAGCTTTTGCACTTAAACAGAAAAAAAACGCATGATAAAAAACGCAAGTGGTAAAAAATGCAGCATCTAAAAAATTAATCGGAAAAATATATACGGTCAAACGGCTATATCCCGTGCGGGGCGGTCATAACACGTCAAAAGATCCGACCGAGTCATGTTGGATGGAGTGGCTCACATATTGGCATACCAAGCAAACACCAAAAATGTTTTGAAAACGTTTTAAACAAGTTCTATTTTGGGTTTGGTTTAGGTAAAAACGTTTTAATAACATTAAATGTCGGGTTATATAAAGGTCGTGAAAACGTTGAACACACTACAACAATATTTTTAAAATGTTTTCAAAATGTTATTGTAAACTATTTTTTGTAAATATTTTTGCCAAATATTCTGTCAACACTTAAATAACATTATATTTAAATAACAAAATATTTGCAGTATGTTATCGAAAATGTTTTTGAATGTTATGAAAACGTTTTATACCCTTTATATAACCCGACGTTGTTCTTTCTTTCTTACAATAATAATAATATTAACAAAACTTAAATCATAGCAAGTGCATTTTACAGCAGCAAGACACATCTTTAAATACTACTTTTTAAAAAGCATTTTGATGAAACCTAAACCTGTATATGGAAAAGATTTTTAGCTGCATAGCATATTTTAATAATTTAGACAAATCTAAAAGCATAATCATGACTCATGTATGTAATATACCGTATTTCATGAGTTTACGCAGAAAAATGCGCATGCGGGAAATGGTGATATCATGAGTTTGCGCATCCCAAAGCTGCTCAAACCCAGGAATTCCTTGATATGCGCAGCTCTTAAAAGCTGCGTCCTTTTGGGATTTCCTGAGTTTGCGCATCATGCTCAAACTCGGGAAATCTATGTTTTGCGCATCATGCTCAAACTCGGGAAATCTATGTTTTGAGCATCTGCGCATTCTTGGGAATTTCCTAGTTTGCGCACGACCTAGTCTCTTTTTGCAGTCGTTTTTAATAAATAAATTTATATTTTAACCATGTTGAAAGCTCTGATGACGTTCAAAGACTATACGAATGGCAATTTTTTAAGAACAAAATTTTTAAAAACAAAACAAGAAACAGTACCGTTTGCGTGCATCGATTCATTTTGATATATCACATATATATAAAGGCCCTATCCCGGGACCGGTATATTGGGCCTACACACAAATATCCCCACTCCCTATGCCTACATCTATGCATGCCGAGGTTTACAGGTTAATGGTAGAGTCTTTTGATGAAATAGCCGGTAGGCCTAAATGTTGGATAGTGAAATATAATAGAGATAATGTCATATTCAGATTAAAATAGCCAGAAGGGTTATTTCACTTTAATACCTTGTCATGTAGGCTTTTTTGAGTTATTATCGATATCTGTATTATACTAATATTATTTGAGCATTTCATTTCAAAATACTTAGTGGATTATCCGATTTGTGTATAGGCTAGTGTGATAGGATGCATCATTATAACCATATAATTTCGGATCGTGCTTGTGTGAAAAACGCACGTACTGAAAGTCAAGTGTCAGGTCATGATCACGAGTCTTATAGGGCCTACTTTTAGGCCCGATGCTACTTTGCCTTTTGAAAGAGCAAGCACAATTATCAATAATATTATCATCATATCCTTTGTTTTCAAAAATGCTGATAATTTTTCATCTGATCTTTTAAATCTTTTGAGGAGTGTAGTATAGTATAGGGTCATTTGGTGAAAAGCTCAAATCCTCTGACTCTTTCAGCATGTTCAGAGGATTTGAGTCCTTCTTTTAAAAGTTTTGAAATGCTAAAAGTCTATAAGTATATCCTTTCCTGTGAGTCCTTTCGTAAAGGAGCATACCGGTACGTATTGGAACAAAGTTGTGCATATTTGGACCATGGTCTAAAACATACTATTTGGGTTTTTTTCAGGGCCATGACATATTTAAGATTGACATGTACATCGGCGTTCTCTGGACCATCTCCTCCTCACACTGTGATGAGTTCCCCGGTCATTGGTTACAGCTCGATATATTATTAGGCCTATATACTAGCCTAGTACGTACATGCACTGTGTCATTTGGTGAAAAGCTCAAATCCTCCAATTCTTTCATCGAGTGTCCTTCTTTCTTAAGTTTCTTTCCATATTAAGGTCTTTATTTCTTTCTTTTCTTTAATTTCTGTCTTTGATTATTTTTTAAATTTCTTTTCTTTCTTTCTTAAATTTCTGTTTTTCTTTCTTAAATTTCTTTTTCTTTCTTTCTATTTCTCTTTCTTTCTATCTTTCTTTTTCTCCTTCAATTTGATAATGGTGTGCAACTGTCATGAGCCCGGGGTCAAGAGATGAAGTCATTAAATGTAGGCCTACGATCGTTTTAATGTTTTTCAACACTGCCTCATGCGGATTTTTGACATTATTTATAATGTCTAAACAATGTCAAAGCTTCAATTGGAATCGGTCAACTTAATAATGTTTGAAATCAATGTTTGAAATCACCGGAATAGACAGGGAAATCTTTCTTGTTTAGCATTTAATTATGTTTACGAATTGATCGACAATAACGTGTTTAGTGATATAGGGCCGGTTTTGATTTTATTTTAAACTCCAGAATTCGTCATTTTCCTGTTCACGCGTGCACTGATACAGTCTTCCCTATCTAGGTATATCAAACACTCAGATTTGGAAGCTAGTGGCCCAGTTCATCGTTTGCACGATCAGGCTGGCATGATACATGATTCTCTCTTCTAATACGATGGGAAAAATGTGTCAAAAACTGCACTGCTAAACACTATGCTAGTATCTTGCACCACATTTTTAAACATAGGGTCATTTGGTGAAAAGCTCAAAGCCTCTGATTCTTTCACCAAGTGTTCTTCTTTCTTAAGTTTCTTTCTTTCTTTCTTTCTTTCTTTCTTTCTTTCTTTCTTTCTTTCTTTCTTTCTTTCTTTCTTTCTTTCTTTCTTTCTTTCTTTCTTTCTTTCTTTCTTTCTTTCTTTCTTTCTTTCTTTCTTTCTTTCTTTCTTTCTTTCTTTCTTTCTTTCTTTCTTTCTTTCTTTCTTTCTTTCTTTCTTTCTTTCTTTCTTTCTTTCTTTCTTTCTTTCTTTCTTTCTTTCTTTCTTTCTTTCTTTCTTTCTTTCTTTCTTTCTTTCTTTCTTTCTTTCTTTCTTTCTTTCTTTCTTTCTTTCTTT
Source organism: Amphiura filiformis (assembly GCF_039555335.1). Taxonomy (NCBI): domain Eukaryota; kingdom Metazoa; phylum Echinodermata; class Ophiuroidea; order Amphilepidida; family Amphiuridae; genus Amphiura; species Amphiura filiformis. The sequence goes on from NC_092630.1 coordinate 69,410,463, forward strand.
CTTTCTTTCTTTCTTTCTTTCTTTCTTTCTTTCTTTCTTTCTTTCTTTCTTTCTTTCTTTCTTTCTTTCTTTCTTTCTTTCTTTCTTTCTTTCTTTCTTTCTTTCTTTCTTTCTTTCTTTCTTTCTTTCTTATAAAGCTGTCAAGAGCCTGGGGTCAAGAGATGAAGTCATAATGAAGGCCTACGATCGTGTAATGTTTTTCAACCCTGCCTCATGCTGATTGTTGTGCGCATATGATAGATGTTGAGCGCATAATGCGGAAAAGTACCTTTTGAGCTCACTATGTAACTGGCATCACAAACGCCTCTTTCAGTGACTTTCTTTTAATTTTATTCCATATGTTTTAACAAAACATTGTTTTGTCTTTTTTAGCATGGATGTTATGAGTTATTGTATAATATTAAACAGTTTTGAACTGATTTTCTTTCTTTCATTTGTTTTTCTTCCTTTCTTTTCATCTAAAATCGGACTAATTATTATATTTTCAAGGGCGGATTCGTTTGTTTCCTTTCTTTTCATCTAAAATCGGACTAATTATTATATTTTGAAGGGCGGATTCGTTTGTTTCCTTTCTTTTCATCTAAAATTGGGATATCGGAAAGACTGAATGGACAGGGAACCCATCTTTTTTTTATTCCGCAAGTTTCTTTCTTCCTTCCTTCCTTCCTTCCTTCTTTTTTTTTCTTAGTGCTATAAGCACTATCCCTCAATATACTCAAACATGTTAAACATTCAAGTTTAGTGATTATGATATAGGGGCTTAGAAGTGTGACTTTATTTTAAACTTTTTTAAAATCTTTCGACAGCCATGGTGTTACCTCTGGGTGTTACCGTGTCTATGATTTATTAAACATTTTCATACAAAAGAAAGATGGCTGATTTTTTTTATCAATGATAAGAATCTGGTTAAATTATAGAATCCATTGATTTTATATATATTATACAGATTTCATTGATTATATAATAGCACACCAGTCAATGATTAATACCAAAGAATTCAATATCCTAGCCATTCTTATATAACATGACATTGCGCTAATCACCTTGTCAAGTGGACAATCGTTATGATATCCTTTCCTGTATCGTTTATCATTATTTTATTATTATAACCAATATAGTTCCCCAAAAAGGTACTTATTTTGTTAGATGAACAACTAAGTAAATAATAATAAATGATAAAATATGTTATGATAATAAATAAACAAACAGCCTATAAATAGATAAAAGATTCATTATAAATACATAAGTAACAGAAGAAAGAGAATAATAATATAAACAAATTAAATTCTCCAATGTGACTTTTATTAATAGTCCGGCTAATATCAATAATAATACCACAGTATATTTATAATAATATTAATAACACTAATAATAATATAATAATAATAATAAGAAGAAGAACAATAATAATAATAATAATAATAATAATAAATAATAATAATAATAACACTAATAATAATAATAATAATAATAATAATAATAATAATAATAACACTAATAATAATAATAATAATAATAATAATATACAATTCTGATGATAGAAAGCACAATTAAATCTTCAGAGCAATAATTTCCTCCGTTTTGACAGTTGTACCGTCCGTGATCATGATGCAGTTTAGTTTTACGTGTTGACTTCGCTCCATACGTTCATGCTCATTTCAAGGAAATTCCTAGTTTGCGCAGGCTGCTCAAACTCGGAAATTCGGCTGTTTGAGCATGCGCATATCAAAGAAATTCCCAGTTTGTGCACGCTGCTCAAAATCGGAAATTCGGCTGCGCAAACTAGGAATTCGTTCAAATGCGCATCTTAATTAATTACGTGCGCAAAGTCGAGATATCACTGAAATGAGCATGCTCAAAGTCGGGAAATCACTACTATGCGCATGCGCAAAACGGTGCGTCCTTTCTTGATATCCGGGGTCTCACATAGCTCGCATAATTCATTGTATGTTTAAATATGATTTTTGAGACTTTTGGCTTACATGTACTTCAAATTTTCAACATTAAAAATTTCTACAATGTTCAGATTATTTCATCCATATTCGTTCCATCTTAGCTCCTTAAAAGTATCTGGAAGGAGCTTCAACATTTCTTGTTATTTCTAGCCTAATAACGTTCACCAACTCAACAAGTTCCTTACCTGTTAACGTGAGAATTGTGATAAGTAATGGCGACCCTCTTCCTGAAACCAAGGACGCCATTGTCATGGTGTAGCGACGCTTTTAGCTAGGATATAGCCGTGCGTGCTGGCTCCTTTTCTTACTTGATGATCTTATTTTCCTACTGTCCCTTGTGATAATTCCGTCATAAATCCATGTAATATTTTAATTTTCCTCTCATTCTGTATATGAAAGTTGTTTAATTTTTCCTTTTTTTATTTCAGTGTCTACGATCTCCGATCAGACCGATTGTGTAATTTGTGCAGACTGGTTGTGTAAAGTAAAGTGCCAATCTGGGATGGAGCAAGCTATTGATCAGTACAATCGTGGTACAATATATTCTTCAAGAAAATCAATATCAAATAAAATCGATACCATTATCCCCTTGGACCATTATTCAATAACTCAATGATTTCAATAATTATGTACGTCATCTTACCAGCAGTGACCAGGTCAGTTTTGATAACATCTTAAAGGTGTTGGTATTGAATAAACCAATTCAAGGTTTAGTATTTGTTGTATGATCATCCGGTATTTGATAGGTCACACAGCGTAAAGTAACATTTAAATGGGGTTAAAGAACTTAGTGCTTACATCGAGGTTATTGAACAACATAGGACACTCATAATTATATTGTTGACGTAGTTAATATCTTAGTTTGTTATTATAATGACAATTCGGTTTGTTTTTTACTATAATTTATGCTTTTGTCGTCGGTCTATGGTCGGGTATGGACGGAACTACTCCCGACATTTTTTTTTTGAATTACAAAAACGTATCATCTTTTCCCATTATATGAAAATCGCAATTAAAAACAAACAAACAAATAAACAAACAAACGAACAAAAAACAAAACAACAACAAACAAAAAAACCCAAAAAACAACAACAAAAACAACAAAAAAACTCCCAAACCAACAATACGATATCTGTCAATTGTGTTAATTTTTTTTCAAGAATTTGAAAATACTTAAGGGTGGGGTATGAACGTTTGGACAGTATTTGTTGTGGGACATTAGAGCACATGAGACATATCGAATTGCATTCTGAATACGAAGAATGTCCTTATGATATCAAATAATTTTGTGAAATTCGCAATGTAATACACATTTTATGCCAAATAATTAAAAATTGATATTTTTTATATTTAACAGTACTCGAAGTAAACTTTATAAATCTGATGATTTATACTTAAAGTGTATGTAGGTGGGATGAAAAGCCGACGATCAATTGAAAATTTTGGGTATAGCCGAACCTAAAAAAAGTGGGTCATCGGGTATGGTTTTAAAAAAAAGATGGTTATCGTGTATATATTGGACTTCAGACCAATTATTTTGGGCAGATGTACTTCATTGTGCTTTTATTTTTCAGGTCTGCGTCTGAAGGGACGTATACCTTGCTACTTTTCGTTGACGGAGTGGAGGTAGACGTGTTGTGTTCAGGGCAAACACACAGGTGTCGGTTTGAGGTATGCATCTTTTAAGGGGGTACTACAGCCCTCGATAAATTTGTGTCCATTTTTGCATTTTTCTCAAAAACTAATAACACAGTGGTAACAAAAGTTATGTATATTATAGGGGCAAGGAATCCAATTACCACACTGGAATTTCAGTAACCCAAGACAAGCAGTTCGTTATTTATGATAAGAAATAAGGTACCGCTAGGATGTACCTCATTTCCTATCATATATACTGAAACGCTTGTCTTGAGTCACTGAAATTTCAGTGTAGTAATTGGATTCCTTGCCGCAATAATATACATAACAGTGTGTTATTATTTTTTGAGAAAAATGCAAAAATAGTCACACATTTACCACAGGGGTGTAGTACCCCCTTAAACAAACATATAATATTAATTTCACGGGGTACAGCATAATCAAATGGAACGTTATAAAACAACCCAGGTTAACAAACAGCAAACAAAATAAAAATTCCTTTTAAAAGGAATAGGGCGAGCAAACGAGGAACTCATTTGTCATTGTTAGGAGAGGAGTGGAATAATGATTGAAATAATTGAACTAGGAAGGTTGGTGTTGGAAGTTATTGTTAAAGTCTTAATGTACGATCTTTTAAGATTTTTCTTTGTTTCTTCCAAAATGATAATATGCAATCATTATGAAAGTTCCCAATACATTTGGACGCGAAAAACATTGGGAATCTGCATTGCAAAGAAACAACATCATAAACGTCACCTCTATCACTCGAAATATCTCGCACTTTTTGGATTAGGACGGCAAGTGCGGCTTCAGAGTTAGTCTCCTACGCAGCCAGATTGGTTATGTTCCCTCCAATTATGATATAGGGCGAATTTGACAGTTTGCTCATAGATTTAAGGGATCTAGAATGAGCGTTTATGGCGTTTCGACAGTATTTTTTGTGGGACATGAGAGCACCTCAGACGTATCGAATTGCATTCTGAATACGAAGCATGTCTTTCTGATATCAAATAATTTTCATTTTTGAAATTCACGATATAATACAAATTTTATGACAAATTATTAAAATTTGATATTTTCAAATTTTGATAACAGTCCTCGAAATAAATTTTATAAATCTAATGATATATTCATAAAGTGTATGTAGCTGGGAGGAAAAGCCGACGATCAATTGAAAATTTTGACATTTTAAAACACCAAAAACAAATTAGGTCTTTTTGGGAAAAAAATCCATATCTTCAATATGAAAGATCAACATTTTCAATTGATTGTCGGCTTTTCCTCCCAGCATACACTTTAAGAATATGTCATTAGATTTATAGAAATTTACTTCGAGGACTGTTATATATCAAAAATGTGAAAAATATCAAATTTTAATAGTTTGGCATAAAAGTTGTATTATATCGTGAATTTCAAAAATGAAAATTTTTGATATCAGAAAGACATTCTTCGTATTCAGAATGCAATTGATATGTCTGATGTGCTCTCATGTCCCACAAAAATACTGTCAAAACGCTCATTCCAGATCCTTTATTGAGCATTAAAAATGAATACGGGAACAAAGAAGTAAACAATATGACGTGGAAAGACGTGGAAAGACTTTCAGTTTGAAAATTAAAGAACACTATTATCCATACTAATACGGGGAGAAGAGATTGGCAGAAGAAAAAGAAGAAAATATGAAGAAGTAGAAAAGTAAACGACGTATAAAGACTTTCATTTTGCAAATTAAAATTACAAAATATAAACAACTTAACATTCAATAACCTATTCTCTCTGTGTCAGGTAGAACTCTGTAACGCTGCTGTGGTCAGGTGGTGAGCGCCACGAATTCTCTAAATTCAGTACATTTCCGTTGTCAACCGTGTAATTGAATGGAATTATTTTGAAATTTTAAAACGCTTAAAATATGACAAACAAGTAGGCCGATGTTAATAAATAATATTAATACAAGCAAAAACTAACCTTATAGTGTATGGAAAATGCCATACGGCTGAGCTGTTTTGCCGTCTCTCTCCGCCCATCATGCCGCTCGCCGCCTGGCTGTGGTCTTCACAAGAGTACGCCATCTCACTCGATCCCCGGGACTCGATCTGATGCCAAGTGCGTTGCACCTTGTATTCCTTGGTTAGAAATCAGCTTTACGTCCAGTAGTCCAATATGTTGGTGGACGTCCCCTTCCCCGGTCCCCTTCATCGTCGAGTTCCTACGGGAAGATCATTTAAAACAAACAAACAAACCCCTTGCAAAATTAGTTTTATCTACACCTCCATGGTTCCTGACAATATGGCCAAAGTACTTCAGCTTTATTATGCCGTTTCTGATAGTTGTACCAATCTCATATCCAGGAATTTGTAGTATCCTGTCTTTCCATGTTACTTGCAGAAGCCTCCTGTAACACCACAAAAAAAAACCCCACGGGTAACCTATACGGGCAAAGAAGTAAAGGCCCTAAACGACAGTGTTGTAGTCGAGTCCTCGTCATCCGAGTCCGAGTCCGAGTCCGAGTCCTTGGTGTCCGAGTCCAAGTCCGAGTCCTTGCCAATTTCTGATGTCCGAGTCCGAGTCCGAGTCCGAGTCCTCAATGTTCGAGTCCGAATCCGAGTCCGAGTCCTTATGTATCAAATTCAAGCCCCGGGGTTTTGACCAATACTTTATCAATGTAGGCCTATACTTAACATGCTTAACCAGAATTTTAGTTCTATATTATTTTCTTGTAAGTACATAATTTGCTAGTCCCACCTTGCATGCCTAGTATTGTTTTGGGGCTGTGCAATAATTGAGAAATTGGGAATAATTGGGAAGTGTGAAACTGTAAGAGATATGCTTATCCCCTCTCGGCCTGCCAAAAATCGCTTGCACCCCCCTCCCGGCCTGCCCAAAATATTTGCACCCCCTTTGAACATGGCATTTTTTTTGGATCCCAATTTACAAACTTGAATGGTTTAGATATATGTTGCGAGCGCAGCGAGCAGGCAAATTTGCATAATATGTAAGCGTTTCCGTACTGTTTTCTAAGCATTTTTAGAGCGTTTTATTTGAAAGGTGCCCCATATGTGCCAAAATTGCTTGTTCTCCCCTCTCGGCTTGCCAAAAATTGCTTCCACCCTCCCTTTCGATCGGCCAAAAAAGTTCTTGCCCATAATTTTACCTTCCCCCAATGCTCATAATTTTTGCTAACCCCCTTAGGTAGCAAAGGGCCTACCTTGGAAACAGAGTATAATCACAGACTCCCCCACCCCAACTTATTAGGCTTGTGTTTTAAAGAGGCAAAAGTTGCAATATGACAATCAAAATATGACGTCACTACCAAACTTCAGGTGCCAAACGAGACGGTGTTGGATCTGGCTGTAGGCCTATGCAGTATTATTCCGGGAGTGTCACTCACATGTAAAGGTGGTACGGGTAGGCTATGTGCGGCGGTCAAGGGTCCCTTTTTCATGCTCTCTGGCAGTTCCTTGAGACCCACATTTGCATCATGCTCCAGTTCATTGAGCCTAACACTCTGAAAATTGTAGCTCTTTAGTTCAAATTTGGAAACATTTTGAATTTGTTAGCTTTAAAGCCTATAATATGGCCCAATTTTAGTTCACAGACCTCCACAAAAATGTCCCTATTTTGCCCCCAAATCAGTTCTTAGTTCCCAAAGTTCGGCGCTGCACACCCCTACCAAAATTTAACTTATGTGCCCCGGGGTATTATTATTCATGTACATTCTACTGTCTAATCAAGCAGTCATGTCAAAACAAACGATTATGATTAAAATCCATTTAACCAATTAAAGATATAACTGAAACAAATCTTGCTTTTTTTTGGTTGTACTTTCATTTACAAACTGAATGTATTTGCATGCAAAATTACTTAAATTAACCATGTGATGTGATTATTGATCAAGCATAAGAAGAAGTTTACAATGAACGAAAATAAAAGACCTAAAAAGACCCTATTTTGCCGGACTCGAGGAGGACTCGGAGCCGAGTCCCCGAGTCCTTGGGGTCCGAGTCCGAGTCCAAGTCCTTAGCTTCCGAGTCCAAGTCCGAGTCCTTGAAAAAAGGACTCGAGTCCGGACTCGAGTCCGAGTCCTAGTCCCGAGTCCTCCAACACTGCTAAACGACGTAAAAGACTTTCAGTTTGTAAAATTAGAAAGGGCTAGTGCGGTAGTGCCATACTACTACGGGAAGAAAATTGGCGGAAGAAAAAAAAATGGAAGAAGTAGAAAAACTCAAACATGTAGAAGGACTTTATTTTTCATTCAATTCAATTCGTCACCATGTAGAATGAATCCAATTCGTTACACAATGATAAATTATTCGTTAGACAATGATAAAATAAATGATTTATAAAATCAAAGAAACCGGTAATGTAAGTTAACCATGCCATGGGTTACCATGTAGAATGACTTCAATTCATTAGGTAATAGAATGACGGTGGCAGAGGCTGGTGATGTAAGTTTACGATGCCTTTGGGTCACCATATAAGTTTGTCATGCCATGGGTTAGAATGAATTCAATTCGTTAGGTAATAGACTAATTCATAAAATCAAAGAGGTTGGTAATGTAAGTTTACCGTGCCATGGATTACCATGTAGAATGAGTTTAATTTGCTAGATAATAGAATAATTATGGGGTCAGAGGCTGGTAATAGAATGATTTTAGGGTCAGAGGTTGGTAATATAAGTTTACAATGCCCTGGGTCACTATGTAGAATGAGTTCAATTCGTTAGGTAATAGAATGATTTATAGGATCAAAGAGGCTGGTAATGTATAAGTTTACGATGCCCTGGGTCACCATGTAGAATGGGTTCGATTCGTTAGGTAATATAATGATTTATGGGGCACACCGTCATCATACCTATATCTTCGTGTTAAAAATTGCCGTGGTAGTACGATAAATCCTCACGTTTTTCAACAACTACGCATGGTGATTTTGAGCTATTTTGTTCGAGATAGGCCGTGCGACTCAGGCTATGCATACAATTTGAGATTTTGAGAGCCGGCCACACTGTTTCTATTCTATGTTTTACGATTTTCGCATGATCAGTATATGGCTGGCCGTAACCGCCACAACGTGGAGCTGCTACGCGTAGCTTACTTTTCGCTTCGCGGAGCTAAATTGACCAATCATGTTAGATCTTTTCATTACGCGGAGCCAGTTGATGCATCATCGTTCCCGAGAGAGAAAACTCTTGCCAAAATTAATGTTTACTATGTGGATTTTAAATGAATCGAATGTAAATAAACCACGAACAGTTGTACAGGATCAATACCATTGTTTGATTAGTGTATAGTCAATGTTACCTTGCATGCATGTGCCATGTGTGTGGCGTGTTTGTTTGTTTGTCTACTGTGTCAGGCCAGGATCACTGACACCCACGGTACTGATACTGTCATACTATCACGGTGATCATATTGTTGAATGTTGTTGACTTAAAAATAATCATGATGCAGTCATGTCTACAGTAGAATTCACCACGACCTTTGATGGACTTAAACCCCATTAAAAGCTATTAAACCAAGATAACACTCAATGAAAACAGCTCAACTATGTTACATCAGATCTTCTCTGGTTAAATACACACTGCACTTGTGTCTGTTTTACCTGTGCAATGAACAATGAGCTGGTATTATAGTTTCAGTTAGGTGAATGATTATAAAGCGAACGCAAGGTAACAATACTGTCTGGGCTTTTGTTTACGAAATGAGACAATAGTCTGCTTATTGTTAACCAGCGTTCTTGAAAATGAGAAGCATAATGGTTTGCAGACTTAACACGGTTTAGAAATAATTTGTTCATATTTTTTGGTGTTATCTGTCGTTTACATATCCTTCCTAAAACACAAAAGTACCAATATTTCCAAACACCTAAATTAGCTAAAAATTTAGGAAATGTTACAAAACTATATTTTCTAGAATTTCAGAGAATACTTTAAATATTGACTGGTTATTTTGTACACAGTGACGTCATATAGGCAATGGCATAATACTTCTAACATACACTAGGTCACGCGTCAATGGTGAGCGCACTGAGTATTGTGTATAGGAAAACGGGCAGTACCGTAACTACAGTATGTATGGCCTACTACTAGTATATAAAGTAAATCCGAACTGGTTTGCTGAAGGTCGAATTCCGCAGGCCACGCCGCGCAAGATGTACAAATCAGCTCCCGGCGTACACTGCAGATCGCAGAATTGTGTGCATGGTTTACCACCACTCTGCCTAGCTATATAGTTGTGTACAATACTGTATGAGTTTCTTGTGAGTGCATGTCCATCTTAATAATAAGTCGGTTCGTACTTTTCATAAATTACTTTTTGAATCATAACTATCGTGACCGAGGATATCTTGCAACTACGTGAAGCTCGTCTGGCAAATTCTTAATGACTAAATTCGCTTCACGTAATGAGTAAGTCGTACTTGATTGGTCAGTTTTACCTCCGAGTAATGAAAAACTCTAACATGATTGGTAAATTTGGCTCCACGGAACAAAAAGTCAGCTACGCGTAGCAGCTCCACGTTGTGGCGGTTGCGGCCTACCATATCAGTATCCCATATGATATTTCTATTGTAAGAAAATTTTATTTGTTGTCACGTAAATCACAGGTTTCGTTTAAATGTACTAACTGGAAATTAAATGTACTAATTAGTGAGGACCGGTATTTTGCTGTGGATATGTTTAACTGCAATTTGCGGGTAAAAAATTTGAAATCCTGGGTAAAAATTGTGATCATATTCAACTCTTTGAGAAATAATAATATAAAGGAATGTATGTAAAATCCAGCTGCAATACAATGTACATTATTGACACACTATCACGCTCTTTATCTTCGTCAATAATAGAATAATCGATTTCAATCGAATTGAATGCATGAGTTTGTAGTTGACTACTGAGTGACCTAAGCGATCGATTGCTAGCCAATCAGATAGAACTCCTTTTCTTGCGTTCAGTGAAATACCACTCGCCTGTCGCTCACTACCACTCGCCCGTCGCTCACCAACGGAGTATTAAATTTATATTTATCGTATAGGACGTCGACGGTGTGTGGGGTCAAAGAGGCTGGTAATGTGCATAGGGCCTGCACTTTGGCTCGTTTTTTGCAGGTTTACATGGTCCAATAATCACAAGATGACTGACATGTGGTAACAAAGGAAGCAGTCACTGCAATTTGATTATGTCCCATATGATTGGCCATTCAAGACACCCCTGTGAATATACTATAGCGGCCTTTTCAAAATATAATACCTGTTTGCTTGACTGCATTGACAATACCCGGGAACAATACACACAGTATATGCATTGGACAAACTTTTTACAATAAGCATGATAAGTGATAATTAGTCTCCTCCGCAGCCAGTTTGGTTACGCTCCCTCCACACAAACAGTCTGCCAATGATCACGAACTGGTCCTTTTTGATTCGCTAACGGTTTTCTGCCGACGTCATCCAGCTTGACGTCAAACAAAGCTTTCAATTGGTCGATCGGCTAGACGGCTACTTTATTATTCATGAGCAATTTTGACCTGCCATCTCGCTAGCTGAGTGAGGTCAATCAAGTTCCCGTATGTACAGCTCTACGGCTACTTTCGTGTAGCCAATCAGAAACGGCGTTATAAGTGGCAATTGGCAGACTGTTTGTGTGGAGGGAGCGGAACCAAACTGGCTGCTGTGGAGACTAAAGTGATAATGTGACCTCCAGATTTATACATCGTTCGTCTCGCACACTGACAACATTTGATTGAATGGACTGTAGGCTACTGCGCCGTGATTACGGTGAAGGACACCGGTTCAAATCCTTTGTTTGGAGCCAATCGATAAAAGCATGCAGGGCCTCTATACCCATGTACAGTTTATCCCTACATAACCTATGTCTTGAATACGCTGGCAAAGTTATGTAATAATTGGATTAATACTATATAGCAGTAGGTAAAAACAAGTTTTGAATAATCCGCGCTATAAAGTCCCATTCAGTGATCCCAGCGAAAGTGAAAAAAAAAATCAAATTGTTACGTTTATAAATTTTTTTAATGAAAAACAAATGGCAAAAAAACAAAACAGGAAAACGACATGCAGTATCGACGAAGTTGAAGCCCCATTCAAATACATGTAGCTAATTTATATACTGTCAGTACCGGTATATAAATTACAGACTCACGTAAATGCATTATTTTTTGTCTTAGACACACGGTTTTCGGCTGAACCACTGCACTAGCAAGCTATGTTAGCACATCTATGACAATGACGAAAGGTACAAAATCAGCCATAAGCCTTTAGATAGCAGAAGACACCAAAGTGGTGTTTTATGACCTTTGACATTCTTTTGTGGCGAGTGACATGGTCTTTCAATTCACGCCGAGTGTCCTTGACAGGTTTGACTATGCTTCAGTGGTCATGAAAGAATTCAAAAGATAACCTCTGCCCCAATAATCCCAAGCAATTGTCTGAAACTGCTCCTCGGATCATAAGAACTCAGTCCTCAAATCATTGAAGACTGAGTTCCGCAGTCTAGTATCCAAAATCTGAATTTTGATGATTTTTACGATCGCCGGGATGAAAAAAAATCAAAAAATCACTGAATGGGCCTTTAGTTCCCTCCTCTCCTTACCCTGGCAATATAAATCAAAGAAAAAAAAATAAACAAATAAATAAAACAAGTAAAGAAAAAAAAGACAAAGAAAATTAACCAAATTAAGGGATCTGGAATGAGCGTTTTGAGCGTTTCGATAGTATTTTTTGTGGGACATGAGAGCACATCAGACATATCGAATTGCATTCTTAATACGAAGAATGTCTTTCTGATATCAAATAAATTTCATTGTTTGAAATTCACGATATAATACAAATTTTATGACAAATTATTAAAATTTGATATTTTTCACATTTTTGATATAAAACAGTCCTCGAAGTAAATATCATAAATCTAATGTTATATTCTTAAACAGTCCTTGGCATACCATACATGTATAGGCCTATGTATAGTAAATTTGTCTGATTTATCTGTTTTGTGCTGTTTAAGCAAATAGTTAAACATAATTTCCATAAAATGTAAGCTTTTACTGGCAGATATGTCCCCTTTTAATTTTGAGCAGAACAAGTGAGGTAAAGCAAAGAAAATTGGAATTTACTACTACTAGCGCCAATGAATGTTATACGATTGTAAAACGGTACGATCCTCTGGGGTGGGGGGTGTGTGGGGGTGTGTGTATGTGTGTGTGTGTGTCCTGCACGCGTATTTTTTTTCTGCAACTATAACGGGACGCAACACGATACCGGTATGTTATAAGAATCAAACTTACAAGAAAGATGGCTCTTGTCAAATCCTACAATTCTGTCAGAGAAATATGCATATTTGCATTAAATTTTTAATTAATTGACATAATTGATTAATTAATAAATATTTTATTTAATGATTTACCATAATTCCAAATATGTCAAACAATATGTCAAATTAAAGCTAAAGAAATGCTTTATAAATTGGTCAGAGCGCATTTTGCTTAATGCATTTAGTACTTTAGTTACATGATTTTTGCTATACACGCATAGGAGCTGTACTTTTAAAATCCGCGCCTAATCAATAATAATAGTCTTTCACTCCATTGTCAAAGTACTGTGCTCCCTGTAGCATTATGGAGTGACCAGGTCCTAGAGTGTGATGGTTTTGTAGCAGATGACAGTGCTCATTCAAGCCTGTCAAGGTCAGTTAGTAGCCACTTGCTGAATGGATGGCCATTATCAACTATCAAAGAGATGCCTTGTGCAGCTGCCAATCACAGTAGAGGTTTGATAACATTTTGTTAAAAACCCAAATGTGATATAACGACAATGCTGTGCATGTTGGTACTTAATTGTTTGGATTCTTACGTTGAAATTCCTTAGTATTTTTATGTGTAGTGTATAGTGGTCATAAATTATATAGCTTTTAAATTTTGGGCATTTTTGCTCTGTTGCACTGTACCATTATGGAATTTGAGTAAATCAATTACCGACACAAGCAGGTATACAGTGTATTATTTTATTTTTATTTCGTATCTCAGGAGCACAGCTCACTTGGTAAGGCATCAGAATTTGGTACACTAGCGCTTCGAACTTTAAATCGGAAGGTGGTGAGTTCGAGCCTCATCACGGTCACATTAATTTTATAAACCAAATATTGTTCGAACTTTTCATATTTGTTTTTCTTTTATTGTTTTTTTTTTTTTTTTTTTCTTTTTTATTTCTTTTTTTTTTTTTTTTTTCTTTGATTCATATTGCCAGTGTAAGGAGAGGAGGGAACTAACGGCCCATTCTGTGATTTTTTTTCATCCGGACGATCGTAAAAATCATCAAAATTCAGATTTTGTACAAGACTGCGGAACTCAGTCTTCAATGATATAGTCAGTAATAATCTTTTGGTCATTATATGACTATCATCATTTGACGTCTGAGTTCTTATGATACATCATCCGAAGAGCAGTTTCAGACAATTGCTTGGGATTGTTGGGGCAGAGGTTATCTTTTGAATTCTTTCATGACCACTGAAGCAGAGTTAAACCTGTCAAGGACACTCGGCGTGAATTGAACTGACCACAAAAGAATGTCAAAGGTCATAAAACATCAACTTGGTGTCTTCTGCTAGTGGTTCAGCCCTAAGCCGTGTAGGCCTATTTAAGACAAAAATAATGCATTTACGTGAATCTGTAATTTATATACTGACAGTATATGTGACCGTACAGCACGAATGAGCCGTAAATGTCCTCAATTGTATTCTGAGTTACAGTGTAAAATGGGCATGAAGGTCATATTCATAGGTATTTCAATTTGGTGCTACGTGTATCTCATTAAATGAGGTACACGTAGCACCAAATTGAGTACCTATGAATACGACCTTCATGCCCATTTTACACTGTAACTCAGAATACAATTGAGGACATTTACGGCTCATTCGTGCTGTACGGTCACATATATAAATTAGCTACATGTATTTGAATGGGGCTTCAACTTCGTCAATACTGCCGTTTTCTTGGGTTTTTTGCCAATTGTTTTCATTAAATTTTTTTATAAAAGTAACAATTTGATTTTTTTTCACTTTCGCTGGGATCACTGAATGGGGCTTTGCAACGCGATATATTCAAAACTTGTATTCACCTACTGTTATAGCATTAATCCGATTATTACACAACCTCGCCAGCGTATTCAAGACATCCAATGCAAATAATCACCTAGATTATGACGTATCATACCGTAAATATGGCGGAGTACTCAAATTCATTCAACAAAAGCATGATTACAAGCTATTGCAATCTACCGCGACAGCTCGTCTCACACACATAACAAATGCACTATACGATCAAATAGGTTGACGACAACGTTTGATTGAATGCACTGCATTGCGCCATGATTACGGTGAAGGACACCGGTTCAATTCCTTTGTATGGAGCCAATCAATAATTTCACGCACATCCTCTATTATTGCCCAATTATTTCCCGGGATGATTGCACACTGTAAAAGAGCTATTGTTATAATGTTTGATGAAATCGTGTTTAACTATTTGCTTAAGAACGGCACAATACAGATCAAGCAGGCAGATTTACTACATGAGCGTGTTTATAGTGAGACAATATTTCCGTTATTTAGCTAAACTACCGCGTAGTCTAGATTTGCAATGGTTAGTAAAACATAAACAAATATAGACTGCGTGGCAGTCCAGCTAAATACCGCATAATCTCGCTCACTATAAACACGCTCTATGTGGTACATGTATATACATATAGGGAATGTGTGTGAGTCGAGTATTACCTAATTATAATAGGGGCGTATCCAAAAATTAATTCACGCCCCTTTCAAATGTCGAGCCAAAGTGCAGGCCCTATGATTATAGGGTCAAAGGTTGGTGATATAAGTTTACAAAGCCCTGGGTCACTACGTAGAATGAGTTTAATTTGTTAGGTAATAAAATGATTTGTAGGATCAAAGAAGATGATAAGTTTACCATGCTCTGAAGTCCCGGAGTCACCATGTAGAATGAATTCAATTCGTTTGACAATAATAAATTATGATTTACAAAATCAAAGAAGCTGGTAATGTAAGTTTACCATGTCATGGGTTGCCATGTAAAATGAGTTCAATTCGTTAGGTAATAGAATAATTTATAGAATCAAAGAGGCTGGTAATGTAAGTTTACCGTGCCATGGGTTACCATATAGAATGAATTCAATTTGTTAGACAAAAATAGATCATAATGATTTATAAACCCAAAGAAGCTGGTAATGTAAGTTTGCCATGCCATGGGTTACCACGTAGAATGAGTTCAATTCGTTAGGTAATAGACTGATTTATAGGATCAAAGAGGCTGGTAATGTAAGTTTACCGTGCCATGGATTACCATGTAGAATGAGTTCAATTTGTTAGATAATAGAATAAGGCTGGTAATGTGATTATAGGGGCAGAGGTTGGTAATGTAAGTTTACAATGCCCTGGGTCACTACGTAGAATGAGTTCAATTAGTTAGGTAATTTAACGAATGATTTATAGGATCAAAGAGGCTTTACAGTGTCTTGGGTCACCATGTAGAATGAATTCAATTAGTTAGACAATAATAATTTACCATCATTTATAAAAATCAAAGAAGCTGGTAGCAGGTAGAACCATGGTATAATGAGTTAAAGTTATTATTTAATTGAATGATTAATGGGGCAGATGCTGGTGATGTACGTTTACAATGCCCTTGGTCACTATGTAGAATGAGTACAAATCGTTAGTTAATAGAATGATATGTAGGATCAAAGAAGATGATAATGTAACTTTATCATGCTCTGAAGTCCCTGAGTCACCATGTAGAATGAATTTAATTCGTTAGACAATAACAGATTATAATGATTTATAAAATCAAAGAAGCTAGTAATGTAAGTTTGCCATGCCATGGGTTACCATGTAGAAGGAGTTCAATTCGTTAGGTAATATAATGATTTATTGGATCAAAGATGTTGGTAATGTAAGTTTATCATGCCTTGGTCACCATATAGAATGAATTAAATTCGTTAAACAATAATAAATTATTATTCATAAAATCAAAGAAGCTGGTAATGTAAGTTTGCCATGCCATGGGTTACCATGTAGAATGAGTTCAATTAGTTAGGTAATAGAATGATTATAGTGGTAGAGGCCGGTGATGTAAGTTTACGATGCCCTGGGTCTGGCGTAGAATAAGTTCAATTAGTCACCATGTAGAATGAATCCAATTAGATTACACAATGATAAATTATTAGTTAGACAATGATAAAATAAATGATTTATAAAATCAAAGAAGCTGGTAATGTAAGTTTGTCATGGCATGAGTTACCATGTAGAATGGATTCGATTCGTTAGGTAATAATGATTTATGGGGTCAAAGAGGCTGGTAATGTGATTATAGGGTCACAGGTTGGTGATGTAAGTTTACAATGCCCTGGGTCACTATGTAGAGTAAGTTCAATTCGTTAGGTAATAGAATGATTTATAGGATCAAAGAGGCTGGTAATGTAAGTTTACGATGCCCTGGGTCACCATGTAGAATGAATTCAATTCGTTAGACAACAATTTATAAAATCAAAGAAGCTGGTAATGTAAGTTTGCCATGCCATGGGTTACCATGTAGAATGAGTTTAATTCGTTGGGTAATAGAATGATTATAGGGGCAGATGCTGGTGATATAAGTTTACAATGCCCTGGGTCACAACGTAGAATAAGTTCGATTCGTTAGGTAATAGAATGATTTATAGGATCAAAGAGGTTGGCAATGTGATTATAGGGTCAGAGGCTGATAATGTAAGTTTACCATGCCATGGGTCACCAAGTAGAATGAGTTCAATTCGTTAGGTAATAGAATGATTATAGTGGCAGAGGTTGGAAATGTAAGTTTACGATGCCCTGGGTCACCATGCAGAATGAATTCAATTCGTTAGACAATAATAAATTATGATTTATAAAATCAAAGAAGCTGGTAATGTAAGTTTACCATGCCGTGGGTTGCCATGTAGAATGAGTTCAATTCGTCCGATTCCCATGCCGGCACATTCCCTTGCTTTTTTCAAGTTGGGTTGTGTGCGGTCGGGACTTGTGTTTATTTGTTGTCATGTTTAATTGTAACACTTTGGGTTGGTTAAACTGTTCATTCTTTCTTATTCAATTAGTTAGGTAATAGACTGATTTATAGGATCAAAGAGGCTGGTAATGGAAGTTTACGATGCCCTGGGTCACCATGTAGAATGAATTAAATTCGTTCGACAATAATAAATTATGATTTATAAAATCAAAGAAGGTGGTAATGTAAGTTTACCATGCCGTGGGTTGCCATGTAGAATGAGTCATTCGTTGGATAATAGAATGATTATAGGGACAGAGGCTGGTGATATAAGTTTACAATGCAATGGGTCACAACGTAGAATAAGTTCAATTCGTTAGGTAATAGAATGATTTATAGGATCAAAGAGGTTGGCAATGTGATTATAGGGTCAGAGGTTGGTAATGTAAAGTTTAAAATGCCCTGGGTCACCATGTAGAATGAGTTCAATTCGTTAGGTAATACTAATAGAATGATTTATGGGATCAAAGAGGCTGGTAATGTGATTATAGGGGCAGAGTTCACAATGCACTGGGTCGCTACATGTACGTATGTAGAATGAGTTCACTTCGTTAGGTAATAGAATTATTTACAGGATCAAACAGGCCTACAATTATATATATATATCAACAAAAGTTTATGAATGTGACTGTAACTCAGCTCCTCAGTGCTCAAAGATGAGTCTGTTTTGATAGCCTAGTTACATTGGTGTATTGCTTTCTGCCATCATATCTTCTCTGGTTCTTGGTAACTCTTATTGCAGCTGAGAGTTTCCAAATCCAGTCACATTAGATTGATTTTGAATAGATGCACGGGTGTATGATGCATTTGGAAATCGCAACCTCTCTAATATGTCATACTTTATGACACCGAGTTTTGATTGTTAAGTCAAGGGCTGTGGCACTCGGATCACTATGGCATTCTGTCCTAACTTAAGGAAGCACCAAAGGGACTCGTCATATCATCATCTCGTCAACTTGTGGTATCCCTTTGGTGCTTCTGTACTGTCCTTTGGATTGGCGGGTTTCAGAAATACACCAAGCTTAATGGAGCAACATTGCTCGGAACACATGACAGTTAAAATACAAGTGTCAAGTACATTCCTCCTCGAGTAAGTCACTGTAAATTAGTCCAAAACCGAAATGTTTTGTAGACTCCTAACCAAAGCGATCTCCAGGGAGCGATCTTACCTTTCCTATGTTGATTAAGATACTTCTTGCATCAATCCCGAGATGCGGAAAAAAACAATAGTCATTTTTGTTATAAAATGCTAGAGTGAACAATAGCCCATGAGGAGTAACACAGGTCAAGAACGAGTGAAGGGATACAGTAACCTAAAGCCATATTATAACATTTTCAAACAAAATAGATTAGCATTTCTTTGCCATAAAATGTTAGCTTTTACTGTCAGATATATCCCTTTTATTTTTGAGCCGAACAACTACGGCAAAGCAAAGAAAATTGGACTTTACTACCCGCGCACCTGTCGCCAATACCCTAGACTCGTATACCTAAGGTATACTAGTCTCAGCCAATACTGTACGTACCACTCCTTCGGTCATGTTATGGTGTGTATATCACCGTCTCGCACGCCGTGTACGTACTGTGTGTTATAAAACTTGGTGTATGCGTTCGAGTAATAATTCCATCGTAATAATAAAAAACGCCGGTTCCGGCGTTTTATTCAAAATCTCGGATTTTGACAAAACTACAACACCTAGAGTCTTGATTTTTGCAAGGTATATTGGTTTAATAAAGTACAATTAATCGTGTGAAAAAAAAGAATTTGAAAAATTCAGTGAGGGCGTCCTCCTCAGCAAATGTTATAATATGGCTTTAAGCATCAGACACATGAAATAAGATGCTTATGTACTCTGCCCTTGGAAGTTGGTGCACCGTTGTCAGATATGTCTCCGACTACTCCATCTGGTAGGCTATTCCAAATGTGAACAGCAGTGTGGATGAAGGTTCTGCCAGTATGGTTCTAGAAACGGGTACTGTGAGAGCATGGCAAGTCATGGACAAGCTGGTAGCTCTTCTGACTACAAATGCCTTTGGTAGCAGAGCTTTCAATTATCAAATTGTGTTGGGTGCATAGTGCTTCTTTCTATTAGAAAATGGTGCTTTCCTAACGTTTGCTGATGTACAAGGGTTAGTCTGTAGAGGGCAACACAGCATCATTTGTTATGTTGGTGCTAGAGACTAGTATCAGTATATCCTGATCTAAAAGCAGATCATAGCCACTAACCCATATTGACCATATTCTTTTTCAACGTAAGTGAAATATGCACATGCATGGAAATAAAAGAAAAATACCCTTATACATTTTAATTTCTGCCCAATTTTCAGTTATGCACCACTGCACCAGGATAAACCACATTTTGTATTTTGCACAGAACTCTAGCATTTGTTATTTTGCCAAGAGTGCTAAAAATATATTACAACTACTTTCAATCTCTCTCTCATGGACGGATTCCTACAAAGGCAAGACTTTTGAAAGAAACTTAACTTAAAAGGGCATGATCCACAGCCTCATCCCCCCCCACTTTTCTATAAAAAGATTTTTATACCATTGGAAACCTCTGGCTACATAATGTTATGTGCAAAAAATATCTTGCAGATTCATTCGCTTGGCAAAAGTATTGTGAAATTTGAATTTACATTCTGTTAAGGGATCTAAAATGAGCGTTTATTAACGTTTCGACAGTATTTTTGTGGGACATGAGAGCACCTCGGACCTATCAATTGCATTCTGAATACGAAGCATGTCTTTCTGATATCAAATAATTTTCATTTTTGAAAATCACAATATAATACAAATTTTATGACAAATTATAAAAATTTGATATTTTCAAATTTTGATATATAACAGCCCTCGAAGTAAATTATATAAATCTAATGATATATTCTTAAAGTGTATGTAGCAGGGAGGAAAAGCCGACGGTCAATTGAAAATGTTGACCTTTCATATTGAAAATATGGATTTTTTCCCCAAAAGACCTAATTTTTTTTGATGTTTTGGGAAAAAAATCCATATCTTCATTACGAAAGTTCAAAATTTTCAATTGATCGTCGGCTTTTCATCCCACCTACATACACTTTAAGTATAAATCATCAGATTTATAAAGTTTACTTCAAGTACTGTTAAATATCAAAATATCAATTTTAATGATTTGCCATAAAATGTGTATTAAATTGCGAATTTCAAAAATCAAAATTATTTGATATCAGAATGACATTCTTCGTATTCAGAATGCAATTCGATATGTCTGATGTGCTCTGATGTCCCAAAATAAATAATGTCCAAATGTTCATACCCCAGCCCTTAACAGAACAAAATTACAACACAGTAGCCAATGTAATAAACATAATCACATATAACTCACAAAAGCAAAATATGAATCACTTGAAAGTTTGGGAATACCCAGTTTTTGTGGATACCTACAGAAACATAACATAAAAAGAATCACGAAATACACCTTTAACTTTAACCTAATGTTTAAAATTTAAAATAATAGAATTTAATGAATGAAATATTATTTCACTGCAATTTTAGTAATTTGTTACCAAGTTTGAATATAGATTTAGGGGCAAGTGCTTATTTTAAACCAAGTTTTTGGTGGATTATTTGGTTCAAAACAAGAAAGAAGTGCAGTAAACTATTTATTAAAAAGATGGCCACTGTTTTGTGCTCATATATTATAATTTCTATTATATTTAATCATGACATGTACCAAATCAAAAGTAAAGTAAACCAAGACCATTATAAGGATGGTAAAATGAACATGGGAAGGGGTAAAGAGGATACATTTTGGTATTAAGCTTTTGGCTTTGCATAAAAACATGACCAAAATTCATGGATTTTACTGTCAAAACACTTGCAAACATCCTGTCAAAATCAAATCAGATTGGAAATGCCCCTGCCTCTGTAACACCACCCATGAGTAGTATACATATAAAAACATGCAAGACACAAAATGTGGCTACAGTCAAAGTCAATTGTGATATCAAACCAAAGGGAAAATTTGAAAACACAATTATCTATATCCTAGAGTGCAGTTTTTCTATTTAGTATTCCTATTCTATAATCACTCAAGAATGAACAGATTCAGCAAAATGTTATGATGTTCACCTATCTTATGCTATCAAGCAAAATTAGTTGGATGTTGGGAATATTGATTTTGAGATATAGCCAATAATATTTCCTTTGTATTTTATTGTTCTGAACAATACTAAAATGGCCATATCTCGGGAACCGTTAGTTGAATTATGATGGGGTTTTCGGCAAAATCAAGCTCTAAATACGGGCCATGTAATGAAATTAAAAACTAAATTATGATTTTGATCGACATCAAGACTCATTTAGCTAGATCGCATCACATATTAGTATTTACCTTGCCCAAACATATTGCTTAAGGCATTATTTATATCCCATTGTTGATTACCAATACCAATGTTGATTATTATTTTTTTATGTCAATAAAAGTATTCAACACTACCGTATGAAATTGAATAATAAATTTATTAAAAAAAATCTTCTTTCTTCATCTGGACGGAATAATTGATCCAGTTCTGGTACATATGCACATACAATTAAACAACATTGTAAAAATGTATAAAAAGGTCAATATTTTTGTTTATATATTTTGGAAATTACATTAACAATATTATTACATATGTGATCCCTCAGCACAACTGAGCCCTGAAGTCGCCAATCATCATTTTTGAGATATTCAACCAAAATATTCTGCTTGAAATTAGCTTTAAAATGATGTATATCATGTCTATAGTACTTGACATTTAAGTAGTGAAAAATCAATAAAACAGTCAATAAATCCTTTGTTTCCTATTGTTTATTGTTAAGTTCGATGGAGCATATCTCAATAGTGGCACTGGCGACATCCGGGCTCAGTTGTGCTGAGGGGTCACATATTACAAGTTGGTTATTCGGTTTTAAAGATATGAAAATATGAGACATTTTGATAATATTATTTTGTTTGAAAAGTATCAAAAAGGTAGGCCAAGGTTTGGCTATAAAATAATATATACAAAATTGCAGTATGAATTTCTTGCTGTATAAAACTACATTTTAAGGTGGTATAAAAGCACCCCATATAGTAAATTTGACGAAGAAAAATGAAGACTTAATCAAAGATACTTCAGGCAAAATTTACACAAATATCACTGTTCTCAAGCATAGGCAACTTATCTCAAGGGGATAGTCTATGCTTTTGTTACGAGCGTTTTAATATAAGCTTAAAATTTCTACAATTTGGCCTGGTGTAACTTTTTTGGTTTGAGCAATCTCCCCTTTCTCAACTGTGAAAAATTCACCTTAAATTGACTTTATAGAAATAGTCATGACAGTAAAACAAATAAATTCTAAATGTTATCATAATAGCATAGTAAATAATTGGTTTTAAAAATAAAATACATAGTTTTGAAAATAAAATACATTTTTGTAAAAAAGTTAAATATTTAGTGAAGAACTTTTAAAGACAAATGAATCAGGTAGAAAAGAACTACTACTTTTATCTTACATTTAACTACTGATATAGAGAGTTCCCGTGTTTTTAAGTGGAACGGACTACAATAGTGTTTATAACGTGATTCGCACCACCGTATTCCTCATTCCTTTGATTTGGTCAATGACCCTATTGGTGCTACATTCTACAAAATAACATTTGCTAATTATTGCACGAGTGTTGGTATTCTGAAAATTGTAAACGGAGTTTAGGTTTCCCTCCAAGATGGCGGGTAACCCAAAACACGGGAACTCTCTATTAACAATTCTTTTCAATGCACTTAATTTCAAAATCTTCTGAAATCATACTATATATTTTCTTGCGGATTTTCCAAGTTAATGTTCCTTACACACATCTATTAAAATAATGCCATGTGGGCTCATACATAGATCTATGGTACAGTTAGAATATTAGACCTGATTATTTTACAAGTAAAACACTTTGTTTCATTAATACCACCTTACAATGCTAACTCAGCTTATTTAACATAATAAAATCATAAGTTCTGCATATTAAAATATATATACTGTATTGTACTAATGCTTCAAATGTATACCGCTGGTAAAAGAAGAAAATTACCCCCTTCTCACTCCAAAAAGACTGAGCAACAAATGTGCAGGTTATTCTCTATCGACTTCTTAAAGTCAATGGACAATGTCAGTGATATGAAGTGGCTGTTAAGCTACAAATATCTTATTTCTTGGTGTAAATTTAAGATAAAGATACTGGGTTATGTAACACCATGCAGTTAAAATTGTCACAATGGGTACCAAAAGTTTCAATATAGGGAAATTTTTTTGGCCTACAGTAATACATCCAGTGGAGTATACTGTTATTTCATTGTACAATACTGATATTTCAAATAGAAGCATCACAAATGACCCTTTGCACGGATCTGCTATCTTTTGCTACTAAAACAAGGTTCTTCCTTATAATATTATTATAACCTGAGTGAATCATTCACACCATGCTGCAATGATGCCCAGTGTAGGGTGTATGTTGGAACAGCCAGGCATTACCCTATATTTCATCATGTATCATTTCAGGTTATGGGTCACTTCTGCTCTTGGCATTCTCCTGGCACAAATTCAAATGTCACTCTTACTGTTGGGCAACTTCAAACCTGTACACGAGGATGAGAATTTACTGCAACCACCTGGAATAGTGCATGATGGGAATATTGGGAAAAAGGTCTGTAAACCAATATGTACTCCATGAGGCCAAAGGCGGTATTTTTGAAAATTGAGTTATAATTATTACCTTATACAAACATTAGACCATCATATACTGAAAACACCAAAGGGCTTGAATACTTGGTTCTAAAGTTATGAAGTTTTGTGATGTACATTTTCTCATGTTTTTTGTTTTTTACTCGATATGTTTGCCTTTATTTCAATTTCATATTTGCCACCTTTGGTCCCCATGGACAAGATTGTGCCACATATAGAGTACACACCTGGCAATACTCTCACCTGGCAAGGTAAGCAAAGGTATGTACATAAACTACTTCAACTTCTACTTGTTTGTCATGAAATCACATGCTGAATGCAAATGCTTCCACTACTATCAAGTGTTTATAGTTGTTTTTAAGCTCACCATATACCATAATATGATTTTAAAATGATGTGATATTGATGCAATCACATGTCTATCACATGGCCAACATTACATTTTAGAACTTGTGTTCCTTGGTACTCCACTGAGAGCATACGATGGTGTGTCTAGGCCAGTCCTTGGATTGGCAGCCAGGACTGCAGTAGGCTTGCTTATGGCAAAGAGAACAGTCAAACTGACCCAAAAGACCACATATACACATCTGAGATTCATCTGGAAAGGAATAGAAGAAATAATGAATGTAGAAATTAACCTATGAAAAAAACGTGAATAGATTTATCACATTTATTCATCAAATGCTGGGAATAATTACGGAATATATTGCTCAGCTCTTTTCTTCAAGGTGGTCTTTTGATTCTGCCTTGTTTCATTATCTAGTCCAATACATTTCTTTGTGTGCTTTTAGATAATGTGTTTTGATGAATAGTCCTCAAATTTTGTTATGCTTTTGTAGGACACTTTGAATATTATTATGTTCAGGTCTCCAAAATTATGTCATTTCTTTTGTAAATTTGTATGTGTTTTTATGAATAAAGAATAATGGAATAAATAAATAATTTTTGCAAACTCAACACAAAGAAATTTTAAACCAAAATACTGCGATAAAAACATTTTATTATACTATGATCAATGGTTGTTGTTACTGCGCAAGTTAATAAAATCTGAACTTATGCCCATGTAAATTCACAAAAGCGCAAGTCAGTTTGCATAGGTGCTGTGCCCAGCTGTGTGTATGCCATTCTATATCAATCCACAATGTTATGAATCCCGCCTATTACGAGCTGATCAGAATATAGGTCAAAAGAGGTTTGTCTCATGAGACTGCGGGCAATTATCATTTTAGCACATTAGTCTTAAGTGGCCCAAGAACACAATAACTTACCATTTTCATTGACAAATCTGATGAGGGCACAATCAGCGCTGTACACCTCAGGCACTGACAGCTTCTTCTCCAGGGATCCATCGATGTCTTTCAGAGTCTCTCTCATCATGACAAACTTCTTATCCTTCAAGTCATCACTCAAAATGCTCATGATGTCATGCCTCAAGTCATACACTGTACCCACCATATTGACATTGATGGTTCCCAGTTTTAGGAAGGTTCCATCCTGGTTCTTAGCCATAAGGAACATCTTCTGGCGATCTTCAAGCACTGTGTAGTAAAGAAAATTGATTTGATATGTTATTGGCATGTTACAGACTTGACACCAAAATTATTGTCTCACTGATACAATAGGGACTTTATAATATAGCTGGCAATTTTTCCCAATTTCATGCTAATGGTATACTGAAAAAAGGGCACTTAACAAATATAAGTTTGAAGTACTCATGAGCACTAATTAAGTTGAATATGATACATGCATTTAGCTAACAAAGCATTGATAGATTTCAAATAGCATGTATAGGCATATACTGTAGTTTACAATCCATGGGTCGCAGCATACATGTAGTACTCTCTATAGGTATTACAGTTGGAGTGAGAATGTCAAATGAATGACACACTGGAAAAATAATAATAACCTTAAATTATTGACTTTACTAACAATAGACATCTGCACATATTTTAGTTATCATTTAAAGTGTAGAAATGTAAAAAATGGAAGAGCAAAATCTCCAAAGCAACCAACCTCTTTCCTCTTGGTCTTCGGGGAATCCTGGTGGCAGTGCTGTGACTACTTGAATCTCAGGTGTACGTCTTGGTGTGTTAGGACTAGGTACTCTGAATCCTGGACTATTCACACCAATAGATAAATCTCTGGTGGTAGCGACATCTTCTGTCAAATGTCTGTGGTGATATGAAAAAAGGGAGTTGAAGAAATGTGTAGGTTTATACTATAAATTTCAATTGAATGCACACAGCCTGACATAGCGTGATAGTAAGTGAATCCAACCATGCCAACTCACTTGTGATTGGTTAGTATTTTAATTATTGAATCCAAGGTCGTGCATTCGCGTTGTAGTGTGAAATACGCGATATACAATCGCAGTTAGATCGCGTACAGCTGTTGAAAGCTAGGTTCATTCAATTGAAATTTCTAGTAAAGTAAGCTTCAAATATAATAAAATTCTTATTTGAACTGAATTTTTTGGACTGAATTTAATTGGAAATACTTTCGTGTATTTAATCAAATATGCATTTAATAAATAAAATGAGTGAAAAACAAATATAAAATGTCCTTGATACTGTCAAAATTTAAGGTTTCTTTTCAAATTACTTGATGAGTGGAATATGGTATATAAATTATTTGTAAAAGATGAAAACATAAACAATATCTATTGACAGCTTCAGACCTTTAGGTCCAATATAATACTTGATTGGAATATACTTGGATACAAGCAAGGTGCTGGTGTTCATAATGCATTTATAAGAAACATCACACTTTGAAATGTGTGGGTTTTCAAAAGCAACAATTAGTTTACAGATATCTAAGCAAATAAATTTTGCTGAATGAAACACCTGATATTATTTAAAAAAATGACTTACTGCAATTCTGGATCCGAGCTACACGATGAGCTGTCTTGGTGGATTATGAGATCAGGCGTTTCAAAACCTTTGTTGGATGCAGTGCACTGAAGTTGCATATTATCAGGAGATGATGAATGGAAGGGTTCCAGCTCATCAACTTTGTGATCTGTAAAACAGAATATTTACTATATTGTTATGTTGGAGTCACATACTTCAGTGTGGGAATCACAAACCATCATGTAGGAGTCATATAGTTATCATGTGGGAATCAAAAAAATAATGTAGAAGTCACATAGTTATCATGTGGGAGTCACAAATCATCATGTAGGAGTCACATAATTATCATGTGGGAGTTACATAGTTATCATATGGGAGTCACATAGTTATCAAGGGGAGTCACAAATCATCATGTAAGAGTCACATAATTATCATGTGGGAGTCACAAACCATCATGTGGGAGTCACAAACCATCATGTGGGAGTCACATAGTTATCATGTGGGAGTCACAAATCATCATGTAGGAGTCACATAATTATCATGTGGGAGTCACATAATTATCATATGGGAGTCACATAGTTATCATATGGGAGTCACAAATCATCATGTAGGAGTCACATAATTATCATGTGAGAGTCACAAACCATCATGTAGGAGTCACATAGTTATCATGTGGGAGTACTTAACAAACCTAAAACAGTGGGAGCGAAGCCAGCAAGTTGAACGCTTGCTCGGGTACAATTTTTTTAGTGAACATGAAGGATCAGGGAAAAGGTTAAAGGGGTATCACCCCTAAAAAACTTTTTTCGTGCTCTTTTTATGATGAAATATCATCATCCAATTCCGGAAATGTAAAAATAAATCCGGAAAAGAATCTGGAAAAAAGACAACAGAAATCCGTAAAAAACGCAGCAAAACCGACATACCTGGTGTGGAAGTCATAAAATGTGGAAGTCATAAAAATCATAATTATCATGTTGGGAGTTACATGTAGTTCCTTGAAGGCAAACAGTTGGGCTTGGTAATTCAAAATATTAACAAAGAGAGTGTTCACATTATCAAGTCTCAAACACCATTTAAAATGGAAACAGTGCATGTATGGATAAATTGATTGACCTAGCTACTTACTTGGTTTCGCCATGAGTTTGCACACAAGCAGTATTATGATGATTATCATTACAATAGCAACAACAATAACAACTGGTATCACCCATATTGGGAAGGCTGAAGATCCAGAGCCATCTTTGTCACCATCGCCATCAATCTAAAATAAAACACACAAAATAAAAATTTATGCATTAAAAGGTTAATTAAGGTTGCAAGTGATTCATTCTTGCTTCCTTTATTTGCAATTCTCACAAGTATCGTTTGTTTCTCGGACCATCTTACACCCTACTAGGGGAACTAAGCATTTAGGCTGTGAAAAGACAGCGTAAATTATTTTTTGGTCCCCATGACTAATACTCCAATATGGTAGATTTGCCATATTAGTCGAGTAGATGCCTTTTGTTCTCTCTCCTTCAGTGTAAAGTTGCGTTGAGGTTAAATGCAAAAAGATTGTATAACAAACCAGATAATAACCTTCTTGTATTCCCCGGAATTATATCTCATTATTTACCTCTTCTCCATCAAAAAAAAAGACAACATTTGCCACCAAATTGTTTCCATCAAAGTTGAGTACAATATCACCATCAGCCAGGTCTTGTGCTATAGCTTCCTGTGTACCCTCCAAATCACCCTGAATGTCAAAGGTCACAACAATTGAACCTGAAAAGCACAGAAAAGAAAACATATGTGTTAAGCACATTTACTTACATAACTTAGGTAAAAGTAGCGAGGTAATTATAACAAAAAGTCAGCAACATTATTTCTGGATTCTACAATATAGATGAAAGAATGTGAATGCATCCATCCATTTTGTAGCTGCCCTTGTTTTCCATTTCATTGAATATATGACTAATACTAAAGAACTTGGTCAAAACTTCTATTAACTTTTTGATTGATTACCAAATGGAAAGATCACATCTAAAAATCCAATTTAAAATTTTCATTCCTAAATTCTCAGATCACTTGACAGATAAATACTGGCAACTATTTCCCAGATTGGTTTATGTCTTGAATTTTGATCAAGTACTCATACTTGTAAATAGAAACGTGGGCCTATAGTCAATATATCTACCTGCAGTCACCGGCACTAGCTTTGAAGTTCAGCGTGTGCTGTGTTGGCCTAGTGTGGTTTCTTGCATGTACATTATGCAGCATGTTGATCGTGCACATAAAAGTATGTACACATACCAAGTAATGCTAAGCTAACGCAGAACATGCTGAACTTCAAAGCTAGTGCCGGTGACTCGATATAGACTATAGCTGTAAAATCCAACAGTACAATTAGACAGTAGGGCAAAA
The DNA here is from genome assembly GCF_039555335.1 of Amphiura filiformis. NCBI lineage: Eukaryota > Metazoa > Echinodermata > Ophiuroidea > Amphilepidida > Amphiuridae > Amphiura > Amphiura filiformis. The sequence continues at coordinate 69,440,137 of NC_092630.1, forward strand.
AAAGTAACAGCCCATTAAATCATGTTAACCTTGACCTATTTTGTGATGTTATAAAGGTAACAAATCACCTGAGATATGGCAAACTATTCTTTGTATAAAATGTTGTTCCAAGCGGAACAATTTGAGACCACTTGGATCAAAATCGGAGCATTTCTCATTTTTGTACCCCTGTGGACAATGGTGGAGAACAAAATTTGACATTTGACCTTTATGCCTATAATAACTCATGAACTGTACACCGGAGATAGGTCAAACTATACTCTTTCTGAATCCTAATAATGATTGGAATACGATTAGTTTTTATATCCATATTCATTTTGAAATTTGAGCCCTGCATTAGAAGCCATTTTTGTTTTATACAAATTAGCATTTTTCCCTACTTTCTCCTTTCTTGATGTTGTTCAGGAGGGTGCTTAAAGTCATCAGCAAGCAAAAACATTTGTGTTCCAATTTTGTCCAGGTGTACCCATTATTTATGTTGACTAGTCTAAATGTGGATTAACAGATAAAATATCAAAGGAAATTCCTCCATAAACAGTGAAAGTTCAGGAAAGAGTATTCAAAATCCAAATTTCATTCTGGAAAGGGTAGGAAATTGTGATCTTCTTCAGTCCAGGAAAGAATATTTAAAATCCAAATTTCTTTCTGGAAAGGGTTTGGAAATCAGATTCTTTTTGTGATCATTTTTTGTCCAGTTTGGGGTCACAATTTTGTTTGATTCAAGAGCATTGGAATTCTAACAATGTCAAAGACCAGTGCAGCTCACCTAGCAAAATTGAAACCCTAAATAGCATGGCCTTGGTCGACTTACCCTTAGAAACAGCTACATTGGTAATAGTCACATCAGGATACATAGGAGCAATGTTATTGAGGAAAGTGCTGATAAACAAGTCTTCCTTTCCTGCTACAATTGCATCATAATCGGCATTGAAAGTAATCGTCAGTGTGCTTGCTTCTCCGGTGTGTACCACTGTATCGGGATCCACCACATCAAACGGATCCGTTCGCACGGTGAAGTCATATGAACTACTGGGTACTGTGATGACTTGTATCTCTAAGATATACTGATAACCAGCTGCATCAATGAATAGGTTGCTGAATTGAGCTTGGGCTGTTGCAAGGTCAAAGGTCACATCCACATCACCAATAAGTTCTCCTTCGTAAATTGTAGGATCATACAGTGAGGCCATAGCTTGCCAAACAAAATCCTACAAAGACAAAATATTAACAAATGAAGTCCATTTACATAAAAAGGATTTTTCAGAAAACTGGTGCAGCGAAATTCACTTTTTCAAGACATGGACAGGAATATCATCAATTCTGGATGAATGTGGCAAACCCCTATGGAAGGCAAAGCTGGTATTACCAATGTAATTAACAGCCACAATTTACTTAATTTCATTAAGCTCTATCAAGAACTGTTGTTACATTCTCAAATTTAAGACTTTTTAATCAAAACACATTTTGGGATTATCCATACATCACATAAAATGCTACAGAAGGCACAAATGAAATTGATAGTAATCCCTCTGCTGGTAGGTGCAATGTCCTCCTCCCAGATTGACAAAAAGGTGCACTTTTAGAGTAAACAAGTTTAAAATGTACACAAGAAGGTCCAAATAACAAAGGGACCACTGTCAAAATGTCATGTCAAAATTTTCATTACTAGCATCAAAAAGTCAAGTTTTAAGAAGTTAAGTCCACTTTTTGGTTGTAAGCAATTTTTTTGGGAAGGCCCACATTTTGCAAAGTCTGCACCCCACCAAAATTTTTGTCTACATGCCTTGCATCAAGGTATGTTGTTTCCTTTGCAAAAAAATCAGGTGTGTGAATAGCAACCAGCTTGACAAATGGGAAATGTGGCAAGACTGCACATTTATCCCCTTTGTGTGACATATCAGCCCACCCCGAGAATGCTGTAACTTTCTACTGGGAATAAACATTTGTCTGTACTCTTCCTACCTTTTCAGCCAGATTAGTAACAGCTAACATAGTTTCCCCATCTCTGATCTCCACAATGACATCAAAACTCTCATGGACATTAGGCACACCAGGTGGAGTAACCACTGCAGCATAGTATTCTCTGTCCTCAACATCAAAACTTTCTGAGCTCACAGTCAAAGTTGAGGTATTGGGATAAGTGATAGCGAAGTCAAGGATATAGTCGGAGTCTGCGCTGTCAATCACAAGGCCTGTGAAATTAACCCAGCCATTATTGAATGGTAGGGTTGTGTTGCCAATCAGATCTGCATAGACACTTCCACTGTCAGATTTTATGGATACTGTCAGCTGCCAGGGATTAGATTTAGTACCTAGCTGATCCACAAGAATACCCTGGAAAGAAAATCACAAAATCCACATCATTATGTTATACCAACACAGAATATTCATTATTTATCTATCATGCCCACATATTGTCAACCCATCTATATTTTCAATCTTAACCCTAACCCAACTAGGTCTCACTAAAGCTCACTATTAAAACCACTCTGCGTGCATGCATTCCACGTGACTTGATGACGATATCAGCCCAAGTCATATATACCCAGGGAATCGTTGGCGGGCCAACTTCACCTGTGTGGCTACATGCTGGCGTCCCAGGCTCGAATCCCGAGGGTGCCAAGTGACTTTTCTCCTCATCTTCTCTCCTTTTCCGTTTCTTCTTTCCCTTCCGATAGCAAAAAAACCACGGGTAGAGTTAGGGTTTAAGACCTATTCAGTGATTTGCTGAACAAGAACACCCTAAAATTCACAAAATTCAGATTGTTGCATTTTTGGAACAAGCATAGATGTGCTACTGAAGCGGACAAATGGTAAGGCAAACCTTTTTTTTTGGCCTAATGTGAGAGCAATCTAATCAAGACATGATCAGACATCAAAACATAAATAGAATAACAGTATGTCTGTACTTTTATTACTTTGTTTACTTTGTTTGTCATCACACGACAAGGTTGTCAAATTTGGCATAGTAGGCGCTAGCAGTAGACACAGAGGATAGCGCTTTAGACTTTCAGGGCAGGTTACTTACATATTTTATGCTATAGACATGATATATTGTGATCAAATTGGCCTATATATAATTGTTCATCCTTTTGTGGTGCAGTTAGATAAAAAAATTTGTACAGAAAATTGCTACATATGCCTTTAACTTGCTTCAAATTCATATTCCATTATCTGCCAGTAGGGTTGTGGTGTTGCACTAACTGGTACTCTTGTTATTGTAACAAAATCTCTACTGGTTTCTCAGCAGGAACTTGTCAAAGAGAGGACTTTTACCAGGGCTGTGACACTCGTATTCAAACCCTGTATAAAAATTGAAGTCACTTTACGGCAACTGAATTGACACATCGGCAGTTTGAGTGACGGTTGCTAGGCTTTTTCAGTACACCTAGTAACGTCCTGGTAACGCTCAGGCACATTAGCCTAAAATTTACGCGACGTTCGCACAACAACGCTAGCGTATTTATTACAGTGGAACAGACTTATCCCATATTCAATTGACAAGTTTGTATTTGATTGACAGTTGCTGGGCATTTTCAGTAGACCAAATTTATCCAAGATGGCGGACGTCGAGTGCTAAATTACGTACCCTTTCCGGCAAAAATACAGCTTATTTAGCCAGTCTCGTCATGGGGTCATCGAAGAGAATATTTTCCTAGCATATTGAGCTAACTCCTCAGCTATTTGGTTTTTCACGATATGATAGTAATGGAAAGATTCGACCAAATGTTCGCCGTTTTTTCGCCATTTAATTTTTTGTTTTGAAACGATGACGTAAACATGCATCATCTCTTCCACAGGTGATACACTCCTACACGTACAGGGGTCCGGACAGGGGTACTATGCCATCACATGCGTTATCGCGCATAGGCTGAATGACTGACTTCATTTGCGCAAACGAGTGGCTTATCCTATAGTATATTAGTACTCAAGAATCCTTGCTTTTACATCCTTTGTCAGGTACCTGTGTCTGTCTCCATTGAGCGTCTCACGATCCAGAAGAACCCCTCTCAATCTTGACATTAGGAAACAGTGATAAAAAATTGTAATGACAAAAGGTAGCTACTAGAAAAACAAATGGTATTTGTTTGATGTGTTGTGATAGCACACTTACCAAAGCATCTAAAACCTGAACCTGAGGCTGAACAGTGAATGGTTCTCCCTCTACAGCTCCAGAAGGCTGAGTGTATACAACAAGTTGTGTTGGTATACGGTACACCACACTAACTACTGAATTGGACTCTTCTTCAGCTTGCTCTGCAGCCTGTTGCTCTGCATAACTGTAAACAAAACATGTAAAAGATTCAAGGATCACCAACGTTTAAATTTCAGTGGGTCAGCGGTCAAATGATTGGACTCTTGATCAAAGGTATGCGAGTTTAAGTTACATCACTGCCAATGACTCACAACCGTGGCAGCGATACAAATTTAAATCCTATTTGCTTTACTTCACCTATACTAGAAATTTCTAATGAATGAACGCAGCTTTTTTTTACAGCTGTATGCGATGCAACAGCGATCGTATATTGCATATTTCATACTACAACACAAACGCACGACCTTGGATACAATAAATGAAACATGAAATCAGGAGCGAGTTAGCATGGTTGGATTCACTTCCACGTTACACGCACAGTCGCACATGCTGGTGTACATTGGGCAAATTGCGCAGTGGAAGCGAAAAATTGTCAGCCTTTGTCAGGCTGTGTTCATTCAAATAGAATTTCTAGTATAGGTGCAAATGGCTTCAAAGGTAAAACACTTATTTATGGGAATAGTAGTAAGCCCTCCCACAGCAACATTGTACAAAGAGTCTGGCCCCAAATTGCTTTGAAAGAAAGATGGATACTGTTGATATTTAATCGCTAGAATGCCCAAGCGTCAAGTCGCATGCCAGTTGACTTCAAGGCAACTTTGATGCTCCTACGCTTGCAGCTATTGAACACTGGAAGCAATTGTAAAAATGCTACCAGATCACAGATGAAATACAGCAAGATGAATGGTTGGCATCAAGGAAGGAGTAGCCAATCAGAACCTCTCACCACCACAACAGGGCATAAGCAGAGGATTTAAGTAAAGCAAGTAAAAGTAAGGACACTTACGTTGTAGTTCCATTTGCTTCTCCAGCTGTTTGATTAGTTGCTCTTACACCCCCTGTGGGGTCTTCTGGTGTAGCTGCTGGTTCTGTCATGGCTAGTGAGGTGATTTGAATATCTAAGGAACTACCGAGATCACCTTGTTGCATTTCATTAGCTAGTGTTGACTGGATGCTGGTAAGGCTTTCAAAATCAAGGCTTGATGAAGTTGAATTGGAACCTAGAAGTATACAAAATAAAAATGTAACAGTTAATTATAAATGGAGAAAAAACACAATGATGTTATTATCACCATATATTATCAGTAATGATTTGATATCTAATCATGATAATTATTATTTTCATATTTCTAATATTTTGTTATATTTGAGAAACAGCTTTCTGAATGTAGAAATTGGTAGTGGTCTTTAAATTATGACCTTTATCATTACTGAAATCATAATTTTGTCACACAGTGCTACAGTCCCTAAAATAAACTGATATCATTCCCTGTTCCTTTGATATATTCACCATTGTCCCTGTCAGCATGTTCATGCCCTATACTGGAGGCAATTTATTTGTTGCCCATCCCTGCCCAAATTGAATTGATAATAATAACATAGTGATAATCAAAGTTTTGGAGGATAATTTAAGTGCAAATATGATTGAATTTAATTAAAAAAAGATTAAACAGTTGGTAGCACTAGAAACAATGACATACTTGATGGCGTGGTAGTTGGAGGTGCAGTAGTTGTGCCTGGAGTTCCAGTACTAGTTTCTTCCTCTGTCTCAATACTATCTGCAGGGGGGTCGCCAACCTCTATCACAACTTCTGCTTCACTAGCTGCCCTCCTACGACGTTTACTGTCTTCTGCAATGATCTCCACTATTCTAATCTGGGATGGAAGGACATCAAGGAACTGCACCAAATTGTTGATCAAATTCTCTTCAAAGAAATCATCAACAGTTATTGCTGGGACACCAAAGGTTACCAGAACAACAGGTGTGGTAACAATGTCAACTGCTTGTGAACCACGGATGTTGATATACAATGTAGACAAATCTCGGTGGAAGAAGTTTTCACCATACACATTAGAAGACGGGTCAGGTATGTAGTCTTCTGGTGCCAAATCGTTCTTCCACACAAATTCCCCATTTTCTATGGCTCCATTATTTGGCATTATATACTTTCCGTCGACATAGACATCTAACCTTTGTGGGTTAGCATACCAGGTACCAACCACCACTTTTTGTGTGTCATCAGAATTCAGCAAGTGGTAGCGTAGACGTTGGGGATTTGGTCCACTAAATACCAGTTCATAAGACATCCTGGTAGCAACAACTGTGTAAAATGTACTGATACGTTCTTGACATGTATACCCACTGCACCATCCATTGTCTTGTGGGCCATTGATAAGGTCCACATAGGTGTCGGAGTACAGCGCAACTGGAGAGACACGTCGGACTTCTGTGTCAGCATCAAGGCTTTCCACCACCATCATCATATGATCTATACCATGACACTCATAAGCTGTCCAAGCACTCTTCCATTCACACTCATCATTTTGACCTCGGTAGATACCTGCAGCAAGTCATAGCATAAAACATTGTGTAAAGTTAAAACCATATTACAAGAACACACAAGCAATAGCTGTGATTTATATTGTTGTAATGATCCAACTTCCTATTAATAATGAAATATAACGGAACTTTTAAGTTATTAAAATGGGTTACTGTCTTCAGGAAAGCAATGGAGAATATGAATAGCTTACAATATGCTGCACAAAGAATGCATTTGACATGAAGCAGCTATTTCACATATGATTACTTGCATTCATAAGGAAAAGATATATGGCAGAAGGCGATGGAAATAAAGTCTACAGGCCCGACAGACCCAGATTTTGCATGCTGGCTGAAGTGGAATGATTTTAAAATAATGTTTTTGATAACAAAATTTCAAATATGTTTTCAAAACATTTTCAGATTTTTCAAGCTTCTGCGATTTGCTAGGGTAATTAAGCCTCTTCAGAAAAAAAAATTGCAAAAAAAATTGCAAAAATCCAGAACGACCAACCCTACTTGGCAATGGGGGTGTGGTTTTTCGTCGCCTATACAGAATACCATTCACACCGTTAATGGTTAGGGTTAAGCTTTGGGATATGGCTTGTTTAAATTAACAATATAAGATGTTTTGGCAATTTACATTTTCTTACACAAATATGAAAAAAAAAATAAACAGTTCTGAAAGACTCATATTCATTTTGACTAAACATTTTTAGAATAAAATGCTGAGAAAAGTTGCTGTTGCAATAAGCCCAAAGTATGGTTCCTCAGCTGATTCCAGTAAAATAGTCCCCCCCCTTAACTTCTAAGTATGATTAAGACTTAAGAATTATGTTTACTAGCAGTCACCCGTCTTTCGCGGTCAGAGTCTTTCGCGGTTGGTAAATTTTGTATATTTGTTGTACATGTAAATGTTTTATTTAATGTGATTAATGGTATGAGAGGAGATTATCATTTAGAAATATAATATTTAGTATCTTTTCCATATAAATCAATGGCTTGAAATTGCAATTATATCATGATGGAAGTCTTCTTGCCACCATATCATATCCACCGTGAGAAGTCTTGCCCTGTGGGATGCTGGGCCCCGCCCCTGATATTTAAAATTTTTATGCATTTGTAAATACATTAATTTTTTGCCCATTTTGGACAAATTTGTTGTACCTTATAGCCCATTTGTTACCATTTTCGTCCAAGTTTGTCCATCCCCAACCTTGAAATGTACCTTGCTGCCCCCTGCAAAAGTACTGGCTACATCACTGAGCAGATGAACACAATTTTATTTACTTCCCTCTTGGGCCCCTATGGTATGCTGGCTACGGATATTTAAGATTTGTATGCATTTGTATGCATTTTGTTGTACTTTTTATTTGTTAGCCCATTTTGGATAAATTTTGTTGTACCTTTTACTTTTTAGCCCATTTGTGACAATTTGCCCCCCCCCCTGAAATTTGCCTTCTCCCCCTCTCTCTCTCTGAAAAAGTCCTGGCTACACCACTGTGCAGATGAAACAATTTTATTCACATATCCTTACACTCTGTTTCATATAACATAGCATGGTAAAATTCAGTGGTTTGATAAGGCATGCAAATAGGCAATTGGATCATGACCTCAGTAAATGTTGACATTATTGATGTGTGACTAATTAGGTGTCCATACACAGTCCCTGGTATTCTATAATATTGTGTGATTGCTTAAAAGGGCATTTCGTGATCCACAGCCTCATCCCCCCACTTTTCTCAAAAAAGTTGAGATTTTTACATCACTGGAAACCTCTTGCTACATAATGTTTATGTACAAAATATTTCTTGCAGATTAATTCATTTAGCAAAGATATCGTGAAATTTGAATTTCGTTCTGGTGCACCAGAACGAAATTACAACGCATTGTCTATGGAGCAGTGTAATACACATAATCATGCATAACTCATGAACATAAAATCGGAATCAACTGAAATTTTGGGAATAGGTTTTTTTCGTGGATATCTAATGAAAAATGACATAAATAGAGGATGCTAGGGTCACGAAATACTCCTTTAAGGTATCTATAATAAATTACTGAGTTTTTCGAATTGGTAAGTTCAGTGACCATGTTGACAAATTGGTTGAATAAACAATAGATGTTAATTTAGTTTCACCTGGTGCAGGGCAATTTGAGGTGCAGTCTCGAATAATCAAAATAAATGTACAATTTTGTAGAACACTTACTTTCAACATTGGCAAAGTATTTTGCACAGACACTGATTATGGGACAGGAAATTTTTAAAAGTTGGGGGAATCTTAAAAAGTCACCCATTTGGGCTACTAAATAACAGTTTGGCAACCCTGTTTAATTTGGGTGATTTGGAGACTTTGACCTAATTCACTGATTATGCCGCTAACCTGTGAGTTACGGTGAGCCTAACCAGACTTTTGTACCTGCATTGCTAAAAAGTCACCCATTTTTCTTAACCATCTGTCTCTATGGGACAGGAAATTGTCAAAAGTTGGAGGATCTTAAAAAGTCACCCATTTGGGCTACTAATTCACAGTTTGGCAACCCTGTTTAATTTGGGTGATTTGGAGACTCCTAATTCAATAAACAAACATTTAACTGTTGACAATAGGTTCTAGTTTGAACACTGGCATGATAATGTTGACAAATTAGTTGAATAAACAATGCATTGTAATTACTCAAGTCAGATTCTCCTGTGTAATGGTATGAGTGACCCAATCTCAGCATTGATCAGATCAGACATAGGATTTGCGGGTGTTCATGTTAAACAGCATGACTGTATTGTAGTGTATTGTGACTGTTTACTCAGTGTTTAAAGCCCGGTCACACTATGACGAATAGGGGTGAACGACAAGCGGACGTTAAGCTGCGGTTGCAATTTTGAATTTATTATTATTGATATTGATGTTAATATTTTTGATTATTATTGATATAGATATTAAAAGTTTAGATTATTATTTATATTGATTTTACTATTTTTGATTATTATTGATATTTATATTGGTTTTTTATATTATTATTGATATGTGTAATATTTTTATTATTATTGATATTGATGGTAATATTTTTGATTATTATTGATAAAGATATTAATAGTTTTGATTATTATTGATATGTGTAATATTTTTGAATATTATTGATATGTGTAATATTTTTGATTATTATTGATATCGATATTAATATTTTTGATTATTATTGATTGCTGTCGTGTTGTTGCTAAAGGTCGTTCCCACTCGTCACCGAATCTTGTTTTTCCTCTTTTTGTCGTCGCTTTGCCGTCAACAGTTTGTGATTTTCACGTTCGTCACCTTTTGTTGCTTATTGTCCGTCATAGTGTGACCGGGCCTTTACTCAGTGCTTAGCTCGCAGGGTTCCTTGGTAGTGCCTTTGAAACTAATTAACATAATTTGACACCCTTAACGTAAACAAAATCAAAATTGGACGTTTTATTGGGGTTCGGACAACCTTACTCTATGCAACGCAAAAAATCCGTTTTCGAAATAATGTAAAACGTAGAAGTTTTAGCCTTACAAAGTCGCCAAACTCAGTAATTTATTATAGATATTATTGAAATAAATCCATACCTTTATTAGGTAACTTGTCATCGTATGGTATACGGCTACCATCAATCTCAGTAACCATGGCAGGTGGAATCCTATAATCACCAAGACCACGTCTCTGGTCTCCATCCCACTCAAATGCAGAATCAGGGATAATGGTACCAATGGATCCCAGGAGAGTTCCATCTAGATCTCTGATCATGGCTTTCTTCATGCCATCACAATCCATGTCTACACAATCGGCAGGGTTGATATCACTATAGCGAAACAAAATCCAAACACAAGATTATTCATTTTATCAAATCATTTTAGACCATATTAGGATACCGCTACTCTGGGAAATCTGATACCAAGTCATTAGAGCGAGCATACTTATGTATCCGAGGTCCATTTCACTCAATTTTACGAAGCTTCGTAAGTCTAAAAATCAATCGTAACTTACGACGTGTCGTAAAATCTACTTCACTCAAATGACTTACACCATTCATAAGTAATAGGAATTTTCTACAGGGACCCTTCGTAAAGTTACATCTAGTAAAACTTACGAATGGTTATTTGATTTACGAAGGGTTAAAATTTACAGAGTAACTGCTATGGCAATTGATGTTTATTATTATTATTATTATTATTATTATTATTATTACCCAAGATTTGGTCTATGTAGCCGTATAATATTATCTGTGTCTACATTGACAAGACGGATGTTGGACACCTCCATAGGATGGAGACAATCTACAATCTTTTTGTTGGTCATGATCATCTTATGCTGCTTGTTGCAGGTAGTTTGGAAGTTGACAAACATCACATCTAACAAAATCAAAACAGAATATAGATTAGTTTTTTTCTGAAAAGAACGAAGACCTCAATTTAATAGGCACAAACCTGGGAGGCAAACAGATTTAGGACTGAATTTAAATGTCTTTTGAATCAAGAACTTACAATATAATAGGATTATAATTGATTGAATATAATTTAGGGCTCATGAAACAAGGTACATGTTACAATTGACCACTGTATCCTTCACAGTAGCTGGAAACAAATGTCAATTTAATGTAGCTGCTTCATCTTGATCTATGATACTGGTCATTTCATAAAAGTATTGTTTGTCAATTGGGCATTTTGTTCTTTTTAAGTCATGACTCATGGCATGCTATGTCATGGCATGCTCTGCTCTGCAATGCTAAGGTATGCTATGCTAGGTTAGGCTATGCTATATAGGATATGGTGTTATGATAACAAAGAAACCCACACTTACTGTCCACATAAGTTCTTCCACCTATTGCAGGATACGATATCATATAGCCAGAGTCAATACACAATCCAAACGAGTCATTACATAAGATGTTATATAGCCAGAGTCAGTACATGATCCAAATGGGTCATTACATAAGATATCATATAGCCAGAATCAGCACATGATCCAAATGGGTCACTACATAAGATATCATATAGCCAGAGTCAGTACATGATCCAAATGAGTCATTACATAAGATGTCATATAGCAAGAGTCAATACACAATCCAAACGAGTCATTACAAAAGATGTTATATAGCAAGAGTCAATACACAATCCAAACGAGTCATTACAAAAGATGTTATATAGCCAGAGTCAATACATGATCCAAATGGGTCATTACATAAGATGTCAAATAGCCAGAGTCAGTACATAATCCAAATGGGTCATTACATAAAATGTCATATAGACAGAGTCAGTACATGATCCAAATGAGTCATTACATAAGATGTCATATAGTCAGAGTCAGTACATAATCCAAATGGGTCATTACATAAGATGTCATATAGCCAGAGTCAGTACATGATCCAAATGGGTCATTACATAAGACGGCATATAGCCAGAGTCAGTACACGATCCAAATGGGTCATTACATAAGATGTCAAATAGCCAGAGTCAGTACATGATCCAAATGGGTCATTACATAAAATGTCAAATAGCCAGAGTCAGTACATGATCCAAATGAGTCATTACATAAGATGTCATATAGCCAGAGTCAGTACATGATCCAAATGGGTCATTTTAAGATGTCAAATAGCCAGAGTCAGTACATGATCCAAATGAGTCATTACATAAGATGTCATATAACCAGAGTCAGTACATGATCCAAATGGGTCATTACATAAGATATCATATAGCCAGAGTCAGTACATGATCCAAATGGGTCATTACATAAGATGTCATATAACCAGAGTCAGTACATGATCCAAATGGGTCATTACATAAGATGTCATATAGCCAGAGTCAGTACATGATCCAAATTGGTCATTACATAAGATGTCATATAGCCAGAGTCAGTACATGATCCAAATGGGTCATTACATAAGATGTCATATAGCCAGAGTCAGTACATGATCAAAATGGGTCATTACATGACCCAAATGCATCATTATCATCATTTCATGTTAAAATGTATATAGTCTATGAATTCCTAATTTTTGTGTACTATTATACTTTATATTATACTATGTTTTGTATTGACTGAGGGCCTGCTTGGAAAGCAGTGCTGGTCACTGAAGTTGTTACCCTCAATAAAGAAAGAATAAACTAAACTATTACATAAGATGTCAAATAGCCAGAGTCAGTACATGATCCAAATGGGTCATTTTATAAGATGTCATATAGCCAGAGTCAGTGCATGATCCAAATGGGTCATTACAAAAGATATCATATAGCCAGAATCAGTACATGATCCAAATGGGTCATTACATAAGATGTCATATGACCAAAAAGGGTATTCATAACTTACGAATGGTTATTTGATTTACGAAGGGTTAAAATTTACAGAGTAACTGCTATGGCAATTGATGTTTATTATTATTATTATTATTATTATTATTATTATTACCCAAGATTTGGTCTATGTAGCCGTACAATATTATCTGTGTCTACATTGACAAGACGGATGTTGGACACCTCCATAGGATGGAGACAATCTACAATCTTTTTGTTGGTCATGATCATCTTATGCTGCTTGTTGCAGGTAGTTTGGAAGTTGACAAACATCACATCTAACAAAATCAAAACAGAATATAGATTAGTTTTTTTCTGAAAAGAACGAAGACCTCAATTTAATAGGCACAAACCTGGGAGGCAAACAGATTTAGGACTGAATTTAAATGTCTTTTGAATCAAGAACTTACAATATAATAGGATTATAATTGATTGAATATAATTTAGGGCTCATGAAACAAGGTACATGTTACAATTGACCACTGTATCCTTCACAGTAGCTGGAAACAAATGTCAATTTAATGTAGCTGCTTCATCTTGATCTATGATACTGGTCATTTCATAAAAGTATTGTTTGTCAATTGGGCATTTTGTTCTTTTTAAGTCATGACTCATGGCATGCTATGTCATGGCATGCTCTGCTCTGCAATGCTAAGGTATGCTATGCTAGGTTAGGCTATGCTATATAGGATATGGTGTTATGATAACAAAGAAACCCACACTTACTGTCCACATAAGTTCTTCCACCTATTGCAGGATACGATATCGTTTTCTCAAATGGTTTAAATGGTGCACCATTAAATGAAGACATAAATGTTGGCCATTTTATTCCCACATGACCACTGCCAGGAGCCAACCCAGCAGGATGATTCCTAGGTATTCCATATGCTTCTGGTGTGACCTAGTTTTATATGGGAAATAGTAAATAATAAAAAAATAGAGGTAGTTCAAGATAATATTTTTAACAGTTTACAAAAACTTACTGTCTACTTTAGTTCTTGCACCTATTGCAGGATATGACATCATTTTATCAAATGGTTTAAATCAGATTTCCATGAGTTAGTACATGATCCAAATGAGTCATTACATATAGCCAGAGTCAGTACATGATCCAAATGAGTCATTACATAAGATGTCATATAGCCAGAGTCAATACACAATCCAAACGAGTCATTACAAAAGATGTTATATAGCCAGAGTTAGTACATGATCCAAATGAGTCATTACATAAGATATCATATAGCCAGAGTCAGTACATGATCCAAATGAGTCATTACATAAGATGTCATATAGCCAGAGTCAGTACATGATCCAAATGAGTCATTACATAAGATGTCATATAGCCAGAGTCAGTACATGATCCAAATGAGTCATTACATAAGATGTCATATAGCCAGAGTCAGTACATGATCCAAATGAGTCATTACATAAGATGTCATATAGCCAGAGTCAATACACAATCCAAACGAGTCATTACATAAGATGTTATATAGCCAGAGTCAGTACATGATCCAAATGGGTCATTACATAAGATATCATATAGCCAGAGTCAGTACATGATCCAAATGGGTCACTACATAAGATATCATATAGCCAGAGTCAGTACATAATCCAAATGAGTCATTACATAAGATGTCATATAGCCAGAGTCAATACACAATCCAAACGAGTCATTACATAAGATGTTATATAGCCAGAGTCAGTACATGATCCAAATGGGTCATTACATAAGATATCATATAGCCAGAATCAGCACATGATCCAAATGGGTCACTACATAAGATATCATATAGCCAGAGTCAGTACATGATCCAAATGAGTCATTACATAAGATGTCATATAGCAAGAGTCAATACACAATCCAAACGAGTCATTACAAAAGATGTTATATAGCAAGAGTCAATACACAATCCAAACGAGTCATTACAAAAGATGTTATATAGCCAGAGTCAATACATGATCCAAATGGGTCATTACATAAGATGTCAAATAGCCAGAGTCAGTACATAATCCAAATGGGTCATTACATAAAATGTCATATAGACAGAGTCAGTACATGATCCAAATGAGTCATTACATAAGATGTCATATAGTCAGAGTCAGTACATAATCCAAATGGGTCATTACATAAGATGTCATATAGCCAGAGTCAGTACATGATCCAAATGGGTCATTACATAAGACGTCATATAGCCAGAGTCAGTACACGATCCAAATGGGTCATTACATAAGATGTCAAATAGCCAGAGTCAGTACATGATCCAAATGGGTCATTACATAAAATGTCAAATAGCCAGAGTCAGTACATGATCCAAATGAGTCATTACATAAGATGTCATATAGCCAGAGTCAGTACATGATCCAAATGGGTCATTTTAAGATGTCAAATAGCCAGAGTCAGTACATGATCCAAATGAGTCATTACATAAGATGTCATATAACCAGAGTCAGTACATGATCCAAATGGGTCATTACATAAGATATCATATAGCCAGAGTCAGTACATGATCCAAATGGGTCATTACATAAGATGTCATATAACCAGAGTCAGTACATGATCCAAATGGGTCATTACATAAGATGTCATATAGCCAGAGTCAGTACATGATCCAAATGGGTCATTACATAAGATGTCATATAGCCAGAGTCAGTACATGATCCAAATGGGTCATTACATAAGATGTCATATAGCCAGAGTCAGTACATGATCAAAATGGGTCATTACATGACCCAAATGCATCATTATCATCATTTCATGTTAAAATGTATATAGTCTATGAATTCCTAATTTTGTGTACTATTATACTTTATATTATACTATGTTTTGTATTGACTGAGGGCCTGCTTGGAAAGCAGTGCTGGTCACTGAAGTTGTTACCCTCAATAAAGAAAGAATAAACTAAACTATTACATAAGATGTCAAATAGCCAGAGTCAGTACATGATCCAAATGGGTCATTTTATAAGATGTCATATAGCCAGAGTCAGTGCATGATCCAAATGGGTCATTACAAAAGATATCATATAGCCAGAATCAGTACATGATCCAAATGGGTCATTACATAAGATGTCATATGACCAGAGTCAATACACGATTCAAATGGGTCATTGCATAAGATGTCATATAGCCAGAGTCAGTACATGATCCAAATGGGTCATTACATAAGATGTCATATAGCCAGAGTCAGTACATGATCCAAATGGGTCATTACATAAGATGTCATATAGCCAGAGTCAGTACACGATCCAAATGGGTCATTACATAAGATGTCATATAGCCAGAGTCAGTACACGATCCAATGGGTCATAACATAAGATGTCATATAGCCAGAGTCAGTACATGATCCAAATGGGTCATTACATAAGATGTCATATAGCCAGAGTCAGTACATGATCCAAATGGGTCATTACATAAGATGTCATATAGCCAGAGTCAGCACATGATCCAAATGGGTCATTACATAAGATGTCATATAGCCAGAGTCAATACACGATCCAAATGAGTCATTACATAAGATATCCTTGTACAGTTTTGAAGTTACTAGGAAGTGGTCTGAGGTATTTGGTTGTCAAATGATGGGTCTCAATAATTGGGGTATGCTACAGGCACTGTGTGATACAATTGCTTATATTATCACTGATTTGCCTGAAAAGGCCAATAAAATATTAGATATTCTTAAACAGTTGTTGTTTCTCCTGTAATTTCATTGGTTCTTGACTGTGTAATATGAGACAATAGAGCACACCTGGGGTGTATTGAACTGCATGGCTCAGTTGCAGCCCCTAAGAATGAAATTTGCTACCAGAATACATCAGGAGAGCTGCCAGTGTTCAATGCTTTAAAACCATTCTTTTTGTAGTACCTTTTAAATGCATTTTTTCCTTGTTTTTCACTTATTCATGTTTCTCCGTTCACCCTGGGGCTGGTTAACATTTGCCTAATCTCAGGTCCAGCGTAGGGAGTTAGACATCCAACTAATTGTTATTATTCATAACCAAATTGAACCAAAAGTCTTATATAATGGTTGATGGACACACATCTCATGCTACTATTATTATGGTCTCTCCTTCGGATAACCTACAAATTAAGATTACTATCACATCTATACTCACATCATCATCTCCACCACAGTCATAGTCAGGACTCATCGCAACAATAAGGGAATTTTCTACACGCACAAATTTATCCGATTTGACATGAGACAGTGCAAGAGGGCTATATATTAAAGGTGTGATTCCAACTTTATTGTCAGCCATTATGACATCTGTAACATGGAGACTAGATGTGATCTATAAAAAATAAAATCAACAATTATATATTACCAATAAATTTTATAGTGAGAATAAAGGTGCCATATTATCCATGTGTAATGCTATGATTTCTGATGTACTGGATTGTCATTTATGAGGACTGTATCAAAAATTTTATTAGTGACAGCTAAAATTGAACAATATTTACCATAAAATAACTTTTGACTGAAGCTTGAGTAGAGGACTATGATTACTTACCAGTGTATATATGCCATGATTGGCGCATTTATAGATAGCAAAGTTTGCTACTTTACTGCAGCCTGCTAAACTTTTCTCAAACAGTACCACACCCATCCATGTACTGTGTACTGTATTGCCACTCCATGTCGGCTCCTCATTGCAAGGCTCACCCTTAATCTTATACCCAAACCTCTCTGAACCAGCCACAGTATTATTGATCAGTATAGGGTTTGTTGCTTTGTCCATTTCAAATCCAGCAGACAACAATTTATTTTCTTCTTCAAATCGGTCTAAGTACGTTCCGGGGTTTATTACGACAGCGACCAAGTTGTTAATGAAAGTGTTGCCTGTACCATAATCGATGACAGCTGTGCAGATATAATAATGAAAAATTACCAATTTGTTATCACTCCAATGTCATTATCTATTCTATCATTAGCTTCAATAATCTTATGATATTAAATTCTAGTTCAATAAAGTTCATCTCCTAAATAAATATTCAAAATCAACAATATTTAATATTTTAGAAGTAGAGTGTAAAATATGCCTGTGAATGCGCATACATCTGGTCGTGAGCTATAGGAAAAAGTATTACACGCAGTCAAATAAAATAACAATTCTAAAATTTTCGGAATGCAGACTCTACCATACCATGCACAATGTGAAAAATGCAGAGGATTTTGTCAAATTTGTCAACAAACATTAAATTAACTTAATTTCTAGGGCAACTATCTCTTAAATGAGTCCAGCAATCTAAGGAATGCAAGATATATACTTTCACCATTATGTAAACCGAGCTGGCAAAAGATTACTTTTTTCTCTTAAGAATAAGTGGAACTTAATTAGATACAGGAACTGAGGAAAGACTACTCATATATAAATGGATACAGTAAGGGACTAATATCATGAATAGTATGAGGTAAGGAAATCAGTTGTGCTCCGGGAGTGCTATGGGTTGACAAAATCTCACACATTTTCTTCCCTTCCATGTAAAAGTATCAATCCTTCATTCAATTTTCTTTTAAGGTTGGTCTGAACCCTGGAATTATGGAAACTTTTGTGCCTCATAACTTCTAAATTGTTGGTCTAAAGTATATAAAAGTATACATATTTAGAATGGCAAAGACTTGATAAGTTCATTTGTGAGGTCAAATTTGGGCCAAAATGCCATTTTGGCCCAAAATCTAAAATAACGGTTTTGGCCCACTTCTTTTTAAGTGCATCCTAACAAAAAATCTTGGGCCAAAATTTTTTTTATTAATTTTTAAAAACTAGATCAAAATATCTAGGACCCGTTTTTTCATTTTTTTTCATTTTGACCAATTTCACCAAAAATATTTGAAATTTAGGCCAAAATCGGGTCAAAGTTGGTCGAAATTCTAAAAAATGAAAACTGGTCCTAGATATTTTTATCTAGTTTTTAAAAAGTAATAAAAAAAAAAAATTGGCCCAAGAATTTTTTTGTTACGTTGCACGAAAAAAGAAGTGGGCCAAAAACCGTTATTTTTGGGATTTGTTGCCAAAAATAGCATTTTGGCCCAAATTTGACAGCACAGATGAACATACTTTTATATACTTTAGACCAACAATTTAGAAGTTATGAGGCCCGAAAGTTTCCATAATTCCAGGGTTCAGACCAACCTTAATACCACACACAAACAGTTTACCTGATCCAACAGTATGATGAATGATGTTATCTTGGATGAGGACCCCTTGTGCTCCAAATAAGCCTATAGCAGAGCTAAATCCTTGATGGAAACTGCAGCCAGTAACATAGGATAAGGAATCTCCAACCGATGGACCTGTGTCTAAGAATGCCACAGAATATCGAGGATCATAAAAGTCTGTCCAGCCTTCTTGACCAGAATGGTAGAACTCAACATTAGAAATACGTCCATAACCTGAAAGAAGTAATCAATTGGATATTAATATTTGAAAGCCACTGATAATGCTAGAGGTACACCGTAAAACCTTTTCTAAAAGCATATAGAGTGTATCTGATGAAAGCTAAATTAATCCAGGTGCCATTATGGAATTTGAGCAAAAAATTTATTGTAAGAGCAATCTATTGTATTGGCATATTTACGCATGTATCATATTAATTTAGCTTTCATCAATAACACTATATATGCTTGTGACGAGATTTCACGATATTTATATAGGAAAATGTTGCAATACAGGTTTTCTATAAGTTGATGCTAATTTTCATTTGTTAGTGAGAAAGTAGGAATGAAGTCGGAATGAGGATGCTAATTAGAACATCCTCATTTGAACACCGCCTGCTTTATACTAACATTGAACATTATCATTCAATAAAACATTCAGGAACAAGATGTCTGCATCAGCTTAAAGAATGGTATAAATTATTTTACCTAGGTACATCTCCCCATCCTGAAAGAATCGGCCAACGATAAGACGAGCACCAAACGACTCTTCAATGAGATCAGAATAATCAGCGCCCTCTATTTTGATGTTTCTTGTAAGCAGAGCAACATCTGCTTTGAGACCGTATGCGTAGGTTACTTCACCATCTGTGGCTGTGTGCTCTCCAACTGAAAGAAATAATATGGCGATATAGAAGAAATAATTTAGTGAAACTTGGACTAGGGATGTATGTAGACAGCCAGAAGGAAGGCACACCCTGTTTATGACAACTTGGTCAGAGGAAAATTTGTTCATACTTGCAAGATTTAGGTGTTTCTGATTGGCCGAGAGCAACGTTTATGCCCATTGGCCCAGATGTGCGATTGTGGGGTAGGGAAAGGCAATTCACAGTTTTTAACAATGTTATTTCTTGTTATTATTTTGATAAAATAAGAATCACAAAATATTATGGCAAAGTATGAACAGGGTTCATTCATATATTTTCAGGACTAAACATTGTTTATGCCCTCAGGTATAAGCAATCATTTAATCATGAAAATATATATCAATGAACTCCTAATATTTTATAATATTATTTTATTGGCAGAGAAATGGTATTTTCCATATATATATACAATTACATTTGGGCCCCTGAGGGCTGGCCCGGGATCTCTGGCTGGTGCCAAAGTAGGTAACATGTACATCTTCGGGGTGGGGCCCTAGATGTGCCACATGCCGGGCCTGAGACTTTTGTAGTTGTAGAGCTAGGGATGCTAGCCAAGGAGTAGGTGGAGAAGCAACTCGAGTAGGCCCTATCACAAATATACCTAAATACACATACTATACATATAATTTTCATTAATATTCTAACCACTGCATCTTTGAATACGGTTTTAACTTAAAGTTATTTGATTAAGAACCATGTAAAAAAAAAGCCAAAAAAAAAGGCAAGGGCGTGTTAGGCCACAGGGGCCCTTGTCAGCCACTCCTGATTTGTCGACAGTTTAAATCTGCCACTGTGTTCAAGATTCACAACACTGTAGATTGGCAAGATTTGTATTCACAATTGAGTGCAGTACCTGAAAAAACTGCACTTTGCATATTGCATGACTGACATGTGCTTTTGTGAATTTATGTGGACATAAGCTGGAACTTTATTGACACATGCAGTATTAAAAACAGAGTAATTTCACCTAGTACAAGTTAACCAAGGACCCTGGAAAAGGTAAACATCTCAATTTTAAAATACATACTTACCTGAGTGGCTGTACTCAAATGTTGCATTCAGCACAAATGTCCTTGCATTTGTTACTGATAGAATCTTGAATGTTTCAGTATGCCACGGCTCATAAGAAGTAGATGTCACTATAATCTCATCACCTTCCTCCCAATCAGTATCCTCTGCAACTGTGATGGTGTCATCACCAAGTGCTACAGGTGTTGCTAGGTGTGTCCAGAACACACTGCGATTCTGACCATGAATGTCAAGACCACCAAATGAACCTACAGGGAAAAATTGCTTTTGTGTTGTAATAGGGTTGTAAAATTCCCGGAATTTTCGAGTGGAAAATTTCCACCGCAATTTTGGGAATTAACGGAATTTTCGAATATTGGGAATTTTCAGGAATTTTCGGAATTTTCATTCAAATCTAAAAATCAAAGTGTAAACAGGGGAGTCACTGTGTAGATTAGGGTATTGGAGTAATTTATAAGAGCATACAATCATAATAAAGAACTTCAAGAATGATCAATAACCATTTTTATCAAAGAAAACAACAAGCATGACCGGATCTTACTGCGCTATGTTTTTGTTCTGTAAAACATCTTACACTAGTACAATGAGTTT
Source organism: Amphiura filiformis (assembly GCF_039555335.1). Classification (NCBI taxonomy): domain Eukaryota; kingdom Metazoa; phylum Echinodermata; class Ophiuroidea; order Amphilepidida; family Amphiuridae; genus Amphiura; species Amphiura filiformis. Next base: position 69,461,774 of record NC_092630.1, read on the forward strand.
TTGAACAATAACCACAACTCTGAAGGATACTCATTATCTTAAATCTAATATTACATAAAGACTTGAACTATTATTTTAGTAATAGAATACTTTAGCACTATCAACATTTTTGTTACCAGCTACCAGCTAATTGATCATGAATACTAAATTTAAACTCTCATTCAGTGCATAGCTCATAAGATGTGAACTACAAAGATCTTGCATGAGATAATGCACTGGAGTTAATATCGTCTGTTCAGTACCAAAATACACATGTACCATGATAAAGGCCTACATACGCATTTTTTTTTGCGTTTGGTAGTTTTACAGCATTCATATTCAACAGGGTTGGTGCGATTTAAATCAAATGTTTTTTTAAAATCACCAAATGAATTTAAATCAAGTCTTTCATATTTTACTATTTTTGATGTAAGTTAATTTCTTTCTTAAATTGACTGTTTTACTCCATTCCTAATGCTTCTTCAACTTTTGGATGCAATTAAATACTATGATGTCAGCTCTATTGCTACAAATTCATCATCTTCAAGGTGCAGAATTCAACAGGTTTATTCCTATGATTTTACCAAATTTTTTCTTTGAAATTTTCATACGGTATGTTAAAACATGTTTTGATTTTTTGTAAATACCTCAATAGGATTGTACATGTCTATCATTCCACTGAACTCTTTTGCTGATAAATTATTTAACAAATGGTTTCTGAAAATGATAAGAATATTGTCCATTTTCATAGCAATTTAAAGTTCAATTGAGGAAGTCAATTATATGACATGGCAAGTTACATCGTCAATCAAAATGACTACCATATTCTAAAGGCAAAATAAAGAGGAATGTTTGTCTCAGTTACTCAAAGCTATTGAAAAATCCCAACTGCGTACATTTTTGGTTAAGAAATAGTAATTGGCTATTTATAATGGTACTTGGGAATTCCCAAAATATGCAACATTTAAGGATAAAAATATGCAAGATGCTGGACTTAGAACCCGGACTTAGAAAATCCCACGTAAAAAAATCTTTTTAATTTTTTTAATACTGAAAATCTGTGGTAAAAGGACATATAAACAAGACCTATTCTTCATTGGTAACTGATTGAAAACATCATAATGTTGTGAAAAGATTAAATTTGCTTTCCATTTGCTTCCTGAATGATTAGATATTAAAATACAAGTAAAAAACATAATAAAAGCCAATAATTGAAAATTCCCAAAATTCCCAATATTCCCGGGCCCTTCAAAATTCCCGGAAACTTTCCGGGAAACTTTCCAAAATTCCCGGAAACTTTCCACCCCTTTACAACCCTAGTTGTTGTAAATGGTTGAAATTGCTTTAAAATGGCCATATAAAGCCTGTATCATATTTATACCGAGTCATTGATCATATTAACCTGGTTGATCTTTCGCACCTTTGTTTAGTACCTGCTATCCCGGAAAAAATGTGATCGAACACCACTGTAATTCCTATGTTCTTCTTAGCATAGTGCGCACGCTATATGAGTCACTGGAAACTAAGAATTATAATAGTGTTGTCTCAATGTTCATCTTAAGCATGCCCCCTCCCCTTTCCCCACCAAACAATATTGGGAGAAGATATGGTGAAGATAAGCATATTGAGCATATAGATAATACACTAATAAAACCACTAATTGATTGATGATTAATTAATTACTTTTGGTTGGTTGTTTAACTGATTAATACCTACCTATTGCTTTGGATCCTAAGTTTGGACCATTAGGCAGTGGAATATCTTCAGTAAAATGATTTCCTTCTAGTAGAATATGTACATTATGGGTGAAGGGTTCCTCTTCACTGTATCCAATAATTAAGCGCCCTCCTTGTATCAGTATGTATGTTGCAGTAATGTTGAAATCGCGTGTGTCATCCAATTCCAATGTGCCATATATGAAGAGTTTTCTCATCACGGGTAAGTCAGTGTCAGCCACAACATATGCGCCTGTAACAGGGAAAATAAAGGGACTCCCTGTTAAGTGTGTCGAGACTTAAAGTTTAAGATTGAATCATGGCACCACATAAATCTACCTTGGCTGAGGGAAACTGTGCTAGAATTAAGAACATGCATGAGAGTTTCTTGGTTACCACAGAATCTACATTTGGTTTGAGATCTTTTACCCAAAGATTGCAGACGGTTGGCAGGAAATCAATTGAGGCCCAGATCGCAAAGCTTAGGACACCCCCCCTGCAAGATCATAAATAATTGCGAGAGATCTGCGCTTTCCGATTCTATTACCTTCAGGAGATTGCCCTGTTGAACGAGTGGCTTGATGTAGTTTCTCTAGAAACCAGCACGGTCAATGGAAATGAGATCTTTGACCATTTGTTTGAATTTGGGTCAATTCATCTCGGTTCATGTACAAGTCAATATTCATACGTAGTTTTTTTTTAAACACCTTTTTAATTCAAAAATCAAGTGCTATTGTGAGTAGGTATTGGTATAAATAAGATATGATCAATGAAATTGATCTAATTCATGTTTTCCTCTAAATGGTCTTACCTGGCAATATCATCACATCTTCACCATCTTGAGGTAGTGCCCCGGTGTAACTCCCATCGCCTGTATTACTCCCCCACCCAGCAGGAGCATTTTCCCATGTCTTAACATCTGACCACAAAGACACATTGCTAGGTCGACTTGAGGTATTGGTGCCGACATCTGGCAGCTCTGGAGGAGGAGATGGCACATTGCTTCCACAATCCTTGTGGAAGCAACGATATACATCAAGATTAACACTTAGGTCAGCATTCGAGTGACCTTTGCCTGAAACTGTAACACAAAGAAGAAAATAAATTATTGCCTGATGATTCTTATTAATTGCAATTTGATTTTAATCACAAAAGAAAATTTGTTTCAAAACTAGATTTATAAATGATTCACATTCACTCATCATATTTCTGATCTGCAAATGTCTATAAGAGATTCCATAATACATTGAGAGTGTTGGGAGAAGGTTAAAGGGAATTGGACCACAAGTATTGTCCGAAATAGGTACAGAATGAAAGCACTAGAAACAAATTTGTTTGATCTTTGGATCAATTGGATCAACCGAAGATGCTGCTTAAGTTATATTGACTATTGTTAATACAGGCAAGGATTCATAGTCATTTAATTGATTTCATTAATATTAATGATCAACCAAGCATTGATGGTCGATCCAAAGATCGTTTCTATTTGTTTCTATTGCATAAGTATTATTGATCCCCTCCTAACTGTATAGTGTGTCAAGTCAGTAAGCACGTCAATTGATAAAAACACTTGTACAAAAATAAAGGTTACTCTCACATTAGTAGATAATTTGGTTCACCTCAAGTTTGGTAGTAATGTATGTGCGTTTTGCGCTTGCCACAATATCGAATCGCCCGTATAGAGTTAATTGCGCAGAGCGTACTCGCACGCCTACGAGGACAGTTTGTTGGCACGCTTGCAGAGCAACCGCAAACAAGTTTTGCATGATGTCACTTCCGAGCTTAAAGCAAACCTATGTATAGCAGGAAATTTTTGCAAGGATTTTATTTACGCCCTTTTTGCAGTTAATTCCAGAACCACAAACTTAAAAACATGCCAAACATTTGTTCACCCAAAGGATTTAATGTGTAACTATTTGTTATTGCTAATATAAGAAACTGTAAAACTGCTCCAAACAGTCCAAATTGTGAAAAATTGATATTGCAAAAATATCCCACTTTACAGTATTTGAAAAGACCTAAATTGAATGATAATCAACATCTTACAAAGCATTGAACACATGAGAATTTCATAAGTTTGCTCATATATTATCAACATTACATGGAGATCGCAAACAAGCACACAATATTAAACAATCTATACTAGAAATTTCAATTGAATGAACACAGCTCGGATTCACTTCTGCATTACACACGCACAGTTGCACAGACGCTAGAGTACATCATGCAGTGTACACAAAAAATTGTCACGCTATGTCAGGCTGTGTTCATTTAAATAGAATTTCTAGTATAAGATTGGTAGGTACCACAGCCCTGCACTTCTTAGATCGCCTTGATAAGAGTTCGAAGCCCTGTCGTCAACAGAGGGCAGTAAACTCGAGGTAAAGAATATCCCATACCGCGCTAATGAGCTGGTCAGTAACCGTAGAATAAGCTTGTTTCTGTCAAAAATTGACAAGTAACTTGCACAAATTTCTAGATACAGTTACTATAAGGTCGTACGATGTATTCAAACCATTTGTTAACCATTTTGTTAGAGAGCAATAATTATTTATCATGAATATTATTGTCATGTTGATGACATCATAGTTACTCGCATTTTGTTCATTTTTAAATTTTGAAACATTTAACGCTCAAACGTCACACAAAATTAATCACATTTCACCAGAGTGTCCTTGCCAAGATTCTAGCATCAGACCATTCAATTTCTCAAGATACAGCGTTTATAAGTGTTAGGTCACTTCTGTACAATTCTTATATAATTTGTTTCATGCATACAAATAGCGATGCACGTTTTTGTTGTGCTTTTGATAGGTTTTCATGTTCGATTTTATCGATAAAACATTATTCCCTGTAGAAAAACAATATGGCAAAACATACAACAGTTTGTAACATACTCCATGAACTTGACCATCTATGTTTGGATTGTGATGTAATTAACGTGTGTAATGAGATTTTCTCTATCTGATCTGACTTGTAAAATATTATTTTTCATCACAATTTCTCATCAAATTCGTACATTTCTGGGTCAAGAGTCAGGTAAAACACTTTGTGGTTTTGAAATATGGTTTAGAAATAAACGCTAACAAATTAATTTGGATTGATCAAGCAATCGCTTTTTATGATTTGCATATATGCATAAATGATGAATCTGCATGTACATAATTTTTCACTTCAGTAAGCTCGTCTTTTGACCAACGTTCATTATTGATCACGGGTCATATTATATGCGATTAACATCAAAGAACCACATGTGTATGAGCTTGTGCATTGAATTGAATTACACAATGGTTATTCAGGTTATTGATCGCTAGATGGAAGCGAACATGATACATATTACGTAGGATTCCATGCCTGTGCGGGGATTTGAACCAGCGGCGTAGCTGGGATTTTTTCCAGGGGGGGCAAGCCTGTATGGGGCCCAAATCCACCAATTTCCCTGCACTTGGGGGGGTGAGAGGGGCGGGGGCCCAAATAGAAAATTTTTGCCAGGCTTATTGATAATAATCGTACGGTATTGCATATCGTGTGGATTCCCCATCTCTCTGCCCCTCCTCTCCCTCTCTCCCCCTCTCTCTCCTCTCTTTTTTCCTCTTTCTCCCTCCTTTTCCCTCTTTTTTCCTTGCACTAGGGGGCGGGGGCCCAAATAGGCAATTTTTGCCAGGGGGGCAATTGCCCCCCCCCCCCCGGCAGCTACGCCACTGATTTGAACCCTAGCGACCAGAACTATGAACACTTTCAAGTGTTAGCACCTTGCAGGGCCGTGGTACATGGTGGAGATAATGTTTTATCCTCCATTAACATCTTTGGTCAAAATTCTGAGACAAACATTTACCTACAAACAGCAATGAAAATAGACTATACTTACTGAGATATGTGAAGACCTTGGTACTGTTGTCAAAATTCCAGTCTCCATGATCATCAGCATCGTAGCTTGGAATCGCTACAGTGCCATTCTGTCTGTCACCAGTCAGGGAAACTGCATCAGGTTTTTGAGTAAAATTATGATTCATCAGGACAAAATTTCCATCACTAAACTCTTCAAATCTAGCATCATAGCTTATATTGGTCAGATGATCAAGGTCTTCAAAGAACCAGCGGTAGTTATCTCCATCGATGAGTGTGATCATCCATCCATCAGGATGTGTAAGCCTCTTCTTGTGAAAATTGATATAACTTGCTCCATTGTCATTGACAAATACAGTACGCTTGAATTTAAGCGACGTTGGAAGGGAATTATTGAATGCCAAACGATGTAATGTTATGGTTTCATCACAAATGGCTCCAGGCAAGTCGCTGGACCCAAAGTCCGAATTGCCCCATTCACAGCGATCTGCTGGTAGGTTAGGATTGTATGGCAGCAATTTATAATTGGCACTTTCCCCTATTAGGGTGCCGTCAAGATCTTCCAACCAGCATTCATGTTGCCACTTCCATCGGGCTTTGTTGGGTGAATTGAAATACTCAATATTTTGAAATCTGCTTTGGTAACCACCCTCATCTGGTTTGCAATCACTACAAGCACGGACTGCAGCACATCTATCCCGGTCAAAGTTGATGAATTTGACGCCATCAACGGTAAGATATCTGCTTTTAGGAAGATTAACTCCTGCTTCTGTACAAGAATAAATTGACTCAGCAATATCACTGTGACCAATGATGACAGAATTTTGAATTAAAGGACCACCCCATGCATCCCATGAAGTCTGGTATTCCAAACCAGCAATGGCTGCATCTGATATTAGGAAATTGATAAATCGTACAGCACCAACTTCAACTGCTTCTGCACCTCTCTCCACATGCCAAGCAGTAAGGTTATAATACTCAGCAGGAGCAGATGCCCATGCGTTACATGCACCACCTTCTTTTGGGTAATAAATAGGGAAGATCCATATACCATACCAGCCCTGGTTATGGACTGTGTTATTGTAGAATTCCAGAACTGGAATATTCCTGGGACAAATTTGGTTTGTGAATGACGGACCTTCTGGATGTACAGGAGCCCTATACCAGAAACCAAAATGAGAGCCGCCAGCAGCTGCGTTATGTCGGACGTAATTGTCTGCATTTGTGATCCAATATGCTGCCGGAGTGACATCAACGTTAAGCAGACTGTTACTTGAGCGGACAAATATGGCTAAATTGTACTGGATGATATTTTTTGTTTCGATGCCATCTTCTAAGAAGTATGCGTGACCCATGACATTATAAGCAACATTACGCTCCACAAGGAGATGATGCACAGCATGAACGGTAACAGCTCTGTTGAAGGTGTGATGAATAGCACAGCCACGCACATAATTACCGGGTCACGCTTACCGTTGAGATGGAAATGAATTGCGTAGCGACCCAAACGGAAAGCTTGACCTGCGTGAGTGACCTCTATGTATGAGAGACGTCCAGTGGCAAGATGTTTGTCTGGTTCTTTAGCGAATAACATAATGGCAGCACCATACTGGTCACTTGCAGTCTCTTCCCCAAATCTACCTCGGAAACAGGTCTGGGTTACAAATTGATCTGTGGGTGGAACAAATGTTTGAGTAAGTGGCAAATATGCCATTCTTTAAGCTTCGTATCTTTTACAAGTTGGATAATTTTGCACCAAATTGAGGGATAATCAATTATAAATTTGATTCTTGTTCCATAAATTATGTATCCATATTTTGGAATACATTTTGGCTAGTGAAAGCAACTTCAAAAATGAGAATCCAGTCTTAAGCTTTCCCTTAACATGAAAAACTAACATGCAAGATACTTTTCCCCAAATTCTTATTCTCTTCTTAATATGTTTGTCACAGTTTTAAAATATGTTTAAATCATACAAAAATATGGTAAGATCAATTGCAAAAATAGGTTAGGTATGCAACTTAAACTTAGTGAAAACATAGATTAATTTCAATGTATTTCAAACACTTTCCTCTAAAACCAAATAAATTTATCAAAATGATTGAAAGTTATTCTTTGCCTCACCTGACCAAGGAAGAAAAAAAATCTTCCCTAACCAGGATTTGAACCTCTGGGTCTCCAGTCCAGTACTCTTACTTACTTGTATTAAACTCTGCTTCACACGCTTCTATTGTATCTGTCCATTCAGAATGAACTGATCCACGGACAACCACATTCCTGGTCAGCAAACCAACCTCTGCCCTGGTTTCCAAGGTAACACCATCTATAGTCTGAAGCACAGAGATGTGCTCATACTCAACAGCCGGTTCAAAGGTCAATGTCATGCCATCAGCAGAGACACCTGCAAGTTGATCAGTCATCATATTTTAGGAGCTATATACAAATATTATGAATTTTCCAAAATATTAGTCGAGCACATACTGACAAAGTTAAGTCTTTTTTAGCAACTAAACTATTGATAGTGCCATAAGTCGGTCCAGTTTTTTGACAAGGGGGCCAACTCATGCTGGCCCAAAGTATTATGGCAAATGCCACTCTATTGGCCATATTTGGGATCCTGAGGGGGTAATGTTTGCAAAAGTTTGCGTTTCTTTTTCCATTTCCAATTTTGAATGTAATTGCTATCAAAATTGATCTCAATGACAGCTTAATTCATGTGACATGGCAAGAATATCTGCTGCAAACCCATCAGATTGGTATTAGATTTAAAAGTTAGGGGTTAGGTTTAGGTTTTAGGATTAGGGTTAACATTATAAGATTTGGGTTAGGGTATGGATTATTGTTAAGGATAGCTTTAAAACCCAACTGCCACTTGACCACCAACACCCTGGCAGATATGGCAACTGTTCCTGGTTTCTATGTTTGTTACAATAGAATGCAATTTAACCATCGGTTCAGCAAGGGGACAGGTGGTTGACCGGTGGATCCATCTGACACTTAGTTGACATTCATATGACACTCATGAGACTCTTAACTCATGTGACACTCTTGTGACACCCACCGTCATATCTTACCTGTGATAGTCAGTTCTTCATTCTCCCTCTGACTGTGCTTATGGGTAGTTGCTGCAATTACAATCTGGTCACCAATCTCCCATGTGACTGGTTCTATTAACGTCATGGAGGTGTCACCAGCGTTAATTGTTTGCGCTAGGTATGTCCATGTCACTGGAATGTGTTTGCCTATAGATTGAAAATAACAGGGATGTGTTAGATGCATGTGCTTGTTTTCAAATGACCTATAATTTCAATTATTGCAAGATTGGCTTGCACTTAAAAATACAATTATCAACAGGGACATGAGATCATTATTATGCCATTGCCACCACTAGTCTAACTAAAGTCATAACTATTAGTGATAGTTGGGTTTTTTGACTAAGACCTGGTGATATATTAAGTTCATAAACCATGTGCTCATCCAGCAGTTTAACACACTATAATACTTACCATGCAAGTCCAGAGTGCCCTCTCTAACAGCCAGTGTTTTTGCACCATACAATGGCAGTTCCTTGGATCCCACATGTCCATGCATCATAATAGTAGCTTGATGTTGGAAGGGCTCCTGCTCTGTACCGACTTGAAGCAATCCACCATCAACAATTAGAATGTATTCAGAGTTGAGGGTGAGGTCTACCTCATCAAATATGACACTACCACCTGTTGTATGATCAAGGCATTAAAGTCAAAATTGATACAAATACTACCAAAATGGTAGCCATTACACCGACTATATAATACAAAGATAAAATAAATTTGATTTACAACCACTCATAGGCTATAATTATTTTGTTACAATAGGTCTGGTTCCATTATTTTCCCCAGATTAACCCTCATGTACCTTTCATTCACATTAAACACCATCCAATTTGTCAAGAATCTCTAAGAAGGAATTTATTCAGAGTTACAAGTATGAATACTTGCAAACAATATGGTCAAGTTAAAGCAGTGTAAAATTTACAAAGGAACTTTAAAATAGTGATTGTCATCCCAATCCAACTTCTAGATGCAAGAGTGGATACAAAATCTACCATTGTGCGGGTACAATAATAGATTTTGTATCCACTCTTGTATCAAGGGTCTTTGATATTGATCAATAAATTGAACATGTATGGGCCGCATTACCCTGCGATTAATCTCAGCATCAATATGTCGTAATGAAATCATGCCAACTGTCCAAATTAAAAGAACACCTGGCATTGAAATAGAGAATAAAACTCTTTCAAACCTGATTCAGGAATGAAATCAGTGATACAATTTCATAATAAATTCAAGTAGACTAGATATTCCATACCTTGTATAAGCAGCATTTTTAGGATGGGTGTGCTGGTATCTAAAAGCAATGTTTGCCCATCAGGAACAACAACAAAATCGCCCTCTATTGGTGGGTCATATCCACCCCATGTATACTTAGATGACCACACATCTACATAGTAGTAAGAAGCATTCTCCTAAACATACAAATACAAATTTCATGAATAAAAAAAAGAAAGAAAAAAAGTGCAGTGATTTATAGTGCGCTACGCACAGGCACAACGCCTAGACATTGATCCACAAGCCTCAGCACACTTTACAGGTTGTCGCTGACCACTATGGCCCCAGATCATTCCATAAGCCATTTAACAACAAATCAGGGACTTTGCTGCTACAAGAGCGCACACCCTAGACATTCCACAAATAACCATCGCAACCAGGATCAGCTCCCCGAGTTTCGTACGGGTTACAACGAGACAGTTAGCAGTAAGTTCCTTGTCCAGGGGAATTTCAAACTAACTCAATTTTTCCACGAGAGCATACTAGGCACGCCAGGGTTCGAACCCGCAACCTCTCGCACTATAGTCGAACGCCTTAACGATCCATTGAGCTAACTTGACTGCTTGAATAGTAAAATTTTGATTTTGAGGTAGGAAATCGTACATCTTTCAGTGATTTCTTGGTGTTCCTTGTTATTATCATTATTATACAGGGTTCCCGCACCTTTAAGCCTTTAAAATTCAAGGACTTTTCTAAGATTTTCAAGGTCCAAAAGCATGATTTTCAAGGACTTATCACAACACAAAAATCCATGATGTGGCTATGCGACACATCTTAACAAAAGTGACAGCTCCTCTCCACTCCCCAAATTTTGTCAAAATTATACTTTAGGTAAAATTCCAATTTTCAAAGATTTTCAAGAACCTTGTGCGAATTTCCAGAACTTTCAAGGCCTTGAAAAGGTGCTTTCAAATTTAATGACTTTCAAGCACTTTCAAGGACCACAGGAACCCTGATTCTAACAAATTGTCACCACAGAACATTAAGGGCTGGGGTATGAACGTTTGGACAGTATTTATTTTGGGACATTAGAGCACATCAGACATATCGAATAGCATTCTGAATACGAAGAATGTCATTCTGATATCAAATAATTTTGATTTTTGAAATTAGCAATTTAATACACATTTTATGGCAAATCATTAAAAATTGATATTTTTGATATTTAACAGTACTTGAAGTAACCTTTATAAATCTGATGATTTATACTTAAAGTGTATGTAGGTGGGATAAAAAGCCGACGATCAATTCAAAATTTGACCTTTCGTATTGAAGATATGGATTTTTTCCCCAAAACACCAAACAAAAATAAGGTCTTTTTGGGAAAAATCCATATCTTCAATATGAAAGGTCAAAATTTTCAATTGATCGTCGGCTTTTCCTCCCAGCTACATACACTTTAAGAATATATCATTAGATTTATATAATTTACTTCGAGGACTGTTATATATCAAAATGTGAAAAATATCAAATTTTTATAATTTGTCATAAAATTTGTATTATATTGTGATTTACAAAAAATGAAAATTATTTGATATCAGAAGGACATGCTTCGTATTCAGAATGCAATTCGATAGGTCCGAGGTGCTCTCATGTTCCACAAAAAATACTGTCGAAACGCAATAAACGCTCATTTTGGATCCCTTAAGTCAGTCTGGTGAATTGCTAATCTTCATAAATCCACAAATATAATGCCACTGTGCATCGCAATCAATGTTGTTGCATAAGCGTGGTTAAGACTTTTAAGTAACAATATGATTTGCTTAAGAATACTATAAATAAACCTTAGTGGTGTTTTACAATGGAATTCAGTTAGTTCTTTTTTGTAACCCAAAATGGCTAGAGAAAATATTGTTCCATCAAGAAAAGATTTACTGAGAAGCTTGTCTGAAAATCACATTTTTTTAAATAAGTTTGTAGAAACTGGCCACTAATTTCATATTTGCTTGGAAACCTGATTGAGGATGTCGGCTAGTCATAGATCTGGGCCAGGGAATTAACCCTACCAACATAAGGTAGTTGACAAGTTCTTTTGGAATGATCATTTAACAGGTTATGGAAAGACATTTGTTGCATACTGTTATTCTCAAGGGTTTCAGCAATGAAGTGCATTGGAGATGAGAATGAAAAATAAAAGCCTACACATGCTTACAAAATCTTAAATATTGCCTTGAACTCTTGAATACTTACCCTCAGAGCAACCCCTTTGTTAGGTACATCCACCCTTACAGTGGTTTCAACAGAGGGAGAGTGTGCACCTGTACGGCAGGAAATCTCTGTAGTAGACTCATACCGAACCACGCATTCAGTCCCTGCTATGTAAACTTTGTTACCAGAGTCTCTGATGTTATAAAAAACAGAAAATAGAGTCATGAATGATTTTACCATAGAATTGCCACTTTTATCAATATGAATATAACTAGTCATTTGAAAATGAAGTTGCGCATACATCGAATAAACTTTTTACATTGTTAAATAGGCAGGTTTGCCATAATGTATGATTTCCATCAAATTTTAATTTTGTTATTCTTTAAACAAAATGCTGAAATAATATTAGTAATAACTGTCAGGAAGGGTGTTTTTGTCCATATTAAACCAAAATAAGAAGGTAAAGTGAAAGAAACCCATTTTATTTTGGCTATTTAACATGGAGTCCTATGAGGGAACTTACCCAAATCCAGTTCCCGTAATATTCAATGTAGTGCCTCCCCCTGTGCCACCTCGTGGTGGGTCAATCAGCTCAATGACAGGTGTTAGGTCCTCTCTGTATTGCCATGCATCGGATTCAGTTACAGTGGCACCGCTGTCGATAGTCACAACAATATCACAATCTTCTGTGCTTCCGGTACCTAAACAAAATACAAAATAACACATATATATACAGTATACTTTATAAAGTGCTATTATCAATGTGCTACAACAGTACAAATTGGATGAGTATAATGTTCTACTCAAATAATGGCCATTACCTTAAAAACCCAATAACCTTCTGAGAAACACCAATACCATATTCTACTTAAAGAGTATAGAATTATTGAAAATTGTGGGTGTTGCCAATTTAATTTAGGTTATGGGTGTAAAATCTTCAGCGGAAATGGAAAGAGTTCAGTTGAGTTTAAGTAAAGCAATTCTCCAAGATGCGGGATACCAACCAAAGAGGGTAGATTAGAGAGTTCAGACCCTGCCATGTTTGCTTGGCACACATTGAGGGCAATATAATGTACCTCTGGATTATTGTATTTTGTACCCTATAAACTTAATGCAAAAATATGTATTCAGTGTTACATGCCCAACCTTTGTAACTCTTCTGACTCTCCTGTACCTGGAGGTACAGTATTTTTGTCCCTATGCATGACACTCCAACATGTCAGATTTACCATACTTTAACTATTTGGAGTCCAGGTTCTCCAGCCCAATCTCTTTGGTACCAACATGACACTGTTCATGACTTACCTGAGTTTGGAGGGACATCACATTCAATGACATTCTCAGTTATGTTAAGGATCTCACATACATTGTCACATACAGTCACTGTTGTGTCATCTGCTGTACCAAAACCAGCTCCTTGGAGTTCAAGGGTTGGGCCACCTCCAAAACTCCCTACAAGTGATAAAAATGTTTAAAAATATATTAACGAAAAGAGCTATGACAAAAATGTGACGTGACTTTTAGAAAGCTCCTAAAGGTATGAATGTCTTTTTTCTTGGTAGATAGAATGCACATTTTTGTAGCATTTTGAAAATAAATTGTTCTGTTTTCATTTGATGTGTTTTCAACAGTGCTTTTCTTTGCTGTTATCTCCATTTGCTATATAAGTTAACCTATTTAAGGAACCCCCAAAAAAAATAAGAGACATTTTTTTGAAAATATATATTTAATATATTTCATTTTTTTATAGGAGAAATCTCAATTGAGGTATGTTTTAACATAATTTACCCAATAATTTTTGGATTTGTATTATTCAATGATGTGGTTTCCCCCTTTTTTGAAATCTGCTAGACCATTCATGGCTCAAATTTGTAAAATTTATAGACAAAGAACCACAGCCCACTAGTCTTTTTACATGTAACTTAAATAAATCATATCAGTATTTTAGTATCATGTGGTACAAATAAATAAAGAATCCAGGAGCAAAACACAACATATGCCATGTGGTGCCATGGGTTATTTTTACAATCAATATTGTTATCGAGAGTGGTAATTTTAATTTTAGTGAACCATTTCTTGAATGGACATATGACGATTTTAATACCATATTCACCCTAATTAATGGCCTCTGTAATTAGCGATTACAAATCTTGTTATATAAATACAGCATAAAAGTGGCATTTTGTGATCCATTCCATAGCCTCATTCCCCCAATTTTCTCAAAAAAAGTTGCAATTTTTATACCACCAGAAACTTCTGGCTACATAATATTTGTGTGGAAAAAATGTCTTGCAAATTCATTCGCTTAGCAAACATATTGTTAAATTTGTATTTATGTTCTGTTAACAGAATGAAATTATAACACCTATGGAGCCATTATAATACACATAATCATGCATAACTCGCAAATTAAATTTTGGGAATAAGCTTTTTTTGTTGATATCTACTCAAAACATCCTATAAAAAGAGGATGCTAAAATCATAAAATACTCCTTTAATACAAAAAAAACACAAGGCAGATTATGTTTTGCAACTGAACTCTCCCAATGCAGCTGTACAGGTTTTATTGGGAATAAAAAAAACATGCCCATCTTACTACATACCTTGAGTGGGTGAAACACTGTTAATAGCTAGTGAGTATTCAAACTCTGTAGATGAGGATGCATAACCTTTGCCCTGTACATGTACCACTACCACGTATGTTCCTGCAGAATGAACTCCAACATCGCATTCCAAGCTTGATGCACCTGAACTAGTTACACTGCACTCAACACCATCTATTGTGATAGTGTTTTCAGCATCTGTTGAACTGAAGCCTGTCCCGCTGATAGTGATATTATCGCCGGATACACCACTGGTAGGAGAAACTGATGTAACAGATGGCGTGTCACCATTGGCATAATCATAGGTTTCAGCTGGATAGTCTATTTCACCCGAAGTTACAACCAAAGTAACTGTTCCCGCTGAGTGACTTGTTGTGTTGCAAACAATTTGGGAGATATTGATACTCTGAATGATGCATTCTGATCCACCTATGTCAATGGCAGTATCATCCTCATGGAAACCATTACCAATAATAGTAATTACTTGTCCACCTTCAAGACTACCTGAAACTGGATCCACACTGTCAATAATTTCATTGCTATATAAGGTAGCATGATCCGAGTCATTAAAAGCACTATTGCCAGAGCCTTCAATGTTGACAACAAACACGGCATCTCCAGCAGGCACGTATCCGACATCACATTCAATTGAATCATCCGCTGCCGATGTGACAATGCAGTCAACACCACCAACTGTGACTGTGATATTTGCAGTGTCAATACTGAATCCTGAACCCCCAATGTTGAGTGTTGTACTTTCGCCAGATACAGTGACTGGTGAAACGCTGGAAATGGTTGGTGTGTAGTTTGATGTGAATTCAAAACTGCAGTTCCCTGAACATACTGCTTCTACATTGTTGATGGTGATATCAGTTACACAGCTACGTACATTACTGGTTGGTATACTTGTTACACAGGTAACTGCAGTATACTCAATGTTTTCAATAACACACTCTCCTCCACAAATGTTTATGCTGATATCATCATTTGTAGCTGCTGAGAAACCACTACCATTGATAACCAAACGAGTACCGCCTTCTTCAGAGCCTTTGTGTTGAGACAATTCATATATGGCTGGTACCATACGGAATGTGCGACCAACAGGAGACCTTATTGCATTAACAGCATCTCCTTTGCCGAGAACATTCATATACACAGTGTCATAATTTCCGACCGAGAATGTGTCGTTTGTGTCAATAACGCATTCGACGAGGGTCTCGTTGGCGGTTTGAGTGACGCAATTATGGTCGTTGATTGTTATCTGATTTTGGCATGTCTCTGTACCAAAGCCATAACCAGAAATTTTGATGACAGTTTCTGGTGCACCTTGATTTGGTGAAATATCTGTGACAACTGGTGTCAAACAATCCCAAAATGCAAATTGGAATGTGCCATTGTTATTATCAGTAGCAGGCTGTGTAGTATTGCAGTTATCAAGTGGGTTTGTATCAGGGGTACATCCACCATTAGATGGAGCTGACACACCTGCAAAAAGAAAACAAATTAAGTTCACTGAATAAAACTGAATATATAAACTGAGCTCAAAAAGAAACTTATAATTTTTTACAACGTATGAATCACAAGGTCATATCTTAAAATACTGTCAATCAAAATAAACCAAAATTACACACAGGATTACTTTAATACTCTACTCTTAACACATGTCAGTAACCAAGCAGTTGTCCAACTAACACAACAGCAAAATGCACTGTCATGGGACAGCTTCCTGGACTTATTCCACTTTCACAGCCCAACATTTGGCACCCAGCACAAAAAAGCTGTGAGAATGCACACAAGATCCTTGCACAGATGATAAAACGGTGCTGCTTTCTGCTTTTCATACACTGTTTTCATGAAACAGGGCTGGGCTGTGAATGTGTTCCAGGAAGCTGTTCCATGTCAGTGTATTTTGCTGTTGTGTCAGTTGGATAACTGCTTGGTGGTTAAGAGTAGAGTATTGAAGTAAACCTGTGTAATTTTGGTAGAATTTGATAGACAGGATTTCAAGATATGACCTTGTGAAAAATTATAAGTTTCTTTTTGAGCTCAGTTTATTATTGAAGGTATCTGTAAAACAATGATACTTGTTTAAGGTGGCTGTGTACTCTCAGACATGCATGTAGTAAAAGTGCCATAACTTTGTAATTATTCACGCAAGACATAAAAGTATACATTTTTTAACAGCAAGACATCAAGGAATCTGATGATTAAATAAGTAGGCAGCTATTAGTTAAAAAGTCCTCATTACCAAAAAGTTGGGAACAACTATTAGATGAATGATTTCTGGTTTAAGTGGTTATGATTATCATGTACAAAATAAAATGGACAAAATAGGTATGTACATGTAGGGCACAGATTGTTCAAATTTTTACAAATAAGCATTTGATTTGTCCTCCTTTAAGACAGCTTAATTCAAAAAACTAATTAGAAAGAACTGAAAATACAACTGACATATTGGGAGAGAAAATAAGAGACAAATACAAACAGACACACACACCAGACAAATTGCCATCAGTACCTGAATCTGTGATGTACTCTGCTTCATAGTCTCCAACAAAGAGAGAAAGCGTCTTGGCCTGTGATGGTTGTGGACCTACTCTAACAACACCTTTCATATACAAGCTACCTCCATCAACTGCATTACTAGAGTAGTAATAAATACCTGGGCTACCAAATTTAAATGCATAACCAAGCAGTTGTCCAACTAACACAACAGCAAAATGCACTGTCATGGGACAGCTTCCTGGACTTATTCCACTTTCACAGCCCAACATTTGGCACCCAGCACAAAAAAGCTGTGAGAATGCACACAAGATCCTTGCACAGATGATAAAACGGTGCTGCTTTCTGCTTTTCATACACTGTTTTCATGAAACAGGGCTGGGCTGTGAATGTGTTCCAGGAAGCTGTTCCATGTCAGTGCATTTTGCTGTTGTGTCAGTTGGATAACTGCTTGGTTACTGACATGTGTTAAGAGTAGAGTATTGAAGTAAACCTGTGTGTAATTTTGGTAGAATTTGATAGACAGGATTTCAAGATATGACCTTGTGAAAAATTATAAGTTTCTTTTTGAGCTCAGTTTATTATTGAAGGTATCTGTAAAACAATGATACTTGTTTAAGGTGGCTGTGTACTCTCAGACATGCATGTAGTAAAAGTGCCATAACTTTGTAATTATTCACGCAAGACATAAAAGTATACATTTTTTAACAGCAAGACATCAAGGAATCTGATGATTAAATAAGTAGGCAGCTATTAGTTAAAAAGTCCTCATTACCAAAAAGTTGGGAACAACTATTAGATGAATGATTTCTGGTTTAAGTGGTTATGATTATCATGTACAAAATAAAATGGACAAAATAGGTATGTACATGTAGGGCACAGATTGTTCAAATTTTTACAAATAAGCATTTGATTTGTCCTCCTTTAAGACAGCTTAATTCAAAAAACTAATTAGAAAGAACTGAAAATACAACTGACATATTGGGAGAGAAAATAAGAGACAAATACAAACAGACACACACACACAGACAAATTGCCATCAGTACCTGAATCTGTGATGTACTCTGCTTCATAGTCTCCAACAAAGAGAGAAAGCGTCTTGGCCTGTGATGGTTGTGGACCTACTCTAACAACACCTTTCATATACAAGCTACCTCCATCAACTGCATTACTAGAGTAGTAATAAATACCTGGGCTACCAAATTTAAATGCATAGGAACCTGTAGAATAAAACAAATACCAACTACAATTTTGTCTACTTTCCACATTCGTTTGGAGTAACCTTTATATTTGTACAGGTATTTTTATTAATTGACGGGCTTACTGACTCCACACTATGCAGTTAATTCCTTTACTTATTTCAGACAATGGTCAAGGTCCAATGTAATGTTCCAATGTTTTCCCAATGTTCCAATGTAATATGTAATGTTTTACATTAAAGTTAACTCTCAATAGCATATCTTGAATTGTGAGTTTTCATGTTTATATATTCAACTGAAGCACTTTACAAAGCCTGTAATAAATTTTTCACTGAATCAATTCTGAAATATGTGACAGATAACGTGGTAGTTAAATGCAAGGTTGTAAATGTATAGGTACTACCAAAGTAAACTGTGTAGACTCTCATTCATCCGGGTATGTTGAAATTAAGCTTTAATTTAAATCTAGTCAACCAGACATACCTATTTTTGACGGACAAACCGACGTCTTCAGCTGAGTTTTGATGCAAATGATCTCTGCGTCACCATTTTGACACCAAGGATGTCCAAATTTTAGATCGGAAACAGCGTTGGTTTGAGCATGGTGTGAAAGAGGCCATCTGGGTGAGGGCGGAGCAACCTTCCCTTAACCATGGAGGAGGTCGTCTGGGCCAAACTCTCACACGGCTGGGACAGGATCATAAAGGACATTCCTCGCCGATTGTCATCTATACCGGAAGTGTCTGGTACTCAAGGTCATTTACATCACAACCCAGCTGAAGACTGAAGGTTTCAGTCACAACGTTGGTTCGTCCATCAAAAATAGGTATGTCTGGTTGACTAGATTTAAATTAAATCTTAATTACTACCAAAGTATTTATAATCTTAATCAACAAACTATCATCATAGCAGAAATCAAACAGATCTTTTCAGATAAGTCTGTACAATCTTTTGGACCTGCATACTGGACTCCTTTAATGATAATATCTAAAATTTCAATCACAGTGAGTGAGATAGCAAGAGCCATATTTGCCCAGGTTGTAGCCATTTATCTAAAAAACTGGCGGAATAATTCTTAATATTTATACATATATCTTACAGGCAATGAGCCAAGGAAAGAAATAATAGATTTCATATTTCTATATGTCTTGCGCTTCTTGATTAAAGACCCACAATATATCCAAATGAAAAATCAAGAAAATGGGGCTGAACTGACACCCTTATATATCAAGCCTTGGGATCTCCTTTATAGCACCCATACCAGACCTCTTTGTGTGTCAGCTTTATTTTAGTGAAAACACCACTAGGTCATGCTCCCCAACTTCAAACTTTCACCTTCACACTTTCAAAATCAATATAAAAGTCATCAGATTATATGTCATATGTTAGGCATAATATTGCATCTTTGTACTGTGCTTTAACTAAACAATTCACAAAAAGTAACTTCTCCTTTTTGATACAAATGTTAATGTGTTTGTGTATATAAAAAAATGGCATGATATCAAAGCTTACCTTGTGTTCTCCCAGAGCCAGCATAAAAGCCAGAGCCATTGTAATCGGTAGCATCAGCATCAGCAGTCTGGTGGACTGTGTAAGATATGCCATTCACATAGGTACGGACTGTCCACTGCCAGTTAACAATGTCACCAACTCTGACATCAGCAAACTGTGGGTTCCATTTGTAACCAACACCCCAGCCTGAAAATAGAACAGAAAAAATGTAGCCGATCAGACATTCTGATTCTAACGTAGCGGATCAGATACTCTGCTTCTAACGTTCAAGTGCTTTCACAATATGACCCCTACTTACTGCTTTCTTGCACACTAGACCTTTAGAAATGTTATTATTATTATTAGTTCTAAGACAGCTACACTTGTTACATAATGTGAATGAAATAATAACAAAAAAATAAAAGGGGAGAAAACAGCATAGTAAAATTGGGGAGGCTCAACTTTTTTGTTTGACCTGCCACATTCCCCTTTGGGGATGACAGCCCAAGCTTGCATACAAAAGGGCTGTAAAGGGGACCTATATGTCAGTCCTAAGAACAAGTGGATTCAGCCACTGTTTGTTTTTTTAATGTTGAGCATATCTAGGCATTAACAGCTGAAATCTAAGCGATAATGCTGATGAAACTTTGGCCAGGCACAAGTGCCCTGGTGAAGGGGGTCACTGAAAATAGCTGGTTGGGGTATTTTTACAGACAGGCAAGTGTAACCAACAATCAGGCGTTACCCCCATTGGAACCGACTGTAACAACTTATTTGACTTCCCAAGTTTTTTGTAAGTATTTATCATCACTTTTGATCATTTTCAACAAATCGATGGTTCTATCAGGCATGTAATATGTGACAGAATGGCATGCATGTGACAGGCATGTCATACAGCATGCATGTGTCCTACTATAGAAAATAGTGTACTTACTTTCATGTTTGCCAAGGTTATCAACAGTATGTACAGTTGGCTCTATATCAATGATACATTCAATTTGGTCATCAACGATAGTTTCAATTTCACATGTGATGGTGTCACTGAACTCAATGCTGACCTCCGACTCATCTGTACCAAATCCTGCACCTGTGATGATAACTTTGCTGCCACCTGATAGAGACCCAACACCTGGGGTGATGCTAGTTACTTGTAATAGATATTCAAATTTGCCGATTGAGCTGGAGGAGGAAAACATAGACAAATGGGATTAGAGGGATTAACACTGATGACTGATATTATACAGAATAAACTATATAAAATGAAAGTTGATAAACTGGTCTCCGAAGCAAGCACATTCCTGATCAGCTCCCACAAAACCCAGAACCTATTGGTATACCTACCTCTGAGTTGGACCTATTAAAAGTCCTTATCCCCCCCCCCCCATTTTTTTGATAAAAACTGAGATTTTGGAATTAGAAGAAAGTTCATATTTTTCTCACCACCCAGTAAAAATTTAACACCCGAATTGTGGTGTACAGAAGTGTACGTATGTACTATCCTATGCAGGCATTGTTATAAAAAAATTTACTTCACATTTCAAAACTACTGGAGCAATGCAACTCAATCTTTGGAAACATATTGTTTTAATGGTAGGCCTCAATCTAAGACAGGTAGAAAACAGAACATGAAAAAATTGGACTATGTCCCTTTAAAAGAGAATTTCATCACATTTTGTCAAACTTCAGTCATTCATTGGGTTTGGTGTTTCTGAATGTGGTATCCATATCACTTATCAAAACAGTACAGTGTTGAAAACCGTTTAATCAATGAACGACTGCTCTGTGACTTTTGTTAATCACCATTCAGTGCTATGCATTTACAAAATTTATTTAATATGGTAGCTGAAATATAGAGTGATAGTACCAATCTGAAAACATGACCACAAGAATTTCATTCCACTTCACTTTTATCAGTTACATCAAGCAAAATATATTCAAACCAAAATCAATTTTTCAATTATCTTAAACAGAACATGGTATACAACATGTTATCTCTCCAACCACTTTTCTACCAACCTAGGATCAGCGAATCCCTTGTCCACCACCGACACCTCTACATCATAGGCTCCAGGTGAGTTAGCAGGAATCGAACACACAATCTCTGTGTTGGATTGAGAGAGTACTCCGCATTCAACATCCCCAAGGTTGACCATAGCATCACTGGATCCGAAACCCAAGCCTGTGATGGTTAAATTGCCACCTCCTATATTGGTAAGGGGAAAAGTAATATCTGGTTAACTTTACAATTATTAGAACGAGAGTGGCTAAACTTAAATATGTTTAGAATTTAATATTTCAGAATGTGTGCTATCAAACGTTTATACATTTTTCTGCAAGTAAAAATATTTTGTAAAAATATTAAGTTCAGATTTTTGCTCTCCAACTGTGAATTTACTTTGGAAATGGGCTTCCTATTGATCAATAAGTTTGCTTGTGCCTAAGTATGGTTAGCACATACACCTGTACACAAACCAAACTAATTAAAGGCTGGGGTAGCAACATTTGCACAGTATTTTATTGTGGGAAATGAGAGCACATCAGACATATCGAATTACATTCTGAATACGAAGAATGTCCTTCTGATATCAAATAATTTTGATTTTTTTGTTGTTGAAATTTGCGATACAATACAAATTTTATGACAAATTAAAAATTGATATTTGTGACATTTAACAGTCCTCGAATTAAAATTTATAAATCTAATGATATTTACTTAAAGTGTATGTAGCTGGGAGGAAAAGCCAATGATCATTTGAAAATTTTGATATAGATATATAGATTTTTTCCCCCAAAACACCTAAAAATGTTAGGTCTTTTGGGGAAAAATGTGTATCTTCAATATGAAATGTCAATTCACAATACATACCAAATACACTGCTGTTTCTGGGTTCAAAATCAGTAATAGTTAATACCAGAGAATCATCATAAAAGAAGAGATCATTGGCAGTAACTACTACTTGATTATCAACAGATACAATAACATCTGCTGTAGTAGAACGTTTTCTACGACTGGAACCCTGAAAGCAAAACAAGACAAATCATTTAGTGTGAAAATGATTAATGTATGATAAAGGGTTCACAAGTTTCCCCTCAAGACTTTTTTAATTAACTTAAAAAGTTTTTTTACAAATTAAAACATTTTACAAGCATTTGGTAGCACATTTTGTATGACACAACTGGTCCAGTTATTTTATTTTATTTATTTTATTTTATTTATTACACTTTATCACTGGCACAGAATTACAAGAAATATATAATATTGCACATAAGTTACATCAAAAATTACACAATATTATGAAAGGAACATTTGTTTTAAAAAGTCCAGTGAATGGCTGGAGCGAACAGGTGCCAGGCACCTCTAAGACCGCCCACCAAAACCAAAAAAGAAGGGAAGGGAAAAATAAATTAGAGGGGGAAAATGCAGGTAAGTTACATTTGGTTGCAATTTGGACAATTACAAAAAGAGGTCCAAGTGCAAACAGAAGTTGCATCAAAGGTGCGAGCAAATTTGGACTGGTAAAACTCCAAAACTTGGTGCTTAAATGAAGCAACAGAATTTGTAGATCTGATAATACTAGGGAGCTGGTTCCAAATGGTTAATAATCTAACACATTGCTGTGTTTGGTGACAATGGCTCATTATGTAAGAAAAGTTGCACTTTGGTCCATTCACCTTTAAAACAATGTAGTAGGCCTGATCTACTAAAGATAACATTATGCATACTTTGTGAAAGTTGATGTAGGCCTGACATACTAAAGATTATGTTATGCATACTTTGTGAGAGTTGACGTACGCCTGACCTACTAAAGATTATATTATGCATACTTTGTAAGAGTTGAAGTAGGCCTGACCTACTAAAGATTACATTATGCATACCTTGTGAGAGTTGAAGTAGGCCTGACCTACTAAACATTACATTATGCATACTTTGTGAGACTTGAAGTAGGCCTGACCTACTAAAGATTACATTATGCATACCTTGTGAGAGTTGAAGTAGGCCTGACCTACTAAACATTACATTATGCATACTTTGTGAGACTTGAAGTAGGCCTGACCTACTTGGTATTACATTATGCATACTTTGTGAGAGTTGACGTAGGCCTGACAGACTAAAGATTACATTATGCATACTTTGTGAAAGATGAAGTAGGCCTGACCTACTAAACATTACATTATGCATACTTTGTGAGAGTTGAAGTAGGCATGACCTACTAAAGATTACGTTATGCATACTTTGTGAGAGTTGACGTAGGCCTGACCTACTAAAGATTATATTATGCATACTTTGTGAGAGTTGAAGTAGGCCTGATCTACTAAAGATTACATTATGCATACTTTGTAAGAGTTGAAGTAGGCCTGACCTACTAAATATTACATTATGCATATTTTGTGAGAGTTGAAGTAGGCCTGACCTACTAAACATTACATTATGCATACTTTGTAAGAGTTGAAGTAGGCCTGATCTACTAAAGATTACATTATGCATACTTTGTAAGGGTTGAAGTAGGCCTGACCTACTAAAGATTACATTATGCATACGTTGTGAGAGTTGAAGTAGGCCTGACCTACTAAAGATTACATTATGCATACTTTGTGAGAGTTGAAGTACTGTCTAAACCATAATAAATCAAAAATAACATATCAAAAAATCCAATTTACTATTACTATATCATACTTACACCTCCAAGAGCAATTTTGCAGACGATTTCATTATAGCAGACAGACAAGATCCTACAATTCTTGTCACCGACGACAACCATGACTCTATCGTCAGCATCACCATCACATGGGAATCCATAACCACTGACGGTAATTTGTGTCCCTCCTAAAAACAATAAAATCAAAAAAAGGCATCAGTTAAAAACAATTCTATTTCAATCTGCCTACAGTAAGAATTCCAATTGAATGAACGCAGCTTTTAACAGCTGCACTCGATCCAACCGCGATCGTGATATTGCGATTTCAAACTACATAACGCTAACGCATACGACCTTGGATACAATGCTATCCAATCACGAGTGCGTTGGCATGGTTGGATTTACTTCCGCGTTACTCACGCACAGTCGCACACGCTGCGCTGGCGTACATCACGCAGTGTACGCAAAAATTTGTCACGCTATTGAAAGCTGCATTCATTCAATTGGAATTCCCACTATAGTCAACAAACTACAGCAGGACCTCATTAATTTTAACAAAATTTGATACAGCCTTGGATTTTAGTTTGTGTTAACAGGATTTTGTGTTATCAGGTCTTTATAATGTATAAAATGTATGCTTGAGACTTGAAAACATTTTGTGTTATCAGGAATTTTATGTTAACAGATTTTGTGTCAACAAGTTTCACTGTATATAAAACAGAGACTATTCGCCATAGAAGTGACATCTATCGTCGTGCATCTATCGTCTCATATAACACGGGCGACATCATTATTTTTGGTGTTGTTTTACTGAAAATAATGATGTCACCCGTGTTATATGAGACGATAGATGCACTCCAGGGGCTAAAAACAATACCTTTATTCTCTAAATATCAATGCATCGGCTTCAGATTAATTTTTACCTCTTATTTTACTCAAAAACAAGGACAAAATGGCATACAAAAATACCCTGTATTTGGTTTTTCAAGGACACTTTTATGAAATTACAGCCATTTAATATTGTCAAGGAGAGAACATTTGAATGATAAAAAAAAGTTAACCCCATTTGAGAATGATCATGCAGTCATTAAATCACTGACTATAGTGATGTGAATATAACTTTAACAAAAAATATCTATGTATCAGCTTCAGATGAATTTTTACTCAAAAAAACAAGGACAAAATTGCCCCGTTTTTGGTATTTCAAGACTTGAGACTGATCATGCAGTCATTAAATCACTGAGTAGATCCACTGGGAAATGTAATTACTTACCCACTGTACTGCCATTTTCTGGGTCCACACCAATAACACCAGTTTCATACTCAAATTGAACATCACCTGGTAAAACAAGAATATCAATTCATTGATTTTGATCTGATATTATTAATTTAATCATCAAACAAAGCATTTGTCATAGAAAAAGAACACCATAAACATCTAATCAAGTTCTCTAAGAATGTTAAAGCCTAATATAAAAAAATTAATTCTGTTATTCTTTGCCACAAAATATAAAACAATATTAGTAGCAACTGTCAGGAAGGTTTTCTGGTCATTCATTTCAAGCCGACATAATGAGGTAAAATGAAAGACAACCCACTTGACTACTTAACTGTGAGGGATTGAATGTCTTATTAAGGGAACAAACCAAAAGATCGATGACGTCCTATAAACAAAACTAGTTTCGTTTAGGGGGGAGGAGGTAAAAATACTCGATTACGTTTTTACAAAAACATAGGTCTGAAGAATGTGTCATTATTATTCTGATGTCAAAATTTTCAACATTTCTTTATTACGTTTCTGGCAGGGAGGGAGGGGGTCGGCTGAGAAACTAAACTAGTTACGTTTATAGCGCGTCATCGATATTTTGGTTTGTTCCCTAAGACATATCAACATTGCTCTGTTATCCTACAAGCATAATGAATTTGGCTGAATCCAATTAGTTGTAAGTTTTTACATGTGTAAACATTACAAATATGCCAAAGGTTTGAAAGAATTTAACCCAATTCATTTTGAAAGATTGTACACTATGGCCTAAGTTATGGCCCTAGATATTTCAAGAAAGCCTCCAAAGGAAGGCTTATTTCCATATAGAGAGAGAGTGTGCATGTATGGGGAAGTGTGGAGGTGTGTGCATTATACAAATACCAACTTATCAAGGGGGATATATAACACCTCTCCTTTTGTGATACAAATACCTCCATAGTCAGTTGGATGAGCTTCAACGGTTGTAAACTCCACACTTGATTGCATCTACAAGAGTGTGTATAAGTGTGGGGAAAGGTATGCATCACTAAGGATTATATAACAAGTTTTTCATTAATATTTATACTAATTAATTGTTTTCATCATAATTGTCTTACCATTTGGGTATGCAGCAAACCCTTTAGAATCTACATTGACAACCACTGTATAATTGCCAATTGCACCTGGGCCAACATCACATTCCAACGACGTCTCCGATGCACTGGTGACATCACAAACTATGCCCCCTATAGTTACGTTATTCTCTAACACATCATCACTGAAACGGCGTCCTGAGATTGTAATGCTGGTACTATTGTATTGTGATCCTATAAAAAGTTTCAAACATGAATTTAAAGTTAAAAAGTAGTTGAAAATGAAAATGTTATATTTAATATGATTACTATTGTGGCTAGCACACTGTCAATGCCAATGACCAGTGCCATTTAACTTTTTCGCCAACATTTTACCACCTATGCCAGATGCCATTAAAAGAAATGTGGCATTTTTATCAAGAATTTACGAACAACTACCCCTTTTATTCTGAGATGTATGGTATTGGTAAATAATTTGTTAGTGACACATGGCAAGAGTGAGTGGAGATCAAGTGCCACCACCTGTTGTTACCTGATGTTGGTGTGATGGAGTCAATTTCTGGTGTAGATCCAAGATCATAAGAGAAAGCACATGATCCATTGACAGCACAAGTAGATGGGATGTAGTTCACCATAACCTCCACCTAAACAAACAAAACAGACAAACAAACAAACAGGCAACAAAGCAATGGTATTAAATCACTTGTTTTTAATTGCTACGTACATTGTGTGTTTAAGCAAAAATATTCTTAGAAAAGCACACAACAGTTTTCTACAAATTCAAATTGTGCCATATTGATTTAACATTACTGAGCAATACATCGATGGGTCCAACAAGTAGTGTCAAGAGTAGACTAGCCCATAGCCGATATATTGCATTGTGTCAAACTCATGGACTAAAGAGATAAAGATGAACCACAAACAGCTAAAGTCTTAGCATCACCAGATAATGAGGACCGATCGTCAGTGCGACAGATGAAACTGCTACGTACATACATCATTTTTTACAGTCTTTCATAAACCGAAGATACGCAAAGCTCTATCGCGTGATATGCGAAGGCATGCAGCGCTGGTGTGATTCAAACAATCAGCCTTCATGAATATGCGAGAATTCACAGCACAAAACACAGGGACTTGGACTGTTGAAAGATAGTCTGTATTAGTCTAGATGGTTATACTCTTGAACATAAATGTATACTTCAGGTCCTTAAATTCAATTCATCCTGTTTAACAACTTTAGTAACAAGTAAATGAAATATAATGGGACAATGTATAAGAAACATTTTATAAGGAATTCACATTAGAGACTCGAGTCAAGGTCTAGTAACTTGATTAAATTTATTCATATGCATGCCATATTTGTATTTTAATCTTTTCATTGATTTATGTTTTTAAGGTTTCTTGATATGACATGTAGCCCTTTTCTTTATGACCCCCATTGTATCCAATAAGTAAAAAAATAATAAATCTGAATCTGAAAAAGTTCAATCTGAATCTGTGACAAAGATGGCAGCCGGCTGTTATTACCTGTGGTTCATCATATGGCAGACGCAAGAATTCACCTGGTATGGGTGCCATAAATAGTCTGCCTTCAACAATTCTTGTTACTTCAGCGGTAACATTAGTACCTTGGAGTTCTGTCCCATTGATCTAGAATAAAACAAGAATATATACTTAATATGACCCGACAAAGTTCTTGGGAGCAACCATACAATAGTGCTTGCCACACCCAAGTATAATCCTATATATCTCACACTAATATGCTTAGACCTGATCTTAACCCATCCCCTTATCCTTAAATCTAACCCTAATCCCAATTTATGTGGGTGGTAGCAGTTACTCTTCAATCTTGCCTGCCAATTCATGAAAATAAAATACATGTAGGCATTTGCAGCACACATGATCATTGTGTTGATCTGACTTGGCCTCAAACGTTGGTCCTCATGCATCCCAATCCTCATGCATGACAATCCAGTATTTTAGTACCCATGCATGAAATGCATTGAATACCACAACTAACAATACCAATCCATTGACAGCTAAGAAGCCTCTAGGCCCTTAATGTTAATCAGCTAACAAAGAAAAAAATAGTCAAAGTTTATAAACTGTATATCATATCAAAACTTAAAACTGAAATTTACTAATCAAATCCAGAACACATAAGATTATAATACCTCCAGGATTGGTTGTCGGCCACCTTTGGTTGTCCATTCTATGTCCCATGTAGACTCATAGCAACTACTTTCTTTATGTACGACAACAGTGCCTGTATCTAGGAAAGATTCTAAGACTTCTTTCATCTGATTTGCTGATGTTCTGGTAGAAACTGTCAAAAGATGAAAAGTACATGCTGCATTTAGTCTCCATTATATATTTTGTTTTCATTATAAGTACTACAGACACAGTAATGGCGGTTTCATATTAAAGGCCCATTCAGTGATTTGCTCATCCGGACGATCGTAAAAATCATCAAAATTCAGATTTTGGTACCTTTGTAATTGGCATAGATGTGCTAACATAGCCTGCTAGTGGTTCGGTCGAAAAGCCGTGTATTTTAGACAAAATAAAGCATTTGCATGATTCTGGACTTTTGATACTGACAGTACAAAAAGTCCGACTCGAGATCGAAAGAAGCTCACCAGAGAAAATAGAGCTCACTCTCCACGTACCAACACGCGTTGCGTATTGTTTCTACTACTTATTACATCAGTAGCTACTATTTTAAACAAAATACACAATTTTAACTGTTTTTCATATTTGAATTGACCGTTAGTTTGCCTCGGTGACCTTTAACATGTTTAATTGCTTATTTTGTTTTCTACTACAAAATTAAGCGTCTGTTTTAAATCAATTTAGACTCTACTTCCCCGTGTTAGAAACACTGGACTAGGAAGTTTTTCCAGTCGATTGGTGGCGCACTGTACTGAAAATCTCGATTTTCTCGAGTCGATCTGAGTTGAAGTAGAAAACCTTTCTAAAACTTCTGTTTTTGACTAATTTGTCGATGTATTCAGGGAAAAGTGGTTTAATGAAATTCTGTAGACTTATTCTTTATTTCTAAGCAACTCTGACAAATTTCCATTTTTTAAATGTTCCTGTGAAATCACTGAAAGGGCCTTTAACAGTTGCAGTGATCGAGACACAACAAGTTGGTGATCAAATGCTAATAGCCATTGTGCAAATGCTACTGGTGATACAGTCATGGCCAAAATCACAGAGCAACTTGCATTGGGTTGAAATGACAGCGACATGACACTGAACATGGTAACAACTTCCGAGCGATATATATGTCAGTTATTTTTACATACGAGA
The DNA here is from genome assembly GCF_039555335.1 of Amphiura filiformis. Classification (NCBI taxonomy): domain Eukaryota; kingdom Metazoa; phylum Echinodermata; class Ophiuroidea; order Amphilepidida; family Amphiuridae; genus Amphiura; species Amphiura filiformis. Next base: position 69,491,913 of record NC_092630.1, read on the forward strand.
AAGATGAAAACATAATACAAAATATACTATTTGTATTAACTGCTTGTATGAAACATCAAACAACCATGTATTCCAGGTACAGACCTTCACACAAATGCTACATGTTGCCGGGTGATGCAGTTTAGTTTAGAGTGTTACCGGTTAACATGCTCAGTAGAAACAGATCAGTTAGAAGTAACATGGTGTAGCCACCCGGCCACCATTAATGACCTCATGAGGTAGATCACGCAGTGTGACACCTGGTATTTTTGCCAGTAGAAACACAATTGCATAACGATTGCTGGGTGTTGCACTTCGTTTATATATTTATGTATCCGATTGTGACCTTGACCGGATACAAAAGAGATTTCAGTACTGCAATGTGGTGAGGTCTGTGGTGTAGTAGTAGTAGTGTATATTTTACAAGAGCTACAGTTTGTGTAATGTAATAAATAAAAAGCAGTGCTTTGCAATGCAATTCAATACAGATAAATGCAATAAAATGAAATAAAATGAATACTAACCCTCAACCTCTCTGCCATTACTAGAAAGTACAAATGGACCAGAGACTGGTACTGTTGCTGGTGCCATCCTGGTCACCTCCATTGTGAAACCATCACCTTTGTAAAACACGTTATCGCTGTTAAGTTCTGCAGACCCGGCGGCGACACTGGTATCCTGGAATCCCAGCAAAGGGAAACCATAAGTACAACTACCTGGTGTCATAGTGATGTCAAAGCCAAGTGAAGTACTGGTGACCGTCAAATCGGAAACCACGATGCCATCTAGGTCTGCTGGGGCTTGGACTCTAGTATCTGATAAAAATAAATGTATGTAATTATAAAGCAACTTCTTGGCTTAAAATATTTATCTTGATAACCTTTACAAATCTCACTATCTCTTCTCCCTGTCTTGCTTGTATGGATTTATTGCTGTTATTTTATAGCTTCTATGGTCGTATCAATTTTATACAAAAGAGTGACAGAGAGATTTGTTACAATTATTCATTTCTGATATTACACTAGAACCACTTGTTGCTATTGATGTTATTTGAAATACTTAAAACAAAGAAATGCAAATGTAGTAATTGGAGGATGGTGATTGGCTGCTTAAGCAACATATTGATCTTTATGTCAAAAAACTATTACGTTATATTCACATACTTACAAGAGTTATCAGTACTTCCAATAAACACATTATCAATATAAAGTGGGTTGTCAGCATCAGGAGTCGGTAGTTTTATACTTGTTACATACAGCCCTGTGCCGCCATATGCATCATCTTTGATCCATCCTTGATTAGATACCAAGTCGTACATATCTACACATTCATATTCCCAACTGCCTGTGTACCTGTGATTACATACATAAAGTTAGCTAATAAATGCTATTTCAAAACTTTTTGAGTTAAGGCCACCAACATTTGCCCAATGCATAGCTAGCTTTAAATTGACACCCTACTTGAAAAATTCCAACATTATATTTTTAAAATTATGACCAAAAGTAGCACATTTTATTATTATGTTCTCTATATTTGACATGTTATATTTGCCTATGATTGAGCATAATGGATATATTGGTTTATGTATCTGAACTCTTCAAATACACACAAAAATGGCTACCAATTACTTCATTAGCATGTAGTATTGTTTGATGCTTGGGGTTGACTTTGGTTTGGAGTTTTGTAGCTAGAATCTATGATTTTTATCTACCCTCTCCTGCCATGGTCCAGCTCTCAGTGGCCATGTTGATAGACTTATGAAAGAGGTACAAAGTATGTATGGGGCAATGATGTGATGCTCATTTGACAGACATGTGATGTTCATGTGACAAGCATGTGATACATACCCGTCATAGCTATCCAAAGTGTCTGATTTGTACCAGTCTTCATTGGTAACCTGTTGGACCTGAGTGTTGAGGTATCTAAAACCTAATTGAATAATAGAACCAATCTTGCCCTTGAAAGCAAAGCACAACTGAAAGAGACGAAAGAAAGCAAACGATACAATTAGAATGGTTAGAACGGTTACCATCACATTTCTTGAATCCATATCATACTATAATGGGAATTCCAATTGAATGAATGCAGCTTTCAATAGCGTGACATTTTTTTGCGTACACTTCGCGATGTACGCTAGCGTGTGCGACTGTGCGTGAGTAACGTGGAAGTGAATCCAACCATGCCAACACACTCGTGATTGGTTAGCACTGTATCCAAGGTTGTGCGTTTGTGCTGTAGTGTGAAATATGTGATATACGATCGTGGTTGTATCGAGTACAGCTGTTGAAAGCTGTGCTCATACAATTGGAATTCCTACTATAAGCAATCGCAAGGAGCATATCTGATCGTTAAGTCGCTAGAATGCCCTAACATCAAATCGTAGCCTGTTGATTTGATAGCCACTTTGTCACTACCTCGTTAGCCATGACTGGCTGCTGGTAGCAATTGTGCAAATGATACCAGCATTTGCTTGCGATTTATTAATCACACTGCGACTGCTAGTAAATGGGCATTATACATTACTTTGCAGACAAAATCTGCACATGTGCATGTACAGAATGAGGAGATTTTATTCTCTCACCTAAGGTTTATAAACCATGATTCATATACAAACACAAGTAATCCAAATTGGCATTTACAGAAATAGGTTTTTAAAAACAAAAAAATAAACATTTGTAGCTAAGTAAGCTTTTATAACTGTTAAAAAGCAAAGTGATTTATAGTACGCTATGCACAGGCATAAATCAACCAGCCTTAGTGCACTTCGGAGGAATTCACTGACCACTGTGGCCCAAAATACACTATATAAACCATTTAGCAACAATCAGGAACTTGCAGCTAAGAAAGTACACACAATATATACCACAACTAGAGCGGTTCTCGGGCTTCGCGGTTCTCTGCTTTGGTGGTTTGTTTTGGTACTGAATGGTACATGTGTTTGGGTGATCATTGATGGTGTTTGTGATTGATTGGTTTAGGTTGGGTGATGTATGTTTTGTTTCTGTTCAGAACCTTGTGGGGATTTGGCGAGTCGATGGGTGGGGGTAATTAGTTAAATGTTTGTAAGAAGGGAAAGTGAGAGGTTAGAGAGTTAAAATGAGGTAGACGGTAGAGGTTTGTAAAGGTTGAAGGGAAAACATAGGAGCATGGACACTTGGCCTGGTGAAATAGTTGTTGAATAGAAGTTGAATGTATAATGTTTGTTGATGAATGAGACCGATTTGACCGAATTAATTACACGCCTGTCTGCAGTGGATACTTTGAAGGGAAGTGACGGCCCGGTTGCCAAAAGATTTCAGCCCGAATTATGGGTCAAATAATCGAAAAAGTCGCCCAATTTTTCTCTTTACCATTGGTTTCTATGGGACATGAAATGATCGGAAGTCGCGGAGCCAATGTTGAAAAGTCGCCCAATTTTTTTCTTAACCATTGGTTTCTATGGGACAGAAAATTGTCAAAAGTCGCGGGAAAAATCTTCAAAAGTCGCCCAATTGGGCTACCAAATCGCTGGTTTGGCAATCCTCACTCACTGACGGGCGATGTGACGCTTTCTTTGGCGTGGTGTAAACAAAAACATGGAATATAGCATAGGCGTCGCAACATCATTTAAATTAATTATTATTTACCGATACAACATTGTAGGCGTTTCAATGTACAAAAACTTGTGTCATAGCGTTACGTAATCGCTATCATCATCATCAATTCGCTCAACACGATGAGTCATTCATCAAGTCAAGTACCAATTTCCTTGATGTGTTTATTATACAGGTTTGGGCAAAATCGATTTTTCTTTTATAATATCCCGTGGACGGCAATGCACAAAACGTACTACGCCATAATATAAATAAGGCTAAATAAAAATAAAATGATGTTTCCGGTAACATGCTCTGAAAAAATTGGGACGGAAGGAAGGAAAAAAATTATTTACACATACTGAAATTTCAATTCAATTTAACACTTCAAGGCTAGCCAATAGAAAAACAGTATGACTCGGGGTCTCAATCGCAAAAGCTCTTCTCATACTACACAAGTGTGTCGTACTGTCCAATATCATTTACCTACTCTCTGTCATTCACTGTTCTTGTCTATATATAAAAGCTTTTTCTGTTTGTGCAATTATAGAAAACTGCTACATACAATTTGGAAATTTATGCAATACAAAACACTAAACAGATAAAATAATATTTTGAAATGACCATAATTAGGGGTAGAAAAAAGTAAGGAGTCCAAACTCCAAATGGACCCTCTTATCTTAAATCCAAAAAATAGGGGTCCATAACCAACTTTTGGGATCCAAAAATAGTCAAATATAATATTAACTTGTAAACAGTTAATGACTTGAACGTGAAATCAATAAGTGTAAATCAAACCAATTTTTAAGTTTACCTGACTTGGGGATCAAATCTCGACAGAGGTTTCTTGCCAATACAACATTTTACTAATTTGACCTCAGATGACCCCTGGTGACCCCCCAAATGACCTTACCAAAATATGGCTCTAAATGGTGACTGTATCCACCAAGTTTCATGCCCATATGACAGATTTTACTAATATGACCTCTGGTGACCCCAAAATGACCTTCAAAAAATTTGGCTCTAAATGTTGACTGTACTAACCATGTTTCATGCCCATATGACAGTTTTAACTAATTTGACCTCAGATGATCTCTGGTGACCCCAAATGACCTTCAAAAAATTTGGCTCTAAATGTAGACTGTATTAACCAAGTTTCATGCCCATATGACAGTTTTAACGAATTTGACCTCAGATGACCTCTGGTGACCCCAAATGATCTTCAAAAATTTGGCTCAAATGTAAACTGTACTTACCAAGTTTCATGTCCATATGACAGTTTTAACTAATTTGACCTCGGATGACATATGGTGACCCCGAAATGACCTTTAAAAATTTGGCTCTAAATGTTCACTGTATTAACCAAGTTTCATGCCCATATAACAATTTTAACTAATTTGACCTCAAATGACCTCTGGTGACCCGAAATGACCTTAAAAGAATTGGCTCTAAATGTTGACTGTACTAACCAAGTTTCATGTCCATATGACAGTTTTAACTAATTTGACCTCAGATGACCTCTGGTGACCTCAAAATTACCTTCAACAAATTTGGCTCTAAATGTTGACTGTATTAACCAAGTTTCATGCCCATATGACAGTTTAACCTAATTGACCTCAGATGACCTATGTTGACCCCGAAATGGCCTTCAAAAATGTGGCTCTAAATGTTGACTGTATTAACCAAGTTTCATGCCCATATGACAGTTTAACCTAATTTGACCTCAGATGACCTCTGTTGACCCCGAAATGACCTTCAAAAATTTGGCTCTAAATGTTGACTGTATTAACCAAGTTTCATGCCCATATGACAGTTTTAACTAATTTGACCTCAGATGACCTCTGGTGACCCCAAATGACCTTCAAAAATTTGGCTCTAAATGTTGACTGTACTAACCAATTGTCATGCCCATATGTCAGTTTTTAATAATTTGACCTCAGATGACCTCTGGTGACCCCAAAATGACCTTCCAAAATTTTGGCTCTAAATATTGACTGTACCCACCAAGTATCATGCCAATGTGATGTGACAGTTTTCCTAATTTGACCTTTGGTGACCCCGAAATTACCCTCCACAAATTTGGCTCTAAATATTGAATCTACCCTATCAAGTTTCATGCCCATATGATAGTTTTTACTAATTTGACCTCAGATGACCCCTGGATGACCTTGACCCATTAACCAATACAAACTTGTTCTGTCTCGGGTCATGATGAACCCACCCACCAAAAAGTTTGGGTCAAATAATAATTGCCCTTGTAAAACAAACTGGGACATCCCCATACCCCCATTTAACATGTGCTTAATATCTGTATCATCCAAGTATCCTCATCTTCAATGCAACGCTCACTATTTATCGCTATGGAATTATATTTACATGTTGAAAAAGGTAGGCCTAGGGTTGAGTTTCTTGACGGGATAATATGCAGGCCTGGGCGAGCGGCATGAGAAAATAAATGTTGGTTAATCCTGAAATCTGCCAGGTTAGTTATTTTAATTTTTATTATATCGGTGCTGACAAAATGCACAACTTCCTCAACGTTTATAAATTGAAATGAACAGTTTTTATTCATACTTGATAGGGGTTTATCATTGAGTGTCTAGGACAAGATTACACAATTTTTCGCCTACATCATTTTTAGCATTTTAACTTTTTTATTACTTGCTCTTTTTAATACGAGCTTTATGGGAATTAGTTCGACAACAACACCGATTTAATAAGCGTTAGGCCTTTGTCTTATAGTGTTAGGCCTACTATTACCGTTTTGATCAAGTTGTTTGCGGACACAGAGAAAATACCCAGCAAACACAAAACGTTTTCGACATCATTCGCAAAAGGTTATAAAAGGTTGTCAGAAAACGTTTAAATGTCGGGTTATATAAAGGGTATATTAAGAGTATAAAACATTTTCATAACCTTAAAAAACATTTTTTGATAATCTACTGCTCAGCAAACAAAAATGTTTTACAGAAAACTTTTAAATGTCGGGTTATATAAAGGGTATAAAAACGTTTTAATAACATTCCAAAAACATTCTTGAAAACTTGATACAAAACATTCTAAACAGAATGTTATTTTGGGGTTGAAAAAATATTTGCGAAAAAAATGTTTGCCCAAAATATTCGCCGCTAGATGAGTAAATGGGAGCGATCACTAAAACAGGAGGAATTACTGAAAAGGTAGAATCATTGAAAGGTAAATTTTATTTTTCTAAACCTGTCCCTTCTTGCATTTCCATTTTCTTTTCAGTTTATTCTGCACGGGCCTAGTTTGTTTCCATTAAAACAAAATGCTATTTAGCTTGTGATTTTCCGCTTCCATGTTATTTATCTATCTAGGCCTAACCCCATTCCCATTATTTTCTAAATCTATCCTTTCTTATACGCTTTCCCTTTATAGCTTCATTTTTATCAGCTGCTTAGCTTGTGATTTCCCGCTTCCTTCAGTTGTTATTTATTTTTCTTATTTTTCGTGATTAGTTTCTAATTTTAACTTCTTTTTTCCCTTAATTTTCCTGATTAGTTTCTTTCCCTCTTTAGTTTGCTCCCGTTTCATTTAGTTACTGTAATCATAACCTGTATAATAGGCCTACCGGTAGGCCTACCTTTTTTTGTCTTCTTCTTTTTTTTTCTATTCATTTAGCTCCTTTCTTTCTCTTCAGTTTCTTTTGCATAGGTCTATTTTGTTCCCATGCTGCTTAGCTCGTGATTTCGCTTCCATTTTATTCATTTATTGAGCCCTGCTCCCATGCATTATTTTATAAATCTACCATTTCTTACATTTCTCCTTTTAGTTTTGGCTTTTTTCTACATTTTGTTCCCATTTTTCATATTTCCTGCTTAGCTTGTGATTTCCGCTTGAATTTTATCTATTTAATTCTGTTCTCATTATTTTAGGTTTTTTTACGTATTTTATTTATTTATTTATTTATTTATTTATTTATTTATTTATTTATTTATTTATTTATTTATTTAATTTTTTTTTTTTTTTTTTATTTATTTATTTATTTTTTTTTTTTTTTATTTATTTATTTATTTATTTATTTATTTATTTATTTATTTATTTATTTATTTATTTATTTATTTATTTATTTATTTATTTATTCTTTCATTTTTAGCTTCCTTCCTTCCTCTCGTATCCTCACGATTTTTATCATCTTGGCGGGTAATCTCTTAACCTAATCCAGTACCATGCATATAATCCACAACCCGACCCATCCATAGGCCTACCTTTTCAGTTTTGTCTTCCTTTCTTTTCTTTTCTATTTCTCTGGCACGGAAAGTTGGTCTGTGCATATTATGCACCCGTGACGTCAAGGCGTCACATTGCTCAGTACGCCGACGTTTAACGCCAACCCCTGCTGCCAGTTAGTTACGGTACGCGCTACCACTGAGTTTTGACAACAAAAAATCCCAGTTTAACCATATTTTCACTGATTTTGAGGCCACTTCTTGGTCTTGACCGCTTTCAACCAAATAAAGTGCAATGCGTTCTCCGTATATTCATCAATCTCCCGTATGAATGTGGCTGTAAAACTAAACGACGATTCATTATAGGCCTAGAATAAATAATAAAATTCACGCGACGTAGCCTTAATCTCTTGGCTGCCAACTTCGTGCAGTGGCGGAAAATGGGGTGCGTAGCTCTCGTGAGGGGCTTAAAAGCTCGTAAGATCATTCTTAAAGTACGCGATGTTGTGCATCTAGATAGCCTGAATCATTTCTTGGCCACCTCGCAGTTGGCAGAAAACAGGGCAATGTTGCTCATGTATGGTTTTTAATGGAAATATTATTACGCGGTTCACACTGTCCTCATTACCCACAATGCCACTGCATGCGATTTTGCATAGCAACACGACAGTTTTTTATGTTATTCTCTTAGTTACCATCAATTTTTGCAAAAATGATCCTCAGATGGTTTAATGGCAATATGTACCCGATCAATGTATTTAATAAATCAGAGCTGAAAGTGAAATCATCTCTGAGTCTATTCACGCACAAGATTTAGCGACTTCCTTTTATTTATATAGATAACGTTTTAAAAACGTTTTCATGACCTTTATATAACCCGACATTTAAATGTTATTAAAAGGTTTTGAAAAAAACATTTTAAGAACATTTCCGAGTTTGCTGGGTTCAAATATTTTAACATAATGTTATTTAAGTATTGACACAATATTTGGCAAAAATGTTTGTAAAAATAGTTTACAATAACATTTTTTGAAAACATTGAAAAATATTGTTGTAGGCCCTATTGTTTTTTCATACAAAACGTTTTAAAACGTTATCATGACCTTTATATAACCCGACATTTTAATGTTATTAAAACGCTTTTAGCTAAACCAAAAGCCAAAATATAACTTATTTAAAACGCGTTTTAAAAACGCTTTTGTGTTTGCTGGGTAGTTCAATAGTTTTTCAATAGTTGTAGGCCTACTTAATATTACGAGTCCTGCTGCACGCTGTTTTCATAAATAAAATAGTTGTGCATAGGCCTAGGCCTATATCGCGATAAATATTATCTATCAATTCAACTGTATTTCTTTAATCATTGAATGGCAGAAAGTCGGGGGAAAATAAAATAATGTGATTTCCAACAACTTCATATCAGAATTTCGACACGGACAACTCTTGAAAAATTTTATTTTTTCCAAGTGGCATAAATTATTTCATGTCAGAATTTCGACACGGACGACTCTTGAAAAATTTTATTTTTTCCAAAAGTGGCATAAATTATTTTTTGCGGCACCAAAAAAGAGGGCGGGCGGGTTACCGGAAACCGAATTTTATTTTTAGTAGGCACAAGTAGTATTTTATGCATACATCATAGTTTATTGGTATCACATTGATACAACCTGATTGGTCCCCATATTTTACTGCTAGAAAGCCGATTGGTCAAAAAGCCACTTGAACATTTGCCCACACATTGATCAGCCACTTTGACCTTTTTATCACGACTTGATCACGTGCCACGATTCGTGACAAGTAGGTCTATTACTAGTAGGGATTTTACGATTTCAATATTACATTCGCATGGACGGTCATTTTTTTTTCTTTTTTTCTAGGATTCTAGCGAGTAGATTTCTTGCAATATTTGGCTTATTTACCATCCAATTTATATCCTACAATGTACCTGTATATCATTAGCATATCAAGCGCTGCCCAACAAAAATAGTTTTTGAGGTTTCTGATCGTCACGCTGAAACACTTTTAAGGACACAATTTTCTCCGTTTTCCCAGCCATTTTGTTTACTCGTTGTTAACGACGTAACTGATTAGTCTCGACCCCAGAGTGCAACGTGGCTGTATCGCGAACATGACTTGAAGACAGAAACCGGCTGTAAAAGAGGTGGGTCATCTCACGAGATCTTGTGACTTGCATTGTTTCATCTCGTAAGGTCGATGGCTCAAAAATTATCTTTGAAGTATCACAAATTCCAAGTGTAAGGTACTTGGATACATTAAACAGGATAATTATGATTTAGAAATCAGATATGTGAGTACCAATTTTATATAAATTGACTCAATTGCAAAAAAAATGTTGCTACGTTTGTATCTGAGACCATGGTCTCAGGTTTGTATAGATCCCATTGACACACACAGTGGCATAAGCCAGTCTCTGTGTACAAACGGCGTACACAAGACTGGCAAGTCTATACCACATCGTTACGACTCTAAAAGCGACCGAGTCAATGGGGGGATATACTATCATGACTATTGGGCAACTTCCACTTGATTGGCCCTCAGCCAGTCTGAGATAGAAGTATAAATTAAGTAACCAATGGCAACGGTAGGCAAAACCGGCTATGCACGACTATGTGCACGACTATATGGACCAACCTCTGGTTGGATCGCACGGAATACAGAGTTGCCAATGCAGATTAATAAGGTATAATATTGGGTGACTTTGTGAACGTCCAACTAAATTAGTACAATTCTGAATACTTCGTTATTCTTTTTGTAGATGTCGACTACCATTCAAATTTAATAGGTTTCATCATTAGCACACACTTGACATATCCTGAAAGTGTCACTGAAAAAAAATACTTCGTTTGTCTGCTTTTTTGTATACAAGAAACACATGAGACATCTGTTTGTGTGGACTTTGTGCAAGGAGCCCAAATCCCCACAATAAACCATCGCAGCCAGTTATAATGGTGATTTATCAATATGGGTAATTAAGACTGTCTGTAACTTACTCTGCCAGTGAAGTCCACTCTGAATGCATTGACATCTGACCCATCATCTTTCTTAGTCTCCCCTTCCTGGTACAGCCACTCTGGGTTCTTCAGAGATGTCCTGCCGCAGAATGGTTCCACGTCTGTGACACGTGTGCCAGACTCTGATCCATGCACAAGCCCCATTTCAAAATCTCGAAGGAATGTTGCAGAAGGATTGCCATTACTTTGACAGCCGACACTGAACATATCCAATAGTGCATCCTGGACCTGTAATCCATGATATATAATACAAACATGCATGATTACCATTGATGTGTGTCCAGACATTATTAATGGTTACAAACTATGCATTATATAATTACAAGCCGACGTCAAACGTCGGCTTGTGCTGTCTCTTCTCAATTCTTCTTTACACAGCCGTGACGTTAGTCACGGCTGTGTCTTTTTTCTTACAGGTTCTTTCTTCTTTCTTTCTTTCTTTCTTCTTTCTTTCTGCCGACCACTACATTTGCTCTAGCACTTACATGCTTGTACCGATTTTGACCTAACTTGGTCACAACCATCATTGATCATGCCCCTACATGTCACATGAAACTCGTGGGGTCAAAGGTCACGCTGGGGTCATAGGGGTCAAAAACGTGATTTCAACTCAAAATGTTTCTTCTCCTACAGATTACGTATGACGGTGACCCCACTTGCACACATGCATTGCTATTACCCAGTGTCTATGGGGTCCTCACAGATTTGGGGTCAAAGGTCATTAAGGGGTCACTTCCGTATAAAACGAAAAACCTTCAAAATTTTTTATTTGCTAAGAAAAACATAGGACAGTAACGGTATGTTCACACATAAATTGTAGTTACCCTGTGTATATGTGGTATTTTTTTATTTAGGGTCAAAGGTCATTAAGGGGCCACTTCGGTACAAAACGAAATACCTTTAAAATGCTTCTTCTCCCACAAATTACGTAGGACAGTAACACCACTTGCATACATGCATTGTTATTACCCAGTGTATATGGGGTCCTCACAGATTTGGGGTCAAAGGTCATTAAGGGATCACTTCCGGTATAAAACGAAAAACCTTCAATTTTTTTTTATTTGCTAAGAAAAACATAGGACAGTACGGTATGTTCACACATGAATTGTACCCAATTCATATGTGGTATTTTTTATTTGGGGTCAAATGTCATTAAGGGGTCACTTCCGGTCTGAGACGAAAAACCTTCAAAATGCCCCTTCTGCCACAAGTAACAGCAAAGTGGTGCCACATGCACCCATGCATTGACATTAGCCAATGTCTATGACCGCTTTCATATATTTTGGGGTCAAAGGTCATTAGGGGTAACAACACGGCTGTGTTCGTGGGTTAGACCACAGCTTAGTCTAGTTCTTCTTCTTTCTTCTGGCAACCAATCATAGCTCCGCCAGGGATTGACAGATTTCAATCAAACTTGACCCAAATGACCACTGGGCTAGGCCAAACCTTCCATTTCACTTTGACCTTGCTGTGACCTTTGACCTTGACCTTATGGTCAAAAATGTTGATTTCACAAAAAATGCTACTCCTTCCACAAATTACATGCAATGATCATGTGACTCATGCATATGAATCAACGTTAACAAGTGCTCAAAACTTGTAAACAGATTTGAGGTCAAAGGTCATTAAGGGGTCATTTCCGGTCAAAGTCCGAAAAATGTGCAAAAAATATTCAAAAAATCACTGTCTTTACAAATTACATAGCAAAGAGTCGCCATTAGCACACATGCATTGCTACTAGCCAGGGTCTTTAGGATGCCTACAGTTTTGGGGTCAAAGGTCATAACGGGGTTACTTCCGGTCAAAAACCAAAATTATCAAAAATGTTCAAAAAAATTTTATCTCAAAATGTAAACAGACCAGAATAATATAACCATCATACATGAATCAGTGTTTCCTGATGTATGCATGGTATTTTTATTTTGGGGGTCAAAGGTCATTAAGGGGTCACTTCCTGTTTTTAGCTGAATAACTTCAAGAATTTTTATCTTAAGAATTGAAAATGTTAGAATTTTTAAATTAAAATTGGAACAATGCATTTTGTCGGTGTACATAAGGTTTTTTTTTTTCATTGAGGTCAAAGATCATTAAGGGGGTCAAAAGGTCAATCAAAAATTTAAAAAAATCAAAATCCATGTTTAAGTTCCGATTAAGCTGAAATTCACCAAGAATATTTCTTATGACATCCTAAGCACAATGCAAGAGCAGTTGACCCCATCCGTAACCCAGGGGTCAAGTTATCAAGAGCAGTTGACCCCATCCGTAACCCAGAGGTCAAGTTATAGGGGTCAAATTGCGGCTTGTATTCAGCGTCTGTTGACTCTAGTTTCTTTCTTTCTTCTGGCAACCGCAATCAACTGCATGTAGCTCCGCAAGGGATTGACAGATTTCAACCAAACTTGACCCAAAAGACCACTGGGCTAGGCCAAACCTTCCACTTGACTTTGACCTTGCTGTGACCTTTGACCTAGCTATAATGGTCAAAAATGTGATTTCACAAAAATGCTACTCCTTCCACAAATTTCATGCGATGAGGACATGGTTATATCATGTGACTCGACTTTAGTCGGTGTCTATAGGGTGTGCTCAGATAAGGGGTCAAAGGTCATTAAGGGGTCATTTCCGGTCAAAGTCTAAAAATATTCAAAAAATCACTGTCTTTACAAATTACATAGCAGAAAGTCGCCATCAGCACACATGGATCGCTACTAGCCAGGGTCTTTAGGATGCCTACAGTTTTGGGGTCAAAGGTCATTAAGGGGTTACTTCTGGTCAAAAACCAAAATTATCAAAAATGTTCAAAAAAATTTTGTCTCAAAATGTAGACAGACCAGAGTAATATAACTATCATACATGAATCAGTGTTACCTGATGTATGCATGGTATTTTTATTTTGGGGGTCAAAGGTCATTAAGGGGTCACTTCCTGTTTTTAGCTAAATAAATTTAAGAATTTTTATCTCAACAACTAAACATAGTAGAATTTTTAAATTAAAATTGGAACAATGCATTTTGTCGGTGTACATAAGGGGTTTTTTTCCATTGAGGTCAAAGGTCATTAAGGGGTCAAACGGTCAATCAAAATTTAAAAAAATCAAAATCCATGTATAAGTTCCGATTAAGCTGAAATTCACCAGGAATATTTCTTATGACATCCTAAGCACAATGTAAGAGCAGTTGACCCCATCCGTAACCCAGGGGTCAAGTTATAGGGGTCAAATTGCGGCTTGTACTCAGCGTCTGTTGACTCTAGTTATAGTTTGGCATTTTGTGTGTTTTGACACCGACACATGTAATATGCATACTACATTATACTGAATGGCAAGGACAGGTTGGTGTAGTGGTTGACCCAGTCGCCTCTCACCACTTTGGCCTTGAATTTGATTCCCAGCAGTGCTGTAATTGAGCATGGTTCCTGATCCATGGCCACACTTGCAGGTTTTCCTCCCGTTTTCCTCCTGCATTCTAAATCCAAGACCTTACCCATATTCATGTTTTGGCCATATCTGGTTCACCTTGTATTCTCTGACTATTGACCTACTTTTTCACATGCCGCAGTGTTGAGAAAATATTCGTGCGGTTATATCCCAAACACCCACAGAGGTGATAGTTTACGGCAAGTTTTGTAATTATTACTTGATTTTGATATGTAAGTAATACGATAAAGTCATCATAGGCAGTAATGTGCTTGTATTAAAAGAAATAACAAAAATAATTATTTAAGTAATAGAAAGACTATTTGGAAATTGCAGCAAGATTTGCAGATGTTTTTATTTGAACAGTACCAGTTCACCAGTTTTGCTAGTTTTCCTAATCTTTGGGCTAAATTAATAGCATCGTGAAGGTCATATATATCATTTTATACTGATAGCTTCGGCATGTACTTAAATACAGCTTGTATGTGCATTGTGTTCAGTGTGTACATAGGCTATTTACTTTTCAAATCTTGTGACAAATAGTGCTTGGTTATGCTTGTATAAGGATAGACAAATTATTAGAATGCACCAGTAGAAATGGCCCAGGTTGAATAAAATAAATAAACATATGAATGAATATTTTATTCCCTGGATTATTTTTGTTGGGACAAAATAATTATATAGTTTGACGCTTTGAAATACAGTTATGTTAATCATAATAAAGTTACAAAAGTTAAAAAATAATATCGAAATATTGTAAAATCAAACATTTCCCCTCATAAGTTGCAATACAACATATTGAGGAAATTGATATGACAGATTTTTAAACTTTGATATGGAAAGATACCCCAGCCCAGTTGTCTCACCAGAGAAGATGAGCAGAAGTCTTTCTATCTGATGATAAAAAAAAAAAAATCTAGGTATGATTACGAAAATGTTTTAAATAACTATTATCTACAAAAGTTTTATAACCATGTTTTATATAAAATGTTAACATAAAACGTCTTGTGTTATGATGTGAAGGGTTAATATAAAAACAGGGAAAATCTGTTCCAACTGACCAGCAGAGAACAAAGGATAAGCAATAGATCAGATTAAAATCAGGGAAAATATGACACAACCTCCAATGGGGAATAACAAACGTATAAACGTATAAAGTTAAAAACTCTTTTAACTTTGTTTATACGCTTTGTGTTATTCCCTATTGGAAATCGATGTTGTGTCACATTTTCCCTGTTTTTAATTGTGAACTTGACTTACTCATTCTTTCATTTCTCTTGACAATTTTTCATTTGCCCACCCTATTCCTTTTAAAGGAATTTTTATTATGATATGTTTCAGTAGATATCCATGAAAAAAGCTTATTCCCAAGATTTCAGTTGATTCTGATTTTGCTTTTGCGAGTTATGCATGATTATGTGTATTACACTTCTCCATAGACCACTGTATTGTAATTTCATTCTGGTACACCCATGCACCAGAACGTAATTCAAATTTGATATTTTTGCTAAACGAATTAATCTACAAGAATTTTTTGTTCATAAACATTATGTAGCCAGAAGTTTCCAGTGGTATAAAAATCTCAACTTTTTTCAAGAAAAGTGGGGGATGAGGCTGTGGATCACGAAATGCCCTTTTAAAATGATGAATGCACAGCCTAATGCATCAGCTCTTGACATTACCTGTTGAGTAGATGATGTAGTTGATAATGTTGCTGATTGTACACCACCATAATCAAACACAAAGCTTGTATCTCCAGCTGGTGCCCCCGCTGATAGCTCTGATACCCTAATATCAACCAGGAATGGATCATTGCTTTGTACAGTCAGTAAACCAAGATATATCTTGACATTACCTCTTGAGCAGATGATGTAGTTGATAATGTTGCTGATTGTACACCACCATAATCAAACACAAAGCTTGTATCTCCAGCTGGTGCCCCCGCTGATAGCTCTGATACCCTAATATCAACCAGGAATGGATCATTGCTTTGTACAGTCAGTAAACCAAGATATATCTTGACATTACCTGTTGAGCAGATGATGTAGTTGATAATGTTGCTGATTGTACACCACCATAATCAAACACAAAGCTTGTATCTCCAGCAGGTGCCCCAGCTGATAGTTCTGATACCCTAATATCAACCAGGAATGGATCATTGCTTTGGACAGTCAGTAAACCAAGATCTGTGAAAATAATAGGAATGGCTCATTACTTTATACACTGTGAAGTCAGTAATGTGTGATTTCCATCAAAATTTAATTTTGTTATTCTTCACTCAAAATGCTAAAACAAAATTAGTAATTACTGTCAGGAAAGATTATGTCCATTTTAACCTGAAATAACACGATAACAGGACCACACTGGCTGTTTAACATGGCGCTCTATGGGGGGACTTAAAAATGTGTAAATTATGATATTATGTCAAAATTGCTCTGTTTACCCAATGCATTAGGAAGCATTTAACCAGAACCAGAGCACAACAAATTTGGCTGATTCCATTTAGGTGTTGAGATACGTGTAAACATTACACAAATACTAAAAAATCAGGTTCAAAAACATCTAATTTCATATTATAAGATTGTACATTTCAGACCTGCAAACAAAACAATAGCAAATTGAAATCATAACCAGCAATGTGTTGCAAACTAAAATCAATGTAATAATCCTTCAGTCCTTGTCTGCTGAGTTCACAAATGAGAGTGATGATTAAGATCCTGCTTTCTTTTTTAGTTGAACCAATATATTAGAACCTATATATAGATCATATACCACACCTGTTTATGTTCATGTTGGCCAATACTGATTAATGTTTTGGTTATACATTTCAACATTAACCCTAACCCTACCCGTGGCTTTTTTGCTATCAGAAGGGAAAGAAGGAACGAAAAAGGAGAGAAGATGAGGAGAAAAGTCACTTGGCACCCCGGGATTCGAACCTGGGACCCCTCGCATGCCACGCAGAAGATCCCCAGCATGTAGCCACACAGGTGATGTTGGCCCGGCCAACGATTCCCTGGGTATATATGACTTGGGCTGATTGCGTCATCAAGTCATGTGGAATGCGTGCACGCAGAGTGGTTTTAATAGTGAGCTTTAGTGAGGCCTAGTTGGGTTAGGGTTAAGGAGGCCTAAGTCTAGGAAAAACATGCATATTAACCCTAACCCTACCTGTGGTTTTTTTGCTATCGGAAGGGAAAGAAGGAACGAAAAGGAGAGAAGATGAGGAGAGAAGTCACTTGGCACCCCCGGGATTCGAACCTGGGACCCCTCGCATGCCACGCAGAAGATCCCTAGCATGTAGCCACACAGGTGACATTGGCCCGGCCAACGATTCCCTGGGTATATATGACTTGGGCTGATTGCGTCATCAAGTCACGTGGAATGCATGCACGCAGAGTGGTTTCAATAGTGAGCTTTAATGAGACCTAGTTGGGTTAGGGTTAATATGTAGGTTTAGAATGAAAGGCCACATTCAAAATTGTCCTGAGGTCTCAAAAACAATTTGGATACTTAAATATGACAAAATCACATCCACTCAATCTAAAAGAGGATATTTGAAAAAATGCATTACAATAGATCAGTCCATGCAAGGGATAGTCATGATACAGAACACTTTATAGAATGAATTTGTTGTAAAATAAACTGTTTTATGACATGCACATGAGTTACAAGTATGATCAAATTGATCTTTTTTGGTAAAATATCTGTACATAAAATTGCTGATTGGGCCTTCTCTCTGGCAATCACAACATTATGCCTTATATGTTAGAAAAATAATTATCAAGCACAAATCACATGGTTTTATTTAAAACAAACTCATATTTACCATAAAAATGAATAAAAACAGCCGGCTCACAGCACATGATATTCAAAATTCCCTTGCCAAAAATGTCCAGTGCAATGACGTTGTGGTTATTTGTGCTCAATTATTGTCAGCCTACATTGTATTACTGGGACGTCATTGCCCTCGACAATCTCTTAGATAATTAATTTTCTAACATTTAAGGCATTTATTGAACTCATAACATCCCTACCTTCAGTGGTGTTAAATGTGACAGTGTATGTGTAGTTGAGGCCGTCGTCTGCTAACACCACACTACAATTGGCTGGAATACTGGGCAAGTTGTTAAGTTCTTCCTGCAACTCCTCAGCACTGGCAAAAACAAACATGTTTTCTGAAATAAAAAATTTAAAAAGATGTCATGTTGCAAACTTTGAATATTCATGTAAATAAAATGAAGACGCAGAGCAAGTTTTGAAGATACTTTATCATATGTGGTCATATGATCCCACTTGACTTATGGCAAAGTATGTGATTTTGATTTTCAATCTATTCAGGGATGAAAGATTTCTTCTCTGGTGTCTATTTTTAGAATATTCTTGTCACAAAAAGGGGAAAAAAGCTGTGGAAAATCTGATTTCACCATGCAACCAATAACAATATTATCTCACCTGTAGTTTCTCCATTATAGGTGACATAGAAGTACTCCATAGGATCACAGTCTCCCTGATCTGTCTCATTACAACCGAAGTAACTAATCCAGATTTCCTGCGTTTCATTGGTATCAACAACTCGAATAGACTGAAACAAAACCATTTACACAATATTGTTGAGACTAACATAAATAGTTGTATTTTTGACAAACTTTGATTGTATCCTATTTTTCTGAATCTCTTTGGTGATAAGAATAGGACTGAAACTAAAAACCTTTCAATATAATATAGGCAAAAGATTCTTTTTCTGAATATTTTTTATAGAAACATACAACAATTTGATTCAATATTTTTACTAAATAGTTTACTATAATTTGACACCTGTTCAACCTTTGATTTTTGACCTTTTTGCCACCCGTGTACCATGCAAAGCAATTGGAATTTTTTACATTCATCAGAATCAAATAATTTCTCCGTTATTTATTATTGTTGATGAACAAATCTAGAAAATTAGCCATGTATTTATTGGAATACCATATTTTTCCTAAAAAATGCATGCTCTAACAAATGCCCCATAATTTTTTCAATGAAAAAGGGACCAAATTGCAGGGATTTCAAATATGATGTGCATGTGTGAGCAGGCTTAAAACTGGCAATTACTGTATGTCTGATATCACAAAATTGCATGGACAAAACTTCAACTTCCATCCAGCTAGCTCATTGCCAAATAGTAGAATGTTCATTTAAAGAGCTAAGTAAATCACATTCTTGCATTAACAAGGCGGTTCTCGAACCACGAGTCTCGCCTGCTTTCGCGATCGCCTGCTTTTACGATTACTTTTGGTAGAAGTAAATGAACCTGCAACAACCCATGGCGATTTGCCTGTTCAATTTGAGCTTGATTGGACCAATATTGGAATTTGACCTTTGATCCCTAAATTTTGGTGGGTCTCGGCTGGGCACAATTACCTTGCTGATGGTGACTGTAGGCCTACCCACCAAGTCTCATGCCCATCCGACAATTTTAACTAATTTGACCTCAGATGACCCCTACTGACCCCAAAATGACCTTCCAAAAATTGGGCTCTAAATGTTGACTGTACATGTCATGCCCATACAACAGTTTTAGTCATTTGACTTCAGATGACCTCTGAGTGACCTCAGATGACCTTGCAATGACTGTCCAAAAATTTGGCTCTAAATGATGACTGTACCCACCAAGTTTCATGCCCCTGTGACAGTTTTTAGAAATTTGACCACAGATGACCCATGGGTGACCTCAGATGTCCCTGAAATGACCTTCCAAAAATTGGACTTTAAATGTTGACTGTAACCACCAAGTGTCATGCCCATGGATGACCTTTGATGATCCCAAAATGACCTTCCAAAAATTGGCTCTAAATGTTGACTGTACCCACCAAGTTTCATGCCCATACAACAGTTTTAGTAATTTGACCTCAGATGACCCCTGGGTGACCCGAAATGCCCTTCCAAAAATTTGACTCTTAATGTTGACTGTAACCACTAAGTGTCATGCCTGTACGACAGTTTTTAGTAATTTGACCTCAGATGACCCCTGGGTGACCTTGGATGACCCCTAAATTACCTTCTGAAACTTTGACTCTAAATGTTGACTGTACCCACCAAGTTTCATGCCCATATGGCAGTTTTTAGTAATGTGACCTCAGATGACCCCTGTGTGACCTTGGATGGCCCCAAATTACCTTCCAAACTTTGACTCTAAATGTTGACTGTACCCACCAAGTTTCATGCCCATATGACAGTTTTTAGTAATTTGACCTCAGATGACCCCTGGGTGACCTCGGATGACCCCGAAAGAATCTTCCGAACATTTTACTCTAAATGTTGATTGTACCCACCAAGTTTCATGCCCCTACGACAGTTTTTAGTAATTTGACCTTAGATGACCCCTGGGTGACCTCAGATGACCCCGAAATAATCTTCCGAACATTTGACTCGATGTAGCACCCCAACAGAGACATTTTTGACATAAAAACCCGTTTTAGACATTTTTTTGAAAAAATGCTTCCTTCACCCTAAAAAGGTTGTTTTAAATGTACAGTTTCCTATA
Organism: Amphiura filiformis; assembly: GCF_039555335.1. NCBI lineage: Eukaryota > Metazoa > Echinodermata > Ophiuroidea > Amphilepidida > Amphiuridae > Amphiura > Amphiura filiformis. Next base: position 69,512,627 of record NC_092630.1, read on the forward strand.
CTTTTGTACATGAGAGACATTCTTAAAAGTCTTTTTTTGGCCTAATAACTTGGCCTACATGACCGAAATTGATATATATAATGCGCAATATAAAAACATTATTCAATTAAATTTTTGACCCCCCCCCTCAACTTCGAGTGTGTGGGAGGGGGCCACATGGGGGGGGGGGGTGCTAGTGAATATTTGACTCGATGTAGCACCCCAACTGAGACATTTTTGACATAAAAACCCGTTTTAGACATTTTTTTGATAAAATGCTTCCTTCACCCTAAAAAGGTTGTTTTAAATGTACAGTTTCCTATACTTTTGTACATGAGAGACATTCTTAAAAGTCTTTTTTTGGCCTAATGACTTGATTTCTACATGACTGAAATTGATATATGTAATGCGCAATATAAAAACAATATTTCATTAAATTTTTTGACCCCCCCCCCCAACTTTGAGTGTGTGGGAGGGGCCACATGGGGGGGTACTAGTGTGCATCCTCTGGTCATACTACCCCCTACCACATTATGTTGACCGTACCCACCAAGTATCGCGCCCATACGACAGTTTTTAGTCATTTGACCTCAGATGAACCCTGGATGACCTTGGGTGACCTTGACGCACTAACCCATACAAACTTGTTCTGTCTGGGGTGAAGATGCACCCACCCACCAAGTTTGAAGAACGTATGCCCCTAGTCTCCGAGAAAATAGGTTTTTGCATTTTATGCATAAATTATGCAAATTAGGTACTTAATTACCATATTTTGCGCTGAAAATCGAATCGGATTGAGATCCTCTGGCCATACTACCCCCTACCACGCTTCATCATCATAGGGCTTAGGGATCTTACTTAATCCCCAGATACAGCTCCACAAGGCGGATTTCTTCAGATTTCCAACCATATTTGTAGAATCGTTCCGCATAAATTATGCAAATTAACAACTAAATGCGCATACTTTTCGCCGAAAAAATAATCAGGTGATCAGCAGATGTGTATCATAGCTGAAACCAGGTTTCGTTACCATGCGCCCGACGGATCTTGAGATAGTCTGTCCACAAACTCCGCTATCAATTTGCGCTGATTTGGGCATAAATTATGCAAATTAGCTATGTTAATTTGCATATTTTTCACCGAAAACATACGGTTACGGAGCAAACTTGGATACCCTTCCTCCCACCAAGTAGCGTCGCCGTAAGTCTTACGGTTCCCCAGATACAGCTCCGGACGGACACACATATACGAATTTTTTATTCAATAATGAACAAATACATTTGGGCCACCAAAGCGGCATTATAAATCATTACATGAATAAATTACAAACAACATGAAATTGAACAGGAAGAATTAATTGATTTTGGTGAGCCTGTATCGCAGTCTCCAAATGATGTTGGTTCCAATCATGGAACTGACAGAAGCATACTTGGCAACAGCCTTGGCAACACGCTTTGGGAAGCCAAGTTTCTTCAACCCACTTCGGAACGGTGATGAATATGGCCGAGTGACCCAATCACGAAGACAAGGATTTTGCAATCAAATCCGCACAATGTGAGCAAGTTACAAAGAGGAGTATACTTTTGGAACTTTGTGTTGTAACTTTCCGCAATGAAAGCATCGAAAGGACAAGTTACTTCCAAGATGACACACTTCATGTTTTCGTGATCAATGAGAAATAGGTCTGGTTTTCTTGCTTGAATGTCCTGAAAGATGTTTGCGAATTCAATTTCATCATCGTCATTCGTGAGCAGGGCGCCCAAGATGATCTTTTCACGGTAGATATCACACCTGTTGTATTTTTTAATTTCCTTTTCAAGGATATTCATGATCCGGTTATGTCTTGAAATGTAATTGTAATCGAAATTGCATGCAGCCGTTTGCTACATGTGAAATTGTATCATATGGATTTCTGCAAAGAGGGCACGACTTGCTAACCTGAGGAAACATTACATGGAGCAATGAATTTGATTCAGCGATTTGGAGTCTAGCTTTGGTGATAAACTTAATCAGGTCGACACTTAAATCACCATTCTTTAAATGCTCCATCGAACATGCATAATCTGCTTTCTCGAGGTCCGCAAGTCTTCCCTGTGATTCAAGATTTTTCCAGTTGCTTAGTTCAGTTTCAGTCAGTTTCTTTATGATAAAATGATAAATTACTTTGTGACAAACCATAACAGTTTCACCTGCCTTTATGGCATACGCAAAGTTTTCGTTGTTTGATTTAACCAACTCGATGGCTAATTTTGAGCAGATCTCGTTTAACTCAACCCAGGCTGACTTGCTCAAGCAAGTCTGAATATTTTTTATGATGATACCATTTTCATCAGCTTCATACCCAGCAAAATTTTTACCTTCATCATTAGTTTCTTTAACTTTTCTTTTTGCATGTGCAGTTTGAGGGACTTTTCAGCAGTCTTCCGGACCACATCATCATCTGAATTCAACATCTGTACATATGACGCCACCTTTTTAGCGAAATAAATACTAGATGGTTTTCGATTCCAAGGCCTCCAGATGATTTTGGGACAAAAACATACTTGCGGTTAGAATTAGTATGTTGGCCTAACCATGATCTGGCATACTTGATTATTAAATCCTCCATTGCCGTCAAAGTTTTAAATGGTATAGGCAGAATGCTGAAAAATCCTTCAACTGTTGGAATGCATAATGTATTGATTGCTTCAAGTTTAAAGCAGATTGCAAGCGGAGCAATGTCGAGTTTTTGCAATAAATTTTTGAATTTTTGGAATAATTCTGACACTTGATGAGTCCAATGCACCCGTCATATTGATTGAATAACCAAGGTACTCATATGACTTATCACGTTGATATTTTTCCACAGGGTTACCCTGCAAATTGATGATGGTTTGATCAGCTTGACCACGCTTATACCAATTGTTGCCTGATCTACGTTCGTACAAAAGAGCTGATTTTTGAGCCTTGATGTCAAGTTTGGCCCAATTGCAAAATATTTCAACTTTCATTCCCATATCAACAATTTGCCGAGGATCACGTGTACATACGGCAATATCGTCAACATAGGCCTGGACGGGGATTGGCAAATGTTGCTCATCAAATGGTTCTGTTAACCATCTCAAAAGCATGTCTATACCAAGTTCAAAGGCAAAAACAGACCACGGGCAACCTTGTATGATACCACGACCGCGCTTGATGGTGGCCGTAGTTCCATCCTTGCATTGAACAGTAAAACACGAATCTGTATAAACATCCTGGAAAATGTTTAAATATATATCTGGCATACCGTGTCGGTAAGAGCATGTTGCATAAACCGGTGCTCAATACTACTAAATGCATCAGCAAAATCTATGTATAACATGAACATTTTACTGCTTTCATGACGAAAGTCTTCTAGAGTTTGTTTTTGACAAAAAGCATGTTCTAATAACCCTGGTCTTGGCATTGCGCCTTTTTGATTTGGACACATTCTCCCTTCTTCAACCAACCATGGAACTAAGCGTTCCTTCAGTAACATCATGTAAACTTTATACATAACACAAGTCAGTGAAATGGGTCGCCAGTTATCAATTTGGTCCAGATCACGCCCTTTTTTGGGAATCAAAATAATTTTTGACTTCTTCCAATCTTCAGGAATTTTCTGGTTAAGAAAGCATGTATTGAATATGTATAACAAAGGATGTAAGTTGTTATCCAAGTTTCTACGCAGATCTTCATAACGCAGACCATCTTCCCCTGCAGCTTTGCGTGATGGTAGACTTTTTAGCACATTGCTGAGTTCTGTTTCAGTAAACGGATCCGTTGACGGGAAATTAATAGGGGATGCGGTAAAAGAGTACGTGGCCATGGCTCATTATCGAATACTTGTTCAACCTGAGTTCTGTTCTTAGCTTTGTGTTTGAAATGGTTTTCAATTGTTCCGAGGTTTATCGTGCACTGTTGTGGCGGTTCTATGATGCTGTCATTCTTGATAATACCAATCGCCTTGGCTTTATCGTTTTTCCACAGTTGATTAAGTTTTTGTTTACTAACAAGTGAGGGATTCCCCGATGATGTGTATTGAAAGCGGACTAACGCTCTGTTTAACAAAACTGATCATGTGTGGGATGTCCCGTAGAAGCAATTGTTTGTATTGTTCAGATGTGACCTCGAGCTCGCTAACTTCGTCGGTCAATAGGCTTGTATGGATTGGGAATTTCAATAACACCCGTTTCGCATATTTCAATGTGTCGATATTCCATGGTCTACCATTATCAGTTCCTTTCAAATTTCCGTTATCGTAGAAAAATGAGGTCAAAATGGCCAAAACAGTCCACCATTTCTTAGGGTTAGGGTGACAATAAGAATCATAACTCCTACCGGTTATCAATGATTGTCTATACGTTCGCTCCAATTCTTCAAAAGTAGCCCAACTACCGTCCATGATATTAGCCTGACAGCATCGGGTGAACTGAGCGAGTAGTGTTGGGTCTGTCGGCTCTATCTCCCGGTGCTCTACTCGGATTTTTCCTGCTCGGAGGGCGGCTTTTACAGCCTTTTTAAGGCGACCGACCCCTACCATGTTGTTTTCCACGTTTTCGGCTGTGGTCAAGACGGATGTGAGTCCCAAGATGACGATCCAAAGGTGAAAAATGGAAGTTGCAACAGAGCGTCGTGAAAACGATGTGAACCCTCCGCCATCTTGGAATACATCAGGTGATCAGCAGATGTGTATCATAGCTGAAACCAGGTTTCGTTACCATGCGCCCGACGGATCTTGAGATAGTCTGTCCACAAACTCCGCTATCAATTTGCGCTGATTTTCGCATAAATTATGCAAATTAGCTATGTTAATTTGCATATTTTTCACCGAAAACATACGGTTACGGAGCAAACTTGGATACCCTTCCTCCCACCAAGTAGCGTCGCCGTAAGTCTTACGGTTCCCCAGATACAGCTCCGGACGGATACACATACATACATACATACATAGGTAGTCGTTACTCTGAGTTTCATGCCTAAAAGGCAATCGTCAGACGACACGATGAAATGCTTTGGGTGGATTACCATCACTTGGGAATGTGAAAGAATATACATTCCATGGTGTCAACACAGCCAAAGTCTATTCAGAGTCAGTCTGTCTATCGGAGATAGTCAGAAAGTGCTCAACTGCAAAACAGGAGCGTATTAACAACATTTTACTCAAGTTAGACTATCTTTTGAATAAAGTGCTCAATCCCAAAAGGGAGAGCGTATAAAAATTCAAAGAACAGACCTTCCAGAATAGGTAGTCGTTACTCTGAGTTTCATGCCTAAAAGGCAATCGTCAGACGACACGATGAAATGCTTTGGGTGGATTACCATCACTTGGGAATGTGAAAGAATATACATTCCATGGTGTCAACACAGCCAAAGTCTATTCAGAGTCAGTCTGTCTATCGGAGATAGTCAGAAAGTGCTCAACTGCAAAACAGGAGCGTATTAACAACATTTTACTCAAGTTAGACTATCTTTTGAATAAAGTGCTCAATCCCAAAAGGGAGAGCGTATAAAAATTCAAAGAACAGACTTTCCAGAATAGGTAGTCGTTACTCTGAGTTTCATGCCTAAAAGGCAATCGTCAGACGACACGATGAAATGCTTTGGGTGGATTACCATCACTTGGGAATGTGAAAGAATATACATTCCATGGTGTCAACACAGCCAAAGTCTATTCTGTTAATACGCTCCTGTTTTGCAGTTGAGCACTTTCTGACTATCTCCGATAGACAGACTGACTCTTTTTTTTCATGATCCGGCTTCCCCCGGAGATGTATATTCTTTCACATTCCGCAAGTGATGGTAATCCACCCAAAGCATTTCATCGTGTCTGACGATTGCCTTTTAGGCATGAAACTCAGAGTAACGACTACCTATTCTGGAAGGTCTGTTCTTTGAATTTTTATACGCCTCCCTTTGGGATTGAGCACTTTATTCAAAAGATAGTCTAACTTGAGTAAAATGTTGTTAATACGCCCTGTTTTGCAGTTGAGCACTTTCTGACTATCTCCGATAGACAGACTGACTCTGAATAGACTTTGGCTGTGTTGACACCATGGAATGTATATTCTTTCACATTCCCAAGTGATGGTAATCCACCCAAAGCATTTCATCGTGTCGCCTGACGCATTGCCTTTTAGGCATGAAACTCAGAGTAACGACTACCTATTCTGGAAGGTCTGTTCTTTGAATTTTTATACGCTCTCCCTTTTGGGATTGAGCACTTTATTCAAAAGATAGTCTAACTTGAGTAAAATGTTGTACATACATACATACATACATCCATACATCCACACACACGGACAGACAGAAATAGTGATTACTAAGTCCCATCCTGAACAAAGTTCAGGCGAGACAAAAATGTACTTACATTATGTAAGCTGGGCTGATAACATCATGTTTGTATTTGACGCCGGAAGTGAGACATAATTTGCGATTTTCGCCCAGATTTTTAAAGCTTTTTTCATTGAAAATTTTCTCTAATAAACAACCCCTTTTAAGTATAAATGTGATGGTAAATGTGAACGCAATCTAATAAACACAAAATCTGATATTAACAGAAGAGTAGGATTGCATGTGAGGATGTTAAATTTGGAAACCATGGTTGACATACAAACATTAGCAGTCAACGCTAGGGATATAGTGTGTCTTGTCTCAACTTAAAAAGAGTAATGCTATGTTGGATTTCGCAGTGGTAGATTCGAATCAGTGCATTTAGGCAGCTGCGTCGCCAGTGTACAGACAAATCGCCCTTCTATGTGTGCATATACACCCCACGGGATTAGGTTAGCATGCACGTTATGAAAATGCCACTGCAAAATCCAATGTGGCATTACTCTCAACTTGAGACAAGACAGACTATAGCCATGAATACTAAACAGAATACGATATTTGTACTGCTGTATGCAATAAGCTTGAGCATTGAGCTATTAAGATCAAATTGGTCTACTGATGTTGGTTGATTATCAGGTAGATTAGTTAGGAATATACCTTGCATAGAAAATCTCTGATCGTCCCTGTGAGTAGAGATATGTGGTACTAACTTTGTAGGTATATGCCTCAAAAATAATAGTTATACTATTTTTACTCTCAGCTTGTATGCCAGTGCTTTGAGCAAATCCTCATGATTTGAAGCTGTGCCCAATGAAATGTACATTGATGTGACCAACTTTTGTTGCCATACCTGGCGTTCTGGTTGCACGGTAACAGCCAACCTAATTTCTTGTTCCTCATTGTACACTGTATCAAGGACTCCACCTGGTACAGATACATCAAAGAAATCAACTCCAATCTCTACGAAATCACGGAACCAGTGTTCCTTGACACGGGCTTCCAGGTAGTAAGGCATGCCAGCTTGCAAAGATAGGTAATCAGATTTCTGCTCTGTGTGTGAAGTAAACCATCTTGAAGATCGTGGAGAATAACAAATTATCGTCTGAAAACAATCAATAAAAATCAATAATTCAACAGCAGGTAATCACAAAGATTAAATTTAATTAGCAGCCAATGAGAAATGTATACAAAAGTGACAATGTGAGAATGATCTTTGTAATTTCATCTTAGGTAATCAAATTTTGTACTTTATGTTGCACAGAACTGTATAAATGATGTTCCTGTTGCCTAGTAAGAGAGAATGAACTATACCAAGAGCAGTAATGATGATGGTGATCAATGATCACCACTGATGTACTTTTCTTCATTAAGTTTGTCCTACACCAGACGAGTAGTATTAGTCATTCTTTGGGGTGAACCACTAAGCAGAATTGAGCCATTTTCAGCAATTTCCCATTGAAACTTGTCAAATGTGTGCTTTTATTTGACATCTATTACAAAGTGATAAGGACCTACACACACAGAGATAGAGAGGCAGAGATTGATAGAGAGACCGGGGGGAGACAGACAGAGATGCAGACAGCTAGGGAAGGAGAAATAAAAGACAGATTATCGTCATCTGGCACAGGGACATATTAATTAGCTTTACCATGTCTGCTTCATCACCACTTTCACTGAAGTACAACTGATTCTCATCATCACCACGAATCCAGAAACGATATTCTCCGTCTCGTGGGGGAACAAAATAACCCCTCAATCTACCAACGTAATTCTCTGCAACATCGTGTGGTGACTCCCCATAAAACTGTACTTGTGGTTCTAAGTAGTCGCCTGAAGTAACATCAAAAGTGGCAGTGTCCAAACTGGAGAGAAGAAAAAAATGAACAAATCATTGTTAATGTAGCCCAGAATAGCAAAATGGTTACAAACAGATTGATGCATTATTTTTGGACAAAACTTCTCACTTTACATAGCTGTGTATTTTGAAAAGTGACATGAATAATTATGATAATTGGGCTTAAAATTAATTTTTTTAAACAATTTTCCTACTTTTATCCAAAACTAGCTCCACAACTTGCGCGCAAAATTCACATTTACTGTCACATGTCACATGAATATATAATATCTATAAACATAAATTTTTTTTTTTAAGTGAGATATTTGATATTAAAAAAAATGCCATTTTATTGAGCTGAAACATTTCTATGTACACAAATCAAATCTTACTTTGTATCAGCAGTAGACCACCTCTCCCACAGAATACCCCTACTTCCAGGGTATGTGGTTCTATTGGTATCAGAGCCTTTGTTTGTGATACAGATTATGACTGTATCAGAGATATTCTGAATGTCACATGGTACACCTGAATGAGTAAATAAAGAAAACATTCCTGAGTGCAAAACTACTGTAAAAGTGGTGTGTGTAATTTCTCTTATTTTGCCTATTTTGAATTACTTTGCTTGTTTTTTAATTTGCAATTTTGAATTTTCTCACATATACATAAAAGAACACATTTGCAAGTTTTTATTTTCGTGGTAGCTGCGTTGAGCATGAAAATTAATGTTCCATAAAAATGTCCACTTTTACAATAGCAGAAGATAAACCATTCTTTTATTTTCTCTGGGTGATACAGAAAAGAGGAGCATCCACACAAAATGCAGTATCTCAAAGCCTGCAAAGAATTTAATCTCTATCACAAAGCACTTATTTTATTTTCCAGAATCAAACTCTAACAGTAAATATAAGCCTCTTTTTTTTCTGAGTGAAAATTGTATGCCGTACTTCAAAACATAACTGATGAATGATCATGATGATAAACAAATAATGTGACTATGTCAATTTCCATTTTCTACCCTGCATGCGCACTCTGTCGGAACAATGTCAGTTTCCATTGGCATTATACGGATCATTTCTCCACCATTATCCTTCTGCGAGAAGGATAAATTCCCAGGAAAACTCTCACCGACAGTTTCTAATGGGCAAAATTGATCTCTTAGCTGGTATATTCTGGATAATGGACCCCAATGGAAACACACTATATGAGATTATATGGCAAAGTATTTACATGAAGGCATAACAGCCATTTATATACTGCTTACCTTCTACCAATATGGTGGTATTTGCATAAGCATAGAAATAGTTTCCAGTGATGATGAGTTCAGTTCCTCCTTCCAAACTACCAGTTGATGGCTCAACACTTGTAATTTCTGGAAACAAATGGAAATGTATACAATAGTGATGATGTAGAATTACAGTTTCTGTATGAAATGTATGGAACAATCTTTCACATATGGATAGAAAACCTTTATGGCCATGCAATAACAATATGCACTATTATTTTGATTTTTTCCAACTGAAATAAAGTTTAATTGGAGAGTTATATCAACACTTCTAAGCTCTGTTGCTTTGTACACATATTGTATACTTCCCATATTCAATAGCCACAGGTCTGCAAAAATAACTGAAAGTAAGTTTCATCAAAATCACCACCAGACTCCTTTTGCTAGAGTGCACTGATTGGTATGTTAAAAGGAAGCAGAGCATAATGTCACATTGTTTTCCTATGTTCCACAATGACAATCAGAGTAAGAGAATTAGCATTAGGATCTCAACATGCCAATCCTTCACATCTGTACCTATTCTGTACAGTTCCCCAATATGTGTATATACACTTATAGATTGAGCAGTGTATTGGGTACAGAAAACTCACACTGCATAACATGAGGTCAACTTTTGAGCTATCAGTGTTGGATATAGGTTACACAAAATGTTATACTATGAGATATGACTCTTTTGGTGGCAATCCTTATTTGTTTATTTAAATGTCCATGCCGAAACACACTTGGGTCCTGATGGGACTGGGCTCAACAAAATGCTCAGACAGGTTAAAAAGCCTATGTAAGCATGCTGACATAAAATGTAAAGAAAAGAGAGGAACATATTTAGACAATAATAACTGCGCACCATCTTTTTTGAGGTCATTGTGAAAATGTGTAATTTTCACCGCTCCCGAGAGGTTTTTGTACAATTTATTTTTTGCTTTAATGAATTTTCTAGTGATGTTTTGATTTTAATGTAAAGGAAATCCTTCAATTTATTGTCTGATCAATATTGGATCTGTCTGGCCTTGTGCCAAATGTTATGAATAAATAAATAAATAAATAAATAAACAAACAAAACCCAACAGTTTCACATAATGAACCCAAAATAGAAGGTGCAAAGTTATTATTGTCATTCATTACTATTGTATCTGATATTTTGTACAAATTAAAATAGCATTTTATGTTATTTTATGCCATAAAACGCTGTTAAATATAAAGTTTTAATTATTGTTATAAATAACCCTACAAAAAATCAACCATGCGAACTTGATATTTACGCCAACAACAAGAGCTACCAATCACAGATGCGACAGTTTCGCGTCGGCGTGTGTGTTGCCATAACGCTTAGCATACAGAAGTCAATGACCATGCAATAAATGCACGGTCAGGCAATCAAACTCTTTTGATTGGATTGCACTTGTTGCGTATATTCATAATAATCACATGAATTAGATGATCTTAAGCTTGTTTTCATTGTTAAAATGGATTCAATCATATTTCACATTTTGTTCACCACTGTTTAAAACTCGCGTCCGGCGCGTCTGCGTGGTTTACTTCTAAAGCAGCCCTCATAAAGTAAACTACAGATGACTCAGTCGTATCGTTGTTAAACGGTGATAAACAACGGTGAAACATGATTGAATCCCTAAGTGAATAAAGGAAATTCTTATCCAATTATTTGAGAGGTTGTGATTATTCTAATGCCAACAGGAACTTCTATGCATATGTCAGTTAAATCACTTCATTCAAAATCACTCTACTGCGAGTCTGCGACTGGTTTCCAAGGCATATGCATAGCAGTAAGCATTGGCGTAAGCAATCACTACCTCTTTTATCCCAGCCCTTTTCTTACCTGCATGAGTTTGGTAGTGATATAATTTGTCCTGGCCACTCATTTTAAGAGAGGATGAGAGTGAAAAGGAACGTCCAGCTGAACCAGATATCAGGAAACTAAACTGCTGAGACTCTAAATGATTGAAACATAAAATAAGGTAAATACAATAGATTCATGCGCACTTTATCGGATTTTCATGCGATTTTAAAATTTTTACGGTCTACATTATTTTGGGAAACAAATTTTTGAGATGTGAAGAATAGGGTAGTCCGCACCCCAATAAGGGGGATCAAATTAAGTTAATTAGTTAATTAGGGCCTTTCGGGCTAAATAAGGTTGCCATATTTTTCATTCGCATACTACTTTTTTGTCTCATACTCTGGTCAGCTGCATCAACTATTACATCAACTTTTCATACTTCCAGATTTATCATTTGTCAAGCTCACAATAAATAAATTATGTCAATAATGTCAATTATTGTGTACTCAAAAGGGTCAGTGTCCTTTATGGAGATCCTCAAGACTTTTTAAGTCTTGATCTCCAAAAAGGACACTGACACTGTAAATGAGATGTTAAAACATCTCAATAACATCGATGTACTCAAAAGGGTCAATGTCCTTTGTGGAGACCAAGACTGTTTTGCTACATGATGTGTACTTATAAATCCACCTCGCTTTTCTATTTCTAAATGATAATCTCACATCACTAATTGCATAAAAATAGAACATTTACAGACTCAAAATGTCAGTACCATTAACCAACCATGTATTGCAGTGACCACAAAAGATGGTGACAGCGAAGCACAGGTGACCACTGGTTGTTTCAAGTACTTGTTGTAAATCTTATTGATGACCATGCCTCCAAAATGTATCAATAACAAGTACGAGAGGTGTATTGAATACTTTAAAATAAAATAAACATATTTAGAGACACATCTTCAAATTGCATCTTCTACGTAAGTTATTTAAAGACATATTTTACAGTCTATGATCTGAGGTTACTTGTCCAAAATTCATTACTAATATCAATAACAAGTATCTAGGAGGTGTATTGAATACTTAAAAATAAACATAAAAAGACATATCATAAAACTGCCTCTTTTACGTAAATTTAAAGATATAATTGTAGTCAAGAAACAAAACTACATTAACATTTTGGCACTCTACGTTTCGCTTCTGAAGAGTGAAGTCTTGTTTCAAGACCTTACTAAACAGATCTGTAAAGCTGTAATGTAATGTAGTTTTGTTTCTTGACTATAATTATATAATGCTCCCAAATGGTTGAGCACTGTCAGCACTCTACCAATCATTGGTTTTATCTCGCTTGGAATTATTGATTTAAAGATATATTTTTCCATTCTATGATCTGAGGTTACTTGTTGTAGCATCGAGTTATAACTCGATGGCTGCAAGTCTATGCCTCTCAAATTTAATACTTTATCAATAAAAAGTATAGGAGGTGTATTAAATACTTTAAAATAAAAGTATTTAGAAACACATCGTAAAACTGTCTCTTTTGCGTATAAAGATGTATTTTACGGTCTATGATCTGAGGTTATTGAGAATCAATATACCGATGCCAGCAAGCATCAAGTTTAATTTGTGCAACTAATAACTGGTACAATGAATTGTGTATACTGGTCAAAGAATAGAATCAATACAAGCATTTTTTGGTTAAGGACGGTTTATTGATTGGATTGATTCCAAAATGTTTGCCACAGATATGCAACATGGTTGATTTATTAAAACGATTAAGACAAATTAAGTTGATGAAGTGCCTTTTTTCTTTTACTGAAATAAAAACCTATTGCACCTGTTAATTTCCTGGTTTGTATACATTTCCAACCAGATGGTTATGTCTTTGAATTGAATGCTTTTCTTAGTTTTCTAATTTTGTTAGAAATAGTTTGAACAGCACATTTTCTAAAGTCACATATTCTTTAGTCACATAGAGGTCATCAGTGTATCATCATTTTGGCATTCTTGTGGGTAAATCAATGTTTTTATCTTCTAACATAAAGGAAATCATGTGACAAACCTAGAGACAAGTGCAGATTTGCACCCACAACATAAAAGGAAATGCAACTGTATCGATTTAATAGCTTTTACCCACAAGATGCCATTAATATAAGAATTAACCCTTGCCCATGATGATCTGGTGTCTAAGGTCCAGATGGTGTTCCCTTAATGCACACACCCCTACTGATGCAACCATCACAAACAACCCTTGATGGAATAAGTATGGTTACACTATTTCATAAGTGTTGGCAATAGTTGTCCCTGCCAGATCGCATCAATTTTGCCATGGGAAGCTAGAGCTCTCAAGTAGCACAAAATCTAATGATGCTTTTTAAGTGTCCAATTTCCAAACTTTTGGTGCAGTTGGCAGCAATTAGCAGCAAACTGCTTGTAATCACCCTAAGTAGAAGAACACTTGAATGAAGGAACTTCTGGTACCTTAATGGTCAAAAAAGGTCATTAAACACATTTGTGACCCCTCAGCACAACTGAGCCCAGAAGTTGCCAATCATCATTTTTGAGATATTCAACCAAAATATTCTGCTTGAAATTAGCTTTAAAATGATGTATATCATGTCTATAGTACTTGACATTTAAGCAGTGAAAAATCAATAAAACAGTCAATAAATCCTTTGTTTCCTATTGTTTATTGTTAAGTTCAATAAATCCTTTGTTTCCTATTGTTTATTGTTAAGTTCAATGGAGCATATCTCAATAGTGGCACTGGCGACATCCGGGCTCAGTTGTGGAGGATGGTCACATTTTGCAATTTCAGAGACTTTCAGAGAAAATCTATCAAATATACTGCCACAGCCTGACACTTACAAAAGGAGCTCAACTGTAAGGCAAGTTGAAGCAAGATTTTCCACATCAACTTTTCTCCAAGCAGCCCAATTTGCAGGGTAAAACATGTTGTGATGGTGTCACTGCATTTTGTACCAGCTTATGACTTCAATCAATACATTATTGATGACTACATGATACATGTAAGCAAATGTCCTGTGATTGAATGGGTAAGATCATACAGGAGGTGCCACATACAAAGATTAAATTATTATTGCATATCATCACATGCTCCATCATGCCGTCATGTTGTACCTGACCTCAAATTCTTATTGAAAAGTGAAAAACTTTCATCACTATGTATCATATTTAAAAACAATACCTTTCTAGGAAATCAAAAAAATTGACACATATTTCTTTCTATTCAAAATGATTCCACAATAGCTCATACCACATATCAATAATAGCTAGTAATGTTACAATTTTCACAAATGGAATTAGTATGTGTCACTGGTAAACAAAACATATGGAAGAATGTTCCAATTCCAATTAGAGCATATTGATTGTGATATTGAACACTTTATTGTGACATTGATATCATTCATAATCATTGTTTATACATATTAAGCTTTATTCATAAAACATGGATTTAACAAATTTTACAACATGGGTTAGAACACGGAAAATTGATTTTAGAAACTGGTAAACTTCGGGCACTAACCAAGCCCATTACCAAGTAACTAAACTAAACTAAACTAAACTAAACTAAACTAAAGAATTCACTTTGACCAAAATTTGGGAAAGCTTTTATCCAGGCAAGGTTCAATGCCAGGTCAGTATGAGTAAAATGTAAAAATATACAACAACAAATAAAGTTATTGACCCAGCCATTGATTAAATACCAGTACTTGGATTTCAATGAACATATAATTAGGTACTCACCAACAAATGTACCCTTTGGTTTGACAATCATATCTCCCCATTTAGAAGTACCATTACTATCCAATGTAATTCCATATCTTCAATACAAATAATATATCAATATTATAGAATTAGACATAATTGGTAACTAATTCAAATCAAATACTATATTTGCCCTCAATTTTGCTAACTAGAGCATCATAATACACCAGATGCCAAGTTAGGGAAAACCCCAAAAGATTGATGACATCCTATAAACGAAACTAGTTTCATCAGGAGGGTGGGGGTGAAAAATGTTGATTACATTTCCTCTTATGCTGCAAAAAACAGGTTATTTTTACCCACTTCCAGTTTCATTAGAGAAAGGGAGGGAACGGGTCCCGGGGAAGGGGTCAGCTATGAAAGGCGAGTGGGCGAGTTAGCGCAGCGGTAGTTCCCTCGCTTTGCACCACTGAGGTCCCGGGTTCAAGCCCGGTAGCGCCCAAGGACTCATGTGCACTTGGTTTATCCCGATTCCATGCTCGCTCTCGCAGGTTTTCTCCGGGATCTCCGGTTTCCTCCTGCTTTCAAAAAATCGGTGATTAGTTGTTTGGTTATCAAAACTTCCTTCACCCAATGGAATTTGGGGAGCTGCACAGATAATTGGTGGATGTTACAATCTAAGTGCGGATAGGTCTGCGCCTGAGGTTCGGCTGCAACTGGCCTAGATGATGCGATCTGATTGTGATGATTCACCATGGCAGCAAAATTACAGCGCTTTGAATCCTTCAAGATCTAACTGGAAAAAGGCGCTATATATATCCGAAATTTATTTTATTTTATTAAAGGAAAATACTTACATTTATAGGACAAAATTGATCTTTTGAATTGTCCGAATTAACAATAGTCATGAACAACTTATTTCATTAAGGGGGTACTACACCCCTGCCAAATTTTGTGCCTATTTTTGCATTTTTCTCAAAAATTATAGAGCATTGGGGACAAGTAAGATATGTATATTAAAGGGGCAAGAACTACGATTACTGCACTGGAAATGTTATTTCAGCACAGACAACAGTTGTGGAGTTACAGTCAGAAATGAGGGAAAACCATTATTTGATCAATAAATCAATAACTACTTGCTTTGAGTTGCTGAAATTTCAGTACAGTAGTTGTAGTTCTTTCCCCTATAATATTCATATCTTACTTGTCACCAGTGTGCTATCATTTTTAGAAAAATGCAAAATGGGCACAAAATTGGCTAGGGTGTAGTACCCCTTAAGGGTTACAAATTTGACATAAATTGTATGGCTTTAGCTCCCATGGTCAAGTGGTCAAGGCACCTGTTTGTGTGTTAGCTCTCAAAAACCAGTGGTCCTGGGTTTGATTCACAGACAGGATCACATTTCCTGTTTCCTTCTATGAAATGTTACACATGTACAATGGCAAGCTGTTGAAACCCTTATGTGAAATTGAACTCTGTTGGTAGCATTTTGTGAAAGCCTTGCTACATACTCTTCAGAAGACATCAATATCTCATAGCTTGGCAAACAATGTAAATAAAATAAAGCTCAGTCTACAGTAATTAAAAAACAAAATAAAATATATTAAAAATAATACTTACATGTCACCCGAGTCTGGATCTGTAAGATCACACATGTAGTCTCCCCAGAAAACCCTGTAATTCATTAAGAGAAAATGCATAATAATTGTTGAATTCAGGGTACACCTAATGATAAACTATGATTTTTATAGGTTTAAATAACATTATTTAAGTTATGGGTGTCAATCCCAGGGGGACATTTTCCCCCACCTTTTGGCAAAATGACCCATTTTTTGGATTGCTGGATTGGCACTAATGATTAGATTAGAGTTAGATTTACATGTAGGTCTTATATTTTTTGTTGTATGTCAACAAAATCGCTTAAAAATTCAGGATGTTCTTATTTTATGTTGTTATAAGCGAATATAATGTTCCAGATACCGCTAGTTAATAAAAACATTAAGAAAAAGTACCTTAAAGTTGCACTTTCTGTTATTATTAGACATTTTGGACTAGCAGCCCTATATAAAACCATGACACTCGAAAGGCCATATCTCTGGAATGGAACGTCCGATTAAGATTATTTAAACGCCAAAATGTTTCTTTCATCAAGTCCTAGCCAATAAGTTAGGTCTGAATCAATTTAAAAGTACTTAAATTTTTATTTTTATTGGCTTACTCAAGAACTCTAGCTTCGAATTTGCATGTGGTAGTTAGTTACGCA
The DNA here is from genome assembly GCF_039555335.1 of Amphiura filiformis. Taxonomy (NCBI): domain Eukaryota; kingdom Metazoa; phylum Echinodermata; class Ophiuroidea; order Amphilepidida; family Amphiuridae; genus Amphiura; species Amphiura filiformis. Next base: position 69,529,842 of record NC_092630.1, read on the forward strand.
TTCGATGCTAGAGTACGTTGCTATCGTTTTTCAGTCGGTCAGTGCCAGCAAGTGCCAAAGTGGTGACATTTTTATTCAACAGATGTTATTTATTCTGATAATGTTGAAATCTGGATGAAAGTTATTTTGATGAGTCAACTGGATCTTTTGAGTAAAGATTGCCTATTATTTGAACAGTCTAAAATTGTGTTGAAGTGCGATTTAAAATCACCCTTCATGTTTACTTCTGAACTTCCATTGCTTTACACGGTCATGACGGTGCGGTGTCATGCTTCAGCAAATCCGAATCCGACCAGATTTCCAATGGAGGACGAGGACGCCTGTCACACAGTGCCATCGCCCCGATATCTTCATGGCAGAAATCGCCATGGTAGGTTGAATCCACCACCACGCAACGCATGGCCATTTTGTTCCGACCTGTTTAGTTTTGAGATGCATAATGGGCCGAAGGACATCTGACTAAGGCTACTGACAATAGCCCGGTGACTGACCTCGCTGTGTGTAAGTGAGCATGGTATACGCCATAGTTCATCTGCGATTGGCCTACACTGCACTATAGTTCAGCACATATAAAATCAGAATTTTTGTCAAGTTTTTGAGTTCAAGACGCAAGCTTCTTTCTCAAGATGCTAGCTAACGACTATCATATCCGTTGAACATATATTTTCAAGTACAAGGAACCAAATCTGGTTTCTTTAGACGAAATCATTTACGGAGATATTCATAATTTTCTACCCGGTATCCAAAGATTTTCATCTAAATATCAAATCGTGTATAGCACATTCACGTGTATCGATCCCGGGTATTGATTTTAGTATCTCTGCAGTACCAAGTAATTATTAGAATAGCCAGGCGATGTCGGTGTGTGTCAGTTCACATCGATAATTTTTCTCTCCCCAAAATATCTGTTTTTTCAAACATCTGCGAAGTGCGGATATTTCTGCTTCCATTTCACCATCTATTGGAAGTTTAACCATTTCTGACGTGCTTAGTTACTCTTGAGCTCAAACCTGAGTTCAGAATTTGTGCATTCCCCATCACTTTGCGACCACCTATTCCTAGTTCACCACGTAAACTTGTATGGCTCAAAATTCGGACCGCTCGCCATTAAGTTTACTGATTTCTGTGTTTTGAAATTTGTTGATGTTTTAATGATTTCCCCGATTTCCGGTCGATTATTTTAGCTGTGTCACGTCACGTGCATGACGCTGGTGGGTACCAGCCAATGACGTAGAAAAACATAGATTTCTGAGCTCAAACTGGTACGTTGCCGTTTCATTGACAATCACACACTGAATAAGCCATTATGAAATGAAGGGACCTAACAAAATCAGCATCAAATGCAACTAAAATGGGAACTGAATTTACTCTAGCATGTATGGATTAATGAAATTAAATAAATTACTTGTTTTAGCATATTCAACTTTACTGTGTACCATTTTTTTATCAAAAAATTGCTGAATAACAAAGGCAAGCACGCTCCTAAATCTAGTTCATTAAGCCCGTTGCCATGAGGGCTCTACAGGAACGGCGACTGAAGGCGAAATTTCGAAAAGTGGTAGAGTTGTTTAGCGTGGCAACACTGGTGATATACCAGATTCAGGCGTGCTTGCCTTTACAATTCAGCAATTTTTGGATAAAAACAATGGTATACTAGGAAATTTAATGCGTTTTAATACATGATTTGTTCAACTTTGTGTATTTATACAGCACCCAAACCGGGACCCAAACCGGCTTCACAGATTCGGCGAGCAGGGCACTCTATCCTTTCTACCTCATTGGTACCAGCCAAACTTCAGAAAAAAACCATGATCGCCGATAACGATGTGATATATGGGACTTACATAGGATTACACAGAGATATTTCTTGCCAAAATTTGACCATTTCTAGGCAAGTTGGCCCTACTTTGTCTGCGTTATGTGAAAAAGGACAATCTTAAGTAAATATACGTGCAACGCTTTTAATGTTTTGATGTTTTGGGAGACTGGGAGGCATCCGAATAAAAAAAATGATGGAGCCTATTCTTGACTGTGTAATATTCCTTCACAAAGCTGCCCTATGGTAATAGTCTTATACGATGGACAGATAGTATGGCCGATAGTATCAGTTTGTGAATGAGGACATCGTATAAGTCCCTTGTACTAACCTATTCCAGTGTTTCTTGTAGAGCAGAATTCAGCAGCTTGACCATGGAGTAGACTACACTGTTGGGTATCTGGTCTATAGCCCGGGCTCTAGCCTCGAATGTGAAGCTCATCGAGCAGCAATGATGATGAACATAAACACAACACAAAACGTTCAAACCTGCCTATTGTTATTATAATATCATTCTTTATGATGAAAATAACTTGAAAATTCTGAACTAAAATTATTCGAACTTGCGGGTATCAGATATTCACAGCCCGTCACCATTTTATGATACTACGGGCGTACACCACTAAAAATGACTAATCGGAAAAATTGGTTTGCCCGAACACAGAAAATAATCATGATATTAGTCCCCAAGGCTCCCATTTCTCCAAATGTTTTGAAGTTGAGTGATGATGAATAATAAATCATAGGGCTACACCAGAGTGGTTTAACAAATCATAATTAGATAATACATATTGCATAATTATACTTTTTTTCTGTATTCAATCCTGTCCTTTAGGCCTAATGCTGTTTCTTTTTGAGATCCTTCCCAATACATGCACACTCGGACAAGCAATTTAACGTCTATATGATAATCAACCACATAGGTTGCCTATACTTGGCTAAAGAGCTACAATTGCCATTTACATGTGAGTACCCCCTCCGGGATACTTAGACAAACTTGACAAACTGATATATTTTTGTTTGTTTTGTTCTTTCCTCCTTCTTTTCCCCAAGTGGATATTTTAGCTTGTTTTGCCCGGGATATGTCCCGGGGATGTTCCATCTGCACAGGCCTGTTAGGCCTAATGTTACACCTCCATAGGCCTACACACATGTAGGCCTACTGAATGATGTGTGGTTATAAATAATAGGCCTATACAATGTATGATAATTAATAATCTTTGATCGTAAACGAAATACCTAGAGAAATAAAAACTATACTGCAGTCTATTATAGCTGTCAAGTCGGACTGCCAGTTTAATGCGTGAGACCCCAATATCATCAAAACAAGTTCAACCTGCTTTCAGAAAATCTTATCCAAATCTGATTTCCTTAAATTCCTTTTCACTCTATGGCAATCAGTTTAAGTGTAGTTTAATGTAGTAATAAACCAATAACATATACCTTAGTATTTCTTGTGTTTCATCTGGGTCTCCAACATCACTTTGTGCAACTTGTTGTGTTGAATATATATCGGTATACAGTTTGCCACGAATTTGCACAAGGGTTCCTGAAAACAATCAAAGAAATAATGTAGGCTAAATGACGTTAAACTCTCAGTGCTGTTGTTATCACTGTCGCCATCGTCATTCATCATTACCAGCAGCATCATCATCAGCAGCAGCACTTTTGGCAGCATCATCATCATTCGTCGATGTCACCACCACCACCACCACCAGCACCACTATACTCACCTGGGGTTCCCGAGGGTGGAGTTGCATTATCCACATACGGCGTCCTATTTTCCTTATACTGAAAGAAATCAATCAAATTACATTAACTTTCAAATGGTATTTTTTAAGATTTAATAACAAGGTTTATATTTTAACATGTATGGGGGACGAATATGTCCATACGCATGTTTGTGAATAAAGTCAAGAAAAGGCACAAAGTGTCCACCACGACAGATAGAGTATCAGGGAACGAAGTAAACTCAGAACACGCAGCTTCGGAAGGCCTGCCTGAATGTGAAGTTAACATTTTTTTAAAACCCAAATAGTATTGCTTTTGCTAAATGTATTTTCTATAATGCAATGCTAGACTGCTTTACAATATTGGCTGATTTTTTCCTAGTATAGGGCCTATATTTTTTATCCAGATCGCGAGAACCGCTGTCCCCCGAGTATCTTGACTGTAATGATCGCGGCCAGATGATCATGATATGTATAGGGTCTACGAGACTTTAGTAGGCCCGAATAAATGCAGTGCATAGGCCTATTAGACGGGCTTATTAGCCCGGGCTGTAGATGTTTTGGTTTGCTTTATAACGTTCCATTTGCCTGAACTATCACACGTGAAGCCCACCGTGAAGTCATATAATTATTTTTGTTTAAAAGATGCATACCTCAAACCGACACCTGTGTGTTTGCCCCGAACACAACACGTCTACCTCCACTCCGTCAACGAAAAGTAGCAAGGAGTACGTCCCTTCAGACGCAGACCTGAAAATAAAAGCACAATGAGGTACAACTGCCCAAAATAATTGGTCTGCTCACTCAAAAATTCCGGGGGGGGGGGGGGCATTCAACTATAGAAGTGACTGGTAGTGTGCCTGTCAATACTAGGCCTCCTTTTCTGAAGTCGAATAACCGATGACCCGCTTTTGTAAGTTCGGCTATATACCCAAAGACACCTTTTTCCTATAGAATTTTATCATGATGGCATAATGAGAAATCTTTTATTTCAGCAACTTGCTCCTTGTGGCGTCTAAAAGCTAGGTGTGAGGCTAAATTGGACTTAAAGCGGACCCCACCCCAACATGGACCTTTTCTCATCCCGCCCCGACAAATAAATTCACAGCTACACGCCGCATTACCTTGTATCGCAAATGATCCTTTGGCTGTTTGACCAATAAGGCAGAACATCACATTCTATAGATGCTGTAGAATTCCTTAAGTATACTTTGTTTCCCTTCTCTTCATTACCATTGCCGTAACTGAATGCATCTTTGGAAATGTCTGTCGGTACACGTATAAGCAAATATTAGCGTTGAGAAAATCATATCGCAACTAAAACTCCATACGGATACCGTAAAACCCCGTCTACAAGGATATACCTAAGAAACGCCCTCAATAAAATTGGTTGCTTTTTGTATTTGGAGTTTGAGCAAATATATACTGGCACTGGGTGGCTATGCATTCCATCTAAGTATGTTGTAACACCAATCAATTGTATTGACATAATAACGACTGTTTCGTATATCAGGATCGTATAGCTCAATTGATAGAGCGTCAGACTTTGGAACTGAAGACATGCTGAAGAGAGCATGGTCCGGGCAACGGTTCCGTTTTTTCATTCTCGTTTATTTTTTTCTTTTTGTTTTGTTTTTTTTTTTTTTCTTTATATTTTCCTTTCTACTTTTAATTTTAGGTGTGTTTTTTTTTGGTTTTTTTTTAGTTGTTTTTTATAGTTTTTTAGTAATTTTGTGGTTTTATAGAAACTAGTAAAAGCATTTATTCTAAATAATAGCGAAACCCACGGTTAGACAGATGTGTTGTAACTACTTGTCTGTCCTCGTCTTTGCAATAAAAACCTATGTTGCACCTTTGTGCCATCCCAATTCTTGAGGAATGGTAGGTAGGGTGCGTTTTTGGCTTAAGCACGATTTTGTTTCTACTTGAAATGATATCAAAATAAATATTGTTCTGTTGCCACAATTGCAGTTTTTTCAATAAAAAAAATAGATGAGGAATAATAATTATTCCATATTTGAATCTATTGTCCCATCAAGAATAGAGTGTCTTCAAAAACTTCAATCAATTCATCTGACAAAGGAAACTATTCTGGTCATTCAATTTTGTTTCGCTTGCACCTGTTATATCACAGGCGTTGGTAGAGAAGGCACACTTCTCTTGTCTTCACCGAAGTAGTGATGTAAACACTAACATGATTAATTACCATAGCTAGCAATGGACATACACTGTCGATGTGACGTAATTAATCGGATTAACTACCATAGCAATTGATGAATACAATTTCGAATATATAGCCCTGCACTTCATCGTTCACGTGGCACCTATGCATTAAACCATAGTTGTCAAAGAAATGCTAATCACTCGCCATGTAAGATTAGTATTTATGAAAAGAGTGGTATTCAATCTATGTTTGGTGACATACGCGCGGGTGATTAGTGCAATCTGCTTGATGGTAGTTATTGCGATTATTACGTCACTTCGACAGCGAATTGTAGTATAGACGAATCCAACAAGCCAAGTGATGGTCAGAATTTATTCGGCCATTATACGCTGGTGAAGTTGCGTAATTAATCGGATTAATTACCATAGCAATAGGTGAAAACAATTTTGAACATATCGCGCTGCGCTACAAGCAGGTTACACTCATCACCTGTACTGTGTATGTCTGCAATCATAGATTGAATACAATACTGGTCTTTTCAAAGATACTAATCTTACAGGTGCAGCATGATATGGTTCAATGAAGAGGTACCGCCTGAACGTATCAGTGTATAACGCGGTATATTCAAACATCGTTCTCCCGTACTGCGATGGCAGCTAAACCGATTATTACGTAACTTCGCCAGCGTATTGGAATAAAACAGGAGGATGTGAGTTCATAAGGGCAATGTCGGGGATTATAGGTCACAATCGATGTGGAGAGATGAGAGGTCCGACCAACAGCCATAGCGAATGGTTCATGTTCAACTAATTCCAGCGGACGGTCTGTGGCTAGTAAGGAATCGTCTTTGACCACATGCGCAGATCTGTCTCGTCAGGAAGATATTTAATATCCCGAATTTATAATAGGCCTATGCCTACCAGTTCCATCGTATAACCGATCTGCTAGAGAATATTTGTTACCATGTTTAATAAATTCGTATTTATCGTATAATAAAATGTAGCCAAATGTATATTATGTGTCACACGGTTTTCTGCTGAACCACTAGCAGGCTATGTTACCGCATCTATGACAATGACAAAGGTGAATTTTGATGATTTTTACGATCGTCCGGATGAGTAAATCACTGAATGGGTCTTTAGTTCCCTCCTCTCCTTATCCTGCCAATATTATATGAATCAAAGAAAAATAAAGAAAAAATAAAATTAAACAAGAAAAAAAGACTAAGAAAAGAAACAATAAAAGAAAAACAATAGAATAAATTAAACTAAATATGAAAAAAAATGATCACAAAAGGAGTCTTTAGAAAATGCAAGAAAATATAAATGAAAAGTTTGAACAATATTTAGTTTATAAAAGTTTGTGTGACCGTGATGAGGCTCGAACTCACCATCTTCCGATCTAAAGAACCAAAGTCTTATGCCTTGCCAAGTGAGCTATGCTCGTGAGATGCGAAATAAAGATAAAATAATACATTGTATACCTGCTTGTGTCGGTAAATGATTTGCTCAAATTCCATAATGATACAATATTGTGGAGGGCGCTAGCGTGAAATATGCTATCATCACAGTCGCTACTATTCCTTGTAGACGGGTTTCTACGGTATTGTTTCTGTAGAAGGTAATCACGCTCAATATAGTAGGCATATCATTGATTTGTTAATACTAAAAATAGTTGATCAATATGATATAAATTTCCCATTAATGTATATCATATTGATAGAGTATTAACAAATCAAAGATATTACAGGTCAATAAAATCATTAAACTGAAACAAGTAATATAAACTCAACCCAGAAAGTATCGAAACGATCATAGATCAGTAGATGGTCAGATATATCGGGAACTGAAATATATAGCAAAAACTTATTTAATGCGCATTTTGATACCTCTTTTGTTGCTCTACAATATCATTTGGTCGAGTTATAGGCGCTTGAGTGGCTTCAAGTCGGATTTTGAAAGTTGCACTTAGCTCCTATTCAAGCCAAATGCGTTCGTCGTGTATACACACACACACAATCAAGACAAAGGACACCGATGTGCTCTGGTTTTAACCATGAACTTTACTTTATTTTACTCCTTCGACTTCCAACTTCAATACTTGCTACCCTTTACTTATCTCTGACTTATCTCATGAACTCTTTCTGCTGACATCTCAATACTTGGTGTGCCCACCATCACTGTCTATCACTGCCTGGATTCGTCGTCGCATGCTCTGAACAACGCATTTGGCTTGAATAGGAGCTAAGTGCAACTTTCAAAATCCGACTTGAAGCCGCTCAAGCGCCCATAACTCGACCAAATGATATCATAGAGCAACAAAAGAGGTATCAAAATGCGCAGAAGAAAGCTGCGCTTTATATACATTAAAGAAGTTTTTGCTATATATTTCAGTTCCCGATATATCTAACCATCTATAATCGTTTCGATACTTTATGGGTTGAGTTTACTACAGGTAACAGTAACTCGCACATGAAAGAGAGCGGGAAGAGAGAATTAGAAAAGTTAACCGACATCCATAACAAACACCGACACTAGTTGTCATGGGAAGGTATTCAGGCACATATTTTTGTATTAAATATATCAAATTATTTTATTTTCTTCTGCAGAAGTCAGTGTCGAATATGCTGTTTAATATTGACGTGGGTGCGCGTGTTTCTCCGAATTGAGCAAAACGGGCGTTCGAAGTTAAGTTAGGTTATTTTATATTGGCTCATACGGGTTAGTTAGGATATTAAAGGGTGAGGGTTATGCTTTACTAGTACACTATGAATTCGTACTATTATTTTTTTGAATAGAATCCCTACTCGTATATTTTTGATCCCGTAACTATTCGTTTTGATGAGATATACTGTTAATTTTTTTATTATCTCTTTGACCCGACAATCTTATCAAAATGATTAGTTTCCGTTTTATTTCTACAAGTAGTAACTATTCATATTGACAAGATCTCCAACTCATTATTTGACAAGATTATCCATTTCATTTTGACAAGACAACCTACTCAAATTTGATAAGTTGGGTCATATTTGACAAGAATCTATTCATTCTATAATAATTTACAAGATCGCCGTTTTAAATGATAAGGCAATCTTATCAGTTCAAATAATATCTACATTTGAATAGTGTCTTGTCATTTTGATAAGAATATGGGAGTAATTTTGAAGAGAAATCTGTTATGTCCCCATCTGATCGATTTCCCTTGTCAAATTTGACATGTTTATATTCAAAAATGAACAGATCGTTTTAAGCGTGTAGGATTTTGCTCAATTCGGAATCAAATCGGCGCCCCTTAACACTAACAGGTGTGTACAAGAAAAAGTATTGGGTCGGTCAAGCCTATAGAACATGTTTCATGTATTCGTTGCTATGGTGACTGATTGATTTCATTAAATAAAAACTTACCTCTTCCTTTGATTGTTAGTCGGGTTCCTCCGCGAATACTTCCAGCGTTAGGGTTAATATCCCTCACTTCTGGTTCTCCGAGTGTTAAAGGAATCAGTGCTGTTAAAAAAAAGTGCAAGAATGAAATAGAGCTGAAATTATCGTTTTTATCCTTATAGTTCGTTAGACGGCCAGCTGGAAGTATTTCTAACTAAAACTAACTGGCCCACAATTATATGAATTAATTTGCCATAAATTGCGATTTGCGATTCACTTGTCTATTTCACAGTCGTTGTTTTTTAATTCGAACGGGAATGATTGATGAAATCATAGAACTAATTCATCTGTCATCTGATAGTATCATCCTTGTAGCACAGGGATGGGCAACCTTTTTACCCCCATGCGCTGGTATTAAATAGCGCATTTCTTTGTTGCCTCATCTGTTGGAGCCAAAATTAAAACTAAGGACCCCCTAAACCGAGGACACCTAAACCGAGGACACCTAAACCGAGAACCCCATTTTGAATGCTTTTCCAAGCACAACAGACCAGGTTTTGGGGTCCTCGATTTTGGGGAAATTGGTTCATTTGACAGTGAAAACTAACAGTTTGTAAAAAAAAACCAATTCTATTTATTCTATTTGGAAATGTTACAATATATATATATAATTCTAACTATATACAAAATGGTAATATTAACAAAAACTTAAATCATAGCAAGTGCGTTTTACAGCAGCACGACACATCTTTGAATACATGTACTACTTTTTCAAAAGCATTTTAATGAAACCTAAACCTGCATAATGAAAAATATTTTTAGCTGCATATTATTATTATAGACAAATATAAACGTTTACAATTCATTGTACTACTAGTACTAGTATTAGCGGTCACCTGTGCTTCACGGTCACCATCTTTCACAGTCACCGTCTTTCGCGGTCACCACAATACATGGTTGGTTAATGGTAGTGACATTTTGTGTCTGTAAATGTTCTATTTTATCTGATTATTGATGTGCGATTATCATTTAGAAATAGAAAAGCGAGGTGGATTTGTAAGTACACACAGAGCAGAAATAGTCTTGATCTTCATTCTTCAAAAAGGACATCCCTTTTCTCCACAAAGGACATTGACCCTTTTGAGTACATAATTGATGAAAATGAGATGTTTTACCATCTCATTTACATTGTCAGTGTCCTCTTTGGAGATCAAGACTTAGAAAGTCTTGATTTCCAAAAAGAACACTAACCCTTTTGAATACACAATATTTGACATTATTGACATAATTTATTTATTGTGAACTTGACAAATAATAAATCTGGAGACTGTATGAAAAGTTGATGTAACACTATAGTTGATGCAGTTGACCGGAGTATGAGACAAAAAAAGTTGTATGCGAGTGAAAAATATGGCATACTTATTTTAGTCCGAAAGGCCCTTTCAGTGCTTTTGAAATTAATTAACTTAATTTGACCCCGTTAACGTAAACAAAAACAAAATTCCATGTTTTGTTGGGGTGCGGACGACCATATTCTTTACATCTCAAAAATTTGTTTCCCGAAATAATGTAGACCGTAAAAGGTTTTAGTCTTATAATTTTGTCAAACTGCCTAATCTATAATAGATGTTTAAATATGATTTTTGAGGCTATAGACGAATCCAACGAGCCAAGTCATGGTCAGGATTTGGTCGGACATCTTTGGGTAGCCGCTGGCACCAACCTGGTGTTTTGAGCGTCCAATTGTGCAAATAAAAGCCGCCTAACACCTAGAGAAGATGCAAGGACGAGGAGGGTTAATAAAATAATATATTATAATAGAGATAATTCCGCAGGTAATCCCATCGCATCTATTCATACATAGTCCTTTTGTTCGCAAGTACATCAATGCATACCGCGTGTAGTTAATCCGATTATTATGTATTAAGGTGTAAAACGGGTGATGGAATGCAGTTTAAAATTTCCGCCAAGGCCGAATCATTTCACATTTTGAGCGCATTGTAGCCGACGGCTACCCAACTAAAGGCTGCTAGTCAGGTGTAGGAATGCGTGAATTTAGATTCGTCTATAGGACCTACTCAAAATGTTCAACATTAAACATATCTACAGTGTTCAGATTATTTCATCCATATTCGTTATTTATTATCTGAATGGCTTCATGCTTATTCAGCCATTTTTGTACGTGTATAACAGAATATTCAGAGGCTCCATGATGTGGTGCTATCTTAGACTATCTGGAAGGAGCTTCAACATTTCTTGTTATTTCTAGCTCCATATTAGGGTAAATTGGGGGTAAATGGAACGGTGGGGTAAATGGAACGCTGAGATTACAATTTCCTCAATCAAGAATAAAATTGGGCAACATCATACCGAGTGTTCCATTTACCCCAACGCCATACATTCTGCTTTTGTTTCATACCCCAAATTTGGGTTTACTCGGTATTTGAGTGGAAGAAAATCTCAAATGTTGTCACTGACCACGAAGTGGTGCTACGGTTCAGTGAACATTACTAATTTAAGGGTATTGATTCCTAAATATTTGAATGTTATGCTGAGAGTTGTCATACAATATTGGCAATATGTTTGTTATCTACAATAACATAAATGTTTTAAACAATAAAATAGCAGATTTTAATGATGATATTATGCAAATTAATATGCTAATTAGCTAATTAATTAGTTTGGTGTTCCATTAACCCCACAACAGATCCACTTGAGGTTACCTCGTTGAAACTTCCTCCATAGCACATCCACACGGGAGTATCACTGGAGGTTGACTTGAGTGCTGGCTGGGTCTTGTCTAGTCAAAAATTAAGTTGGGGCTTCTGGCTGGTCAAACTTTTACTGTCGTCGTCGTCGTCGGGCACAGGCACAACAGGGAACCAGTTCCAAATTGCAATTGCCTTCAATGATGTCAGTGTAAGGAGTCTCATGTAAAACAAGCTGGTTTTCATGCCCCCTTCTGCTCCTGCTTGGTTTTGGCTTGAAGTATTTTGACCCATCTATAGCTAACCGGTTCATGATGATCTTCTGAAGAGTTCTTGTTCTGGTCTTGATTCTTCCCTCTTCAATTGTTTCCCAACTGAGCTGCTGTAACATCTCTGTAACACTCGATGTTCGATGAAAATCACCCATCACAAACCTTGCTGCCCTTCTCTGTACTTTCTCCAGGAGATCCTTATTCTTTACAGTGCCTGGATTCCAAGCAGCAGAAGCGTATTGAAGATGGGGTTTCACCATTGAGTTGTAAAGCTGCTCTTTGATCTTTTTGGTACAGTTGTGGAAATTCCTCATCAGGAAGTTGAGAACTCTAGTAGCCTTTCCGACTGCGTAGTGAGTCTGGACATAAGTTGTTCTGGATATGAATGCCTAAATATTGTGTGGAGGTGACTTCTTCCAGTGTAGTGCCTAGCATCTGGTAGGTTGGGTGACCAGGATCCTGTTTTCTGGAGATACGCATAACCTTGCACTTGCTGGTGTTAAATTTCAACCGTGTTCAAAATGGAACACGGTTGACTGACTTCAAATGGTTTAAATATTATGAAATTATATACTACAAATAACTAATTCATGGTAGATTTGGCTCCCTATTGATTTTTTTTTCATTTTTTTCTGTTATGTACCATAAGAAAGTGTATTTTTACGTGGTATTTTACCATATTTATAAAAAAAAACACGAAAACAAAATTATTGTTGTTATTCTTTTGTTTAGTCACAAAATATATGTTAAATAAAATATTCTGATGTCTTTTCAATGTAAATATAGCTATGAATGTAGGCTCCTTGCAAGTAATGCCCCTTGTTCCAATTACCCATCCCGGTGTTCCATTTACCCCAATTTGTAGGGGTAACTGGAACACCAAACCATGTATGTATTTGGACCGAGTACAAGAAACAAAGCATAAAATGGAAGTTTATCTGTTAAAACAAGTTGTAAAAACATTATTATCTACTTATTGAAACAAACAAAAATCATATATGGATACCCTCCCGACCACAGAAAGTGATTTATTGCTTAAGCGTTCCATTTACCCTAACGTTCACCAACTCGATGACAATAATAAGTTCCTTACCTGTTAACGTGAGAATTGTGACAAGTAATGGCGACCCTCTTCCTGAAACCAAGGACGCCATTGCCATGGTGTAGCGACGCTTTCAGCTAGGATATATAGCCGTGCGTGCGGGCTCCTTTTCTTACTTGATGATCTAATTTTCCTATTGTCCCTTGTGATAATTCCGTCATAAATCCATGTAATATTTTAATTTTTCTCTCATTCTGTATATTATGAAAGTTGTGTGTGTATGGGATGGACCCAAGGTATTGATCAGTCCAGTCATCGATGGTCCAATATATTCATCAAAAAAATCAATATCAAATAAAATCGATACCATCTCTTATAATGATACCTTTATTCAATAATAAAGTCATCTTTATACCAGCAGTTACAAGGTCAGTTTTGATAACATCTTAAAATAATGTGTTGTTTATATTGAATAATTACGGTGATGCCAACGTCGCACCTTAGGCACCCATTTGGGCTACTAAAAACCGTGCCGCTACTTGCCTTGTTATGTACCCACAAAATATTCCATAAAATTCATTAAAAATTATGTATTTTGTCATCAAATATTAATTTTCACCTATTTTGATTTTTATCTCCATTTGTTTGTACATGGAATATTCTAGAAGGCTAATGATTAAAGTGATCAAGAAATTCATATCTAGCAATATGGAGAAAGTTCTGGAGACATTTGTGCCAGTGTCTGATTGGTTTTTGTTGAAGTGATGGGCTATATTTTGAGTACTGTGTATAGACTAATGAGTCTTGATTGGCTTGTGGCGATTTCAGGCACTATTTTGGGAATTGATGTAATGCGCCATATATGGGATGGTTAAATGCTGTAATAATTTATTTTAATCTAGAATCATAAGAATATGGATATGAAATGATTAGCAGAAGCTGTATGATGTTCTAAGAGAGAACTCTATGAAATTTATGTTAGCTAGTATTGGTACAAAGTTACCATAATCATGATAATTGAAGTCTTCAAACTTCAGTTCGTGGTTCATGTGTTGGAGATAATAAAATACGCCAAAGGCAGTAGCAGTACAATAGTTCTTGATTCTCGACTCAAAGAAGCGGCAGACTGAAATATCTCCATCATCGAACTGTGGTATTTTGCCGGACTAGCATAGTCTGTCAAGTGGAGCAGAAAGCTTGCTCAGGAGATCTCCGAGAGAGGAGTTTACGGTCAACATAGAAGACCATTTGGAGAACAGTAGCATAACAGCTAGGATAGTGAAAATATAGTCATCAGGACTTTGGACTGAGATTGTGGTAAACCAGGGGTTTACCTTGGGTGGACAGGATCTCGGACATTACCGGATCTTGGATCAAGAACTGAGACCATCAAAGGAATCTCATCAGATCTTCAGCTAATCAAGATCACCAGGCTTAGATAAGTAATTGTAGTTAAAGACATCTGTGTAATATTGCTAAGTTTAATTATTGTATGATTCTGTATTGTTGATTGATTGACAGCCATATTGCACTAAATGAGTAAATAATAATTAAGTTGTTTTATACAATAAACAGTGTGTTTGTGTGTTTGCTGATGCGTGAACTCGGAAGCAGGTGATTTTGGCCTGGGTCATCTTAGTGACCATAACAAATTGGGGGCTCGTCCGGGAATCTGGGAAACACACTGTAAAAGAGACAGTTAATATTAATTTACTAAGTCTCACAGAAATAAAATAGTTCAATGCAGAAGAGTTTCTCAAAACTATAGATTGGGAGAAGTTTAATTTGGGAATTAAATTTGGGATTTGGGAAAGCCTGCTTTGTTGGAACTTGCCAAATATTTCAAGTTGAAAGTAAAGCATGGTACTAAAAGCAGGAGATTCTGTATTGTTGATTGATTGACAGCCATACTGCACTAATGAATAAATAATAATTAAGTTGTTGTATACAATAAACAGTGTGTTTGCTGATGCGTGAACTCGAAACAGGTGATTTTGGCCTGGGTCATCTAAGTGACCATAACAGCCTAAAATTGGTCTACTTGATGACTTATGAGTCTGCCAAAGTCGAAAACGCTTTCTTTGATTGTTTATACTAACCAAGAATTTCAGCTAATTCCATTGTTGGTCATTGTTGGTTAGATAACTCTTCTTAAGGGACAGTGGACAGACAAAAAAGTATGAAATCGAAGAGCGAAAACTACAAGTTGTAGTTTAAAAACAATTCAAGTCAAAAACTCATTGACTTAAGACACGTCTTATTTTGCTCTGAGCTTGTTGTCTTGTTTTGCTACTGAGTTCTATTTAAACTTGCCTTCAGTGTTTGACTTGCACTATTTTTAAACCGATACAACATGTAATTTTCGCTTTATATTTTGTTGTCTGTAGGACATGCGGCTCATAATTTGCGGATTAATGTTTGTTCAATTCATTTTAAGTTATAGGATCAAAGAGGCTGGCAATGTAAATTTACCATGCCATGAATGAGTTCAATTCGTTAGGGTAATAACAATTTATAGAATCAAAGAGGTTGGTAATGTAAGCTTACCGTGCCATGGGTATGCAGAATGAGTTCAACTCGTTATAGGATGTGCGCATATACGAACATAGTGAACACTTTCCGCCATGCACATGTACAGTCTGAGCCACATGAATAGAGAGTTCCTTTACCACACCTGTAAACACTGAGAGGAACTTATAGGCAAAGTATTAACAAATCTTGGATATAATTATCCTGATGTGCATAATTAATGATAATAATTATATTAAGCTATATAAATGGATAATCTGGTGTGTTCCAGGTATGTGTGGATGTGCATGAAAGGCTCCACTTATTTGGAAAATTGACAATTAATTAAAAGTCTAAAAATTTTGGATCAAATTTGAGATCCAATTGATGTTTCATGTTTTGAAATAAATAACAACATGAATGCTATATCACTACTAAATGTCAGCCCCAATTAATTTGGAAAATGGCCAAATAAGTAAAAGTCAACAAATTTGAGATCTATTTTGACATTTTAGATAAGCATTTCACATTTTACAAGGATTTATAAATTGACTGGACTCGGACCGGGCTCATAATTTGCGGATTAATGTTTGTTCAATTCATTTTAAGTTATAGGATCAAAGAGGCTGGCAATGTAAATTTACCATGCCATGAATGAGTTCAATTCGTTAGGGTAATAACAATTTATAGAATCAAAGAGGTTGGTAATGTAAGCTTACCGTGCCATGGGTATGCAGAATGAGTTCAACTCGTTATAGGATCAAAGAGGCTGATAAAGCCTATAAGTTTATCATGTCATGGGTCACCATGCAGAATGAGTTCAATTCGTTAGGTAATAGACTGATTTATAAGCTTACCGTACCATGGGCACCATGCAGAATGAGTCAACTTGTTAGATAATTGAATGATTTATAGGATCAAAGAGGCTCACGGTGATGTAAGTTTACCATGTCCTGGGTCACCATAGAATGAATTGACCTTTTCGGTCAATCCCATAAGCCTTTGCGAGTACATCTGTGAACTCGTCATTTGACGTCACGCCGGCTGCGGCGATGCGCACATCGTCTATCGAACATCTCGTCACTGCGAATTTCAAGTCGGCGTGACGTCACCATGTAGAATGGGTTCAATTCGTTAGGTAATAGACTGATTTATAGGATCAAAGAGGCTGTGCTTACCGTGCCATGGGTCAAGGAGCTTCAAGGTGCTAAATGAGTTCAATTCTTTAGAAGATATACTGATTTATACTAGAGCCATACGGAAAACTGACGAATTTTACGGAAGCGGAGGTAGAAAACAGAAAACAGGATTTCTAATTGGAAAATATATTCGAAATAATTGAAAAAAATGTGAATAAAATCAAAAGAAAAAAAATCATAAAATGTGTGTCTGTTGTTGTTTTCAATAAAATAAACAAGTTAGAAAAATCAATTAGCTACATATTCATACCAAAATAAATTCATTATTATGAATGAAAGTTGAGTTATGGGGATTTATATTTCCCCTATTTAATTTTGTTCTGTTTTCTTGAATTTGACGCTATTAGACATCCATGTAGAAAATTACCTGTAGAAAAAAGGTGATACCACAATTTGAGACCACTACCTACCTAGCAGTGTTCTATAGAGGGTCCATACTAACTACATATGGCAGACTTGTACCCGAGTCCAGCTTGTCCGAGTCCGAGCCGAGCCGAGTCCATTTGTATCCGAGTCCGAGCCAAGTCCGAGTCTTTTTGTGTCCGAGTCCGGACTCGAGTCCAAGTCCGGGCGTGCCGAGTCCGAGCCAAGTCCGAGTCCAACAAAAATAAGACCCAAGTCCGGACTCGAGTCCGGCTCGAGTCCGGACTCGGCGCAGTCCATGCCCGGAGGTGTGTGTGTGTGTGTGGGGGGGTCATTCAACTTTAATGTGACACTGGTATCTGCCTACTGGCATTGCATAGTAGGAGCCTATTTGTATAAAAATGGGTCATTGGTATAACAAAATGAAAAAGGGATAATTGGGTATAAAATTTTGAAAGAAGGGGGTCATTTGGTATAACATTTTTACAACAGATAGCAAGTGCCCTAAATTTTAGCCGGCCC
Organism: Amphiura filiformis; assembly: GCF_039555335.1. Lineage (NCBI taxonomy): Eukaryota > Metazoa > Echinodermata > Ophiuroidea > Amphilepidida > Amphiuridae > Amphiura > Amphiura filiformis. Next base: position 69,547,546 of record NC_092630.1, read on the forward strand.
AGGGCCATAAGCTTACATTGTGACAGCCTCCAGCCTGATGTACACACTTTATGCATGTATTACAATACTACATGTTGCATTCACCATGTTCACACTCTGACTGATACAGAAAATAAGCAGCAAACTGGAAAAACATTTCAAGAAATTGTCTTTTGAGGTGAATTTCAAGTTACCATGTTCATAGCTTTTGTTCATCATTTTAATATTCCCACCCTAATAAAGTGCACACATGAAGAACTACACTGATAATGTGACTGGTGTGAGCAGTGAACACTTTCCGCCATGCACATGTACAGTCTGAGCCACATGAATAGAGAGTTCCTTTACCACACCTGTAAACACTGAGAGGAACTTATAGGCAAAGTATTAACAAATCTTGGATATAATTATCCTGATGTGCATAATTAATGATAATAATTATATTAAGCTATATAAATGGATAATCTGGTGTGTTCCAGGGATGTGTGGATGTGCATGAAAGGCTCCACTTATTTGGAAAATTGACAATTAATTAAAAGTCTAAAAATTTTGGATCAAATTTGAGATCCAATTGATGTTTCATGTTTTGAAATAAATAACAACATGAATGCTATATCACTACTAAATGTCAGCCCCAATTAATTTGGAAAATGGCCAAATAAGTAAAGTCAACAAATTTGAGATCTATTTTGACATTTTAGATAAGCATTTCACATTTTACAAGGATTTATAAATTGACTGGACTCGGACCGGACTCGGCTTCGAGTCCGAGTCCTTGTGTCCGAGTCCGAGCCGAGCCGAGTCTTTTTGTGTCCGAGTCCGAGCCAAGTCCGAGTCCAACAAAAGTGGACTCGAGTCCGGACTCGAGTCCGAGTCCGGACTCGAACGATACATCACTGACATATGGTGTCAAACCTTGCATGTAGTGGGGGTGAACGAACTCCTTATTTAGGGCCCCTGTGTGATCTTGCTCCTGGACTATTAGTAATGTATCTTTATCAAACTTCAAAGATGCTAGCGATGTAAGTTTACCATGCCATGTCAATGTAAGTTTTACTCGGACTCATTTAACGATTTATGACGCTTTGTGACTTATCCAACAAAACGTTGCTTGGTAGACAAGCTTCTTGTGCATTCTGAGACACTTTATGAATTACACTCACATTTTTGCAATATAATATTGGTTTCGAGTGTAACATAAGTCTTCCCTTGTGTATGGTTATAATGCTAACTGAATGGTGCTGTAGAACGATGGCGTTATTGCAAAATTTAATTTGAAAACATTGGCGGCAGATTCAGCAAAATCTTTTCAGAAACGAACATAATTTTTATTATTCTGTTTTTCTAAGCAATCAAGATTTGAATTACTACACATCATCACAGTACATCACAACTTCCCAGTAAAACAATAATTGTTAAACTCGTGTCTAATAACAACCATATATATATTAAGAACGATATAAGAACTGACAGCCTAGTTACATTGGTCTTTACCTATATTATCAAGATGAACATTCTCAATAGGCTCATATTATGCATATTTTCACCAGTCGATGATCTTTTTCTGAATTCTCTTTATAGACCGAATAAAATGAATTTCCTCCTACTCTACTTTTTCCTTGTAAAGCATGAATACTTTGTGAATTGTGTTCGTTATGAACAATTCCAACTAAAAACGATGGTATTTACTCATTTTTTAGTGACGTTTCACTCTACACTAGTGGTTTCATCAGACTGGCAACTCATCACATCTGACTGCTTCCGTTTATAGGCAACAGGATGCACCGTGGAGGGCGTGATGACCCAGCAAACACAAAACGTTTTCGACATCATTCGCAAAAGGTTATAAAAGGTTGTCAGAAAACGTTTAAATGTCGGGTTATATAAAGGGTATATTAAGAGTATAAAACGTTTTCATAACCTTAAAAACATTTTTGATAATCTACTGCTCAGCAAACAAAAATGTTTTACAGAACACATTTAAATGTCGGGTTATATAAAGGGTATAAAAACGTTTTAATAACATTCCAAAAACATTCTTGAAAACTTGATACAAAACATTCCAAACAGAATGTTATTTTGGGATTGAAAAAATATTTTGCGAAAAATGTTTGCCTAAAATATTTTCAATAACGTTTTAAAAACGTTTTCACGACCTTTATATAACCCGACATTTAAATGTTATTAAAAGGTTTTGAAAAAAACATTCTAAGAACATTTTTGTGTTTGCTGGGTTCAAATATTTTAACATAATGTTATTTAAATATTGACAAAATATTTAGCAAACACGTTTGCAAAAAATAGTTTACAATAACATTTTTTGAAAACATTTAAAAATATTGTTGTAGTGTGTTTTCATACAAAACGTTTTAAAACGTTATCATGACCTTTATATAACCCGACATTTTAATGTTATTAAAACGTTTTTACCAAAACCAAAAGCCAAAATATAACTTTTTTAAAACGTTTTTAAAACGTTTTTGTGTTTGCTGGGGAGTTGGTCAAAGATGTTGTTGAGTGCGTACTTAGGCCTACTCGTCCTTGTTTAGGACATGATCCTTTTCGGCGGATTCAAATGGCTTCTTTCAGCCACCTGGTGGTCTTGTCGGCTTCACGATCAATACCTTTAGAGTCCTCACAATTGATGGAGTGATTTGTAGAGGCCGCGTGATCAGTAATGGCAGATTTGTGAATGTATGTGATAGAAGATTTGTGATTTGCTCGTGTAAGTGGTCTTGATTCAAATTTCTCCACCTCTTTTTGGCGCTCTTTGAGTCGGTTACCAAAGGGACGGCCCGTTTCACCAATGTAGGAACTGGAGAATGTCACCGCAGGGAATCTCATAAATGGCTTTCGCTTTTTGTTGAGGGAGAAGTTTATTCTTTGGATGAACGAGCATACTGCGCATGGTACGAATTGGCTTCAGGGCCGTAAAAAACCCGTGTTTTTTAAACACCTGGGAGATTCGCTCAGAAACGCCCTCTTATAGGGAACCACAACCATGCCTTTTGTTTTTTCACTGTTATCTTTTCGTTATGAGGAAAGTTTTGTCTTAGGAGTGGATCTGTCTTTTTTTACTTTCTTGATTGACCAATCCGGGTAACCGCACGTGGTCAACGCTTCGCGCATGTTGTCCTCCTCTTTTTGTCTTGCGGAATATCTAAAAGACACAGTCCTTACAGAAGACGAGATCCTTAATTCGCACGATGTGGTGGCGCTCTTTACCAGTACCCCTATCGATCTCACTCTTCATGTTCTTCGTGAATAAAAGCGAAGATAAAGACCTCAAAAATAGAACACTCCTCGCCACTAATGACATCCTAGAACTTACCAAAATTTGTCTTGCCACGGTTGACTACTTTAGCTACTCGGGTGATATTTACCGCCAACGGTTCGATATGGCTATGGGCAGTCTTCTCAGCCCCCTCGCGTGTAATATAAACATGGAGTGGATGGAACAGAAAGCTATTTCCACGGCCCCGGTAGCCTGCCGCCTGCATCTCTGAAAAAGATATGTAGATGACGTGTTGGAAATAGTACGCAAAATAGAAGTAGACAACCTAACAGAACACAGCGTCAAGTTTACTTACGAGCAAGAGCAAGAAGGTTCGATTCCCTTCCTCGACACCCTAATCACCAGAAAACCGGATGGATCAGTGAAACTCTGCATCTACCGAAAGAAAGCGCACACTGGCCAATATCTTCAGTTTTCCTCCCACCTCCTCTTCAGGGGCGTAGCCAGCTTTTTTTTTTTTTGGTCAGGGGGGGCAAAATAAAATTTTTGGGGCACAGACGAAAAAAATTACAGTTGCATCATACAATACATAGAGACAAAAGGCTTTATTGGGACGATGTGCGCGCGTAGCGCGCAAAAAATTAGTATTTGACACTATTTTCGCCCATTATCAGGATGGAAAGGGCTTAATCTTTGCAATATGCGCGCGAAGCGCGGAAAAATTGTATATTTTTGGGCTGAATTTCGGTAGAAAAGGGCTCCTTGCCCCTTTTCTTTTCCTTTGCCCTTCTGATTTTCCCTTTTATTTTTTGTCAGAGGGGCACTTTTTTCTTTCATATTTTGTCAGGGGGGCACTCTGCCCCCCTGCCCCCCCCGCTGGCTACGCTACTGCTCCTCTTACATTAGTTGTTAGAACGCTGCTAGACAGGAGTGACGCGTTAGTAACCGAGGAAGCGGACAGACAAAAAGAGGAGGGTAACATCCGCGAAGCGTTAACCACGTGCGGTTACCCGAATTAGTCAATCAAGAATCTGAGCGATTCTCCCGGTTTTTATTTTTAAACACGGGTTTTCTACAGCCATGAAGCCACTCCCAGGCCACTCCGTACCATCCGCAATATGCTCGTTCATCCAAAGGATAAACTTCTCCCTCAACAAAAAGCGGAAGCCATTTATAAGATCCCCTGCGGTAACTGCTACAGTTCCTACATTGGTGAAACGGGCCGTCCCTTTGGTATCCGACTCAAAGAGCACCAAAACAGGTGGAGAAATTTGAATCAAGACCTTTTACACGAGCAAAATGCAAATTTTCTGTCATAGAGTGACATCTGCCATCACTGATCACGTCGCCTCTACAAATCACTCCATCAATTGCACAATGTGATCAATTGGGAGGACTCTAAAGTTATTGATCGTGAAACCGACAAGACCACTTTAAGTGGCTCCTAGAAGCCATTTGGATCCGTAGAAAAGGACATGACACTCTAAACAAAGACGAGGGGGTCTACGCACTCAACAACATCTCTGACTAACTCATCACGCCCTCTGTGGTGCATCCTGTTGCCTATAAAAGGTCAGATGTGTTGAGTTGCCAGTCTGATGAAACCACTAGTGTAATGGTGAAACGTCACCAAAATGTAAGTAAATCACCATCGTTTTTAGTTGGAATTGTTCATAACGAACACAATTCACAGTTTAAATTAACATTCCTAATGAACTTGTTCATTATTATGAATACTAATTATAAATCCAAGAAGTTCTATAATTAACACCGGTAGTTACATTATGCTTTGTTGCCAATTTCGTTCATTTTGTACGCATCAGAAGCACATGCTTGACTCACAGAGTGTATCTGTGATTGCATTGTTTGATTGATGGTAACCGTCTTGACTTTTCTTAGGTTGAATGCCTCAAAGAAAGCTCTTCTGTACCTGGCATTAGTCAGACTGTAGATCAGCGGGTTAACCGCCGAATTGACTAACCAAGTTACGCGTCCAATCCACTGAAGTAAGGTGTAGACATCCCATGACAGGAATGTGTTTCCTCCAAACCGACTTATTAGAGTTTGTACGTTGATAATTTTATATGGCAGTAAACAAAGAAAGAATATGACCGTATTAGTAATAACCATTCGAAGTACTGCATTTCTGACATCGTTGCTTACGTTTGATTCGCCGATGTCCCGTCGGCTTACTTTAAGTACTATCAAAGTATACATGACAGTACTCACAAATAAAGCGATATAGAACTGGGCGGTATCGAATATGAAGATGGTCTTGCTGCAAAAAGTGCAATATTTCATGCACCAATACACGACAATAGGACCATCTCCGGCTGCAAAATCTTTTGGTAGGACGAAGCACCTTTGTCGAGTTGAGGTCGGTGAATTGGCAAAACCTGCCAATAGAAATGATAACAACCATGTCACAAAAACTAATGTTATAGCCCTTCGTTTTCCATTAAACATGCGGTGACGTAATGGATGGCAAATTGCAAAGTATCTTTCTATTGAAACAAGTGTTACTAAGAACACGGAGCAGTATGTAGTCATATAAGTGAAGTAGTATGGCAACATACAAGCCGCTGGATTCTTCCAAGGAAGGCCAGCGTTAATTGGCGAAATTGCCGCATACATCCAAAGATGTCTAACCGAAAAGATGATCAGGATACACGCATCCGCCACTGCAAGATTTCCTAGGTAAAAGTTAGTCACATTGCGCATTGAGCTTACGCGATAAATGACATATAAGAAGGCAAGGTTGTTAAATATGCCAAATAAGGAAACAAGCGGTATTCCTATGGTAATAAAGATGGTATCGCCTTTACTGTGTGTGACACCAAGGGCTTCTTCATGTGTCAGGTAGACGGTGTTATTTGCAGTGCAACTCTCAGCCATGATTGTCTCACGAGGTTAAATGTTAAAGTCTTGATTGAAGTGAATTGAAGTCTATTTTCGCCGAGTTTGGGGTTTTATATGACCATAATATTTGCTTATTTAATATTCAATGAATAAAAAAGATCAATAAATGGTCAGGAAGTTAATAACTATTCCACTTTTAGCTATATTTGAAACGTTGAAAAGACGACGATTTATAATCAACAATGCTTGTTTGTGTTGAAATTAAAATTTTAATTATGTACAGCATTTCACCAAAAAAGTGTACCTGCATGACAACACCTTATCAAAACAGATCGACCGATTTTATTAACTTTCGATGTAAAAGCGACGACCTTCCGGTGCAAATGTTGTTGCAAAAGCGACCTTGTTGTTTGGAGTGTTATTGTCGTTTGGTTTAATTAACATGGTTAATATTTTTCTGGTTTTATAATGAAAGACCTTCCAGTAGCAGCAGCTAAAACAGATTGGCGAACTCTCTCCTCCGTTTAGCTCTTGTGTGAAAATGTTAGTGTAGGGAATCAATCAATGTTTGATAGTGGAGTTTGTGCAACACGATCTAACCTCATGCCCGGGACCTCATGCAATATGTTTGCGTTGTTCCTACTGAATGGCGAGATGTAATGGGTACAAGTGATAAACAATTCTAAATACTATACTTTTGAAATGAGACTTGTATGAATAAATAACGTATAGAGGCGTGTCACCTTCAGGCCGGGCATTCAGGACAATAGAGAGATTGCGAAGAGGCGTTCACTGCTAACGCCATAACGGGTTCACTGCTTAAGGCCCTTCGAAGATCTCTTGATAGGGACATCAGAAAATCGTACTGGCAATATATCAGTAATGTTGTTGGAAATAGTTTGGAGGAAAATGACACTAAACCTTTCTGGCGCTTCATTTAGGAAAAAACCCAGTGGATTAGCCACTGGTAATGGGATCAAATAGCATCTACAGCAGAAGAGAAAGTAAATGTTCTGAATCGCCAATTCCAATTAGGTTTCACTGAGGAAAATCTGCAAAACATTCCAAAGATGGGAAAGTCAAATATTCCATCAATGCCCTGCATCAATGTCACCACTCCTGGTGTCAAGAAGCTTCTTGATGAGATCAAAGTCAACAAAGCTGCAGGCCCGGATGGCCTTCCTGCAATGGTCTTTAAGGAATGCTTCTCTGCAATCGCCCCCCGTCTTACAAAAACTTTTTCAGAAATCACTGGAAACTGGAGATCTCCCAAGAAACTGGCTTGAAGCAATGTGACGCCGTTGTTTAAAAAGGGTGACCGCTCATCTCGGTCGAATTATAGACCCGTTTCTCTGACTGCAATCGCTTGTAAGTTACTTGAACATATTGTGTTCCACCACGTTATGGCCCACTTAGAAAAGCATCAAGTTTTGACTGACCATCAGCATGGTTTTAGAAAGGGTCGTTCTTGTGAAACTCAATGAGCACTTACTGTTGAAGACTTGGCTAAGTCCCTTCCTAGGTCTTTGGTATAAAGCTTTTGACGTAGTGCCACATCAGCGATTGCTAAATAAGATCCATCACTATGGAATTAGAGGTCATCTTCACGAATGGCTATCATCCTTCTTGACCATGTTGACATCTAGATTTCAACGTGTTGTTCTTTATGGAAGTGCATCTGAACGCATCAAAGTAAATTCGGGCGTTCCGCAAGTCTCCTTTCACCCTTATTAAATCCACCACCAAGAAGGACAAATACAAATACTCCCTTATACTAGGGGTAGGTTAAACAGCCTTTTAAAAAGTGTGATGTTTCAAATTTCTTAGGGAACCAGTTATTTGATGCGGTATGATCTCTTGAGCAATTTGACACCTTTTTCATCCAAATCGGCCAAAAAATGAGAAGGTGCCGGCCAAAAATATATATTTGGATAGTGGGTCTGTTGGGGGTCTGAAAATCAATATTTTCATCAACAATCATTATTTTATGCCTAATTCTGTTAAAGTTGGTGTTGGTTTGCAGGTAATTGATGTCTAGAATTTCATTTTTGAGAGTTGCATAAAAATTAGAGTTGTCGTTTTCTTAAAATGACCGTTTTACGTCTAAATAAGGATGTGAGGGCGCTTTGCATAAAACATGCACACGTTCTTTTCACATGAAATTTTAATGATGTCAGTATGAAGATAATCACATGTGGCACATCCTCAAGAAATTTGGGCATTATATTTCTTTTCGTTTGACCGTGGCACCATTTTTCGTATTCTCAGGAAGCCTTCCATTGAAACGTACACATTTTAAAGTGCAGTGACCCCTGTACAGTTGAATGGCAGCGTTTTATGAAATATTCAAATGGCTGCCAAAATCAAACCGTACTATGTAAATTGCTCAAATATCTTGAGCAGGTACTACCTGTGATTATCTTATACATACACCATTGAAATTTCCGTTTTAAAGATCGTTTGCAAGTTAAATGCGAAGCGCCCTCACATCCTTATTTGGACGTAAAATGGCTATTTTAAGAAAACGACAACTCCCATTTTATGCAACTTTCAAAAATGTATCAGGCATATAATAATGATTGTTGATGAAAATATTGATTTTCAGACCCCCAACAGACCCCCTGTCCAAATAATTGTTTTGGCACCTTCTCTCATTTTTTGGCCGATTTGGCTAAAAAAAAGGTGTCAAAATGCTCAGGAGATCATACTGCATCAAATAAGCTGGTTCCCTAAGAAATTTAAAGCATCATCATTCTTTAACCCACCACTACTTATAGACGAATCCAAATACACGCATTCCTCCTACACCTGACTAGCAGCCTTTAGTTGGGTAGCCGTCGGCTACAATGACTCAAAATGTGAAATGATTCGGCCTTGGCGGAAATTTTAAACTGCATTCCATCACCCGTTTTACACCTTCCGCGAAAACACAGGTAGACAAAAAGAATAACACAATACAGTTCCTTCGACAAAACACACAGCATGGTCTATTCGTTGTTGAAGTGACATAATAATCGGATTAACTATACGCGGTATCTATGCATTGATGTACTTGCGAACAAAAGGACTATGTATATGAATAGATGCGACGGGATTACCTGCGGAATTATCTCAATTATATATATTATTAGCTATTATTCTATTAACCCTCCTCGTCCCATGATGCAGTCATGTCTACAGCAGAATTCATCTCGACCTTTGCAGGACTTAAACCCCATTAAAAGCTATTAAACCAAGATAACACTCATTGAAGCAGCTCAACTGATTAAATCAGATCTTCTCTGGTTGTGCACAAGTGTCTGTTTTCAATGTGCGACATCGCAATAAAGCTGATATTATAGCTTCAGTTGGGTAACCGATTATAAAGGAAACGAAAGGAAACAATGGTATGTGTAGCATTGTTCACGAAATGAGACAAAGACCTGCTTTTGTTAACCAGCATTCTTCAAAATGAGCAACATAATGATTGTTGACTTAACACGGTTTGGAAATAATTTCTTCATATTTTTGGTGTTATCTGTCGTTTACATATCCTTCCTAAAACACAAAAGTGCGACCCTCTCCAAACATCTAAATTAGCTAAAAATTTAGGACATGTTACAAAACTATATTTTCTAGAACCTATTTAGAATAGTTAAAATGTAGCTTTTACCGTTTTTTTGTGGCATCCTTCAGAAGTGAGCGGTCCGATACCAATATTTTCGGTCAAATCTCCATTCAATTAACACGGGGAGTTGGCTAGCTATGCCTTGCCCTCACTCATATTTTACAAAAGTGCGACCATTTCTGAACATCTAACCTAGCTGTAATTTTAGGTCATGTTAGAGAAATATATTTGCTAGAAGTTTTGGAGAATAAATAAAATATTGGCTGGTTATTTTTCACACAGTGATGTTAACTAGGCAAGTGCCCATTCTTCCAACGTACATCATTTTTAGCGGTCACGCGTCAATGGTGAGAGCACTGTGTATTGTGTATGGAAAACGGACAGTAACTGCAGTATGCTTGCATCTTCTCTAGGTGTTAGGCGGCTTTTATTTGCATAATCGGACGCTCAAAACACCAGGTTGGTGCTAGCGGCTACCCAAAGATGTCCGACCAAATCCTGACCATGACTTGGCTACTTGGATTCGTCTATACCAAGAATAACACCAGAATGGAATATTCTACCTGTTTGTACCAAAGAAGCGCCCTCACTTAAAATATTCAAAGGTCATCTCAAAGACATGAGCATAACTACGCTTGGTAGGGACTCCCATTACGACTAGCTGCTGCTGTGAATACGTCCCTCTGCGTTTTAGCCTATGGAGTCGGTTGCAGAGTAACTAACCAGAACCAGAACCCAGGGGCGGATTTAGGGGGGCGCAGCTGGCGCGCGCCCCCTCTATTTTTTGACTAGCAAAAGGCGCCGGCCTAACTTAAAAATACAAAATATGAAAGAAATTTTAAAAAATGAACAAATTCGGCCATGAACAGCAAACAATGGGCCAAAACCGTTGAGTTTTCGTCATCGACCAAAAGGCGCCCCCTCTATCAAAATTCCTGGAACCGCCCCTGGAACCATACGGTTTACGTATTACGACATTGTGCAGTGGAACGTCATTGTGCCGTTCGCATCCCAGCTAGTCTCCTATACAGCCAGTTTGTGTCCTACACAGCCAGTTTGTGTCTGTCCTAACCGCTCGTCGCTCCTATAGTATGTTCGTGACAGCCGCATACAGTCTGGACGGAGACCAGACTCAAAAACAACTGCAATAAGCTGCGACAAATAATTATATCTAACGATATACAGCCTGCCGGTTGCTAGGGCCATTCCCTACTGTTTCTTTTTTTAATTTTAAACGACAAGCGCCTATAATGACGGTTATAAGATGTCAACAAGACCAAGGACGATTTTTTAAAAATATCATATCTGGCTTAATTTTCAACGAATTTCTTCAATTTTTCAGATTAGATTTGGCTTCACATGGGTGTACAGTGGATTTCGCTGAACAGTAATTTTCGCAGGGTATACATCGGCTGTCAAGAACATTGCAACAGACTTATGATTATTTAAAAGCGTCATTATATATATTTTGCACAGTTTATGCTTGCATTTTCCTAGAGTTATATCATATATAATCAAATTGTCATTTAGGCAAAGAGTATTTTGATGGCATGAGTCAATAAAAACACAGACGTTAGAAACGCTGTGTTCGAATTGTGATTATCAATTCGGTGATATTTTTCTCTGCTGATTTCCGGTTCAAATGATTTATTTAGACGAAATCAACGCAACTTCCGTTGGTGACTACATTTTGTCAGCGTATCAATTTCATTTGATCCGTTGGTTCGGACGAGTTGCTTCGTTATCAGCCAACACCTGGTTTACAGCCTGACTAACGCTAGAATACAGACGAGCTTTCTTTGAGGCGTTCAACTTTAAAAGTAAGCCAAAAAATCAGTATTCAGTTGATGACAGTGAGTCGATAAAACAATTCAGAATTTGACCCCAATAAGCTTGAAAGTACCAATGCATTATAACAAGGCAGTGAGTGAGTGAATTAACTTAGAAACACGCACACTTTGTGATTATTATTTTGTCTGACTGCAATCAGACGGAAAGACTGTAAAACCCAGTGGCATTACATGAATACAAAAATCAGCATGATCGGTAAAAGTAGTGATACTAATGTACTTGTATAAAGTCACATGTTTTACGTACTACTCAAACGATTATTCCAAGAAAAAAATCCATGACCCGGATTTGAACCAGGGTCCCATATTAATCTAGCAACGTGCTAACTAACCGATCTATCAAGGAAGCCAGTGGTATCGGGGCGTATTAGTATACTATGGAAAACAGCTTCTCAGATGTTTCGCAGATCTGCAGATTTGATACTGAATCACACATTGCAAATATTTTCATGTATCTAGAGCTTGAAATCAGTAGGCAAGGGGCGGTCTACATGTCTCATTCTTAGGTACTTTGTCCTGAAGAAGTCAAAGCTACTCCTGACGAAAGCTTGGCAGATCTAAACTTGTCCGACGGCGAACCCGCTAAAATCTTACTTATTAAATTATTTCACTTCCGCAATTAAAGATGAAATTTTAATTTAAACCAACAAATAAGTTGGCAAACCCAAACAAAAGGGTAAGCATTGCCTTAAACAATGTATAGAAATTAAAAGTAACAGTCTCTGGTGTAGTAATATCAGGTCCTTTGTTTTGAAAAGAAACAATTATTTCAACAGCAAGACGTTTTTTATTTTGGAAGCTACTATTTTTTCCAAGTCTTATATTAGAATGACGTTTTTACATAACTGTCTATGTGGAATGACAATAATCATGAAACGAAAAAAATGTCTTCATTAAAACTTTTCAAATTAAAAAGGAAAAACATACAATGAATGTTTTATAGTATTTGAATTTTCTCTAAATAATAACAATTTCGACGTGTTTGCACAATATGACCATATAAATCCAATCATGTAAGTGCAGCTACCGTTACTGGAAACTTAACATATAATATTCAACAACCCCATAGAGGTAACCAGGCAAGTCTGATTTGTGGAGAAAAACCTAAAAACTTGAGAAGTATGGCCGATGGTTGTGAAATGGATAACACTTTCAATTTAACCTACGAAGAAACAATGCATAACTCCTACAGTCGAGGCGATAGGATCTTTGTAACCATTGGAATACCAAGTGTCGCATTCTTTGGGCTATTAAATAATTTCGCTTTCTTGTTCGTTCTTCTTCGTGTTAAAACGATGCGTACTTTAACAAATTTTTACTTAGGAAATCTTGCTGTAGCGGACTCATGTTATCTTATAATTATGACGATAAGACATCTGTGGAAGTACATTGTTCTTTCACCCATTAGAAAAGGTTCGCCATGGAAGAACCCAGTTGGATGCTTTCTGCCAACTTATGTCACATATGCGGTTTACTTTTGCTCTGTGTTCTTGGTAACTCTTATTGCAGCTGAGAGATACTTTGCGATATGTCACACATTACGACACCGCGCTTTAAATACAAAGTCAAGAGCTGTTGCACTGATCATTATAGCATGGATTCTGTCCTTTGGATTGGCGGGTTTCAGAAATACACCAAGTTTAACAGAGCAACGTTGTTATGTATTACCAGATGAGTTACCTCGGAAAGGTCTTATTGTAGCTTATCAGTGTACCTCATATGTAGATTGTGTAGATATACAGTATATTGCATAGATTTTGCACAGTTTATCATTGCATTTTCCTTGAGTTCTATCATGTATATTCAAATTGTAATTCGGTCAGGAAAAGAGATATTGGTAGCATGAGTACCAATAACAACACAGACGTCAGAATTACTGTACAGGGTGTATCAAAATGATTGGTACCCATCAATTTTGATGTTTATTGAAAGGCCTGACTCTTCCAAATACAACACTGGATGCCCTTGAAATGTCCAGAATGTATAATTTATGACTTGTTTTAAAATTAATCTGCAAATTATATGGATCTTATGTTGAATTTTAATGTGTCAGGCTCATCCATTATCAATGAAAACTGATGGGTACCAATCATTTTGATACAGCTTGTAGTGCGAATGGTGATCATCAATTCTATGATATTCTTTCTATGTTCCTCTCCTTATCAAATTATTAATTTGGAGTCTCTCTACGTTACATTTGGGGTGACTACATCTTGTCGGTTGATCTATTTCATTCGATCAGTTGGATTGGACGAGTTACTTCGTTAGTCAACGGCGCTAATAACCCAGTCGTGTATAGCTTGACTAACTCTAGGTATAGACATATGCGTTCTTTGAGGAAAACATTGCCAACCACAAATCTCAGTCAAAGTTGACTACGGTGAGTCAATTTACAACTCCCAATTTGACTCAAACAAAGGTTCTGATGCATTGTAACAGCCAAGGAACGAATTACCTAAGCAACATACAAACTCGATATCTTATTCAGTGTGATTAAAAAAAAGTATAGCTTCTTTAAAATAAAGTGAGTTTGTAAAGAAGTAGATAAAAACAATGTAATATTGTGTGATTTACGTTAGCTTAGAGAATGCTATAGTCGATGATGAACGCATTCAGTTGAACTCGACATTATAAAATTGCTTATCACAAGTAAAGTAAAGTGATAATAAATTGCCATGAAGCGATTACGTTTCCGTCAGTCACACATGGCTAGTTTGGTGTGAATTGGAAAACAGGCTGTGCAGTAGCACTTTGTCTACTTCGATATAAATACATTCGTAAACAAATCTTTTACTGCATGGTAATGAACAAAACTAGATTTCTTGTTTTGCAATAGTAGTTCTATTTAGGGTAAGAAATTTGCTAATGTTTTTATACGTGACTCTATCGAGTTCTATCACAAAAGTGCGGAGGCGAATTAGCCGAAACTAGTGGTGCAACTATCCTGAAAGTTCTACCACATCCCTGGGAAAGCCTACAATACAGACAAGACAAACATACACATCCCATATCCGTCCAAACTGCTGTGAAAACTATTAAAATCTCGTTAACCTTTCCAATACATAAAATTATCGGATGTTGTGTCTGTTGTACTTTAAAGTGTTTTCCCACTTTATATGATCATCACAGTTGCGCAAACAAACTATGGTATGCTAGGTTGTAATAGTTGACTGAGAATGTTTTTCATTATTTGATTTTAAAGACGTTTTAACCTAATTGTCTGATAACTTACTCATTACAAGTATAATGGTATCAGGGCTGTATCTGATCTTTTCTGATATTAGACAGTGGCTACTTTTTGGCTATTGTGTGCTCTCAGTTCCCCGATGAATGAACCCACCCACCCACTCCGGACTATGACCTCACAGCATGTGTAGTAACGCTATTACGCGTATACCCAGGGCCTCACACGTGCTTTTAGACCAATCGGATAGTAGACCAATTGGTTAGTAGACTAAATGCTTGTTAGACCAAATTATTTGTAGACCAATTGGGTACTACCCCAAATTGCTATTAGACTTAACGGTTATAGACCAGATGGGTATTAGACCAAATGGTTATTGGGCCCAACGGTTATAGGTTTATTGATTATTAGACTAAATGTTTTTGGGTCTAAATGGTTATTGGGCGAAATGGTTATTGGACCAAATGATTATTGGACGTAGTGGATACACATGTAGACCTCATGGGTATATAGCAAATATGTGGACCAAATGGGTATTAGACGAAATAGTATTAGACCAAATGTCAAATCCCCGCTGGATATAGCGCTGAAGAAGTCGAGTTTTGCCAATGCTAAGAAGAACAGCGTGTACTGACCTCAAACGTCTCTTGTTGTCTGCCTGTAGTATACGTTTTTTTATAAATACCAAAAATAACGAAATATATTCAAGGACTTGATTACACAATATACGTCTAGCCCTTTTCTATTCACAGATTATCCATTGTATTCCTTTTGTTTAAGGTTCGTTGCCTCGACCATTACCTAGAGTAATGGAGGTAGCTAGCTGCCCAGAGACCATTATCAACACAATAGCTCAAGATAACGGTCTCGGGCAGCGAGCTAAACAAAAGGAACACCATGGACATTCTAGAAACACTATGGAAAGGATCACAACATGCATTTACAGCTCGATTTAAATGCAAATGTTACATGACAAGAGAAAATTATAGAGGGCTCCTGCAGTCCGTACAACAGTAATTCATATAACACCACTGATGTTCAGTTAAATGTATGCAAATTAATTTTAATTAGCATAACGAAATAAATATTCATAAATAAAAAGTAACCGTTTCGTTGAATGTATACTCAGTACATGTATATAAACTTGCCATTGGTTTTTTAGAAGGGAATCTGTCTTTATCCTTGCCCAACCCAAAAACGCTCAAAGGTCCATGCGAATTAGCTACTAGGCAAGAACCCCCGGGATACTACCCGACCAGGGGAGCTTCGCAAACTAACTGGCGGTACTCATTACAAGTCAAGAGGCTGGGGGGTGCAAAGCCTTACTGTGACCTACCCGTAATGGGGAGCACCATTGGACACAACGTTACTAGGTTTTTCAAATATCTGCTTATACTCACATTTTTCTAAGATATAAATGTCATGGTGTTGAAATAGATCGTAGTCCAAACGTTGATAACTGTATACAATTTGCATTATTCATTAATCATTTGAATAACAATGGTCACGGGGTGAATACACTCCAGCGGTTTAACTATGCAAGTGAATAACCTACCAAACCACTTCAAATACTGAGATATCAATTGAGATCAATTCTGTATTGATTTGATTAAATCACTTGCATTTGTCATTAAATAGACTCGTAGACGCGCACGCAGGAATGGGAAGAATATTACACTATCTCGGGTGTTTTTATTTTGGGAAAAACAAACAACTTGAAAAAAATAATACATCAGTTTTTTCCATTTTGTCTTTTGGAAAATGAATACACCATTACAACAAATTCGTTTATTTTGGCTCGTCGTATATGTAAGATAAACGGTTCAAAACAGACCATTACCATAGATAATCGGTGTCTTGTTGAGGTATGGTTCGCATGTTAGTCACCCGGAAGGCTCAACCCCTATGGGGTCTCACCTTCCGAGCGACTAACATGCTCACCATACCTCAACAAGACACCAATTATCTATGGTAATGGTCTGCTTCACCCTTTATCTACTACATAATAAATACACCAGCGAAATTGTGTGCTCAGGTGTATCGAGGTGGAAACCGTGCATAGATGCGTTTATAAGCGAATCGTTTTGTAGCCAAACATTTCCATATGAACTAGTGAGGAATAGCCCGATTGTAAACAAGATATCATCACAGCATCACCATCTGCTGAAGACGCTAGTCGAACTAGTGAAAACGTTCCAGATGAGCGAAACTAGTGTAGTGTTGAAGTTAAACTCTATTCATTTTATCTACCACTACGTATGAATATCCACTCGTATTTTGAAAAAAAAAATGTTTTAGAAAGACATGACAATGTTTTATACCCTTTATATAACCGATATTTAAACGTTTTCTGGCAACCTTTTCTTATCTTTTGCAAATGATGTTTGGTGGGTAGCTATACAATTAAATTATTATTCAAAACCAAAATTGGCGCAATTTGCTTAAGGCGTGGCGAACTTGAAGTACAGGTATCTGGAGAAGAGAAGCAACGAGTTACCCCAAATCACAGCGACAGGTAGTGACTGGGCCGCCGAGTGCTAATATATATTTACTATGGAAGGTTCGTGTTTGTTTTAAATTTTGGGGCGTTTTTCCAAAATTTGATATTTTTGGTGATATTTCAAAAAAGCGACATGCCAAAGACAAATCTTTTTGCACATACTTATTGCTAATGCAACTCTTTTCTGCATACCTACGTTACAATTCGTTTTGGTGATTTAGTAATATTATAAATGTTGGCGTTTTCGATGCAATTTTAGGCTTACCGTGATTTAACGTTGATATCTGGTCTTGCTCCTTTTATAATTTTACTTTGATCGTCGGCTTTTGTAAATAACAGAATGTAGATTGGCTCTGAATAAGTATCGTAGTCCTCTCGGTGGACTTGTTTGAAACCGTGCGTCTATCACTTTTCTTATGCTGCTTTATTTTTCTAGCGTAGGGCCTAGAAAAACTAATTTATAATTTCTTTTATTTATTTATTTATTTATTTATTTATTTATTTATTTATTTATTTATTTATTTATTTATTTATTTTTCGATTGATTATTTGATGATTCAGTGAGCAGATTTATCGATTGCTACTTTAGTTGTGGGACTTCTATTTGATTTTGAATGACATCGTACATAAGTATTGATTTTTTCTGTTAAGCATTATCAAGAATTAATAGCACAGGTTTTAGTGCAGATAGGAAGTTGGCTTAATCATAATGGTACTACCCGTTGATTCAGAACCGAAAGGTGCCTGGTTCGATTCCCACCTATGCCTAATTTTTCTAAAGACTTGGAAAATTACTGCAGTAATTTTTTTTGGCGCGCTATCTCAGTTATTCATTTTCTGATGGCTGTGCCTCTTACAGAATCTAAACCACGGTTCGCTCTTTACACCTATCTTAAGGGAGGGGTAATGGGCGTGAACCCGGTTTGGATTCCAGAGGGGGTGTGCCTGTAAAGAGACACAGCCATCAGAAAAGGACCAGCTCAGATCGCGCGCCAAAAAAGTTTGCATTTCAGAAATAGCATTTTTTTCTCAGCCTTGAAAAAGACAGAACTGGGAATTGAACCTGGGACCTCCATGTTGTAAAACTCAGTGCATACCACTGAGCCACGTAACTATTAGCTGCGAGAAGTTTGATAGTAATCCTTGATATTGCTGAATAGAATAAATCAATACTTATAGCCCTATTTATCTAATGTACGATGCAATTCAAAATTAATAGACGTTCCATGGGGCCTATAAACTAGGAATATGTGTGAAATGACTATCAATCGATCAATCAATCAAGTAATAATTCTATTATTCTATTATTTATAATTTTCTACTATACACGCCTGTGTAAGGACCTGTGCTTTTAATATCCGCGTCTAATCAATAATGGGTCTTTCACCATGTTCACTCAATAGTTAAACTATCCCTGCAGGATTATCTACTGACCATGTGCCAAAGTGGATGATTTAACAGTACCCAAACAAATGTACATATCTAGGTCATTGCAGGGCATTATACAAAGAATGGTCAAAGGTCAACCTTTCCAAAGAAGTAGAGTATAGAAGTAGGCGCAAGCTTTCGTGCGGGAAACATAAATACATACTCGCCAGTCGTGGCCTTTTTATGAGATTTGATACGGCGCCGAAGACTAGAGCTATTCTATAATATAGTCCGAAACCCTTTTTCCAGACGAACATTTGTGTGTTGTTACAAGGAATACAAAGCAATTTTATCATCAAGTGACCCACATAGAGGAATACGACATCTATCGTGAGCCAATCTGCATTCTGTTGCCTGCAAAAGCCGACGATCAGGTAAAAATTATAAAAGGAGCATGACCAGATATTTTTCTTAATTTCATGATAAGCTTAAATTGCATTGAAAACGCCAAATTGCAGTCACAAAATATATAATATTCGTAAATCACCAAAGCGAATGTGGAAAAGAACTGCAATAACAATAACAAACTATGTGCCCAAAGAGTTGTCTTTGGCATGTCGCTTTTTTTTTAAATCACCAAAAATATCAAATTTTGGAAAAACGCCCCAAAATTTTAAACAAACACGAACCTTCCAAAATAAATATATATTAGCACTCGGCGGCCCAGTCACTACCTGCCGCTGTGAATTGGGGTAACTCGTTGCTTCCCCTCTCCAGATATCTGTACTTCAAGTTCGCCCATACCCACGCCTTAAGAAAATGAAATTAAAACCGAATGACTAGCCCCCTGATTAATCAGTGTTGATTAAAACTTAATGTCAAGTTCAGTCTTTCTAAACGGACAGTGTTATTACATGTAATTCATGGCCTCGTCTCCTGCGCTATCACATACAATATTAGGCTATACAAACAACAATAGAGATATTTTTAAAACTAAATATATATTTGTCCAAATGTAATATATACATGTATCTTGCATTCATTGCATGACGCATCAAAACAATAATTTGGATTATTGTGCCTAGCTCTTGATTTTAATTATTTAACCTCCCGTGATTATTTTTTCTGTAGATTGTTTTTGCTCAGCTCATGAACGTCGTATATTAATGTGAACTGGGTTGTGATAGTTCATTATGCATTATGCTTTATTCCATGAATTATTTCAGCTACAAACAAGTCATTTTTGTTTGGTGTTCAAATAAATAATCGTTCAGGTTATACTAAGGGATGAAATCAAAACTCGACCGGTGGTCAACCACTGGTTCCGGGCGGTTCCATCCGGTTTCCATTGTTTAGAACAATAGCAACCGGACGGAACCGTCCTGAACCGGTGGTTGACTACCGGTCGAGTTTTCATTTCGTCCCTAATTAATCTTTGTCAATTTAAATATTAATTACATTGATATATCTAATTAATCGTGGCTATAACTGAACCAGCCAGTCGGTCAGCCAGCTCCTCGGACAATGGTTGAAAAGTTATGATATGGAATTGTACGATCGAGTCTTCCAGTGCAAAAGACCAAGTGCACAAAGCCAAATTACGAATTAATCATACATTTTGAGGACATTGTGGCTATAGTAAAATAGTTTCGCAATATTTGTTTCAGCTCAAGAGAATCTAAAACTCACTGGCATATATATGCTGAATATTGTGAAAATCTGATTAAATGATACCAAGAACTTTCTGGTTCTGCTCATCTGCATTTTGTCTGCCTTTATATAAATATGGAATTACGTAAACATGGTAAATAACACAATTTCAAGACAGAAATTGCATTCTGTTTACCACGATTGCATTATTTCATATCAAAATATCGGAAACTGATTAAATATTAACAAATAGTGTGTCCTGTAGATAATCGGTATATTCTCCATCAATCATGCCATAGCCGTTGTTACTTGCAAACCAACACGTCTGAATCGCTCCTGTAAGTAGTACATCCCGACTGGCATGCAGAACCTTTACGGTACGGTCATTAACGCGGAGGATGGCAGTTTTGTCCTGGTTGGTGTCCACGCGAATGCTCTCACGATACAGATGTACTTTTTTGCGTTGAAATTGTCCTGCAAAGATTTCAGAATAACATTGAAAAGCAAAGTTAATAAAGTGAGCTTCATCTGATAAATTGTACAGAAAAAAACTATAAAATAAAGATGTTATAACCATTTTAATGAAAATATGATAAAGAACAATACAGATTCCTATCGAACTATTTAGAAAAACAAGGAATGATATCAGCATATGAAGTCACAAACTTGAACTGGGTCAATTTCAGAATGTAGCCGTCAAATAAAAAGCTTGATTTTGCACATTAGGCTGACGATCCTGGCAAGGGTCTAGTAGACCGCAGTGGCGTAACTAGAAGGCAACCAATGGAAGATACTCGATTTGGCGCATGCTTCCGTGTACAAACGGTCAACTCATTTAGGGCCTGGGGTAAGCGAAGGGGGCATGGGTTCCAATCGGGAGAGCCGCTGGTTACGCCATATCGTGTCCACTTCATGGAGGATCGCTTGTCCAGTAAGCTTCCAGTAATTACGAAAATATCTCGTATTTATACAAAAAGAGAAACTATGTGTATTAGTTTAAGGAGATGCAATAGAAATACACCTGTACAACTGCAGGGAAACTTAATACCATTATCATTATCATATATTATCGAGTGCTTGCAGTCATATCTAAACTTCTCATTGTATTATGTGTGAGTCAATGGTATCAAACATTTGTGAAATGCCAAATCAGACTAGTTTACTACGATAACGGTGCCTCGGTTTGACACCATTATAATGCACATCAAATACAGTGATCCTTCCAAAAAGTGAATTCCAAAACTGTCTCCACTCTTTAGACCTGATCCAAAGCCGCAGAAAAGTAAATAGCTTAATATATTCAAATTTTGTCATTTTTTAGTCAAAATACATATTTGTTCAAATTAAATCGCATTGAGTTGTTATTGCACACCACAAATTTCAAAATGTACACAGATTGTTTCTGATAAGCCTACTTACCGATCATACCGTGCACTTGCTGTGAAAATCCGTCCCCTTTCTCCACATACAAGCCAAGATAGTCCGATTTACCCGAATGGTGGGCATTAATAGCATGCAGCATTACAATCAGCTCTATATCCTCTTTCATTTTCACATACAGATATTTTCCTTCTCTGATATCAATCGAAAAATTCCCATTTACAATGCTCCAGTCTGATGTCCATGGTACGGCCAGGTTGTTGATAGTTACGCTTGAGGAAGTGACCAAAATACTACGACTTGGGGTAGTTATAGCCATCTGATCAAATATAGTACGTTTGGCGAGGTCAGAGGTCGCGACCTGGTGTCGCTTAAGAAGCTCAGGATGAGGAGTTGCACTTTGCACTCTAGCATTGATGTTTAGACCTTCAAAGACAAAAAAGAAAGAATTTATACTTGTCCTGAAGTCAAGTTGCTTGCAATAATTTTAGAATACCGAAAATAGTAGCTATTGGCAAAGGCAAATCTCGTAAAAATTCGAGTCTGTAATTTGGTCAAAATAGCAATTTAGATGCCTGAAGCAGCTTGTACTTGTACCTTCATAGTGATACTGTATATTGCACTAAAATTTACCACAATTACCGCTATTCACAATACGATGCGCCGCCAGCGTTTACTCTTGGCAGTCCAGCTTTTGACCTCCAGGGTCGACATAGCCGTTCTAGCCACCAATCGGACAAACAATAACTTCACATTAATATCTTTCCATGTTCCTATCATACCGAGGATCTTCTTTGTTATCAATAAGTGAATTAATTCAGTACAATATTTTATAC
Source organism: Amphiura filiformis (assembly GCF_039555335.1). Lineage (NCBI taxonomy): Eukaryota > Metazoa > Echinodermata > Ophiuroidea > Amphilepidida > Amphiuridae > Amphiura > Amphiura filiformis. The sequence goes on from NC_092630.1 coordinate 69,569,994, forward strand.
ACATGAATGGATGTCCATAGAATACAATGTTGTTGCATTTTGAATATTTTAAGTGTCGTCTGCAATCGCCATCATGATTAGTATAAATACAAATGCGACGAGCGATACATGGTAAAAAAAAAGTCAAATTCAAAGATGACGCATCATAATCACACAGCGATCTAGTGTAAATTCAGCTTCCTAAACATCGCATGCATGGTACCAATCACTGTCCGAAATATCAGATTGAAATACATAGCCGGACAGACAGACAGAGCTTCCTGTTGATGTTGATTCCTGCATCAAATTAAACAAAATCAAATCTTATCTATACAGCAATAGGATGAAGAAACCAGTTTATATCAGTATTTACCTAGTTCAGGATCCTTAATAAGACTGTAGATGTGTCCAGGTTTTCCCATGATATTGAAACATAAGCTGATGTTTCCATTAGGTGGGTGGAGTACAAAATGCGGATCACTATCGACGCTTAAAATCGGTGGCATCGGTGGCAAAGGTGGTGACAAACCCATGTGGTGTGTAGAGCCTAAATAATGACTCCGTCCGAGTCCTGGACCCTGGGGTCCTTGATATCCTCGATGCGTAATGGCTGCCGGAATTCGCATCAAATTTGAAACTGGACTAGATCTTTCGAAGCTTTCATCCCTTGGCGTGGGTTTCTCCCCAGTTGTAGCATTGGTGCCATCCGGTTTAACAACCACTAAGGATGTCAGAGGTGTGACGAAGTGATATTTTAAAGACAGCTCAAGAGCTCTGCTTTTAAATTGTTCTTTGTCTTCACTATTATCTGATATAAGTCGTTTTCTGAGCAGTTCTTTAATGGTGAGATATGCCCATAGTCGCTGTGTGAAATTCCCAACGATGTGATGACTTAGCATGGTAGTTTCTGTAAGCTATTAAAAAGAATAACAATAATTTTAAAGAAAACAGAAACTATTATTTTGTCAATCTAGCCATTATGTTTTCTACATACTATATCTGGCTAATTTACATCTAGCTGTATCAGTCTCGTACAAAATGAACTTAATGGAACAGTTGTAACATAAAATCCTCCATTATGATCATTGTTGCACGATCTGATCTACTCAGCAAGTCGGAATAAATTTTTTCCTTTCATTTCTTTGTGTGTGTGTGCAACACTACCCAACATTTGCAGTTTAATATGTTTTTCGAGCATTTGTTGGTAGAAGCTAAAATCCGTGAGGTACAGGGGCCGCTCTGCTCTTGTGCACCTCTTCAGTGGCCATAAGCGGGCCCCTGTGTTAATTTTATAGTTCAGTAGGGGAAACGCGGCATCTGCGCCTCCTCACTCATGAAATCCTGTGGACGACACTGCTATAGAACAACACGGAAACAGTCACAGGAATGGAGATCATGTTTATAGTCTGTATGACATGAAAACTGCGACTTGAGAAAAGTGACCTGAAGTGTCACAATTTAATATTGCTCACACCAGTAAACACATGTAATCTTGTCATTGGCATGATTGGGAGTCAGGTGTCTTTTTTCTGAAGTTTTAAAGAAATATTTACAAGTAAACAACAAAGGAGATACTGCATTTTTAATTTTTAATTAGAAGATAACAGACGAGATTCGATCTGCTGGTATATGTAAATCTTTAAGTTTTCCAATTATATACAAGCATATGCTTTTTAAAACATACCTGCACATTTCCCTTAACAAGTGTCCCTAAAACACCATCTTCTGTTGTCGTCATAATAACCTCAGCTGTGACTTCGTTGATGCCATTTGCAAGTTTTCCAGCGACTACTATTTCCGATCCCTTAAAATAAGTAGGGAAATCAGTCTGTGTAATAATATTGTTATCAATAACATCAGATGGGTAGTTGAATTCAATATTAAGAAGCAATGGCGTGGCAACATCATCAAAAAAGCCGGCTAGCTGAAGACTGGAATCGGAATCCACATAGATCTTCCGATAAACTCCTCGGTTCTGACCAGCTAGTTTCTCCAAAAATGTGTCGTCCACGTTGCTTCCAAATCCCAAAGTGAAAAGAGTGTATCGCCCCTTAATGGCTTCTTTGGATTTTTCTTTAATAAGTTCTGAATTCTGAATTTTTCCCGATGTGGGCTGTCCATCGGAGAGTATAATGATCATAGACAGTGACTTCTCCACGTATGCATTGTTGGTCGAATTATGGAAAGTATCAAGCAGAGATACGCCGTGTTGCAGACCGCCGTAAAAATTGGTACCTGAAATGGTAAAAATACTTAAATAAACATTTTGTCAGATTGATGATAATTTAAGATGATGAATTCATAACCAATATTGAAAAGCTGGATAAAAGAGTCAATTATAAAAAAAAATAGCCAATTAGACGACTAGGTGCAAAACATTACAAAACGATTACTGGTAGCCTACGTGTCCTTACAGAAAGTGTCGGTATAGAAGTTGTTCAACAGTTGTCCAAAAATTGTGTGTATGAAAAGATGTGTGTAATCAAAATTTGCTGCAGCTAAGCTTTTGTTTTAACAATTTCATTGAGAAGTGTTTCACGAAAATGTATCCCACAAGTCTATGTGGAGTACTTACAGATGTCAAAACAGTTGTCCATCGCCGCTGATATGTGTAAATTCTATATGGTAGAGATTTAGGGCCAGGCTCCCGGAGATTGTGAAAAATCACGAACACACGAACTCGGAGCGGTAATCCTGAGTTCTTGCGTTTCTGAATTCGGCACTTTGAAAATAAAGAAATAGTTAAGGTATCACAAGTCATCTCGGGCATGATTATCCGAGTTCTGTTGTTCATGATTTCACAAACCCAACAGCCTGGCCCTGGATCTCTTTCGTAAAATACCGCTTATAAATTTGATTGAGAAGGTCTTGTGTTTTAACCTATAACTTTTGTGAAAAATCACGAACTTACGAACCCGAGTTCTTGTGTCATCTCGGGCATGATTACTGTTGTTCATGATTTTACAAACCCATCAGCTTGGCCCTAAATCTCTTTCGTAAAATACCGCTTATAAACTGACACTGCCATCGCTCCCTTTCTTAATTTTAAAACGACGTCAATTAACAGTTGTATTTCACGTTATCTACTTGCAGAATCCATCATTATTATCGTTACAACAAAACAGATTATTATACATACAAGTACAATAAAGACAATATAGGCCTAATGTTAAAGACTATTTTAAGATTTTGCATCACGATAAAGACCTTCCAATTATTTGAATTAATGTGAATGCCATAAAACATGGATTTAAACGGTAAATCAGTTCGTAACTCAATAACATTGTTCTCATTTTGCTTGATTGGGCAACAATTTAATGTGACATTACTAACCGCCATATGCTTCCAAACCAGAGACAAAATTTGTTGCCTGTTTTATCGTATCTGGGGTCACTGGCACCATTTTCTCCGATTGCCATGTTGTGACATCTGAACTGAAAGTAACAATGTTGAAGGTATCATCTTCTCTCAACTGATCTAAAATAGTCCGCATGGCTTTTCTTGTTTGTTGTATTTTGGTTCCACTCATTGAACCACTGACATCAATGACGAAGACGACATGTTTCATTGCGGGGGGAAAACCTTCGGGCGAAAAGTGATGAACAAAGTAACCATTCACTACCTGAAAGCAAATATTACAATAATAAACTTAAATCATACATCAAACTCGTTAGACACCAAACGCGGAGGCACGGACAAGCAAGCTCACCCAAGTTGTGAAAATTTAAAAGTCCTGTCAAGTATGTGATTTTTTTTCTAAGCAAAGGGTGTTCATTGTTAGAAAAACATCATAATTTGCATATTCTTGACTGGTAAAAGCAGCAAAATTCTGTACTGTAAAATTTTGCAAAAAAATGTTAATGTGAATATGAAGTTCAAAATTCAAAATATAAACACCAGAAATTTTCATATTTTATAAAGTGTAACTTTGTCAGCATTGTTTGATAACCAATTTTACGATTAAAAGCATCATTCCGCAATGCAAAAGTATTTTATTGGCGCTAGAATGCCAAGACCAAAAATGTAACGTCGCGGTGGCAAAACTAAAGACAAAATAACATAATACAACGTTTTCTCTAAATAAATAATTACTTCAATTTTCCCGCCACTTATCGGATGAACGACGTCATACTTGATTACAAAATCTCCGACAATTCCATGTTCTGACTGAGCAAGTTGTTCTTCCTTTGATGGCTGGAACTGTATGTGAGCTTTCTGCGAAGACGTAATAGACGCTTGTTGCTCTTGTTTGAGTTCATTCCCTTCTTTTTCAAGCCAGTATGTGACTTCTTTTAATCCTTGAGGTTCAGTTATGTAAACGTTGACCTTCAAATCCGGTATAACCTTTAAGACAGAAATGGACACAGTGTGATCAGCTGCGATGAGGTAAACACTTCCAAAAGGCTTATTTATATGCACACGTTAATGGAAAGGTTGGCACGACGACGTGTGATTGAGATGAGTACAGTCTCATGTTCTTCGGATAATAATTTCTTTCTGGATGTTAAGATGGGTCGGGGGGAGGGGAGAATGACCTAGTGGTGTTTGCACTCAAATACTGAGACAAACAAAGTTGATACACAGGAGGAATTGTATGGGTTTAAAGACTTGCCCTCCTACAAATCGCCTTAATGCTGTGATGGCAAATTACTCCTTTCCTTTAGTTGGCTAATGCACAGACCCAGGAAGGTCTGTGGCTAATGAAACAATCAATATCTGAACATTATCATTCTCGACTTGATTCAATTATACACGCTTCAACAATATCTCAATTTCTATAAGGCACTGGTTTTTCCGTTCCTTTCGGCAAAGATGACGGACATATTTGATAAAAGAATTCAGTAATCGATAAATCCCCGGACAAAAACCGTGGAAGAGGCATACAATGCTCCTTTAAAATGATATCATACCTGATTAGGACGGATACTGATTTTATTCGTGAAGAATCCCTTCTTCCGCAGCAATAGTTGTTGGTATATCAGGGTACACTTTACCTCGCTCATTGCTGCTATATTAATAGACACTGAAAACTCGTTGTGTTTTTCAGACCTGTAAAAGTAATATTTATTTTATACTCTAGCAGGAAATGATACTCAATTATAATAAAGAGTTATACACATGAATTGTTAATATTACTAGTATTAATTTGAATATTCCAATTACTTTAATAGTCAATATGACTAGCGTAATCATTGAAAAGGATACTTTTGTTATTCCCTGTTCCTTTGACTGGTGGGGAAAAAGACACATGACAGAGAAGTAAGCCACGAAAAAACTCCTGTGAAATGCATGAAAATGTCCCAAAAAAGAACCAAACCAAAACAAACCCATGAAATTACACAAAAACTTACATCTCTGGTACAAAGATAATAACCACCAGCCCCTGCATTGAAATTGATACTTAATTCACATAATCAAAGAAAAAAGACGCTGTTTAAATAACAAAAACAGAAATTCACCCCTTTTGGAACTGGTTCAATGAAAATGTTTTGCGCTGTGAAATCACATAACAGGGTGTACTTGGCATTTTGTTTACAATATTGATATACGTTTCTGCTTCAATTTCATCTGCGCAAATTAAACTTTTATGTGTGTAATTTTTTTCAGCATAGCAAAATGCTGAAATAAAGCAGAATTAATGTAATTTTTGTTACATCTATATCATTAAGTTTTGATGGCTGCATGATCTATTATCCTATGATTTTTCAACATTAATTTTTTTGGTGATTTTTTTGTGATTTTTTATGATTGCTTTGTAATTCTTTTGTGTGATATCTTGTAAAATAAAAAACACGGAAAAAAAAAAGCAGAATTAAAACTTGCAGTATAACGTCGTTCATTATATTTAAAGCTATTTATTATTGTTGTCGTAACACAGGAATTTGTTGAACAACAGCAATATAAGCAAGTAGATGTAAACACCTTGAATTCACAGCGCCTCGAACTGATACACACAGTTTGATGATACCTATGATTACTATTATCCTCTTAAAGATATTAGCGGTACGTGAACGCGTGACGTTAAATTTGATATACACAAATACATAAACACGATTAAGAAGATTTGTCCATGGTGACAAAAACAGCGTGAGTGGCAAAACCAAAAATCGCAAAGGAGAAAGGAAACGCAGAGTTTGGTCGTTGAAGCGGATAAATCAGCCTGAAGAATTTTGTTTTTTTGCCAAAAGTTATTATATTACACAAATAAAAGAAACTTGATTTTCTTGACATTTAGCGCATTGCTATGGCTTAGTAAAAATTGTGCCACTTCACTGGTAAAGGGTTCGGTCTAGTATAGTGGCATTTACCTGTTTACACGTAGACCTACATCCTGTGTAGATATATATACATAAATGCAAAACCTTTAAGCCCACTATTGAATTGTCGGTGTAAAGGTTAATGTATTTAAAGCAAAATGCTGACATGTTACGGAAACCGTTTTGAAAACAAAATAACAGAAGATGAACTTTACATCCTTTTATGAAATAATAAGGCGCTGTGTTATACATGGTATATGATGAGTATGAGCTTTAACTGTAATTGCAAATAAGACTCGAATTTCTTTTTTTCATACCGCTTTTATAGAGGGTAACTTGTTCCCCATAAGCCCACCCACCCGCCTTCAACGCCCACCAACAAGAGTCTAAACTTACGTCTGTTTCACTTGGCTTGCTGTCTGTCCACGTTCTCTTGCAGTGTCATATATCTTCTGCGCTTTCTGCTTGGTTTCTACAATGGAACGATAAATTTTGCCATCGACTTCACTGAAATAAAATAAAATAACACACACTTCTGTGTCATACGTGACGTGCATATTACATACTGGGTCATTAAGAACACCTTTGTGGCATAGTTGTCACAAAATCCAAAACACTAAAAGACCCCACCATGGATGGATCCGTCATCCAAAGACAAACACATTGATACAAACGCATTTATATCCATCCTTGTATACCTTGAAGTGTGTGTTATGTAAGTGTCATTTGAAGCCATCTAGAACTTGCAATACAATAAATATGAGATTGTTAACTCAAAAGACACCGGCTTCCTGTGTGCTCTCATCCAATTTTCCAATTTCTGGCTATATCAAAATATGTTAGTCCCACCGGATTCACCTAACTGTGAAATTATCATCATGGTTTACGAATGGATAAATCTGTTCTTCCTAACCTATAATAACTATCCAAAAGGTTTAAGAATATCAAATTGGCATGGGAACGAATAAAAACGAACAAAAACGGGGCAAAAATGTGACACCAGCGAAACCACAAGCTACCATATGCTGCAAAGTTAAAAACCGACGTTATTTTGTAGGAATAAAATGTAATATATGTACAATAGGCAGAGACCATCTTATACTATATGTAATAACTTGATACCAAACCGGTCAATAGTGTCTATCTGTTGCCAACTTTCTATCCATATAAAGTGAAGGTATGTCTTTTGAAACGTCGGATTGAAACTGTATTTTCCTATATTGTGTTTTCGCTCTTCCAGAGTTGTGGTTTTTCTACTTCCAAACAGAGAAAAGAATCTTACATGAGCAGTTCTGTAATGAACGCTTCATCGGGTAATCTGACGGTAACTTCTGTTTCTTGAGCCACAGGAGCTCTATTCACCAGTTTGCTGGTCACGGATGTGTTGGTAAACCTTGCAGTAGTAGTAGATAGTATATGGAGGCTGCCGATTTTCGCAGGTGGGGGAATCTGTTATTGGTCGGAACAAAAAATTAAGATGCAAATATGTAAATGTTGATGTCGTTGTCCTCATCGATATTTTGCATTGAACGAAAATGAAGAAGAAGAAGAAGAAGAGAAGAGGAAGAAGAAGAAGAGGAGGAGGAGGGAAAGGAAGAGGAAGAAACAGAAGAAGAAAGGCAGTGTTGTTTAAGATGGGAAACAAATTTGAGTATACGGGAATTTTTTCCTTACCCATGGTTCAGTCAGTTTAGGTTCTTCAGTAGAATTGAAGCCATTGTCAGATATACCGGATCCATATTCGTAGTCACCTGTTGACAGATCTCTTTCTTCACGCTGATAGAAATGTCAAAAAATACAGATAAAGTTTGCCACAAACATTTAACAACAGCCCGTTCTACCATATTAAGGACATTTTCAGTTACCGTATAAGTAGATATAAAGTATGGTATAAGTAAATTGCAGTCAATTAAGTTTGCTCTATCTTACCATTAAAATTATTAGAATACGCTCATATCTGATTACAACAATGTGACGTGCACTGGCGTAGCTAGAGGGAGCCAGGGGCCAAGTTGCCACCCCCCGAAATTTTCAGGGATGGCTACAGAAATTTTCAGGGATGACTAAAAATGGGACCACAATTGAAAATTGGGGACAACAATTTGATTTGCCTCCTCACAATAAAAACATACAGAAAAATACCGGTCCTTAAACGTCAACCGCATCCTTTTCTACGGGGGAGTTTTGCCCAGTCACACCTGAAAACGAGATAAAAGCACCAACAAGTGTCGGGCCACCCATTTAATAGCCACACCTTTATTGCATCCAAGTGTGACCATCTCCTTGTACAGTGCATTTCAATAATGTGTATAACTTACCTCTAATAATTGATCTTCTATTTGAGTAATAAACACAGGCTGTTTTGGAAAGCCGACTACTTTTTCAGTGCCAAGAAGGAAGGTTATTACAACCGCCCACGTAAGCCGCAAAAGGAGCCCCATCGTCTTCTATTAAACTTTGTTATCATACGTGCTATTTTACGAAGGTACCTATGATCAATTTTAGGGAAAAAAAGAAAATTGAGAATCTGTTGTTTCGAACGAATCAAATCGGATATACTGAAAAACAATGCCACCAACTACAATATGTTGTGTAATTACTGTGTGGGGATGTGATTGATACCTCGATTGATAGAATCAAATGTACCGACTGATTGTTAGCGTCGGGAAAGCGGTGAGGCCTTTAAAATCTGCCCTCCCCTTAATTGCACGGCTGTCGGAGCGGCTGGACAGAATATCTTTCGTCTTTCTGAATGAGTTTTGCTATTGCACTCTTTATTCACTGCGGCAACAAACAAATGCCATGACAAACAGAAGAAGAACGAAAACCTGAAAATGTAAATCCCATGGCATGTTGACAGTTAAAATGACACTACAGCCGCGTGGAGAACCAAAAAATTTCAGGGGTACGGACAGCGTTTGTCATAACAGAAAACAGATGTATAATAATACTTATATACAGTCCTACCGGCGCGTAATAATATAGGCTCTACCGGCCCTCACATGCTTTAGGCCTACTCCTTCCATGCCATTTAATCAGATAGACCTCCTAGATTAAAATCCTTGAGATCTTACCCAACGTAAGAAAATGAGAATCAACATCATACTAAACATGCTAAACACTACAAATAAATGAGCTATAACAATTCGTGACTTACGACATATTCGTGAAAGTTAATATATTTATTGTAAAGGTGCAATTATTGCAAACAAAAATCAATGATGATTGAAGCAAATAAACCTATTAGTAATAATAATTAGCAAAAATTAGTCATGTCTTATGGTTCTTACCTGCAATCTGCTTCAACACGAGAAGACTAGTTTGGTATGAATGGAAAACAAACAGGGTGCGTTGTAGTACTTTGTCAAACGTCTAGAACAAGCAGGATATTGGCTCTCACATGAGCTCCCTGTCTTCTTATAAAAAAGTTCTACAACCGCAAATCTTTTCCTGTGTGGTATTCAACAAAACTGAGTTCCTCGTTTTGCAATAGTATCTCTATTTTAGGGTGGGATATTTGCCAGCCATTGCAGCAAGTTAATGTTTTGATTAGAGTCTCAATTAGCTTCTATCACAAACGTGAGTGGGTGAATTACGGTAGAATTAAGCCGAAACCAGTGCGCAACTATCCTGGAAGTTCTACCACATCCCTGGGAAAGCCTTAATACAGACAAGACGAGCGTAAACATATCCGTTCACTCACTAACCTTTCCTATACGTATTAAAAAGTACACATTCTATCGGACGTTGTGTCTATTTTACATACGGGAAGTATTTTCCCACTCTATTTATATGATCATCATAATTGCGCAAACTATGGGGTGACCCGGGAGCTCCTGGTGAAATTCAGGTTGTGATTATGTACTAAAGATTTTTGGTGGAAACGTGATACGTATAAATGATAAATAAATTTAAATAAATTTCGGATTTATTTAGCGCCTTGTTCCATATCTCCAAGCGCAGTAATTTCTCTGCAATGGTGAATTAATCACAATCAGATCGCATTAACTAGGCCGGTTGCAGCCGAACCCGGCGCAAACCTATCCGCACTTAGATTGTCGTCGTCGTCGATCTACTCATATCTGAGTATTCGTGACCTTTCTGATGAAGTTTCTCCACCCATGTCGATCTTGTGCTTTGATGTAACAGCTATAAATTGACATTTTGGTTAACGAAACAATCCAATCTGTCCACCTGAGTCTCTGTCTTCCTCTGCTTCTTTTCCCCTCAACTTTTCCGAACATTATCACTTTCTCTAGATTGATTCCTTCTCGCCTGGCAACATGTCCAAAAAAAACAAAAACAAAAAGACTCAAATCATGGACTTGGGTTGATTCTTTCATACATGCTAATTTTCACATGCTCAATAGACACAGAGGATGAATTTGAGATGTTCTTTCATACATATGACAGGCCTATGTATAGCAACACTTTCCCATGCTTAACTCAATTTGGCCAAAGTATGGACTTGTATTCATATATTCAATTGATTCCTGATCGTCATAGAGTGTCCTAAGCAGTTCTACCACATATTTTGAGAAGCCCATTGACACTAAGGTTTCCCAAAGTTTTTAATGTTGAATAGTATCAAATGCTTTTGAATAGTCAATGAAGCACATGTAAACTGGACGGTTGAATTCAATAGCTTTCTCCGTAATATTTCTGATGTTTGCTATTTGTTCTCTTGTGCCTCTGCCTTCCACAAAACCGGCCTGCTCTGGGGAATCTCACGACGCATTTGCTGTTTGATCCTCTTAACCGTAATGTACAGCATGATCTTACTTGCATGGGAGATTAGAGATGTCACCCTTTTTGGGGAGTGGTAGGAATATTGATCTGGTCCAGTCTATCGGCCAGCTCTTGTATTTCCAGAGAAGATTGCATAATTTGTGCATCACATCCACTCCTTCTTCTCCGGTTTCTTTGATCAACTCAGCTGGGATATCATCATATCCTGGTGCTTTATCTGTCCTCATTTTCTTCATTGCCATCACCACTTCTGATCTCAGTATGTCAGGTTCAACTTCATCAACCTCAAGTGGTTCTGTTGCACCTCCTAAACCATCTTTACTTGCATACAGCCCTTGACAGTACTGTTGCCACCTCTGCTTGATTTGATCACTCTCAGTTAGACTTTTATCATCTTCATCTTTGATTACATCCAGCTTTGGTGTTTTCTTCCCTGTGATTTCTTTCACTGCTCTAAAGAGATCCCTGGAGTGATTGGTAGAAGAATGTGATTCAACCTCTTTGCATTTCCTTTCAAGAAAATCCTGTTTATCTTGTCTGGTTCTGCGCTGAATTCTCCTGCGATGATCTTTATACTGCCTTTTGTCCTTTTCCGTTTGTATGCCTCTTGATTTCACCTGTCGTCTCTCGTCTGCCATTCTACCCACTTCCTCTGATATCCATGGCGATCGGGTTTTCTTTGGTTTCGGCAAGTTGTTCTGCGCTGCTGTAGAGATTGAGTATCTGAAAAGAGTTCCTGACTTCCACTCGGTACTGTTCATTAATCCGATTAACATCATATCTACATGAAGGAGTGTCCCGTTTGACTGACTTCAGCTTTGATCGAATTTCAGCAACTAGAAGTTGGTGATCTGAGCCACAATCTGCTCCTGGGTATGTTTTTGCTACCTTCACACTCGACCTCCATCTTCGTTTGATTAAGATGTAATTTATCTGATTTCTGGTCCTCCCATCTGGAGATATCCAGGTGTAAAGCCGTCTAGGATGCTGTTGGAATAGCGTATTTGTTACGATCAGCTCATTTTCATTGCAGAAATCGGCTAGTCTTTCCCCCTCTCTCATTAGCTTTGCCCAGTCCAAACTTTCCAACGGCATCATTGTTAACCAGGTCATTTCCAACTTTGGCATTGAAATCCCCCACGATGATGGTAATGTCTCTGTTAGAATTTTGTTGATGGTTTCTTGGAGTTCATGGAAGAAGGAATTAATTGTCTCATCATCTGCTGTCGAAGTTGGGGCATATGCCTGAACTACTGAGATGTTGACAGGTCTTGCTTGGAGACGGATGGTTATCAGTCTGTCACTGATTGGATTGTAGCCGAGGACACGTTTTGCTGTTTCTCTTGATAGAATAAAACCTACTCCACTCCTCTTTAGTCTATCTGAGCCAGAATAGTATATAGTACGTCCATTATCCAGAGAGAAATTACCTTTGCCAGTCCACCTGACTACTGGAAATCAACAGATCGGAATATTGCATCTCCCCATTTCTCTTTCTATAATGTGCAGTTTGCTATCATCTGTCATACTATTCACATTCCATGTGCCAAAACGATTATTATGCCTTAAGTTTAAGATTTTGTCCTTTGTTCCAGCCCTTTCATCAGCCTGTGAAGCGTCATTCACCAAATATCTGTACAGCCCCCCTCCATTCCATTGGGTGAAGGAAGGTTTTTTGATAACCAAACGACTAATCACCGATTTTTGAAAGCAGGGAAAACATGCGAAAGCGAGCATGTATTGGAATAAACCAAGTGCACACACACTCTTTGGGTACGGTCGGGGCTTGAACCCGGGAACTCTCAGCGGTGCAGGGCGAGGGAACAACCGCTGCGCCGGCTCTCTCTCCCAACTTAGCATATAACAAAAAGCCTTGTTATTAAAATGAGGCAAAGATTTGAACCGACCTAGTGTACCCAGTATTAAGGATCACGCAACAACACACGAAGCATTTTTTACCAGTACAATAAATAGTTAATGATAAAAAAATAGTTAATGATAATTTTAATAAAATCTAACAAAATGTAATACATTTCCTATTAACAATTGGAGAATTTTTCGGCCAAAAAATATAGCATTTTGATATCATTAATAATTGAGATTAGTATACCACTGGATATCTTTGGCTACATGATGTTTATGTACAAAAAAATTTCATTATCTGAATCAATATATTATTGAAAAACAACACTTTGATGTTTTGCAAAACTTCATTCTACAAATCATTTACTTTGAAAAATTGCTTGATTAATTGTTGTAAATGAGTTATGTACGTTTTACAAAAGTGTAAGTGTTGTAATGTTGTTTCAGCCCTCTTTACAACATAACTTAAAAACCACAGGACCTACAAAAGTATATTTGATTTGAGTTTATTCATGCATATCATTCAATTTACAGAGATCACATTAAAAAAACATAGAATATAAAAAAGACATTAAAATTACATTTAAAATTACAATGTACAATACAATTGCAGATATGCATAGGATAACCCTTTAAGCCCTAAGAAGGGTTTATTTCCAAAGGGGTCCTTTAAAAAAATTTAAACATGCACACATTAACATCAAAATATCGAAAAAACTAAATATGATACTATCAAAAATGAAAAATTATTATTGCACAAATATTAACCAGAAAGCCAATATTGCAGACGTGTATGAAAAGGCAAGTCTACCATGATAACTGGGATTCAATGCCAGACCCAACCCCACCAACCCAACCACCACAACGAGCCCACCCAAAAAGCACACTAATCCCCCCTTCCCGGTACATAGGGGAATTGCCTTTCTTGAATTTCACAGCTACAAAGTAAGATTTTGCATAAGATATTCTTTAACAGCCTTCTTACAGTTGACCCTATCAGTTATCTCCTTGATTGACTTAGGGAGATCAGCCCAATCATGAATGTTAGCTTGATAAAAGGAACCTGAGTTTGAGCTGTTATTTTTGTGTGTATTAAAATTATGCTGACTGGACTTAGTATCGTGGTTATGAACCTGAGATATTTCGGTGAATTTATAATCTAAATATGGTGGCCCGTGCCCATTGTTGATATTAAAAATATGATTAAGCCGCAACATCAATGTGATAAAAAGAGTCTTTACTTAGTATAAACCTAATAACCTTGTTCTGGGCACGCTGCAATTTTATACTTGTAGTTTTAGATACTCCGCCATACCAGGATAAGATGGAGTAGTCAAATAAACACAAAATCAAGGCGGAGCAGAGTGGTTTTTTTTATATTTTTGGATCAAAAAAATTAGCCTGGCTATACAGGAATTTAAGTCTGGAGTTGACTTTTTTTATGAAGCCATCTGCTCTCCAGACAAAACATTGTCAATTTCAAGGCCTAAATATATCACTGACTTGGTAGCAGTAACAGTTTGTCCACAACTGGTTATTGAGTAATCTTCATAACGCTTGATTTTGCGTTTGGTCCCAAAAAGGATTAATTCTGTCTTACCCATGTGAAGTGACAGTTTGTTGTCAATGAGCCATTGATTACATTTTTCCAAGTTTTTACTGAGGAGTTTGGCAATCTTTTCAGGGCAAGTGTCAGAAACCATTAGGGCGCTGTCATCAGCATATTGAAGCACAATACAATCAACAGTCATGGTCATGTCGTTAACATAGCTTAAAAAAGGAGAGGGCCCAAAATACTGCCCTGAGGAACCCCACATGTGAGCTTCTTGGGGGATGACTGAACACTCTTTGAGAGTGAGACAAATATGAATCAAACCAGGCAGTGGATTTAACCTCAAGTGCTTTTAACTTCTTACAAAGGATCTCATGGTTGACATTGTCAGAAGCTTTTTGAATGTCTAGCGCAAATAAAATGTCCTTGAATGACTCAAAAACTGAAGTCATCCAGATTTCCTCTCGGTACTCACCGTTTCATTATCATTGAGGTATAGGACTTATTATTTTTACTCTGGAGAAGAGCAGGTAGGGCAACTACTTGATTATATTTCTACATGTTCATACTACATACTCTGAAAATTTTAGAAAATTCGCACGGGGCAGTTTTTTTTAAATCACATTTTTGTTCCTAAAATGGGGGTTATAGCGCCCTCAACGGGCACTCTCTCCATAGGGCTACATGTAAAGACCAGTTATAGAAAAATGGCCCTAAAATAAAACGGCCTCGTTCAATTTTCCTCAAATTTTGCATATGATGTAGATTTAACATCTGGAATGTAATGCAGGTGGTGTCGTTGCTGCTCTTCTAAATTCATTTTTAAAATGTCCGCCCCAGACCAAGGTGTACTCTACTTCTGACCAGATAGAATCTATCACAATTGGTGATACCTGTGTGCAAGTGGTTCCAGAAGCCAAGAACCTTGGTGTCATTGTCGATAAAACGCTGTCAATGACTTCGCAAGTGAATAAGGAAGCAAGCGTGTCTTGCCATCAAAAACATTGGCCGCATCAGAAAGTATTTGGACAGAGAAAGTGCTGACAAGTTAGTATATACAGCGTGTCCCAAAAGTAACTTAACATTGTGAATTTGCCATATCTCAAATATTTCTTACTTCATACCAAAATGGAGAACATATTCACATAGATTGATCTTTTAGAATTATTCTGATACCAAAAACAGCATTATTGATGACCCCTTGACCTTACTGTGCGCCTGTACATATGTGTGTATCAAACCCACAAAAGCAAGCTCATAATAATGTTCTTTGTTCAAGCACATGAATGATGTGCTTCCCTGAACAATAGAGTTGGTTCACTCACTGCACACGCTACATTTAGGTAAGAACATTCATGGATTACATGGCCTAGCGTAAGCGTGACTGCTGTTTTAGATTATAATTAGGATATATTGACAATATTAAACTTTACTTTAAAACAGTTTAAGTGAAGATGAATTTCCTATAGATCAATGGATTCAGATGGTATGGTAATTCCTTTCCGAGACAAAGTCGGACAAACTCACTAAAGGCAAAGTTTAAGGAACATTTAATATAAATTATGCACCCAGCCGAAATACAATCCAGCAACTAGTGCAGAAATTCCTGTCAACTGGATCTGTTCATGATCTATCTCGGCAGGACGTGAAAGAACAGGAAGATCGGCTACAAACATCGATGTCATATTATGAAGAGCGGTGGCGAAAAGCCCAAGACGATCAGTATGTCGACTTTCAATGAAGAACAACGTACCGCGTACAACTGTTCATCGAATCCTCAGAAAAGATCTTAAGCAGTTTCCATATAAAATCCAGATAAAAAGAAAATGAAGATTATGCATTGAAAACAAACAAACAAACAATCAATCAAACACAGTAAAATTAAACAGATTTTAAAACGATAACACGTTATATCGTGTTATCAGTCTCAAATGACCGTTTATAAAAGTGGGTTTTACGGTACGGTAGATATCCATTAATTTCATGCCAAAGGGTCATGACCACATAGGCATGTTTGGTATCATAACATTTCTAAAAGAAGTATCTACATACTGTGCAATTTTTGTAATAACACTATTAACCCAACGCAAGTTATGGCAAATTCACAATGTTAAGTTACTTTTGGAACACCCGGTACATGCCTTTGTGTCATCGCAACTAGATTCCGCGAACTGTATTTTGTTTGGACTCCCAGATTATCAATTGGCCAAGATACAACGTATCCAAAACACCGCTGCCCGCTTGGTGACGCTGACAAAAAGGCACGAACATATCTCTCCTGTCTTAAACGACCTCCATTGGTTGCCAGTTAAACAAAGGATAGTGTACAAATTGTTGCTGATCACCTACAAAACCGTTAAATACTCGCACCAACTTACATCCAAGATCTTCACCATCAAGAACCCTGCACGCACTCTGAGATCTAGCTCTGCCACTCAACTTTGCCACTACTCAGTGAATACTGTCACATACGGTCAACGTTCTTTTACTTACGCTGCGCCTATGCTGTGGAACGATCTCCCACCTCACATCAGGAATGCTTCATCACTGGACCAATTTAAGAAACATCTCAGGACTTATTTATTTCTCAAGTCGTTTTTTAATTATTATGCATATTTTGTAGGGCGCCTGTGATGACGAACCGGTGATTAATCTGTGTTTCTCTGCATTTTGGCTTTTTTCATCACGCCATGCCGGTTCTGATTATCACTGGTGTCCTGAACCATTATCTTCTTGCCATGTGTAATTTAAGTATGTTTTTTGTATATATATATTTGTTGTAGATTACTTAAGATATTTTACTGTTCAGCGCATTGGGATATGTTCTTGTATGTAATGCGCTTTATAAAAGTATTTTATAATTATAATAATTATTATTATTATTATTATTATTAGTAGTAGTAGTAGTAGTAGTAGTAGTAGTAGTAGTAGTAGTAGTAGTAGTAGTAGTAGTAGTAGTAGTAGTAGTAGTAGTAGTAGTAGTAGTAGTAGTAGTAGTAGTAGTAGTAGTAGTAGTAGTAGTAGTAGTAGTAGTAGACATTATCCGTATTCAGAATGCAATTCGATACGTCTGTGGTGCTCTCATGTCCTATAAAAAATACTGTCGAAACGCTCTTAACGCTCATTTCAGATCCCTTAATGTTGTAATATGTATAATTGCTTTGTAATTTTACATGTAATTTGGCCATTTGGCCACGATATGTGATTTAATAAAATGCCGATAATTAATTAATCAAAAATACTGACTGGCCTATATTTACCAACCTCAAGTCTGCTTTTTTTTCTTGAAGAGAGGTTTGACTTTGGCTGATTTCGTGTTATTTGGAGAAAAAAATAAGTTCTGGTTGACAGGTTAATAATGTGAGTTAATGGACTCTTAATAGCGTCCGCTGCAAAAAACGAGCAGGAATGCCGTCAAGGCCAGTGCTTTTGTTTACATCGAGCTTCAGAAGGTTTTGCAAAACAAAATCTTCACGTACTTCCTGGATTTGAAAAGAGCCACCTATAACATGAACATAGAACTTACAAGTTACAGAAACTTTCAGAATCAGGTTTAAAAGTACCGTTAGTCCTGGGAAGGTCTTCAACAAGTTTCTGCAAAAAAAGTGTTGAAGTGATTAGCAACATGTTTATTTTCATGAATTTTTGCACCATCTTTGTTCAGCACAATTTTACCAGATTCTTCCCCTTTCTTGCTGTTTGAAAGTTTTTTTGAATTGTTCCTGTTTTCAGCTATCTTATTGACCATATATTGACCAATAAACATCTTTTTGCACCTTGTTTTTTAACCTACAAGAGTTAATATAAAACTCATTGACATGGTTATTGTTTCTTAACGTTTTCAGCCAAGAATCTCGTTCCCTGATATCAGTAAGGATTTCATTAGACATCCATGGTTCAGTATGATGTTTAATTCGAACCTCTTTTACTGGAGCTACTTGGTACAGGATGTTGGTAAATATTTTACAAAAACCTGACCAGGCCCTATCAACATCTGCACAATACATGACATCCAACCAGTCAAATTGACAAATAACTCTCTGCTATAGTTGTTAGTGGATCTTATTTTAGCATAAACATGCTGTGATATTTGAATTCTTCTAGACACTCGCTATGAAAATTAATGATTAATGCAATTTTTGCCAAAGCTCACTACCATTCGCAAGATGCTGTGAACTACCAAATCACAACAGTTTTAAATAGTTGCTAACCTTAAGATGGCGGGAACGTGGTTTGTATTTCAAAGGGAGGGTGCCTGTAAGAGACAGCCATCAGAAAAAGACTAGCTCAGATCACGCGGCAAAAAGGTTAGCAGTTCGGAAACTGCGCCATTTTCCTTAGCCTTGAAATGATTAGGCAGAGCTGGGAATCGAACCCGGGACCTACCGAGTGGGAAACACAATGTATTACAACTAAGCCAACTAGCTATTAGCTGTAAGAAGTTTGATAGTTATCCTTGATATTGCTCAATAAAATGACTGTCGATGTATCGAATGTATGATGCACTGTTTTGGCGCTCACGTTGTAAAGATAAAGCCCTTCCATCCTGATAATGGGCAAAAATAGTGTAGAATACGCACATCGTCCCAATAAAGCCTTTTTGAAGCTCGAAGACATACAGTTTCTATATATTGTATGATGCAACTGTCATTTTTTTTCGTCTGTGCCCCGAAATTTTATTTTGCCCCCGCCCCCGACCAAACAAGCTGGCTACGCCCCTGGGTCTTTCACTCCATTGTCAAATACTACTGAGTTCCCTGTAGGATTATATAGTGACCAGCTGCTAAACCACTCAGTCTTAAAGTGGATGCTTTATAGCAGATGACAGTGCCAAATTAAGCCTAAAGCTTGTTCGGTTTATATAAGGCGGAAAAAATGAGACTCATAACAACGTGTATTGATATAGAATGGCATGCACGCAGTTGGGCGCAATGCTTACGCTCGTTGTGCGTTGCGTAATACGTGACTGGCGCACGCTTATGTGAATTTACGCGAGCGTGAGCTGTTGGGACTTTATTGACGCAAGCAGTAACAAAAGCCGAATTATTTCCGCCTTATATAAGCCTATAAACTCCATAAGTGACAAACAAACATGATGAAGTCGATACTCATTGTTGAGATCAGGTCTAAAGTTTTATTTGTGCATATAATACGGGCCATAAAGTTTAAATTCAGTCTCTCCAAACGAACAGATATAATTTAAGGCTTCCGGCTCAACAAATAACAATAGAGAAAGTACAATTGATTTTTAACACTAATTAAATAGTTGTCCAAATTTGAAACCTTACATTCATTTGCATGACGCAGCAAACAATAAGATTATCGCGCCTCGTTTTATGCTTTTAAGTATTACATCTCCCGTGATCATTCTTTTCTGCAGATTGGTTTTGCTCAGCTTCATAAACGCCGAGTTTTGATAACCAATTATGCCTCTTTGCATTGAATATCTTTATTCAATAAAGTTTATTTTATAAAGTTGTTTCAGCTGCAACAAGTAAGATTGAGATGTACAAATGAACAATCGTTCGATTTATGCTTGGAACTAATTATTCTTTGTTCATTTAAGTATTTAATTACATTGATATATTAACCAATTTTCACTGTAACTGAATCAGCCAGTCAGTCAGCTCCTCCGTAGTGTTATGACATGGAATGGTGCGATCAAAGCCAACTTATGGCATTGCACAAATAATTAGACCAGCACACAAATCCAAATTATGAATGTATCATACATTTTGATGAAATTATGACTTTATAGTAGAATTGTTTCGCAATAATTTTTTTCACTGGCATTAGCTGCATTGTAAAAATCTGAGTAAATGATTCAAAGAACTCTCTGGTTCTACTCATCTGCATTTTTCTGCCTTCATATATTTTATAAATACGTATTTTACGGTATTTATAAATACGCACGTGGTCCATGGGTACGACATGGATAGGAACTCTCTAGATAAATATCACCACATTTAAGTATTAATTGAATTGCAAAATTATTACACATGGGGGAATTCAGAATTTAAAATATGTTTTCAAAAACAACATTTTGATAGTATTTGCCGACTGGAAAAATATTTATCGATGGAAACGTTACAATAATATCATTAAGTTAAACAAACTAGACAATTTTGATACACAGTCTAGTGTTGTTTACCACCTTTGCATTCAAATGTACAGACAGACCATCAGCTGTGTCGAAGGCCACTTCCAGACTTCCTATCTACAAGCCCGGGGGGCACTCCAACTTTGGAGGTGACGCGTATGTAGGGCTGTTAAGACCCCTTTTCAGCATCGCTGTCACCCAAAGACCCCATATTTTTTTTACGAACACATGCTCTGTCACCCGAAGACCCCATATTTTTCCCTTTGATCTGTCACCCAAAGACCCTTACAAGTTCAATTTGAACAGCAACTTTCATTTAACACTGATTTTGTTACTTATTTTGAAAAAACAAAGAAATTTGAAGCCATTTAGAACTAGAAATTCGATTTTCGAAGTTTCCGTGGCGCTGTTTTGGTTCTCACCCAAAGATTCCATTTTAAAAAAAGGTCATGTTCTCACCCAATGACCCCATATTTTTTACATTTTGCTCTCACCGAATGCCAAAAATCATGCTCTCACCCAATGACCCTATATTATTTACATTTTGCTCTCATCGAATGCCCCTTAGTGTGAAAGTACCAGCCCTACACCTATATCCATTTCAAATTGAAGTGCCCCCCCCCGGGTCTACAAGCTGTTATGGCAGCGCGGAGGTGGTCACGTGCGTATATAAATACGTATTTATAAATATAGTCAAAGCGTTCTGATAAATATGGAATTATGTTAACATTGCAAATAGCACGAGTTCAAGAACGAAAACGGCGCTTCCATTCTGTTTACCATGGGTGCATTATTTCAAATTTAAATATCATAAACTGATCAAATATTGACAAAAAGTGTGTCCTGAAGATAATCGGTGTATTCTCCATCAATCATGCCATAGCCGTTGTTACTTGCAAACCAACACGTCTGAATCTCTCCTGTAAGTAATACATCCCGACTGGCATGCAGAACGTTTACGGTACGGTCATTAACGCGGAGGATGGCAGTTTTGTCCTGGTTGTTGTCCACGCGAATGCTCTTGCGATACAGATGTACCTTACTGCGTTGGAATTGTCCTGGAAAGATTTCAGAATAACATTGAAAAACAAAGTTTAAAAAATGAACTTCATCTGATAAATTGTACAGAACAAAACTATAAAGTTGTTATAACCATTTCAATTTAAAGGAGGATTTCGTGATCCTATCATCCTCTTTTTATGACATTTTTCACTAGATATCCACGGAAAAAGCTTATTCCCAAAATTTCAGTTGATTCCGATTTTGCGTTTGCGAGTTATGTATGATTATGTGTATAACATAACATATCTTTATAATGTATTATTCTTATGTATTTTTCTTGTATCATGTAATGAGTGAAAAGATAATAATAAATCTATCTATCTATCTAACACTGCTCCATATGCCAGTGTTGTAATTTCGTTCTGGTATACCAGAACAAAATTCACATTTGACGATATTTTTGCTAAACGAATTAATCTGCAAGAAATGTTTGGTACATAAACATTATGTAGGTTTCTAGTGGTATAAATATTTTGAGAAAAGTGAGGGGATGAAGCTGTGGATCACGAAATGCCCTGTTAAGATATGATCAAGAACAACACAGATATCAGATTCCTATCGATCTGCCAGGGGAGCACCAATCCTCCATTGGAGCATTTATGAACGGTCAACTCATTTGGGGCCTGGGCAAGCGAAGGAGCATGGGTTCCAATCGGGAGGGCCGCTGGTTACGCCACTTCATGGAGGATCGCTTGTCCAGTAAGCTTCCAGCAATTAATAAAATACTACGAAAATATCCCGTATTTATACATAAAGAGAAACTATGGGTATTAATTTAAGCAGATGCAACGTAAATGCACATGTATAACTGCAGGGAAACTGAATACCATTATCATACGGTATGTTGTGTAATTACTTGTTGGGATGTGATTGATACCTCGATTGATATCAAATGTACCGACTGATTGATTGTTAGCGTCGGGAAAGTGGTGAGACCTTTAAAATCTGCTCCCCCCCCCCTTAATTGCACGGCTGTCGGAGCGGCTGGACAGAATATCTTTCGTCTTTCTGGATGAGTTTTGCTATTGCACTCTTTATTCACTGCGACAACAAACAAATGCAATGACAAACAGAAGAAGAACGAAAACCTGAAAATGTGAATCCCATGGCATGTTGACAGTTAAAATTACCGGGAAAATTACACTACAGCCGAGGAGAACCAAAAATTTCACGGGTACGGACAGCGTTTGTCATAACAGAAAACAGATGTATAATAATACTTATATACAGTCCTACCGGCGCGTAATAATATAGGCCCTACCGGCCCTCACATGCTTTAGGCCTACTCCTTCCATGCCATTTAATCAGATAGACCTCCTAGATTAAAATCCTTGAGATCTTACCCAACGTAAGAAAATGAGAATCAACATCATACTAAACATGCTAAACACTACAAATAAATGAGCTATAACAATTCGTGACTTACGACATATTCGTGAAAGTTAATAGATTTATTGTAAATGTGCAATTATTGCAAATAGACCTATTAGTAATAATAATTTGCTAAAATTAGTCATGTCTTATGATTCTTACCTACAATCTGCTTCAACACGAGAAGACTAGTTTGGTATGAATGGAAAACAAACAGGGTGCGTTGTAGCACTTTGTCAAACGTCCAGAACAAGCAGGATATTGGCTCTCACATGAGCTCCCTGTCTTCTTATAAAATAGTTCTTCAACCGCAAATCTTTTCCTGTGTGGTATTCAACAAAACTGAGTTCCTCGTTTTGCAATAGTATCTCTATTTTAGGGTGGGATATTTGCCAGCCATTGCAGCAAGTTAATATTTTGATTAAAGTCTCTATTAGCTTCTATCACAAACGCGCGTGGTGAATAATGGTTTAATTAAGCCAAAACCAGTGCGCAACTATCCTGAAAGTTCTACCACATCCCTGGGAAAGCCTTAATACAGACAAGACGGGCGTTAACATATCCGTTAACTCACTAACCTTTCCTATACGTATTAAAAAGTACACATTCTATCGGACGTTGTGTCTATTTTACATACGGAAGTATTTTTCCACTCTATTTATATGATCATCGTAATTGCGCAAACTATGGGGTGACCCGGGAGCTCCTGGTGAAATTCAGGTTGTGATTGTACACTTATGTGCTAAAGATTTTTTGTGGAAACGTGATACGCATAAATGATAAATAAATTTAAATAAATTTCGGATTTATTTAGCGCCTTTTTCCATATCTTGGAGGATTCCAAGCGCAGTATATTTCTCTGCCATGGTGAATCAATCACACTCAGATCGCATTAACTAGGCCGGTTGCAGCCGAACCCGGCGCAAACCTATCCGCACTTAGATTGTCGTCGTCGTCGATCTACTCATATCTGAGTATTCGTGACCTTTCTGATGAAGTTTCTTCTTTTCCCCTCAACTTTTCCGAACATTATCACTTCACTAGATTGATTCCTTCTCGCCTGGCAACATGTCCAAAATACTGTAGCTTCTGTTTCATCACTTGTCCTTTTGGCGGTCCATAGGATGCATAGAAGTTTTCTCCAGCACCACATCTCAAACGCTTCAATCCTTCTCTGATCTGCCTGATTGATCACCCACGTTTCACATGCATATGTTGCGATCGGGAAAATCAAAGTGGAGACAAGTCTAATCTTTGATGACTTGCTGATGCTTCTGTCCTTCCATAACTTATGCATTGTGCACATTGATGTTTTTGCCATTGCTATGCGACGTCTGATCTCAGTAGAGCATCCGCCTTGATTTGAAATCATGGATCCAAGGAAGTTGAACTGTTCGATAACCTCAATTGCTTGGTTTCCTGCATGAATAGTGGTGTTGATGACCATCACCTTTGTTTTGCTTACATTTAGAAAAAGGCCAAACTTTTCACTCCCCGTTCCCACTCTTTCAATCAGCTCTTCAAGTTTACAAGCACTGTCTGCTAGTAGGGTAGTATCGTCCGCATACCGTAAGTTGTTGATGGTTCTGCCTCCGACAGATATTTCAATGCTGCAACTTTCAAGGGCCATTCGCATGATATACACTGCATATGCATTAAACAGATGAGGAGACAAAATGCATCCTTGTCTCACCCCTTGCTCGATTTTGAACCAGGTACTGTCGCCACATATTGTTCTTACAATTGATTCCTGATCGTCACAGAGTGTCCTAAGCAGTTTTACCATATGTTTTGGGAAGCCCATTGACACTAAGGTGTCCCACAGTTTTTGATGTTGAACAGTATTAACCCAGCAAACAGAAAACGACATCATTCGTAAAAGATTATAAAAGGTTGTCAGAAAATGTTTAAATGTCGGGTTATATAAAGGGTATATTAAGGGTATAAAACGTTTCCATAACATTAAAAAACATTTTTTTGTTCTTACAATTGATTCCTGATCGTCACAGAGTGTCCTAAGCAGTTTTACCATATGTTTTGGGAAGCCCATTGACACTAAGGTGTCCCACAGTTTTTGATGTTGAACAGTATTAACCCAGCAAACAGAAAACGACATCATTCGTAAAAGATTATAAAATATTTTACAGAAAACGTTTAAATATCGGGTTATATAAAGGGTATAGAAACGTTTTAATTGCATTCAAAAAACATTTTTGAAAACTTCATGCAAAATATTCTAAACGGAATGTTATTTTGGGGTTGAAAAAATATTTTGCGAAAAATGTTTGCCCAAAATATTTGCAATAACGTTTGAAAAAACATTTTAAGAACATTTTTTGTGTTTGCTGGGTGCAAATATTTTAACATTTGTTATTTAAGCGTTGACAAAATATTTGGCAAAAAATGTTTGCAAAAATAGTTATATTGTTGTAGTGTGTTTTCATACAAAACGTTTTAAAACGTTTTCATGACCTTTATATAACCCGACATTTTAATGTTATTAAAACGTTTTTACCTAAACCAAAAGACAAAATATAACTTATTTAAAACGTTTTTGTGTTTGCTGGGAAATGCTTTTGATTAGTCAATGAAGCACATGTAAACTGGACGGTTGAATTCAATAGCTTTCTCCGTAATATGTCTGATGTTTGCTATTTGGTCTCTTGTGCCTCTGCCATCCACAAAACCGGCCTGCTCTGGTGGCATCTCACGACGCATTTGCTGTTTGATCCTCTTAACCGTAATGTACAGCATGATCTTACTTGCATGGGAGATTAGAGAGATGGTCCTGTTATTTTTGCATTCTCTTGTGTCACCTTTTTGGGGGAGTGGTAGGAATATTGATCTGGTCCAGTCTATCGGCCAGCTCTTGTCTTTCCAAAGAAGATTGCATAATTTGTGCATCACATTCACCCCTTCTTCTCCGGTTTCTTTGATCAACTCAGCTGGGATATCATCATATCCTGGTGCTTTACCTGTCCTCATTTTCTTCATTGCCATCACCACTTCTGATCTCAGTATGTCAGGTTCAACTTCATCAACCTGAATTGGTTCTGTTGCACCTCCTTATCCATCTTTACTTGCATACAGCCCTTGACTGTACTGTTGCCACCTCTGCTTGATTTGATCACTCTCAGTTAGAATTTCACCATCATCATCTTTGATTACATCCAGCTTTGGTGTTTTCTTCCCTGTGATTTCTTTCACTGCTCTAAAAAGATCTCTGGAGTGATTGGTAGAAGAATGTGATTCAACCTCTTTGCATTTCCTTTCAAGGAAATGACCGACTTCAGCTTTGATCGAATTTCAGTAACCAGAACCTGGTGTTCGCGCAATACACGTGCGCGAATTAAGAACGCGGTTCGGCGTCTTAGATGTTCGTGACGGTTTCGTTAATTTAAAACAATATTTTTATCGTAGTGGATGCCGGCGCATGGCCAGCCCATCCATTATGACACGATATTGGATAGGCAAAAGACAAAATCCTATCTTTTATTCTCTAAATATTACAAATAACAAAAGAGAAAGTACAATTGCTTTTTAACACTAATTTTAATTTTAAAAATAGCTGTCCAAATATGAAACCTTAAATTCATTTGCATGACGCAGCAAACAATAAGATTATCGCGCCTAGTTAATGCTCTAAAGTATTGAATCTCCCGTGATCATTCTTTTCTGCAGCTTCATAAACGTCGAATTTGATAACCAATAATGCCTTTTTGCATTGAACATCTTTATTCAATAAAGTTTATTTTATAAAGTTGTTTCAGCTGCAACAAGTAATTTTGAGATGTACAAATGAACAATCGTTCGATTTATGCTTGGAACTAATTATTCTTTTTTCATTTAAGTATTAATTGCATTGATATATCTAATTAATTTTGGATGTAACTGAATCAGCCAGTCAGTCAGCTCC
Source organism: Amphiura filiformis (assembly GCF_039555335.1). Lineage (NCBI taxonomy): Eukaryota > Metazoa > Echinodermata > Ophiuroidea > Amphilepidida > Amphiuridae > Amphiura > Amphiura filiformis. Next base: position 69,596,843 of record NC_092630.1, read on the forward strand.
TTCCAAGTGTTATGACAAGGAATGGTGCGATCAAAGCCAACTTATGGCATTGCACAAAGTCAAATTCCGGGTCAAATTAGACCAGTGCACAAATCCAAATTATGAATGTATCACACATTTTGATGAAATTGTGACTTTGTAGTAGTGTTTCGCAATAGTTTTTTCACTATCTTGAGCTGCATTGTAAAAATCTGAGTAAATGATTCTAAGAACTCTCTGGTTCTACTCATCTGCATTTTTTCTGCCTTCATATAAACAGCTACTTTCGACTATTTTATACGTATTTTACGGTATTACGGTATTTATAGATACGCACGTGACCCATGGGTACGACATACCAAGACCGACATAGATAGGAACTCTTTAGATAAATATCATCACATTTAAGTAATAATTGAATTGCAAAATTATTATTACACATGAGGGAATTCCGAATTTAAAATATGTTATCAAAAACAACATTTTGATAGTATTTGTCGACGGGAAAAATATTTATCGATGGAAACGTTACAATAATATCACAAAGTTAAACAAACTAGACAATTTTGATACACAGTCTAGTGTTGTTTACCGCCTTTGCATTCAAATGTACAGACAAACCACCAGCTGTGTCGAAGGCCACTTCCAGACTTCCTATCTACAAGCTGGTATGGCAGCACGGATGTGGTCACGTGCGTATATAAATACGTATTTATGAATATACTCAAAGCGTACTGATAAATATGAAAACATTGCAAATAACACGAGTTTAAGAACGAATAACAAATTCCTTTAAAAAGGAATAGGGCGAGCAAATGAGAGAGTGTCAAGATAAAGGTGTAGTTATTTTATTGTTTGAACTGTTTCTATAATTCGTATGTTTTTACGTGCCTCAAATGACAAGGACTATTTAGCCCATGATCTTGCAATGAGACTGTACAGTGTATGGACAGTGTGGCCTATTTGTCTAATCATTTTGACAATTTAATTCTGACCATGTGATTAAAACAGGCTTTCAGATTGGTGACCTATTGTGTACCAAGTGATAAGGCCGGGCACGTAGTAAAAATACACTGGATAATTCATGACAGCCAATGTACTGGCAAAAGGTGGGGCCAAATAAATCTTAGTGGATTCTTGAACACGATTTAAGCAGGAACCTTCAGGCAGAATTTGAATACATATTATCATGTAACGTTTACTTAGCCAAACAGTCAATGAACATTCATTGTTAGCATAATAAGTAGCTTTGGGTATCCTATATTTATGAACAAAAAAGTGTTTTCAAACGAATAACATCTGTTATACATATACATCTACTTGCTAATACACTGAAAGTCTAATAGAAATGAAGGATAAAGAACAATTACAGAACATTTATTGTTCATTAAAGTAGCTATGGGTATACAATGTTTACAAGATAAGAGCGTTAATGTTTTGTACATTAAGTTAACGTCTTTGATACATAGCTAGTTGTTAATACATCGAAAATTTGACTACAGATTTACAATTTGATGACATACAAAAGAATTTAGTATTGAAGAATTTAAACAAATTACAGAACTTTCATTTTGTTGACATACTAGCAATTGTTAACAATGTTGAAAATCATGTTCATAAGCGTAACATCCTCTATACATCTATTTCTTAAGGGAGGGGTAATGGGCAGGAACCTGGTTTGGATTCCAGAGGGAGTGTACCTGCAAGAGACACAGCCATCAGAAAAGGAATAGCTCAGATCGCGCGCCAAATACGGTATCAGTTCAAAAATTGATATTTTTCCCACCCTTGAAAAATTAGGCAGAGCTGGGATTCAAACCAGGGAGCTCGCCCTTCTGAAACTCAATGCATTACCACTAAGCCACATAGCTATTTGCTGTGAGAAGTTTGATAGTAGTCCTTGATATTGCTGAATAGAATAAATCAATACTTATATTTATCTAAAGTACGATGTTATTCAAATAAACAAATAAATAAATAGGCATAGGACCCGTAAATAAATAAATACATAATGCAGAATGCAGTTAGTATTTTAGTTACTAAATTCCAAACATTCTATTATTTATAATTTCCTGCTATACACGCGCAGTAGTTGTACTTTTAATATCCGCGCCTAATCAATAATGGCGCTTCCATTCTATTTACCATGGGTGCATTATTTCATATTAAAATATCATAAACTGATCAAATATTAACAAATAGCATGTCCTGAAGATAATCGGTGTATTCTCCATCAATCATGCCATAGCCGTTGTTACTTGCAAACCAACACGTCTGAATCTCTCCTGTAAGCAGTACATCCCGACTGGCATGCAGAACCTTTACGGTACGGTCATTAACGCGGAGTATGGCAGTTTTGTCCTGGTTGGTGTCCACGCGAATGCTCTCACGATACAGATGCACCTTATTGCGTTGAAATTGTCCTGGAAAGATTTCAGATTAACATTGAAAAACAAAGTTAAAAAAAATAACGTCATCTGATAAGATATGATAAAGAACAACACAGATTCTTATCGAACTCTTTAGGAAAACTTGGAATAATATTGGCATGCGAAGTTTTTGCAATCGAGGGCAACCAAGTAAGATCTACCAGGGGCACCAATCCTCCATTTGAACATCTATAAACGGTCAACTCATTTGGGGCCTGGGCAAGCGAGGGAGCATGGGTTCCAATCGCGAGGGCCGCTGGTTACGCCACGTGCGGTCCACTTCATGGAGGATCGCTTGTCCAGTAAGCTTCCAGCAATTAATAAAATACTACGTAAATATCCCGTATTTATACATAAAGAGAAACTATGGGTATTAATTTAAGCAGATGCAACGTAAATGCACCTGTACAACTGCAGGGAAACTTAATACCAGTATCATATATTATCGAGAGCTTGCAGTCATATGTAAGCTTCCCTTGCGTTCGACTATGACCATTGAACGGGGTGCCCCCCCCCCAAAAAAAGGAGAACCCTGAAAAGTATAAAAAGATCAAATATATTCAGAATTATTCAGTATTGAAGTGAGCATTTTAATTATGCCATTATAATATGTTGCATTGAATAGTATAAGACTACGTAAACTTTACTTTTACTGTCACTAATATAATTATATAAACTTTTTTTATAACCATTTACTAGTATTTTGATGTAATAAATATCAGTATAATTTCAAGTTCAAGTGAATGCGTTCATCATGATTAATAACATATTTTTATTTATAAAAAAAATCGACCATGGCATAGTCTACCATGCAATAGACCACAAATTTCAAAAAGTACAAAAATAGTTTTGTTCCCCATTAATCTATTTTAAAAGACTTGTATATTTTTGTACACGATACATTTTCATCATGTTTCTGATACTTACCGATCATACCGTGCACTTGTTCCGAAAATCCCTCCCCTTTCTCCACATACAAGCCAAGATAGTCGGATTTTCCTGGATGGTGGGCATTAATAGCATGCAGCATGACAATCAGCTCTACACCCTCTTTCATTTTCAAATACAGATATTTTCCTTCTCTGATATCAATCGAAAAATTCCCATTTACAATGCTCCAGTCTGATGTCCATGGTAAGGCCAGGTTGTTGATAGTTACGCTCGAGGATGTGACCAAAATACGATGACTTGGGGTAGTTATAGCCATCTGATCAAATATAGTACGTTTGGCGAGGTCAGAGGTCGCGACCTGGTGTCGCTTAAGAAGCTCAGGATGAGGAGTTGCACTTTGCACTCTAGCATTGATGTTTAGACCTTTAAAGACAAAAAGGAAACAGTTTATACTTGTCTTGAAGTCAAGTTGCTTGTAATAATTTCAGAATACCGAAAATAGTAACTATTGGCAATCTGAAAACAAATGTCTACAATTTGGCCCAAAATAGCACCTGTCATGCCTGTAGCATGATAGCGGTACTGTAGATATAATAATAATATTGAAAACAGTTGCACGAGGGATTCCTTGTATGATTAATAATACGTTAATTCTAAATTCCCGTTTTAGTGTGCAATCGCATGTAACATCATTATAGTAACAAACATACAATGGTACAATGTTCCTATGTTGTATTCGTATTACGCTGGCTTTGGATGTCAAACTTTTTTTCATGCTGCACTGCATATTTTGGCCTCTCCCAAGCAAACCGCTGGAGGCGCACGGTGTTGTGAATCGGAAGAATTACGTCATTTTAAAAGACTTGACTCGTGGATAACCTTTGACTTCGGATGATCCTCTTTACATGTTTCCCTAATATTTACGATTCTTTTTACAAAGTTTAACCCTAATCGGGCAAACTTTAACATTGACCCCTTGATTTGACCTTGGATGACCTTAGATTGATATTTTCCTTGTTCATATCATATCGAGGATTTTCTTTGTCATCAACATTCAGAAGAGAATTAATTCAATACAATAATTTATAAGCATGAATGGATGTCTGTAAAATGTATTTTGTTGCATTTTGGAATCGCCATCGTGATTAGTATAAATACAAATGCGATGAGCTATACATGGCAAAATTCTGCGATTGCCCATCGCTTTACGGTTACACGAAGAAACGTATAAAAAACGTATAAAAGACGTATAAAGTTGTTCTCTAAAACCGCGTTTTCTCAGCAATCAAATATCGCAGTGAGTCAAATGTTGGTGCATGGATGTATCTTAGCATTATTTTTGTGTGTTTATACAAATTTTTAGAATCCGTTTGAAAATCCTTCGTTTAAATCATTTTTACGCACCATGTTCACAAGATCAAAAACACGTTCCATGCAGTTTTTTTCAAATATTCGCTCCGTATAAAACTACGCCGAGTGATTGTTTTCTGCTTTTTTGTATTGTACTACAAATCGACCAAAGAAATAATGTTGCCATGGGGAAGAACCAAAAACAGTACCGATTAAATTTTATTAGCCCGTTTTTGGGAACAATTTTCGAGAATCTTGTACCACAAAACACTGTTATGTTACATTATCGATATCTGGATTGTGGAACATTGATTTTGATTTCTAACTGCCTACATTATTTCTCAAAAGTATGTCGATTCCTTTACCATTTGAATTTCACTCCAAATTTAAGCTACTTTTGCAAAAATCGAGGTTTTTCGCCATCGATACCTCCGACATTTACAGCGGTGATGAGATTGTTTATCATAAGAGCCTGGTATGCACTATTCCATAATAGTCAGTTTGAGATCAATCGATTTCACAGATCACTCAGTAGCTCAATCGGTTAGCGCGCTCAGACTCACGTTCGACTATAGTTTTGAGCTGGAAAACTTTGGTACGTGTTCGAGTCCCTATGTGGTCCATTCCATCTATTTTATTTTATTTTTCTCCCACTTTTTTTTTTTTTTTTCTTGTTCGTTTCTTTCTTTCTGACTTCAGCGATTGATTGTTTTTGCCCGGTTTTTTTTTTCATTATATAATTCAGAAATTTTTAGGCTATACTAGGCCTAGTCTAATAGGCGCGGCATATGAATATATTTTTACAAATTAGATTAACAAAATATTGGTTGTTGGTTTTGTTACTGTTGTTGCAGTTATTGTTGTAGGCCTATATATTGCATAATCAGGGTATAAATAGGCATACTAGGCCTATTATAGCCTATAGAAGCAAGTTGATTTATTTCACGACAGATATCATCAAGGATAATTTTAAAAATTGAAAATTTAGAAAATCCAAAGGAAAATTGCCGAAAACGGCTGCCCACATTCACCCCCCCCCCCCCATCAGCCCATATGGTCCTATCGTGGTCGCCCCTTCCCTATCCCTGCAACATATAGGATGACTCACGAGCCGCGGTTTGTCCGTGGCCCTAGTTCAGATTGAAACACTATTGTACGCGTGAATTCATTCTTTTCTGCATGGCTGTTTCCATTATTAACTTACGCCCCTCTGGAATCAAGCCTTGAAAATCAATTGTATTTAACCTTACAAAGGCGACGCAGCATAATCACACAGCGATCTAGTGTAAATTCAGCTTTAAACATTGCATGCATCGTACCAATCGCTGTTCGAAATATCAGATTGATATGTCAAAGCATGGCGAAATGCATAGCCGGACAGACAGAGAGACTAGACACTAACAGCACGACAGACAGTGCTCATTATTTTAGTAGTATAGCTGTTATGTAATATGATTCCTATATCAAATGTAACAAACTCAATTCAAATATAGTAGTAGGATGAAGAAACAAGTATAAGTATTAGTAATTACCTAGTTCAGGATCCTTAATGAGATTGAAGATGTCACCAGGTTTTCCCATGATATTGAAACACAAGGTGATGTTTCCATTAGGTGCATGGAGTAAGAAATGCGGATCACTATCGGCGCTTAACATCCGTGGCAAAGGTTGCCCGCCCATCGGGCTCGCAGATCTACCCTTGCTGCTCATTGTGCTGCTCATTATACTCATGGGCGGGCCGTACGGGCCATATTGACTCCGAACGTGTCCAGGATAGGGATAGGATTGCATGGCTGTCGGAATTCGCGTCAAATGTGAAACCGGAATTGGACCAGGTCTTTCGAGGCGGTCATCCCTTGGCGTGGGGTTCTCCCCAGTTGTGTCATTAGTGCCATCCGGTTTAACAACCACTAACGATGTCAGAGGTGTGACGAAATGATATTTTAAAGACAGCTCAAGAGCTCTGCTTTTAAATTGTTCTTTTTCTTCACTATCATCGGATATAAGTCGTTTTCTGAGCAGTTCTTTAATGGTGAGATATGCCCATAGTCGTTGTGTGAAATTCCCTACCACGTGATGACTTAGCATAGTAGTTTCTGAATGCTATAAAAAGAATAACAATAATATATATTAAAGACATATAACAGAAATTACTATTTTGTCACTCTAGCCACATTTTCTGCATACTAGACATGTATACTCACATACGAAGCTAAGCTAAGAGAAAATTAATGGAACATCTGCAACATAAAATAATTGTGGCACGATCTGATCCACTCGGACCAATTTCGATAAGATATTTTTAGAGCATTTTTGGTAGAATTGCGGGATTAACACTTTGAAAATATTTCATTATGTTTATATAACAATGTACGTGTTGACATTTCCGAGCATCTCAAGCTTATTTTGACTGAGTTAAGACATACTTTGAACGAGCACCTCAAGCTTATTTGGACTGCGTTTGCATGAGGCATACTTTGGCCTAACTACCTTGCTCAGTACCTATAAGCTTATTGATGCTGATCTTGTTATATTAAGGGGTGTCGTCAGTTAGGCTAGGGACATGCATCCTTCTTTAAACGGCTCTTTTCAGAGCCACCATAATAGCTACCAGATAATGGACAGTAAAGAAGGGAACAGCACATCATGAAACTCAGCAGACAAGTGACTCTGGGGACAATCCGAGCATGTGTATCATTGAATCATTGAATCGGTGACGTCTTGTTTGTACATACCAGCCGCGTGACGCTCCGCCAATAATCATGATAATAATACTACCGGCAAGCTAATACACGCATTTTAGGCACTGGAATGAAATAGCAATTTTCTTCGTTTTACCTCATTTGTTTGGCTCGAAATTAAAAGCGGACAATGCGATCAGTAGCTGGCTTTTTAGCGCATATCCCACAATTTGGAAGGAGATATTGCTTTTAAATCGGGAATTCCAAAATAACAGACAGGATATGAACTGCGTGTACAAATACAAAGCCGATACTGTTGTTTTACTTGGTAGGGCAATCGTTTACAAGCATATACTTTTAAACGTACCTGCGCACTTCCCTTAACAAGTGTACCGAGAATACCATCTTCTGTTGTCGTCATGATAACCTCAGCTGTGACTTCGTTGATGCCATTTGCAAGTTTTCCAGCGACTACTAATTCCGATCCCATAAAATAAGTAGGGAAATCAGTCTGCGTAATAATATTGTTATCAATAACATCAGATGGGTAATTGAATTCAATTTTAAGAAGCAATGGCGTGGCAACATCATCAAAAAAGCCGGCTAGCTGAAGACTGGAATCGGAATCCACGTAGATCTTGCGATAAACTCCTCGGTTCTGACCGGCAAGTTTCTCCAAAAATATGTCGTCCACGTCATTTCCAAATCCCAAAGTGAAAAGAGTGTATTTCCCTTTAATGGCTTCTTTAGATTTTTCCTTTATAAGTTCTGTACTGGTTATTCCCGAACTGGGTTGTCCATCGGAGAGTATGACGACAATAGAGAGGGACTTCTCCATGTATATATTGTTGGTCGAGTTATGGAAAGTATCAAGCAGAGATACGCCGCGTTGAAGACCACCGTAAAAATTGGTCACTGAAATGGTAAAAAGACAAAATGAATGTTCTGATTATGTCAGATTGATGACAATAAGGTTATGAGTCATAACCCTTTTGGAAAACCGGATATAAGATTCAATTATAAACAAATAACCAATTAGACGAATAGGTGCATAACAAAACGATTTCTGGTAGTCTACTTGTTGGTATAATTTCAGCTGTTAAAATTTGCCGCAGCTAAGAATTTGTCTTTTACAATTTCATTGAGAAATGTATTTCACATATCTATTTTATACATCGTAAATAGCTCTGGACAGTGATCAAGTATGTTTTGACCTATAAATTACAGATGTCAAGACACTTATTACTGATTAGTGTAAATTCTATACTGAAGAGATTTAGGGCCGGACTGCCGGGTTTGTATAAAAAATCACGAACACATGAAAGCAGCAATCCTGAGTTCTTGTGTTTCTTTGAAAATAAAGATATATCCCAAGTCATCTCGGGCATGATTACCCGAGTTCTGTTGTTCATGAATTTAGCCTGGCCCTAAATCTCTTCTGTATTATACCGCTTATAAACTGACGCTGCCATCGCTCCCCTTCTTTATTATTGACCGACGGCAATTATTAGTCGTATAAGTCATCCACTTGCAGAATCCATAAATATTATCGTTACGACAAAACAGATTTTTATAAATGTGAACCAATCAAGTAAAGTGAAGAAAATTTAAAGGTTTTGCATCACGATAAAGAACTTACAATCAGCTTTGATTTAATGTGAATGCCTGCCATAAAACATGGATTTGAACGGTAAATCAGTTTGGTGACATTGTCCTCATTTTGCTTGATTGGATCACAATTTGTAATATGCCATCACTTACTGCCATTTGCTCTCAAAGCCTCAGCAAAACTTTTCGCCTGTTTTATCGTATCTGGGGTCACTGGCACCATTTGTTCCGATTGCCATGTGGTGACACCAGAACTGAAAGTAACAATGTTGAAGGTATCACCCTTTCTCAACTGATCTAAAATAGTCAGCATGGCTTTTCGTGTTTGTTGTATTTTGGTTCCCTGCATTGAACCACTGACATCAATGACGAAGACGACATGTTTCATTGCGGGAGAAAAACCTTCGGGTGAGAAGTGATGAACAAAGTAACCATTCACTACCTGAAAGCAAATATCATAATCATGAAAGAAATTAATAATTAAAACTGATTAAACACATAATGTAGAGACATGGACAAGATGTGATAGCCCAGTGGCTCCCAATCATTTTGTGCAGCATATTACCAGTAATGTATAATATGCCACGACGTGAGACATAAAACTTGAAAATAGAGAATTATCTTGTCGCAAGACAATTATTTGTTTGTATTGAAACACTAGCCCAGCGGTGGCACTTTTTAACTCCAAATGGCTTTATGCATACTGTGTTGCTTTTAATAGCAACAAAGCGCCTTCAGTATCTCATGGTAAGATACTACAGGCCTTGGTACATTGTATAATGTAAAGGATGAGCTACAGGTCGAGAACAAATGCAGCGATAAATTACCGCAGTTTTATTCATTGCGGTAAATATTTTACGCAGCAACGCGCTGAGAAGAACAAAGACCCGAGCAAAGCAAAATGTCGGTCGCGCCGCGCCTAATCACTTGAGCAGAAAATCACAGCCGATAACTGAAAACCGCAGTGACCGAACACACATCGTCTGTCGCGTCGCAATAGCAAAACGACAGACAAATACATACGGTAGTGCAGTTACGTCCACGGCAAATTCACCGTGACCTTTCCAGCCATAAACCCGCTTATTGAAGATTAAACCGATATATACAGTACTAAACCATTATATAGTAATCTATTGTCCAATGCAAATGTATTACCACCTGATAATATTAATCCAATGAGTGACCGAATTGTCCGCTACGGACGACTAATCCAATCGATAATGACATGTACGAGCGGAGCTCCACTGACCGAGTTTTGGGGTATTTTTCACTGAAAGGCAGCTGTTTGCTGTCATTTACTTATCAAGGCGGACCACCGTTATTATAAGGACTATGGCAATTATTTAAAGATTGATATGTAGAGAATAAGCCATACTTGATTGACAGAAAGTACGAAATTTGTACCTATGACGGTTTTATGACACCAATCTTCCAAATATGACCAAGCCAGGGCTGCCCGGTGAAGCAAAATGTGCATTGGAATAACACGGCGAGTTTGGATATATGGTAGGATTTCTTTTTAATAAAATGTATGTTCCCCGTTATTAAAGCTTGTACCGGGTTGAAGATTCAGATATTTGGAAAAGAATAAGTAATTGAAACATAGAGCAAGTACTAAAATCATAGCTTTTATACTTTTTGATATATGATGCTAACTAGTTCATCCCCTATAGCTAAAACACATCGCTACCAATAGGGTTCAATTGCCTATTGTGAGTGCCCCTGTGTTGTGTGCATACATGTAGTTAACAATAACTGCATGATGAGTTGATTTTATACATGTATCCAGGCCTTCTCAACTAGTTTATTTGAAGTGCCAACTGGGAAATTTTAGTGATAATGAAGTGCCAACATGTTTAGGGAGCATTTTGTGAGGGAGCGTGTGCCGATCGAACGCATATAGCGGATGGGGTCCAGGAGGCCCGCGCCTTATGGCCACTGTAGGGTTCCAGTGTGAAAGCCCCAGCCGGGAGGGGGTCCAGGGGCAGCCGGCAGCGCCCCGGAAGCTCTGAGATTTTAAGGCTATCTAAAGGCTCAGATGTGGTATTTTCACCCCTTTAATTTATGAGGAAAAAACTAGTAAATTTACCGTGCGTCACTTCATGCGCCACTTCGACTAACTCCAATCGCCACAAGTGGCGCGCTAGCCACCAGTTGAGAAGGCCTGATATTGTATACTGAACTTTATATAACGTATGACTATGTAAGATTGAGAATATAATCAATTACTTCAATTTTGCCGCCACTTATCGGATGTACGACGTCATACTTGATGACAAAATCTCCCACAATTCCATGTTCTGACTGAGCAAGTTGTTCTTCCTTTGATGGCTGGAACTGTATGTGAGCTTTTTTCGAAGACGTAATAGACGCTTGTTGCTCTTGTTTGAGTTCATTCCCTTCTTTTTCAAGCCAATATGTGACTTCTTTTAATCCTTGAGGTTCAGTGATGTAAACGTTGACCTTTAAATCTGGTATAACCTGTAAGACAGAAATTGACACAGTGATGAGGTATACACTTCCAAAAAGCTCCTTCGCACGCACACGTTAATGGAAATGTTGGTACGACGACTTGTGATTAAGATGATTACAATCACAGGCTCTCATGCTCTTCAGTATACATGATTTCTTTCTAGCGGTTAAGACGGGTCGGAGGTGAGCATGACCTAGTGGTGTTTGCACTTAAATATTGAGACAAAATTAATAAAGCTGATACACAGGAGGAATTGTATGGGTTTTATTGAGGATATCCTAGGCTTGATATAAGAGGTGTCATGTCCGACCTAAATGCAACGCCCAACACTTTCGTTTTTGATACATCATTGGCCGTAACTCAAAAAACAAAACCACAAAAAAACCTGTGGTTATATAAATGCGACTGTTGGCTTTCCTGACTCATTTCCTATCAAAATCAATGTAAAACCCTAACCCTCCTGAATACTACAAAATACTACTTGATATATGCGCTGTTCGTGCATGCATCCCACGTGGTATGATGACGCAATCGCCCTAAGTGATATATAGGCACGGTCTCGCTGGCCAGCGAAGCCCAAGACCCGTGGCAAAGTGTCGCCGACCGAGTGCTTGGCATGCGAGGGGTCTCGGGTTCGAATCCCACCCAGAGCAAACAACTTTTTTTTTTCTTTTCTCTCTTTATTCTTTCCTTCTTCCCTTCCCGTCGCCAAAAGCCAGTAGGCGGTTAGGGTTAGTATTAAATAGTAGTGAGTACACTGCAGTTTTGAGCAAAAACTGGACAAATATGGCTCTTGCCAGCCCACCCGCCATATTACTATAAATAATAGCAAATCACTCTTTTCCTTTAGTTTGTTAAGGTAACAATTATCATCATCATCCTCGACCGGGACCCTATTGTTCCAATGATTATACACTAAATTTTTATATCTCAATTTATAAAGATCACTGGTTCGGAATTCAAGAAGGCACCTCGAGGGATGGGCAAATTTGCAATGAAAGAATACAAGTTATTAAAAATACCCGGGCAAAAAGCATACAAAATGTATACAGTGCGCATTTAAAGGAGTGTTTCGTGATCCTAGCATCCTCTTTTTATGACATTTTTCAGTACATATCCACGAAAAAACCTATTCCCAAAATTTCAGTTGATTCCGATTTTGCGTTTGCGAGTTATGCATGATTATGTGTATTACACTGCTCCATAGACAGTGCGTTGTAATTTCGTTCTGGTGCACCAGAACGAAATTCAAATTTCACGATATCTTTGCAAAACGAATTAATCTGCAAGAAATATTTTGTGCATAAACATTATGTAGCCAGAGGTTTCCAGTGATATAAAAATCTCACCTTTTTTTGAGAAAAGTGGGATGAGGCTGTGGATCACGAAATGCCCTTTAAATGATAACATACCTGATTAGGTCGGATGCTGATTTTATTCGTGAAGAATCCTTCTTCCGCAGCAATAGTTGTTGGTATATCAGGGTACACTTTACCTCGCTCACCGGTGCTACATTAATAGACACTGAAAATTCGTTGTGTTTTTCAGACCTGAAAAGTGAAATATTTATATTCTAGAAGGTTCACCTATTATTGATTTGAATATTCCGATTAATTTAATGGGCCTATGACATGCGTAATTTGAGAAAGAAACTTTTTGGCAGCAAGTACAATATTATAGCATATTGTTACATTATATATAGTTAATATACATTTCTCTTTCTAATTTATCTGTGCAAATGAAACTTTTATCTGCAATTTTTTTCTTTTTTGTAATATACCAAAATAAAGCAGAATTATCTGAAATAAAACTTGCAGCATAAATTTGTTCATTTTTTAAAGCTGTTATTGTTTATCCGCTGCAACAAGGAAAAGAACAAATGCGAAACAAAGCTAATCTTTCAGCGGCAAATCTCGACGGAATACTAAACTCCCAACGGAAAAATGAAAACGCAGAGTTCAGTCGTTGAAGCGGAAAAATCGGCATGAAGAATGTTTTTTTGCCAAAAGTTAGGTCGGGAGCAGGGGGTGGGGGCAAGGGGACATCCCAAATATTTGTCTTGCCCCCACCCAGTTTGCCCTTCTTCCTCACTTTTGAGGCAAAAAACCACAAAATCACTAAAATTTCCATTTTTGTCCAGCAATTTTATGCCAAATTGGTTGATTCCCCCCTGAAATTCACCCCAATAAAAAAATAAAAAATCCTGGTACCGCCACTAGTCAGGAGACGAGCATATTTTGTACCGGTTTTAATTTCAGACTCTTTTGGCTCCAGACTGGTATGTTTGTTATTTGATTGGGCCAGTTTCGCACGATGTGTTTAGTGCTAAAAATTAGGATGAACAGGGCATTATTGCTTTTCTTTTTCTTCTATTAGAATTGGGGGGCGTTCAAATGCAATTTACTGAATCGTTGTTTCTTTAATTATTATTTGCATGGAATAATTTTTCGACACACTGGGGATACCTTGCTTCGATGAATACTAAAAACGGGACCAAGAAGATGGAAATGTTATTTTGAAGAGCACCATTTTGACGAATTGTATTGAACCTCAACTGCCTTATGGCGAATCTAACGGGGGGGGGCATCGAGATCTGGTAGAAAAACCGCCAAACTGCTAATTGTGTTTAGTTTAGTTTTTAAAAATTAAGTAATGGTAGTCAATATAATTGCGAATACTCTGCAATTGATTATTCCCCCTTATTTCATTTTCGCTTTTGCTCGGGGCCCCTGATCCCTCGAGGCCCATGGACTTCGTCCAACCTGTCCTCCCGCTTGCTACGCCCCTGCATGTTACCATGAATAACAGAAGCTTAATAAACACCTTTTATGAAATAGGTAAAGCGCTATTTACATGAATATGACCATTAATTGTAATTGCGGACAAGACTCGCATTTCTTACTTAATCTTTCACATCGATTTTATGAAGTGTAGCTTGTTCCCTATCCACCCGCCCACCGCGCCTCCAACGTTCATGAAAAGGAGTCTTAACTTACGTCTGTTTCACTTGGCTTGCTGTCTGTCCACGTTCTCTTGCAGCGTCATATATCTTCTGTGCTTTCCGCTTGGTTGCTACAATGGAGCGATAAATTTTGCCATCGACTTCACTGAAATAAAATGAAACACACTTCCGTATCATAGGTGACGTGCATATTACATGCTGGGTCATTAAGAACACCTTTTGGCATAGCTTTCACCAAAGACCACATATTAAAAACACTAAAAGACCCCACTATCCATGGATCCGTCATCAACCCGTTGATTCAAATGCATTTGTATCAATCCCTGTATACTTTGAAGCGTATGTTATGTAGACCCAAGTGCTATTTGAAGTCGTCTATAACAATGAATATTTTAACTTTGAGATTGTTGGCAACTCTCACCAAAAGGCAAAAAATCCGGCTTCTTGCCTGGTCTCATCTAATTTCGCAATTTCTGGCTATATTAAAATATATATATTAGTCCAAACTGGGTTTACGTATGGATAAATCTGCATGTATATGTATTATAACTGTCCAAAAGGTTTTAATAGGATACAACAGTATCACACTGGTAACGAATAAAAAACGAATAAATACGGGGCAAATGTGACACCAGCGAACACACAAGCTATCATAGACTACAAAGTTAAAAACCGACGCCTCTTTTTTGTATGAATAAAAGTGTAATATATGTACAACACACTATAATAAATTTATACCAAACCGGTCAATGGGGTCTATCTGTTGTAAAATTCTATCCCTATAAAGTGAAGTTATGTCTTTTCGAAATGCCGGACTTGAAACTTGTGTTAACTCTCTTCAAAAGTTGTGTCACATTTGCCTTGATTTTCTATATCCAATCAGAGAAAAGAATCTTACATGAGCAGTTCTGTAATGAACGCTTCATCGGGTAATCTGATGGTAACTTCTGTTTCTTGAGCCACAGGAGCTCTATTCACTAGTTTGCTGGCCACGGATGTGTTGGTAAATCGTGCAGTAGTAGTAGACAAAATATGAATGCTACCGATTTTGGCAGGTGGGGAATCTGTTAATTAAAATTAAGACGCAAATACGTAAATGCGATGTTGTGTTGATAATTAACTGCATGCCGTTGTCATGATTGTCGTCGTCGTCGTCGTCATTTTGCATTGTTTTCGCTCAAAAAAAAAAAGACGAAGACCACGACGACGAAAAGGAAGAAGACGGCGTGTTATTTAAGATTGATAACAAATTTGAGTATAAAGTTACTTCTCCTTACCCATGGTTCAGTCAGTTTAGGTTCTTCAGTAGAATTGAAGCCATTGTCAGATATACCGGATCCATATCCGTAGTCACCTGAGGACAGATCTCTTTCTTCACGCTGATGGAAATGTTACAAAAAACAAACAAAAAACAGATAAGTTTGCTGCAAACATTTTCTTTACAACACCACGCTCTTGCAAAATAAGGAAATTTTCAGTATGAAGTATAAATGTAAGAATAAGTATAGTTTGCCCTATCTTGCCATTATAAAATTATTAGAGTAGGCCCAGGGTATCTGATAACAATGTGATGTGCAACACATAGTCGTTTAAACCAGAATCTTTGAAAACATTTCGACAGGCATTATTAATCAATACCTTTATCGACACAAGTTATTTTGTTTCTTTATAGACGAATCCAACGAGCCAAGTCATGGTCTGAATTATTTATTCGGTCATTACTGGGCCCCGCCACCAAAACTGGTGTTTTGTCTGCCCAATTGGGTGGATTAAAGCCGCTTAAAATAATCGATGTTATATTGTGTTGTGTTGCAAACTTTCATCATTCTATTGTCTGCGTATATCACGGCTGATGGAATGCAATTTAAAATTCCCGCCAAGGCCGCATCATTTCACATCTTAGGTGAGACGGACTCGACGGGGACCCAGCTATGGCTGCCATTGAGGTATAGGAATGCGTGAAATTGGATTCGTCTGTAGGATGAATAAGGGCACGTTTTATTTAGCGAATGATAGATCATAAGATCGTGGGTTCGAACCCTGGCACGAGCCACGCGTGTGTGCCCTTGCGCATGGCACTTTCCTCATTATCATCAAATAGCAAGACAACACATGGAGCTAACTTACAGAAACTAGAGCGGTTACCGCACCTATAGCTGAGCCATGGGCTTCGGCAGTATATTGTGGTATACCACTGTCACTCGTTTCTGATTTTTTTCTCTTTCTAGTCACACCACTTTTGCTTTGTTTACGAGATATTTAAATATGAATATTAACACGGTTCTTTTAAAGGAATATTGACCAGGTCTTATGATTAGTGCCCTTTTGCCCTTGAAGAAAAATACCGGGTCAAAATGATGCAACCAGGATTTTTGTCTTTGCTCCCGAAAGAAAGCTGGCTACGCTAGTGCATCCCGGTGTGACCATCTCTCTTTCAGTGCATTTCAATATCGGATAATATAACTTACCTCTAATAAGTGATCTTCTATATGAGTAATAAACACAGGCTGTTTTGGAAAGCTGACTACCTTTTCGGCGCCAAGAAGGAACGTTATTACAACTGCCAACGTCAGGCGCAAACGGAACCCCATCGTCTTCTAACTTTGTATTCCAAAGTGCTATTTTACGAAGTTACCTATGATCAATTTTGGGAAACAATAAAGGAATCTGTTGTTTCAAAATCAAATCAGATATACTGAACAACAATGACACCAACGACAATACGCACTGTCATTAATGCTGGGTTAGGGTGTGATTGATACCATCAGATGTATTGATTGAATGATGACAAGCAATGACTTCGCGAGCGGTGAGCACTTTAAAAACAAGGGCCCCTGTCGGAGCGGCTGGACAGAATATCTGTCGTCGTTCTGAATGAGTTTTGCCATCGCATCCTTTATTCATTGCGACAACAAGCAAATGCAATAACAAACGGAAGAAGAACAAAGACCAGAAAATGTAAATCCTCTAATGTGTTTAATGATAAAGGCAAATACTGCAGTGGAGAACCAAAAATTGCCGGGGAGTGCTTACAACGTTTGTCGCAACACGTCGCACAAAAACACACATTCATATAGTCCTACCGGCCCTTACAGATTAAAATCCTTGTGATCTCACTCAAAGAAAGCGCGTTTCAACATCACGTGACACTAACAACTACATTTAAATGAGCTATAACAATGTGACGATGTATTCGTGAAAATTAATCAATTTGTTTAACATAAAAGGTGCAATGATTGCAAAACCTTAATGATGATAGAGGCTAATAGCTCTATTAGCTAATATTATTATAACCCTTCAACTACATTCGTATGATTCTTACCTGCATAAAGCTGCTTCCACACGAGAAAACTATAGTTTGGTACGAGCTACTGGAAAACAAACAGGTACTGTAGCAGCACCTTGTCAAACGCCCAGAACAAGCTGAATGTTGTCCCTCACATGCGCTCCCTGTCTACTTATAAATAATGCGTAAACCGCAAATCTTTTCCTGTGTGGTATACAAGAAAGCCGAGTTCCTTGTTTTGCAATAGTAGCACTATTTAGGGTGGGGAACGTGCAAGAATGTTAATGTTTGATATTGTCTCTATCAGCTTCTATATCCCAAAGGTGAATTATGGTAGAATTCAGCCGAAACCAGTGAGGAACTATTCTGAAAGTTCTACCACATCCACAGGACGAGCGTAAACACATCCGTTCACTCGTTAACCTTTCCTATACGTATTAAAAATTATACATTATATCGGACGTTGTGTCTATTATATACGGAAGTATTTTCCCACTCTATTATGATCATTATGATTGCGCAAACTATGGTGTGACCCAGGTGCTCCTCATGTCAATTTTTAAGCGCTCTTTAGCAAAGGCATAGTTCATTAAATTTACAACCGTTTGACAAAACAGGCGAAAATAGTAACATTTTGCACAAGATTTGCTATTTAAAGAGAATTGGCCATTGCTTATTAAAATGAGGCTAGTATATATGTACAATATAAGTGTGCTCTTTCATTTTAATTTTAAAACCTACATTTTGGTCAAAAATTGTGCTGAGATAGGTCGTTTTCAACAGATTTACCACATTCGCCTTGCTATAAACATTGAATTGTGTTATCTGTCGACCTAATGAAAAAAGTGTTTTAGGGGGAAGTGTTAGCTTTTGTTCGTTATAAATAAATTTTGATTGGATGAAGGGAACACTTGAGGTTTTGAGAAAAATCAATCACAGAATCCTATTTTCCACTACATCTCACACAGCTCTTATGATGCTATGTACTCAACCATGTAGTATAACCACAGACTGCATAGAGACTCTCGGAACGGGGTGTGCGCTCGGATGTATCGAGGTGGAAACTGTGCATAGATGCATTTATAAGAGAATCGTTTTTGTTGTCAAACCTTTTCATATGTTGGTGAAATTCAGATTGTGATTGATAAGTACATTATTGTGGAAAACGTGAAATTTTACAAAAAGCTTTGCTATTACCATGATTACAATGAGGCAAATAACCAAAGATTTGAACCAACCTAATGTTCCCATGCAGTGTTAAAGTCATAATGTACGATCTTATGATATGAATTTGGTTAATTTTTTCAAACCTGATTTTTGGCATATTTGTA
The DNA here is from genome assembly GCF_039555335.1 of Amphiura filiformis. Lineage (NCBI taxonomy): Eukaryota > Metazoa > Echinodermata > Ophiuroidea > Amphilepidida > Amphiuridae > Amphiura > Amphiura filiformis. The sequence continues at coordinate 69,615,833 of NC_092630.1, forward strand.
ATGTTTACACATGTCACAACTTGCACCTAAATGGAATCAGCAAAATTTCTTGTGTTTGTAGGTAAACAGAGCAAAGTTCGACATAAAGTCATAATTCTCCTTAAGAATTATGACTTTATGTCCTCACATAGAACTGCGTGTTAAACGGCCAAAATAACAAGCAGTGTTTCTTTCACTTTACCTCGTTATTTCAGCTCAAAATGAACAGAAACCATTCCCGATAATTATTACTAGTATTATTTCAGCATTTTGAGTATATAATGACAAATTTAAAATTTGAAGGAAATCGTACATTAAGCCTTTAAGCATCACACAACAACACATCATGCATTTTACCATTGTACCATTAACCAAATAGTTGAAGTTAATGATAATTTTAATAAAAACTAACCAAATGCAATACATTATATTTCATATTATTAACAATAAAAGAATTTTTCGGCACCCCAGTCTATAAATATATCACTTTCATGTAATTCAATCGAAAAAGCTTTCAGCCATATATTTAATTCAATTTACTAACCTATGAACAAGGCTTAGCCATATCATAAAATTATTATCCAAAAATAAAAATTGCCCCATTTTGCTTAAGAAAATGAAATTTAAAAATGAATGACTAGCCTTGATTAATTGAAACTATAAAGTTTAAGTTCAGTCTATCCAAACGGAGAGATTATTACATGGAATTTAAGGCGTCCGGCCCATTTCACAATATCATACAAACAATAATAGAGAAAGTACAAATACTTTTTAAGACTAATTCATTATTTTTTTCACATTTGGTATCTTACATTCATTGCATGACGTACCAAACAATGAAGATAATTGCGCCTATAGTTGATGCTATAAAGTATTCAACTTGACCTCCAGTTATCATTCTTGTCTGTAGATTGGTTTGGCTCAGCTTTAAAAATGAATAATCGGTCAATTAATGCTTGGAACAAATTAATAATTTTAAAAGTATTAATAATTACATTGATATATCTAATTAATTTTGAATGTGACTGAATCAACCAGTCAGCCAGCTCCTCCGAAGAGTTATGACAAGGAATGGTGCGATTAAAGCCAAATTATAGCTTTGCACAGCCAAATTATGAACTTATCGTACATTTTGGTAAAATTGTGGCTTTGTAGTAAATATTTTTCGCAATGTTGAAGATCTGAGTAAATGATCCTAAGAACTCTCTGGTTCTACTCATCTGCATTTTTTCTACCTTTATATAAATATGGAATTACGTAACCATGGTAAATAACACAATTTCACGAACAAAAATCGTGCCTCCATTCTGTTTACCATGGGTGCATTATATCAAATTCAAATATCATAAACTGATCAAAAATTGACAAAAAGTGTGTCCTGAAGATAATCGGTATATTCTCCATCAATCATGCCATAGCCGTTGTTACTTGCAAACCAACACGTCTGAATCTCTCCTGTAAGCAATACATCCCGACTGGCATGCAGAACCTTTACGGTACGGTCATTAACGCGGAGTATGGCAGTTTTGTCCTGGTTGGTGTCCACGCGAATGCTCTTGCGATACAGATGTACCTTATTGCGTTGAAATTGTCCTAGAAAGATTTCAGAAAAATATTGAAAAACGAAGTTGAAAAAGTGAGATAAATTGTACTGAAAAACACTATATAGTTGTTATAACCATTTTAATGAATTATAAGATAAAGAACAACAGTACAGATTCATATCGTACTCTTTAGAAAATTATGAATGATATTAGCATGCGAAGTCCCACACTTGAACTGGAAAGGAAAAGCTTGATTTTGGATGCAATTTCTATTAGGCTGGTGATCCTCGATTCTGCAATCGAGGGGAAACCGGGTAAAAATCTGATACGGGTGGGCACCAATCTTCGTTTGGAGCATGTACAAACGGTCATCTCATTTGGAGCCTTCACTGATAGCCAGAATGGAGTCAAGTGACTCTCAAAGTGGAGTAAACTAGCACTGACTCTCAAAAGGAGTCGCCGACTGTCGCAAGAGAGTCAGTTGACTCTACCCGTGGAGTCAATTGACTGTACCTGTGGAGTCGTGCGCGACGTGGCAGTTATTTGACGCTGACTCTCAAAAGGAGTCGGTTGGATTTTGTGTTTCACTACAGAGTCAATTGAGTCATCGATGCGGTACACGTATATTGCTGTGGTAGCGGCCATTTTGCATTGTGCTGCTGCTGTTTGCTGCTGTTCAGCATGCTGGTCATTCGTACGGTGTATCATGTGTTGGTGTTTGGACAGTGTGATGTGGTATTTTCATGCTGTACGCTAACTTGGTCTTGAGCTGGATTTCACAGGACAATTTTAACCTGACGGCGAGGTAAAGCTAAAGTAAGCTTTCCTGCCTGGAGTCGGGCTGTCGAAGTGACCCTGTAATGGAGCCGGGTGACTCTAGAAGCAGAGTCTAGCCACTGCGTGACTCTATGGCTAAAATGACTCCATATTAGGAGTTGAATCACTCCTGTGTAGAGTCATCAACGGCGACTCGTCAGCGGAGTCAACAAATTATGGCTCTTCAAGGGAGTCAGATGACTCCACATTTTAGACATAGAGTAGCAGAGTGGTTGGACTCTGCTTTTAGAGTCACCCTGACTCCAGTTTGGCTTTCAGTGTAGGGAAAAGCAAGGGGGCATGGGTTCCAATCTGGAGGGCTGCTGGTTACACCACGTGGGGTCCACTCCATGGCGGATCGCTTGTCCAGTAAGCTTCCAGTAATTATGAGCAATTGATATATATCCCGTATTTATTATTAATTTAAGCAGATGCAACAGAAATACACCTGTACAAGCAACTGCAGGAAACTTAATACCATTATTATTATTATCGAGTGGTTGTAGAATGTATATTCACTCGCATTCGACTGTGACCATTGTATAATGTGTGAAGCCAAGGGCATCAAACATTTGTGAAATGTCAAATCATACTTTATTCCCAACAAATACGATGATCTATTAAACGTCTCAGCAACGATCACAGCAAAAAGCCTCCAAGAATTCAAAATACATTGCTATCTACCGTAGATAGCAATGGATATACACATGTTGTTCAAATTAAATCGCATTGAGATATTATTGCACACCACAAATTCAAAATGTACAAATAGTTTTATTCCATATTAATCTATTTTAAAAGCCTAACATTTTTTGTGCATAATACATTTTCATCATGTTTCTGATACTTACCAATCATACCGTGCACTTGCTGTGAAAATCCGTCCCCTTTCTCCACATACAAGCCAAGATAGTCAGATTTACCCGGATGGTGGGCATTAATAGCATGTAGCATTACAATCAGCTCTACATCCTCTTTCATTTTCACATACATGTATTTTCCTTCTCTGATATCGATCGAAAAATTCCCATTTACAATGCTCCAGTCTGATGTCCATGGTAAGGCCAGGTTGTTGATAGTTACGCTTGAGGATGTGACCAAAATACGATGATTTGGGGTAGTTATAGCCATCTGATCAAATATAGTACGTTTGGCGAGGTCAGAGGTCGCGACCTGGGGTCGCTTAAGAAGCTCAGGATGAGGAATTGCACTTTGCACTCTAGCATTGATATTTATACCTTCAAAGACAAAAAAGGAAAGTGGTTATACTTGTCTTGAATTCAAGTTGCTTGCTTTCAGAATACCGAGAGTATAGCTATTAGATTGGCAAATCTCGGTAAAAATCTAGAAATGCCCGCAATTTAGTCCAACATAGCACCTGTTAGGCCTGTAACTAAAGTTTACAACAATATGATGCGCGCGGCCATCCAGCGGTTGCTCTTGCCAGGCCAGCTTTTGACCCCCTGATTCCACGAAGGATTCCGTGTAATTAATAGAAAATGGATCTACTATAATTGAAAGTTCCTGTTTTAGGGTGCACTCGCATGTAACGTCATTATGTTAACATTTAAATACACAATGTCATCATGTTACTCTGTTGTATTCGTATTATGCCGGTTTTGGATGTCGACTTTTTCCCATGATGCACTGCGTATTTTGCCCTCTCCCCAGCAACCGCTGGAGGCGCACTGTATTGTGGATTGGGAGAATTATATCATTTTTAAGATTTGTCCCCAAGATGACGTTTCCCTCATATTGACGATTCTTTGTACCAAGTTGAAGGCCATTCGGGCAAACTTTAACATTTGATCCCTCGATTACCTTTTACCTCAGATTGATATTTACAGTGTTCCTATCATATCAAAAATTTTCTTTGTCATCAACATTTAATACAATATTTTATAAACATAAATGGATGTCCGTAGAATGTATTTTCACTATTTTAAGTGTCGTCTGCAATCGCCATCGTGATAAGTATATGTAACGAGCGATTACCCATCCCTTTTTAAAGGTGACGCGTCACAATGGCTCAGCGATCTAGTGTTAAATTCAGCTTAAAAATCACATGCGCGTGCATGATACCAATCATCGACAGATAGCATGACAGACAGAATTCATTATTTTAGTATTATTGCTGTATGTATAGGATATTAATTCCTGAAATAAATTAAACAAAATCAAATCTAGTAGCAGGATGAAGAAACCAGTATATATCTACTCAGTAAACATTGCTTAACTGTGCAATACTGGGCCCTCGTGATTGATCCAATAAATCTTTGCACACCAACGTCGGACAAGTAACAAATTATCGTTTTAAGCTTGCTCTCTCTTTGCCCCTTTCTCTCTTACTATTTCATGATTCTCACTCTCACATTCTGGCAAGTTCAGCCAGCACCAGTACTAGCCCAGTCGACGCCGGTGTGCGGTGTGCAAACATTTATTGGCCCAATTCCGGGGCCAGTATTGGACTTTATTGGCCTAGTCCAGCAATTAGTATTTACCTAGTTCAGGATCCTTAATGAGATTGAAGATGTCACCAGGTTTTCCCATGATATTGAAACATAAGCTGATGTTTCCATTAGGTGCTTGGAGTAAGAAATGCGGATCACTATCGGCGCTTAACATCGGTGCTGCAGGTATCATCGAGGCGTGTACGAAATAACTCCGGCCGTTTCCTGGATATCCTGGATGGGTTTTAATGGTTGCCGGAATTCGTTTCAAACTTGAAATTGGGCCAGGTCTTTTGAGGCGTTCTTCCCTTGGTGTTGGTTTCTCCCCAGTTGTGTCATTAGTGCCATCCGGTTTAACAACCACTAACGATGTCAGAGGTGTGACGAAATGATATTTTAAAGACAGCTCAAGAGCTCTGCTTTTAAATTGTTCTTTTTCTTCATTATCATCTGATATAAGTCGTTTTCTAAGCAGTTCTTTAATGGTAAGATATGCCCATAGTCGTTGTGTGAAATTCCCTACCACGTGATGACTTGGCATGGTAGTTTCTGACAGCTATACAAAAGAATAACAATAATATTAAAGAAATTTAACAGAAACCATTTTTATCACTTTAGCAGGGGCTGTTTAAGGCGAAAAAGTCATTGCACGTTGGCAAGACATTGGTAGTTACTTTTGTCTAAGTGTGCACCTGAGCATGAGCGTCAATTCCGGGGGGACAAGGGGGACATGTCCCCTCCACCCTTTGGCAAAATGACCCATTTTTTGTTCTTTTCAGCCACTTTTTAACAATTTTGGCCAGTTGCCCCCCCCCCCCACAACTTTTCAAGCCGGATTGGCGCTAATGCACATGAGTGTGGGTCGTAACCCCCTGAAGTTTCTGATATTTAAAAAAAAACGCGTTAAAATCGCTAATTCTCACGTAAGGATAAATATTTGTGATCTAAAACCGGTCAAAAAAGTCACTGTACTTTGGACGATATCAAGCTTATTTGGACTGCGTTTGCATGAGACTTACTTTGGCCTTACTAACTTGCTCAGTACCTAAGCTTGGTGATGCTGATAATTAAGATGTATCTTCAGTAGGCTAAGGACATGCATCCTTCTTTAAACCAGCGATATAGAATACAAACTAGATAACTAAAGGACCAATCACAGGACGAGCTAGCTGGAGGAATGGCGACCATATGCTAATTAAGAGATCGTTGTTTATGTCCGTGACGTCATTTTTTGCCAACAATTTTTGTGCCGAAAAATGACGAACAATTTCAGTTTTCTTTCCATTACTGTTATATTGTAAAAAAACCATATAGCTGTGGAGTTAGTCCAATATGTTAAGAAAATATTATGTGCGATGAAACCATGTTGACACTGGCTAAATAAGCTGTATTTTCACTCGCAAGGGTGACAATTACTGACAGTTCTTGTCGAAATGTTTTTTTAAACAGAAGACTTGACCTTTTGAGGTCATTTAGTAGACTTTTTACCAGCCGTTTTGTTTTCGTAACAACAGTTCGCCCTTTGAAAAGTGAACTTCGACGTACGTGGTGCGAAACTTTCTTGCCACCACTTGCCAAGTTTTTTTAGAGTGCTTCCCGACACCAGGGCATTCGCTTAACTGCCTTGCTTTAAACAGCTCTTTTCAGACCAATCATGTCTTCAGGAGGTAATGGACAATCCGCATCAAAGTTCTTAGTTTATCGGGCAGGTAGGGAGTAACCCACCACGAAACTCTGCAGACAGGGGGCATTCTGAGCCTGCCGCCTGTCAAACTTTACGTGAATAAATCCCATAAATGTTTTGTCCTGCAGACGTTAGACCTAATCCTAGTGAAAGCTTGACAGTTTCATATTAGTTGTCCGCATGTGAACCCGTTAGGGAGCAGCAGACAAGGGGCATATCTGTTTAAAACGTTTATCGAACAATGACGTGCGGAAGATTTGAGCAGATGAGGAGAAAGTCGGGGAAAATAATCGGTTAGGCGACATGGCCCCTACTTTCGTCAATCGGGGAATTTCTTTTTAGTTGGTGGAATTGAAGATCATCAGTTGACAAGAAAGCCGGAGAATATAATTGGTTGATCCCACCGCTTCGGTGGACGACACTGCTATCGAACAACATGGAAACAGTTCCAGAAATGGAAAGGCACATTTGTAGTCTGTATGACTGAAAACTGCGACTTCAGAAAATTGTTATGAAGAGTTACAATTTAATGCCTGTATCTTTTCTTTGGGAAACATGTTTTTTTTCTGAAGTATTAAAGACGTATTTACAAGTAAGGAGATACAACATCTGCCGGTATATGTAAATTTACAAAGCAGATGCTGTGGCTTTATATACTTAGGAGGGCAATCGTATGCAAGCATATAATCTAAACGTACCTGCACACTTCCCTCAACAAGTGTACTGAAAACGCCATCTTCTGTTGTCGTCATAATAACCTCAGCTGTGACTTCGTTGATGCCATTTGCAAGTTTTCCAGCGACTACTATTTCCGATCCCTTAAAATAAGTAGGGAAATCAGTCTGCGTAATAATATTGTTGTCAATAATATCAGATGGGTAGTTGAATTCAATATTAAGAAGCAATGGCGTGGCAACATCATCAAAAAAGCCAGCCAGCTGTAGACTGGAATCGGAATCCACGTAGATCTTCCGATAAATTCCTCGGTTCTGACCGGCAAGTTTCTCCAAAAATGTGTCGTCCACGTCATTTCCAAATCCCAAAGTAAAAGAGTGTATCGCCCTTAATGGCTTCTACAGATTTTTGTTTAATAAGTTCTGGACTGGTTATTCCTGAAGTGGGTTGTCCATCGGAGAGTATAACAACCATAGACAGGGATTTCTCCGCGTATGCATTGTTGGTCGAATTATGGAAAGTATCAAGCAGAGATACGCCGCGTTGCAGACCACCGTAAAAATTGGTAACTGAAATGATAAAAATACTAAATGAATATTATGTCAGATTGATGTCAATTACAAAATAACCAATTAGACCACTACATGCAACACCAAACGAGTTTTGGTAGCCTACTTGTCCTTATAGAAAAGTATAGGTATAGTAGTTCTACAACAGCTGTCCAAAAATTGTGTGTATGAAAAAATGTAAGTTCAGCCGTTAAAATTTGACCGCAGCCAAGCTTTTGTCTTTTATAATTTCATTGAGAAGTGTTGTACGAAAATGTATTGCACAAGTCTATTTTTATGCATCGTATAGCTCTGGACATGTAACTTGTGAAGACATAGTCTATCGCCACTGATAAGTGTAAATTCTAAATGAAGGAGAATAGGGCCAGGCTGTCGGGTTTGTGAACAAATCACGAACATACGAACTCGGATCGGCAATCCTGAGTTATTCTTCTGACATAAGCACTTTGAAAGTAAAGAGATAGTAAAGAGATCACAAGTCATCTCGGGCATGTACCCGAGTTCTGTTTCTCATGATTTCACAAACCCAACAGCTGGCCCTAAATTTCTTCAGTCTTCAGTAAAATACCGCTTATAAAGTCCATTGAGAATTGTTTCCACAACTCTATTTCATCTATCGTAAATCGCTTTGGATAGTGATAAGTATTTTTGACCTATATATTTATGTAAAATCACAATCCTAATTTATTGAGTCATCTCGAGCATGATTACCAGAGTTCTTCCGTAAAATACCGCTTATAAACTGGCACTGCCATCACTCCATTTCTTTATTATTTTAAAATGACGTCAATTAACAGTTGTATTTAAAGTTATCCACTTGCAGGATCCATCAATATAATCGTTACGACAAAACAGATTATAATTAATGTGAACCAATCAAGTAAAATGTAGTCAATTTAAAGATTTTGAATCATGATGAAGAACTTAATGTGAATGCCATAAAAACCATAAGGATGTGAATGGTAAATCACATTGTAACTCAAAAACAACTTGATTGGGTCACAATTGTGTAACGTGCCATCACTTACTGCCACCTGCTCTCAAAGTCTCAGCAAACGTTTTCGCCTGTTTTATTGTATCTGGTGTCACAGGCACCATTTTCTCCGATTGCCAAGTTGTGACACGTGAACTGAAAGTAACAATGTTGAAGGTATCATCATCTCTCAGTTGATCTAAAATAGTCAGCATGGCTTTTCTTGTTTGTTGTATTTTGGTTCCACTCATTGAACCACTGACATCAATGACGAAGACGACATGTTTCATTACGGGAGAAAAACCTTCGGGCGAGAAGTGATGAACAAAGTAACCATTCACTACCTGAAAGCAAATATTACAATCATAAATGGAAGTCATATGGTTAAATACAAAACGTGGAGGCACGGACAAGATTTTCGTCATTTGACATCATTTGTGCAGCAAATAACTAGCAATGTAATATGACATGATGTGAGATATAAGACTTGAAAATAGCCAAGCAATAATAAGTTGCTCTCTATGAGTCTCACGTGAACGATGACGGGCCAGTGTGTTAGTAGCAGTTATGCTTATGCCGTGTCGGTGAATACACAAAATATTTTATTAAAGCTCGGAACAAAGTAAAACGCAGCATTTGTGCCACAGAATCGGGTTTTTTTTGTAACAACTCTGCCCCGCGGTGACCCTTTCTAACTCCCAATGGCTTTTAAGCATACTTTAGTAGCAATATAGGGTATAGTATGTCATGCTAAAATACTATAGTACCTCAGGCCCTGTATATTGAAATATAATCATGATAACGTAAAGGCTGAGCTATAGAACAGAGTAGATATAAAATCACATGATCGGAAAATCACAGCCGAGAACTGAAAACCGCAGTGGACCGAAAACGCATCATCTGTCGCAACGGCAAAACTACAGACAAAATAGTTGATTTTATGTACTGAACTTATTAATGCAATGTGTAATTGTCAATTACTTCAATTTTCCCGCCATTCATCGGATGCACGACGTCATACTTAATGACAAAATCTCCCACAATTCCTTGCTCTGACTGAGCAAGTTGTTCTTCTTTTGATGGCTGGAACTGTATGTGAGCTTTATTCGAAGACGTAATTGACGCTTGATGTTCTTGTTTGAGTTCATTCCCTTTTTCAAGCCAGTATGTGACTTCTTTTAATCCTTGAGGTTCGGTGATGTAAACGTTGACCTTTAAATCTGGTATAACCTGTAAGACAGAAATGCAGACAATGCGATGAGGTATACACTTCTAGAGTTTAAGAGGGGACAGAGGGGGTCATGACCTAGCAATGTTTGCACTCAAATACTGACACACAAGAAGGAGATTCCAATGCTTGATCTAAAGAGTGTCATGTGCACCCAATATGCATGATTTTTCTCGGGAGGGGCAATATTAAAGCCCAAAACTGTTTAATCATCCCTATCCAATGAAACAAAAATCTAATGAACAAAACTAATTTTCAAACTTGCGGTGGTAACAACCAATTAACATTGCACCGTTCCGCAACGTTGCGGGATAATGCATAATTCATAATGCACTAACTTATACACAATTTAGGATTAAAACAGAAATGCAAAACTATCTTTACAGTAATTGATGTATCAGCACTACCTGAAGTTTTGTAAGTGACATTTCCTCCGCAAAATCCCTTGCATCACTCCTCAACGCGATAAGGATTCGTGGATTGCAAGGATGTTTTTTTAAAATTTACGAACAAATGAAAACAGTGATGATTATTTCTTGATACATGGCTAATATTCAGTGCTAAATTTCACTTCCAAAAATTTTAGACGAGCAAAATGTTGACATAATGTCAATTTCGAAATGCGACCTTGTAACACAAATTATCGGATAAAATTTTTTGTGAATAAATAGTGATATTTTGCGTCATTCCGCAACGCTTGGATTTGCCCAAATCCCAGGAAAAAAACATGAAAAAGGCATACAATGCTCCTTTAAAATGATAACATACCTGATTAGGACGGATACTGATCTTATTCGTGAAGAATCCCTTCTTCCGCAGCAGTAGTTGTTGGTATATCAGAGTACACTTTACCTCGCTCATTGGTGCTACATTAATAGACACTGAAAACTCGTTGTGTTTTTCAGACCTGAAAAGGGAAATATTTATATTCTAGAAGGAAATGACACTCAATTGGAGTAAAGAGTTATACAGATGAATTGTTCTTCCTGAATTATTGATTTGAATATTCCAATTAATTTACTAGGCCCTATGATTTGCTCAATTTGAGAAAATACTTAATTTACATGATCAAAGACAAAAAGAAGATTTTACAATAACAAACGGCTAATCGTTCCTTTTGCAACGGGTTCAATGCAACTGTTTTGAGCTGTGAAATCAAGCTAAATCAGATACCGGGGTTTGTGATTTCACGTAATTTTTCACAATATTTCGCCATTTTGTTTACATATTTACATTACAGAGCAAAATGCCGAAATAAAACAGAATCAGCAAAAATAAAACTTGCAGCATAACTTTGTTCATTGTTTTAAAGATGTTATTATTGTTGCAGCACATAGAAAATGGAACAGGAATAGGCCTCTATCATGCCTAGATATAGATGATACATGACCGTCGAGTCCACTATTACTTGTCGGTGTAAGGTTAAATCATTTAAAACAAGAAACAGATATGTTACGGAAATAGTTTTGAAAGAAATAACAGAAGATGAAGTAAAGATCTTTTATGAAACAAGTAAGGCGCTGTGTATATGATGAGTGTGACCATTACTAGCAATTGCGGACACACCTCGTATGTTGTACTTATTCTTTCATATCGTCTTTATACAGGGTAACTTGTATTCCTATTCGTCCACCCACCGCGCCTCCAACGTCCACGAAAAGGAGTCTAAACTTACGTCTGTTTCACTTGACTTGCTGTCTGTCCACGTTCTCTTGCAGCGTCATATATCTTCTGTGCTTTCTGCTTGGCTTCTACAATGGAGCGATAAATTTTGCCATCGACTTCACTGAAATGAAATAAACTTCCATATCATATGTGACTTGCTAAGGATAATGCTAACAAAGCTCTCTGGTCTGTTCGACGTAACCTCTGACCTTCATCAATCAAACAACAGATATACAGATGGAAATACAGACTGGAAATGAAACAAAGAAGAGCAGCGCGGTTTGCACCAATAATTACAGGAACACCTCGGGCATTGTCACAGATAATTTCAACAAATTAAACTGGCCAACATTACAGCACCGAAGAAAAATATCACGACTAGCCACAATGCACAAGATTCAGCACCAATAAATATCTGTTTCATTTCCAGACTACATACAAAGACAATCAGCCACTCATAGTTTCATCCTGCTAAATTTCGTGTCATAGGTCAATCCTCAAACACCTACATAATCAGCTTTTTTTTCCTTCGCAAAATACCGGAATGGAAAGATCTGCCACCTTTATTATTGCATTGCACTTATTTGAGCCTCTTCAAAGCAGGACTCTGTAATATTGCATTTAATTTTTTTAATTCTATTGCCTTTTCTGGGACGTACCATTTGACAACAAGTGTCGGCGTTCATATTGTTGTAGATGTAGATGAATACTACATGTGAAATAGGGAGAACATCTTATACAATAATAGATTTAAACCAAACCGGTCAATGGTGTCTGTCTGTCTGTTGTCAACTTTCTATCCCTATAAAGAGAAGTTATGCCTTTTTGAAACGACTGATTTGAAACTTGTCTATTCCTAAGTTGTGTCATATTTGCCCTGATTTTCTACATCCAATCAGAAAAAAGAGTCTTACATGAGCAGTTCTGTAATGAACGCTTCATCGGGTAACCTGACGGTAACTTCTGTTTCTTGAGACACAGGAGCTCTATTCACCAGTTTGCTGGTCACGGATGTGTTGGTAAATCGTGCAGTAGTAGTAGATACAATATGAAGGCTACCGATTTTGGCAGGAGGGGGAATCTGTTAATTGGTCGGAACAAAAATAATATACAAATACGTAAATACGTTGCTGTGATGATAACTGCGTGTCGACGAAAAATAAGAAGACACAGAAAAAGAAGTAGTGTTATTTAAGATGGGAAACAAATTGGAGTATAACTTCTCCTTACCCAGGGATGAGTTATTAGTTTTGGTATTTCCGTTGAAATGAAGCCATCGCCAGATATACCGGAGCCATATTCGAAGTCACCTGATGACAAATCTTTTTCTTTACGCTGAAGGAAATGTCAAAAAACAACAGATTAAGTTTGTTGCAAACATGTTCTCAACAACACCCTGCTGTTGGAAAGAAGTGTAATTTAAGATGGAAACAAATTTGACATAAATTTACTTTACCTTACCCATGGATCAGTCAGCAGTTTTAGTACTTCGGTTGAAATGAAGCCATCGCCAGATATACCGGAGCCATATTCGTAGTCACCTGATGACAAATCTCTTTCTTCACGCTGATGGAAATGTCAAAACAAAAAACAGATAAAGTATGCTGCATCAGCTACAAACATTTCCTTAATAACACCCCGCTCTTACAAATTAAGCACATTTTCAGTATAAGTATAAGTAAATTACAATAGTTATACAATTATTAGAGTAGGTCTAGGTTATGTGATTACAACAATGGGATGGTGCAACACAGTCTTCTTCGTTTAAAGCAGAATGTTACATTTCAGGCACTGTCAATCAATAGCTATTGTTACTAAAATGACCCAGGCCAAAATTACCGAGCATTACCCATGCTCACAACACATCAAATTTCAAATACTCCCTCAATAACACAATTTTGAGTTGAGACAAAGTACCTTGCCGATCCTTAAACGTCTATTGCATCCTTTTCTGCGGAGGACGCTAAACGCTATTGAAAACGAGTTGGGCACTCATGGAAGCACCAACAAGTGTCAGGCGGGGTCACCCATTAATACCCACGCCTTTATTGCATCCAAGTGTGACCATCTCCCTGTACAGTGCATTTCAATGTTCGTAGTGTATAACCTACCTCTAAGAAGTGATCTTCTATTTCAGTAATGAACACAGGCTGCCCTGGAAAGCTGACTATCTTTTCAGCGCCAAGAAGCAATGTTATTACAACTGCCCACGTAAGGCGCAAACTGAGCCCCATCTTCTTTGAACTTTGTTTTCCAATGTGTTATTTTACGAAGTTACCTATAATCAATTTTGGAAAACAAGGAAAAGAATCTGTTGTTTCAAGATCAAATCTGATCACACTGAAAAACAATGGCACTAAGTACAATATGTTGTGTAATGACTGTGTGTGTTGGGGTATGATCAATTTTGGAAAACAAGGAAAAGAATCTGTTGTTTCAAGATCAAATCTGATCATACTGAAAAACAATGGCACTAAGTACAATATGTTGTGTAATGACTGTGTGTGTTGGGGTATGATCAATTTTGGAAAACAAGGAAAAGAATCTGTTGTTTCAAGATCAAATCTGATCATACTGAAAAACAATGGCACTAAGTACAATATGTTGTGTAATGACTGTGTGTGTTGGGGTATGATCAATTTTGGAAAACAAGGAAAAGAATCTGTTGTTTCAAGATCAAATCTGATCATACTGAAAAACAATGGCACTAAGTACAATATGTTGTGTAATGACTGTGTGTGTTGGGGTATGATCAATTTTGGAAAACAAGGAAAAGAATCTGTTGTTTCAAGATCAAATCTGATCATACTGAAAAACAATGGCACTGAGTACAATATGTTGTGTAATGACTGTGTGTGCTGGGGTGTGATTGATACCATCAGATGTACTGACTTCGATCCGCGCAATTATGGGGTTCTGGCTTTTAAAGGTGTCACCGTTTTCTCGACGTCATTGATCAATCCGATCAGTACATCAGTGGCTGGCCAGAATATCTTTCGTCGTTTTGAGTTTTGCCATCGCATCTTTTATTCACTGCGGCAACAGACAAATGCAACGACAAACGGAAGAAGAACAAAGACCCAAAAATGTGAATCCTCTGACATCTCGACAATTAAAATGATAGGCAAATATAGCAGCGGAGAACCAAAAAAGAGCGTTAAAAATTTGTCATAACAGAAAACACACATTGCATATCATTTTACGAGATATGCCTGTCAGATTAAAATCCTTGAGATCTCACCCAACGTAAGAAAGCGAGTTTCAACATCACACTAAATACTACATAATTATAAATAAGCTATAACAATGCGTGAAAGACGACATAATTCGTAAAAAAAGGTATAAATTGTTTAACATATTTACTAGTATTATAATGGAATGATTGCAAAAAATCAATGATGATTGAGACAATACACCTTTAATTAATAATAATATTAGCTAATATTATTTAGTATTCGCCTTCGACTTCATTCTTATGATTCTTACCTGCAATCTGCTTCAACACGAAAAGACTGGTATGAATTGGAAAACAAACAGGTTGTGTAGTAGCACTTTGTCAAACGTCCAGAACAAGCAGAATATTGGCTCTCACATGAGCTCCCTGTCTACTTATAAAATAATTCTTAAACTGCAAATCTTTTCCTGCGTGGTATACAAGAAAACTGAGTTCCTTGTTTTGCAATAGTATCTCTATTTAGGGTGGGAAACTTGCAAGAAAGTTAATGTTTTGATATTGTCTCTGTCAGCTTCTATCACAAAGGCACGTGGGATAATTATAGTAGAATTAAGCCGAAACCAGTTTCAACTACCTTTAAGGTGCTATCACATCTCTTGGAAATCCTTAATACAAACAAGACGAGCGTAAACATATCCGTTCACTTGTTAACTCTATTATGATCACTAATATTGACCGAAATATGGTGTGACATGCAGGTAATGGTATCGGGCTGTATCTTATCTGTTCTGATAATTCAAGACAGTTGGTCTTGAAGTAGTTACCGGCTCATTAGCGTATCCACGATAGAGATGCTGATACTGGAAAGATTAGCAGGTAATTCCGGACAGTTACCGACCAAGTGACGTAGCCAGGATTAATGTCGGATCGGAGGAGTGCTAATTTTTTGTAATGAAAAAACGTTTTGGTGCGACAACACCAAAAACGGTGAATAACGATGGCAAAACGACAAATGTTTGTCCAGATGTACAACGCGAACACGTATAGGACTACTTCCAGCAACCTGTCAACGCTCCCATCGGACCTATGTACCTGTCACTGACGAATTGGTGTTATTTTTTTTTATCAACCCCGTCAGGCTGGGCTGGAATCCCATTCCCACACCCAATAAAATGCAACACCCAAGACTAATGTTGTTTTCCCTATACCTGGTTACCCAATAAAATGCAACACCAAAGACTAATGTGTTTTTTCTATAGCTGGGTACCCAATAAAATCCATACCCAATACTAACAGTGTTTTAGCAGCAAAATAAAATACAATCCCCTAAGGTAATGCGACAAAAAAACAACACCCTGTTCTACAGGCACGTTGACTTGCCAAGTAGAGTAGGTCAATTTGTTTTTGTTTTTTGTTTTGTCATTTCTGGACGAGCCTAATGACTTATCTTGAATTTTTCCCCCAAACATATACCGGTCAAAACCAACCCCCTTTGGCCAAAAAAATGCTGCTTTTAACTGTATATAGCTAAAATATCCTCAAAACGCAAAATGTAGGTCTTTGGTGTCTTTGTTGTTGCCTAATGTTTTTTCCAACATCTGGATACCAAATAAATTGCAACACCCGAGACTAATGTTGTTTTTCCAACATCTGGATACCAAATAAATTGCAACACTCGAGATTAATGTTGTTTTCCAACATCTGGATACCAAATTAATTGCAACACTCGAGACTAATGTTGTTTTTCCAACATCTGGATACCAAATAAATTGCAACACTCGAGACTAATGTTGTTTTTCCAACATCTGGATACCAAATAAATTGCAACACTCGAGACTAATGTTGTTTTTCCAACATCTGGATACCAAATTAATTGCAACACCCAAAACTAATGTTGTTTTTCCAACATCTGGATACCAAATAAATTGCAACACCCGAAACTAATGTTGTTTTTCCAACATCTGGATACCAAATTAATTGCAACACTCGAGACTAATGTTGTTTTTCCAACATCTGGATACCAAATAAATTGCAACACCCGAGACTAATGTTGTTTTTCCAACACCTGGATACCAAATAAATTGCAACACCCGAGACTAATATGTTGTTTTTCCAACATCTGGATACCAAATAAATTGCAACACTTGAGACTAATATGTTGTTTTTCCAACATCTGGATACCAAATAAATTGCAACACTCGAGACTAATGTTGTTTTTCCAACATCTGGATACCAAATAAATTGCAACACCCGAGACTAATGTTATTTTTCCAACATCTGGATACCAAATAAATTGCAACACTCGAGACTAATGTTGTTTTTCCAACATCTGGATACCAAATAAATTGCAACACCCAAGACTAATGTTATTTTTCCAACATCTGGATACCAAATAAATTGCAACACCCGAGACTAATATGTTGTTTTTCCAACATCTGGATACCAAATTAATTGCAACACCCGAGACTAATGTTGCTTTTCCAACATCTGGATACCAAATTAATTGCAACACCCGAGACTAATGATGTTTTTCCAACATCTGGATACCAAATAAATTGCAACACCCGAGACTAATGTTGTTTTTCCAACATCTAGATACCAAATAAATTGCAACAACACCCGAGACTAATGTTGTTTTTCCAACATCTGGATACCAAATAAATTGCAACACTCGAGACTAATGTTGTTTTTCCAACATCTGGATACCAAATTAATTGCAACACTCGAGACTAATGTTGTTTTTCCAACATCTGGATACCAAATAAATTGCAACACCTGAGACTAATGTTGTTTTTCCAACACCTGGATACCAAATAAATTGCAACACCGAGACTAATATGTTGTTTTTCCAACATCTGGATACCAAATAAATTGCAACACCCGAGACTAATGTTATTTTTCCAACATCTGGATACCAAATAAATTGCAACACTCGAGACTAATGTTGTTTTTCCAACATCTGGATACCAAATAAATTGCAACACCCGAGACTAATGTTGTTTTTCCAACATCTGGATACCAAATAAATTGCAACACCCGAAACTTATGTTGTTTTTCCAACATCTGGATACCAAATTAATTGCAACACTCGAGACTAATGTTGTTTTTCCAACATCTGGATACCAAATAAATTGCAACACCCGAGACTAATGTTATTTTTCCAACATCTGGATACCAAATAAATTGCAACACCCGAAACTAATGTTGTTTTTCCAACATCTGGATACCAAATTAATTGCAACACTCGAGACTAATGTTGTTTTTCCAACATCTGGATACCAAATAAATTGCAACACCTGAGACTAATGTTGTTTTTCCAACACCTGGATACCAAATAAATTGCAACACCCGAGACTAATATGTTGTTTTTCCAATATCTGGATACCAAATAAATTGCAACACTTGAGACTAATATGTTGTTTTTCCAACATCTGGATACCAAATAAATTGCAACACTCGAGACTAATGTTGTTTTTCCAACATCTGGATACCAAATAAATTGCAACACCCGAGACTAATGTTATTTTTCCAACATCTGGATACCAAATAAATTGCAACACTCGAGACTAATGTTGTTTTTCCAACATCTGGATACCAAATAAATTGCAACACCCGAGACTAATGTTATTTTTCCAACATCTGGATACCAAATAAATTGCAACACCCGAGACTAATATGTTGTTTTTCCAACATCTGGATACGACACGGTTTCAGATTTGAAGCAGGTTTGACTGCCAAAAATGGCAAAATATAAAGTTTCAAAAAATATTGTTTTAAATATGTTTTCTAGACTGAAATTTTGGGCAGAATTCATTTCTGAAGTCAGAAATGCACAATCTGTCATTGTTTTCCTGATATGAGCATTACAGTAGAGGCATATGCTTTTGACGGAAATAAAAATATGAGATCCATAAGTGACAACATCATCACAACATATTTGAACTCTATTGGCACACTTATAAAGGCTCTGCAAGGCTCACATCATGTTGTAGTGCAAGTCTGACATCTGATTGATGCACACACATTGAATATAGGTCACATGATTGCGCAATATTACAGGTACTAATTGTTCCCGATTTTGTTGAAAAATGGGGTGGCGAGTCAATTTGATAAAAAAATTAGAACTCAAAAGATATGCATTTTAGCACAAGTTTGATACTATATCCCTGTAGTACTGTATCATGGGAATAACTGATTAGTTTTTCTGAAGTCAGAAATGCAAAATCTGTCATTGTTTTCCTGATATGAGCATTACAGTAGAGGCATACGCTTTTGACGGAAATCAAAATATGAGATCCATAAGTGACAACATCATCACAATTTGATCTCTATTGGCACACTTATAAAGGCTCTGCAAGGCTCACATCATGTTGTAGTGCAAGTCTGACGTCTGATTGGTGCACACACATTGAATATAGGTCACATGATTGCGCAATATTACAGGTACTAATTGTTCCCGATTTTGCTCAAAAATGGGGTGGCGAGTCAATTTGTTAAAAAAATTAGAACTAAAAAAATATGCATTTTAGCACTAGTTTGGTACTATATCCCTGTAGTACTATATAGGAATAACTGATTAGTTTTTTAAACATGTGGCCCTCATATTTTTTTTGTTGCGATTTTTCGAAATGCCAAATTTTACGTAATTTACAGATGTCACAAATTGATAAAAAAAATTAGAAAAGAAAATTGAGAAGGAAGGGAAAGATATTAATGTTATACCTAAGTAGGAACTTATACTGTGCATAACTGATTAGTTTTTCAAGCCTATAGCTCTTGTAGTTTTCTTGTAATCCCGATTTTTATAAATGGCGGTAATTTTTACACATCAAAATTTTAAGGGTAGGGGAAACATTCTTACATTTTGCAAGTCTTTCCCTTAGTTAAAATGAACAAAGTTAGGTATCAAATGAAAGCCCATTCAATACTGCATAGACTGGTAGGTCAACCATCACTGTAGCACCTTCCTATCAAGAGTTATGATTTTTCAAATCAATTTTTTTGCCGAAAACGGCTTATTTTGGCATGTCAATTGTCACGAGGCATGTCATATTTGAATGATTCTGGCGTGCAAATGATTAAGTCAATCACAAAACAAATACCTGAATGCATCAAATAGTACCCTCAGCTGATATGTTAACATTTTAAAGGGCCATATCTATGTATATTGTAGACTCTATGAATATACAAAGTTGGCATGTGAAAATTTTTGTCACCCAAAAAGTGTGTTTTTCGGGCAAAATCGGCCACAAATCAACATTTTGTAGCAAAACGATGTACGATGCACGCATTTTGACAAAAAAATCATGTTCTACAAACAATTTTACCCTAGAAAAGACACCTTGGAAATTAAACATAGCTATTTTCACTCTTGGGTGAATTTTTACACACTTTGGCAGTGAAACCTGCTTCAAATCTGAGACCATGTCATACCAAATAAATTGCAACACCCGAGACTAATATGTTGTTTTTCAAACATCTGGATACCAAATAAATTGCAACACCCGAGACTAATATGTTGTTTTTCCAACACCTGGATACCAAATAAATTGCAACACCCGAAACTAATATGTTGTTTTTCCAACATCTGGATACCAAATACATTGCAACACCCGAGACTGGTGTTTTTCCAACATCTGGATACCAAATAAATTGCAACACCCGAGACTGTTGTTTTTCCAACATCTGGATACCAAATACATCTGGATAACAAATAAATTGCAACACCCGAGACTAATCTTGTTTTTCCAACATCTGGATACCAAATTAATTGCAACACCCGAGACTAATGTTGTTTTTCCAACATCTGGATACCAAATAAATTGCAACACTCGAGACTAATGTTGTTTTTCCAACATCTGGATACCAAATAATTGCAACACCCGAGACTAATGTTGTTTTTCCAACATCTGGATACCAAAGAAATTGCAGCACCCGAGCCTACAGTTTGTCCACTCTGAAGTACAAAGTGACAACGCGCGCATATACAGCGCGTTAGCAGTGTGTAGTGCTGCATCTCTGTTGCAGGTATGCGTGCCTTCAAAGTCGGCAAAATCCTTCAGAGTAGACTGAGTGTAATGTTGTGTTTCCTTTACCTTGGTACCCAATAAAATGCAACATACACCCAACACTGTGCTACATCTGGGTACATAATGAATATCCGAGACTAATGCCTATAACTGGGCACCCAGTACTGTGCAATACCCACGACTTAGGTCGTTTTTCCAACATCTGGTTACCCAATAGTGCAGCACCCAAGAAAAATATTATTTATTTTATTACATCATTTGTATATCCACTGATGTGGAACTTATTGTTCTGCCAACCCCTGCATACTCAATAAAGTGCACTCCCAACACCCGGATACCCAATACTGTGCAACTTTATTGCAATATCAGACTAATGGTGCATTCAAGCTCCTGGGTACCAAATAATGTGCAAGACAAGACACTGTTACTTTTTCAACATTAAGTACACTTGGTTTAAGCCCCAATTGACACATGCAACCTATGTCAATGTTTTCTCATAAAACTTAATATAAAATATCGGAAACCAACAAATGCATCCTAAATCCAGCGCAATAGATGTAGATGTATCAAACTTCCTTTTGAATTATTAATAAAAATTTTAAAAATTACTTTTTTATTCATTTCCATAATGTTCCTGCCAGTTTGTTACCTTTAACATCAAAATAAACATCAATATTAAAAGCTTAAGTTTATTAATGATTATGTGTTCCAAATATTGATGTGTATGAATGGATATTTTTCTAGATCTGGTATGTATATAATGAGAGGATCCAAATTGGTATTGGTCTATATTAAAGAAGTCTATATTGACTAGAAAGGGAGCATCTAATAAAAAAAAATGAATCAAGAAGGACATTTGAGACAAGTCTGCGACCCTTTTTTCTGTAAGTTAGTTTACCTTTGGTGTTGCTTGATCTGTTGGAGAGATGAGATCCATCAACAATGATGACTTTTGTCAAAGATGGAAAAACAGTAAGGTCCGCGTTATGGTTTTATCGAGCTGAAATTTACAAATTTCTTCAAACCTGATGACATAGATATTTTAATCATATTTTTGGACATGACATGTCTCATAAGCAATGAAAAAGGTGCATACTCGTGTATGAATTGAACAAATGCAATAAATAATATGAATGAATATAAAAGATTTCTATGTCCTATTTTTTTTAAATCACGATTACGTTTGTGAACAAGCTGTCTTTTAGTTCATTTTCAGGATTAGGTTTCTAGCAGGGGAATGATTGTCCAAGAAACAAAACAAGTCATTGATCATTTGGGTTGTTCCCTAAGTGATATCACAACTTCAAAAGACTACAGTAATGTAAATTGAGAAGTCAATTTATTGGAATGCTACATATTATCAATCCTAAAGGAAAATTGACAAGCCTTGAATATTATTGTATTTTTCTTAGAGGATGGTGTTACATAATAGGTATCACAAAGTTAAGATGTCTTACAGGGTACTGCTTTCATCATTTTCTATTAAGATATGATAGATCACTGGAACATAGGGTGTTTTATTTTATGCTGATCTGTATTTTTAATTTCCCTGAATATTAAAAATAATTGTGAATGGAAAACAAGGATGCCACTTTCTCAAATGAGTAAGCTTTACACAATGTTTGAAAAATGACTTAAGTCACATCAATCTTTTGTGGCAGATAAACTTAGAAACTGTGCTTTTGTACATACTTAATACTGCTAATTGGTCACTTGGTACAGAGATGTAACTGAGATACTTGTCCAAAGTTCTTTATTGTACTTGTCCCAAATTTCCAGCAAAGTTACATTTCTGTTGGAAGCAAAGGCAGGATATTTTGAAAACTCTACTCACATATCTTTAAGAAGCCTTAGAAGTTGCTATATTGCTAATAAAATCAATATTACACATACAAAATTCTACAAAATAAAAGTGGCCATTCACCAGATTGTTATTCTGATAATTTCACACACTCACCCCCACACATGATTTGAAACAATATTTTCCAACTATTAAGCATAATTTATTTTCACATTATCTATTGTCAACACTACAAAATAGCACACTCTAATGATATTAAACTTTGAGCTACTTGGTATGAGAGAAAATACATGTTTATTTTAGTTAAAACTTTCTTTAATGAAGGTAATATACTTTCCAAGCAGGCCCTCATATAAGTATGCACAGAATGAAAGACAAACTTCTAAATCATCAGTCAATTACACGGTAACATGATACCTTCATGTACTTTTACATGATTCAATTTGAACATGCCCAGTTTACACACTATGTTCTTTGCTCTTCTTACCCATATGTTTTAAACCATCAAGTTTAAAAACTTTGTTTCATATGTTTAAAATTATTTATCACCAATGCTCACAGACGTTCAATTTGGTATTTTAGACATGTTTTCCCTTAAAAACATCTATACCACTTGTTTCATATTTTAAAAATTAATTATCACCAATGCTCAGATGTTCAATTTGGTATTTTAGACATGTTTTCTCTTAAAAACATCTATACATTTTTCACCTTGGAGAGTCAGTGCGCATATCACTGGGCCCAGTTTCAAATCGTGAGTGTTCGCTCAAGACACTGGCATTCCCATGCATGTGTTTATGTTGGGCAAAACAGCTGCTCGACATGATAACGTCACCGACACGCCAATATGACAAATAGCATAATATTCTCTTATTTGTTAGCCAGGGCAAGCTACTACTCACAAGCCATGTATCTCCTTTTCAAGCAGTTATCTACCAACACAAAAGTCAAACTTCACCTGTTGCATCTAGTTTGATATTTAAAAATAACAGCTAACTGCTAATATCATTCATAAAATTCCATATCAAATATTCTGTCCAAATATGTTACATACCCTGTACAACAATAAATATATGAAAAATATAACTATAATAGTCTCAAAACCCAGGTTTTATACAACTAATTTACAGATATCTAACATTATATCATTCATTAATTATTTTTACCAGCTGATTCCAGTGTAGTAACTGTTCCATTACAACAGTGACAAGGTTAAATACTTTGAAGGTGAAGTCTTTGCTTTTATAATTAAACTACGGTCTTTATGCAATTTTAACACATTATTTCATTCATATTAAATATTCAAAAACAGATTTGTAAGACGCTGTGCATATATTTCTCTGTTTCATATATAGTTTTTTACATGAAAGTAGAGCTGGGTTTACAATCAGATTCAACAGCCCAAAGGCATGCTTTATGTTGTATATGATACATTTCTCAATGGGTGTTAGACAGGGGTGATTTGCTTTGTGTAACAAATAATTTGCATTTTAACTTGTGAGTTTGTGAAACTCATCATAACCCCTATATGTGCATAGTGAGCAAGTTTATTGCTGATTAATGTGGTCAATATTACTTTATATACCGTTTAATAAGTAGAGGTTTGCGTATCCCAGGTAACAAGTGTATTACCCCAGACAGCCCACAGTGTATTTCACAAGAGCATACTTACCAAACTTGGCAGCTTTATAATGAGACATTGTACAACAAGTTTCAAGTCAGCCCCATATTGATCAAACTACCTTGATTGCTAACTTGTCAAGTCCTTTGGCCAGACTTGGGCCAAGATACAGTACACACCTGTCTTGTTAATTCATTTAACCCATTTGCAACATAATGTTATTGCATTTGTGGGTCTCAAAGACTATTATTTCTAACAGAGTAATATGTTTCTTAACAAAAGCACTGAAGTACTAGACTGTGTACCGCACAACAGACATTTTGAATTTCCATCTGTTCTGTAGTTATTTGACATAATATACCTAATATAAATGATCACATGGCTGACATTACATTGCTAACATCACCATTTTAGTATATTCTGTACCAATCTATTTTCAGCCTATTCATGGATGGAAGCCATTAGACAACAAGCTATAATTGATTTGTAACTTATCATCTTATCATTATGTCATGTCTCCATAAATTAGAGAATAATGATAGATTTTGTCTTTTGCCTATCAATATCAGAATGTCATAATGGATGGGCTGGCCAATATTTTGAGTAGTGGATGCCGGCGCAGCCGGTATCCACTACGATAAAAATATTGGCCAGCCCATCCATTATGACACGATATTGATAGGCAAAAGACAAAATCCTATCTTTTATTCTCATTCTTATTCAGTTTTAATGTAATTTTTGCAAGAAAAACTGCCTTTTTTCATTAAAAAATAAAGTTACTTTTGTGACGACATCCCCGCTGTTTTAAATGAACGAAACCATCCCGAACATCTAAGCCGCCCGAATCGCGTTCTTAGTTAGCGCGACGTGTATTACGCGAACGCATTATCGCTACGATCATTGAGGAGCAACAAGCGTGCACGCCGTTGCGTGGCGCTGGCGATCCTGACTAATATCACTATCAACTATTGTGAGATATTATACACCAGAAAACCAATCAAATTACGTGAATTCTTTACAAGACGCACCCATTGAATAAGAATGCAAAATAATGTGTTTCCTTTGAATATGATTAATACTGATTTAATTATTATGGTTGTTTTATACAACTTGATTATAGGAAATCTCATACAACATAATTTTGGAGATATATATTATGTAAATATAAACAAGGCAGAGCATTGATTATTACTTGCATCTATACTGTTTTGAGCTAATTATGATTGGATAAATTTTAATACAATATAATTTCAGACATGAATTATGTAATTAAAACAATGCGAAAAAATTAATATTTACTTGCTGCTATAAAATATCATAATTTTTTCAGTGAATACACAAGACTTAATAACAGTGGTAAAAATGTAATACAATGCAGTTTTAGACACAACTTGTGTAATTACAAACAAGGTGAACAACATATTGGGGGAAGGAAGCAAATGTACAAACAATGGATTAACCGACAGATGCCATATTAATAAAACTGAATCATCATATATTGTAAATCGCCATCATATATAGGTCTATTGTAATACATTTTGATACAAATTTTTGACTTTGAATACAACAAAATTCAGTTAAACTGTAAACATAGAACACCAAAATCTGGTTCACCTCAAGTTCGGTAGTGACATCAATGCTTTTTTCGTTATTGCGCCGCAATCATGCCGACACAATGCCCCTGTATGCATGCATGCATGTGCACTCAGTGCATTTATCTTTACA
Source organism: Amphiura filiformis (assembly GCF_039555335.1). Taxonomy (NCBI): domain Eukaryota; kingdom Metazoa; phylum Echinodermata; class Ophiuroidea; order Amphilepidida; family Amphiuridae; genus Amphiura; species Amphiura filiformis. The sequence goes on from NC_092630.1 coordinate 69,641,767, forward strand.
ATACTGCGGCAAGCGAAATACGCACATACGTCACTACTGAACTTGAGGTGAACCAAATTATACATGTATGAATTATTCTGACAAGAATATTGGTGTGATACTACATTATTTTTAAATTAGTAATTATTTCACATTATTTCAGGTCTAAAGCTACTGATTTCATACAGTCTCATTTTGTTAATTCAAAAAAATACATTTAGTGTAAAGTTTGACAATATTATAGTTTTAAGCCAGCTGGGGCTATAATGCAAGAAAATATTATACTGTTTGTAATGAATAAATAATAATATAATAGAATGAGCCAAATATATTGTTTTAAACATGATGAAATCATCAAGCAAAATTTGTATATTGTAGGCTGTCAACCATAATGACTTTTCTGAACATTGCTGAAATCACTTTTCAACAACTCTTCCTATACCTTTATACAGGAGCCAAGCGTTGTTAATCCGTGATGAATCCACACTTTACCGTAGCGTATACGCGGACACATCGTTGTTAATCGGTGATGAACAATGATGAAATATGATTGAATCCCTAAATGAAACTGAATCTTGGTTTCTGATATAATCATTTGTAGTGTTGATTAAATAACACAAAATAAACCACAATCCTTTACCTTTATCTCAAAACTGATTTCCCCAACATACAACACATGTTTGATGACATCAGTATTATTTAGAATGCTATATTTACATATTTAAAAATTCTTAACTGTCTGTATAAGTTGGTCATGTTAAATTATTATGTTTCCTTTTTATAGAGTATTTGGTTAAGGGGTCCCAAACGAGATTCAGTATCAGGGATCTTGTGTGTTTGCGGGTAAAATGCAAAGCCAAGTAGTCGCCTAATAGAGCTGGTGTTTTCCTGCAACACACATTTTGTTACATGACATTTTCACATACCTAAGTCATCACACCTCTGATTCTCATTAGCTGCATCTTACTATGCACATGATGCAAAACGGAGAGCTAATTGATTCTAAAAATAGTCTGCAAACTATATTTTTTAATTTTCAAAGTATACAACAACGACCTGAACATATGTGAAAACAAAATAATTTTATCTCCTATTTTTATGAGGATTTTGATAATTTGTCCACAGAAGCATTTATCAAAATATTAATGAATTCTATGAATAAATCCTATCACACCTGGCCCCCAAATAACAATGAATGCCAAATATAGATATTAAATAAACACAAGTTGTCAAATGACACCACACTTTGGTAACATACAGTAACTGTGTTGTCATCAATTTATATAAATTGTGTTTCCACTACGAACATTACTTTGCTACCGTGTGTTGCATTAAACATATCAACATTGAATGTAACCTTTCAAATAAAGCTTGTGATGTTCTCTGATTAGCTAACTTCTTATTTTGTGTGGATTTCCATCATTCCAGAAAAGTAGCAAACTGGGAATTTAAATACTAGGTGTGTTTGACCGAACATATTCCTTCACCTAATTTCCAATATTGTTCCATTAAATCCACACACTACTACAGATTATTCTCCAACAGGTAAAGTTCCAACATCACCCATTAATGAGGGCCAATTGTTTCATGAAGTGCGACAGACCGAACTGCTACACACATGCCATGTATTTTCACGGTCTTTCACATAAAAGCGAAGACATGCAACGCGCTATCGTGTACATGCGAAGTCATGCAACACTGGTTTGATTAGATTGATATGCATGATTGAACGATTGGCCCTCATGAATATGCGAGAATTCACAGCATACAAGGCACAGGGACTTTGGCTGTTTGCAAATAGTCTGTAGTGGTCAGTAGCACAATCAAAATCTGGAATATTCCACTTGTTTATACTCCCAATGTTACTCCCTGAACAATGACGGTGCTGTGCATTTACTGTGTATTTGAAGAGGAAATAACAACACTGTAGGTGCAATCATTTTACAAATATTGTAACAGATGTATAATATAACATTGACTACACTATAATATACCGAGAAATTACTTCACAGGTAAGTGTCTATTCCAATTAACTGTGATTGTCAGAGACCAGAAGATGTTTAAATACATTCCCATAAACCAATGGGGTTTCTGACCTTCGTATGTCTGTTTTTTGTACACATGTGGCACAGTTGACCATACCTTGCAAGGCTTGCATTGGGATTGTGTGCAAATATCTGGTGTTTTCATCCTTTTATTTAACAATCAAAACATTGAGACTTATGAATAAAATGAATGCAGTGGGACATTATGAATGTTTTCTGTAAGAAAATCAAATTTAATTTCATAAGACTTGACTATTAGCTCGTTGGCTGCAGTTTTTAAATTACCATTTTGTGTGTGTGGTAATGGGGACATTGCCTTTAAAATTAAGATATATTGATCCAATTTCCCAATCATAGTGCATTGTAGGAATGCCTTTAAGCCTCCTCTGGTCACAAACAGTTTACTGATTAGAGTATGATTCACCATATAAATATGAAGAAATTACATGGGGAGCAATTGCATTGAAAGAACATATGGTTTTCTGGTACATTCATGAGAAATTAATTCATTCTTATAATGCACTATTTTGATGATTTAATTCCAGTGACCTCAAATGGTTACTGACAGTACTGATATGATCATTATAAGTAAACATGTTGTGCACAACATATTGTGGCCTAGTGGAGCCTTTGATAAAGGTTACTGGGTTTGAAATACAAAAAGACTGAACATTTTAGAAATCATTTGTACATACACTGATCACTCCTTATATTATATAGGCATGGTTCTTAATACAAAATTAAACTTGTCAGTGCAATCTGCATTTAGAATATAACACAGGCCTTACATAATACTTAACTCGAGGATGTGTTTCCCAGTACTGGAGCGCCTCTGCCGGCCTCCTCTACTGAATTGTGCAGGTGACATCTGTCAAAGTGCCCCTTTTAAATGCACTTGCAGAACCAAATTCCATGAAATATTTTGACAAAAATTCCATCCATACTTTTGGATTATAATGATTTTGACTTCAGATACATCATATTTTCAATATTTGTACATTTGCAATTTTGAGGTCTAAAACACAAATGTTTAGATGTTTCAACACACCCGAAAACAACTGATGCAAAGTCATTAATCTCATTCATAACCGGCACTTTTCACTTTGTTCAATTCCACCTCTGTCACATTTTCTTCTGTTAAAATTTATACAATTTTAAAGTTTGCCTGTACAAAAATCAAATTAGCTGACTAGGGAAACACCGCTACCAAACAATCTCAATAGCGTCCAATTATACGATGCCCAAATACACAACCAGCGCACAGTCATTATGAAGTGTATTAATATACTATGTCACATAACAAGGTAATTATAAGATACCAATAACCTGCATTTTCATCCGTGTGTTTACAAATAATAAAATATGATTGGATCACAAGTCAAACTCAGCTGATTGTGAGTATACCCATTAGACAACAAAAAACACCCTGTTCTACAGGCCCGACCAACCCAGAATTTACATTTTGGGGAATTTTTATTTGTTCATTCTGCTAAAATCATGTAAAATCAGCCGTTTTGGGGGCCAAATTTGGCTGCACATTTGTAGAAAATATGTTTGCAAAAAATAAGATTTTAGGGTAAATTTAGCCTCCAGAATTAAAAGAAAAGAAAAACAAATGCCTGACTGGCCCTACTTGAAAGGACCGTCCGCCCGTAGAACATGTTTTTTTTGTTCGCCTAAACAAAAAATATTTCCTTTTCTGTACATAACAGTTACAAGTTATTATCTGCACAAGCAACACCGTTACACTTTTTTAGCCTCTGTCTGAGTTTTCAGCCTCTGTCAGTATCACCCGATAACGAGGGCCGATAGTTCCATGAAATGCGCCGGGCAAAACTGCTCCGCACGTACCACATATTTTTACTGTCTTTCCGGTGAACACAAAGACACGCAACGCTCTGTCACATATACGCGAAGCTACCCAGTGCTCGAACGACCAGCCCTCATGAATATGCGAGCATTCGGAGCATACAATGCACAGGGACTCTGGGAAAATAGTCTGCATTATGGTTTTGGGTATGTGGCCATTATGATTTTATTCCTTTTTTTAACTGGAGAGCACTGGGCAGAATCCTGGTGATATGTGCAGGAATTACTTGTGAGTTGACAGAATTAAAAACATGGAAATGCAGACATTTCACAGCGATGTATACAATGGATATGTGTTCACACTGCCCTAATTATGGCTGCCATCATCTGATTAATGTTGTAGGTGCCATTCATTATCTATTAATGCATGGATTATTTGTTGGCTTCTATTAGGCCAGATAGGATGTAACTCTCTACTCAGCTTGTCTGCAATACTGTTTGCTGCCTCCACTGCTGTTATGTTGTCATCTGCTGCTTTCTGTAAGATTCGCTTGGTCATCACAAAAATCTGAAGAATTTAAATGTGATTTGAATTAAAATGTGATTAAAAAAAAAAAGTTTTAATTTTAATAACTACTCATTTGACAACATGATAAATGGTACACAAGAGATATATCAAGGCTTAGTGAGTCAAGTCCTACAGTGCAACAGAGCATAAATGCCCAAAATTTGAAAGCTATATAATTTATGAACAATATACACTACACATAAAACAATACTCCTACAAGGGATTTTCAACATATAGGAATTCACACAATCAAGTACCAACATGCATAGCTTTGTCCTTATATCACTTTTGGGTTTTTAACAAAATGTTATCAAACCTCTACAATGATTGGCAGCTGCATAAGGCATCTCTTTGTTAGCTGATAATACCCAGCCATTCAGCAAGTGGCTAATAACTGACCTTGATAGGCTTGAATGAGTACTGTCATCTGCTACAAAACCATCAAACTCTAGGACATGGTCACCCCATAATGCTGCAGGGAGCACAATACTTTAACAATGGAGTGAAAGACTCATTATTGATTAGGCGCAGATTTTAAAAGTACAGCTCCTGTGCGTGTATAGCAAAAATTTAGAATAGAATGTTTGGAATTTTGTAACTAAAATACTAAAAACATTTTGCAAAATGTGCTCTGATCAATTTATAAAGCATTTCATTAGCTTTAATTTGACATATTGCTTGACATGTTTGGAATTATGGTAAATCATTAAAAATATTTAGTGATTAATCAATTATGTCCATTAATTAAAAAAATTAATACAAATATGCAGATATTCTCTGACAAAATGGTAGGATTTGACAAAAGTTAATATTTCTTGTAAGTTTAATTCTTATAACATATTTATTTTTGACGATAAAAAAATTAATTCATTTTTTTCATACATTTCTTTTTATTATGCTAATTATATGAAAATGTACGAAAACGTGTCAAATTTTGCAACCTTATTAAAGATCAGAGGTTGATCAAAAAACGTTGTAAGTGACATTTTTCACTTTAATCTATATTTTAAATTACGTGTCCAAAATTGCAGTTTTGGGCATTTATGCTCTGTTGCACTGTACCGGCAATATTTGACAATTCTGTATTCTATATTTTATATATCTAAAATTACGACAGCTAGCAACTATTGCAATAAAAGCATCAGCGCATTGGGTTGTTTTTTCTGATGATTGCAATTTAGATGAATAAGTTATACATAATCCTTAGTTTCAGTCCTATTGCTAATTGGCTATGCTAGTGGTTTGGATGTCTACCACTAGCACCCATAAGATTGACGTATTCTACAATATTTTTGTAAGGGTTTGCATCAGCACTTAATAATTGTATTGCAAAATTACAAATTCTAGCACACAAACCAATACAGTAGAGCCAACCTTACGAAGTATGAAATGGAATAACAATATCTTAATAATATGAATAATGCAAATCATCTGCTGTGAGAATCACATGTTCCAACTTACTGAATTTTCCCATTCCCTGCCAAAATGTCTGCCAATAGCTGGGTCATCTGGCAAACGCCCATAGTTTTCATTGGCGCAGTTAACGATACCCTACAATGTGGAAAACAAAAAATATAAATAACACAATTATGATCGATTTCAGCTGATAGTGGAATTAACTCAATTCATTTAGGTAGTAGTAGGAGATGGGCTCAAAGTAGGTCAGCATTCAAGACATTTTCTATTTTGGGAAATGGATGTGATCTAAACATTTCCTACATTTATCTATCGACTGGAATGTATTATACAATCTTGAAAGTACATCATTATTAGTAGGTGCTTATTCCCCCCAGTTTATAATCATTAAACCTACAAAATACCATCTGGGCTTTGACTTAGGGCACCACCATGTGATAGGAACCTTTGCCCTTCTTGTTGATACAAATATGGTAACTACAGATACAAACGGTATGAAAACACAAGACGAGGAGATCAAAATTACCACATAATTTGCATTATGACGAGGGCCTCATATTTCAATAATAGGAAACTTTCTTTGCAAAGGCCCACATGTCACCAATTGCTTTTTGCCTTGTAAAAATATTAACATCGTACGCCATGTTTTGCAATTCCTTATTCCTGATGAAGGCACCAGATAGTTCATCCCATCTTAGGCCACCTAACTGGAACAGGTCAAAGGTCCTCATCCAGGCGGCATAGGACATGCAACATGTGACGTACGAGGCTGAGAGCCCCATTCATAATACACGGTTAGCAATTACAAATGGAAAATTAACATACTTGCAGTGTGGTACATTGTCGTACCCCAACGGTTTTACGGTAAGATAATTTTCCTTTTACACCACAAAACAAATTTAGAATTGTTTGTGAAGATTTCATGATTATGTGTTAATCCAATGGCGACGTCAAAATGGCGATATCGCTTCCACCACCGCCTGGTCCTCATCTCAAGTTAAGAGTAGCGCCATTTTGGATTTCGCTATGGCAGATTCAAATCGGTGCACTTACTTGGTTGCATCGCAAGCGTACAGTCAAATTCTTCTATGTGTGTACATTCCCAGTGGGATTAGATTAGCATGCAATTTGAATCTGCCACTGGCATTGCCTCAACTAGAGATGAAAACTATTCAAGCAGGACAACAGATTTGATGAGCCTAAAAAATTGAAATCTTGATAAGGCATCAATGTCACTTATATTGAGCCTTGTACCTACCATTCTATTAGCTAGATCATACTGAACCCCAATATCACTTTTATTGAGCCCTGTACGGTACGTACCTACCATTCTATTAGCTAGATAATACTGAAACCTTGATAAGGCTCCAATGTCACTTATATTGAACCCTATACGTACCATTCTATTAGCTAGATAATCTACTATATATGTGATGTCTCTGTCCTTCATTAGCTGGTTGTCTGCAGGTGACCCTAGTTGATTGTTTGCTGCACCGCATACAATCCTTGCATTGATAGTGGGTATTGTGTATTTATTTAAGACCTGAAACAAGAAAGGTTGATGAAGTTGTTAGCTTGCACATGGCCAATATTGATGAGGAATAATTTCGGGATATCTAATACAAATTAGGCTACTATCAATTAAGGTGGTACTACACCCCCTGATTAAATTCAAGGGGTGTAGTACCACCGTAAGTTTACAAAAATATGCAATTTGCCAAGAACATTTCTGTAATTCCATGAACAAAATTTAAGCTCAGGTTCTGACATATAAGTCTCACTGTACTTCATGAAATCAGACACATGAAAGCAAAAAAATACAAGTGTGAATGAGGCCATATGGACCAGTGTATCCAATGGAGACAACTCATTATATTACTACCTATCAGAAATGCATGAGTCATGTGACCTGGTACATGTGACCTAAAATTATCCAATGCAATCACCATTTCATGACTCTGGGACAGCTATAAAGGCATCCGGCATTAGACTAACCCACTGTCATAAAAATGTGAGCTGGGGAAGTCATTAAAAATTTCACATATGTGAATAATAGTTTCTCTTTCCTTGTGTGAGATAGTGTTTTCTTGAACAATTTGAAAATTAATTATTGCAAAAATTAATTTATATTAGCAGATAGGCGAGATCTGCTTGTTCTCTGTTGAAAAGGGGCAGTCTTCAGTGAACGACTCTTTTCAGAGTCATCAGTAGACAAGGGGCGGTCTACATGTCTCAATCTTAGGTACTTTGTCCTGAAGAAGTCAGAGCTACTCCTGACGAAAGCTTGACAGTTCTAAACTTGTCCGACGGCGAACCCGCTAAAACCCACTAATTGTTATGAATTCCTGTTGTAAAAGCCTATCCCACAATTTAATTTGAAAATTGAACGAGAAAACAAAATCAGGAATAAGTTCTATATGTTCATGTAAACTTAGCTGGTTTGGTTGTGACAAGTATATATGAATTTTAAACCAATTCTTAAGGGGTCTAAAATGAGCGTTTATTGCGTTTCGATAGTATTTTTTGTGGCACATGAGAGCACCTCAGACCTATCGAATTGTATTCTGAATACGAAGCATGTCTTTCTGATATCAAATAATTTTCATTTTTGAAAATCACAATATAATACAAATTTTATGACAAATTATAAAATTTGATATTTTTCAATTTTGATATATAACAGTCCTTGAAGTAAATTATATAAATCTAATGATATATTCTTAGAGTGTATGTAGCAGGGAGGAAAAGCCGACGGTCAATTGAAAATTTTGACCTTTCATATTGAAGATATGGATTTTTCCCCAAAAAGACCTAATTATTTTTGGTGTTTTGGGAAAAAAAATCCATATCTTCAATACGAAAGGTCAAAATTTTCAATTGATCGTCGGCTTTTCAACCCACCTACATACACTTTAAGTATAAATCATCAGATTTATAAAGTTTACTTCAAGTACTGTTAAATATCAAAAATATCAATTTTAATGATTTGCCATAAAATGTGTATTAAATTGCTAATTTCAAAAATTCAAAATTATTTGATATCAGAATGACATTCTTCGTATTCAGAAAGCAATTCGATATGTCTGATGTGCTCTAATGTCCCAAAATAAATACTGTCCAAACGTTCATACCCCAGCCCTTAAGGGATCTAAAATGAGCGTTTATTGCGTTTCGACAGTATTTTTGTGGGACATGAGAGCACCTCAGACCTATCGAATTGCATTCTGAACACGAAGCATGTCTTTCTGATATCAAATAATTTTCATTTTATGAAAATCACAATATAATACAAAATAAGTAAATTATATAAATCTAATGATATATTCTTAAAGTGTATGTAGCAGGAGGAAAAGCCGACGGTCAATTGAAAATTTTGACCTTTCATATTGAAGATATGGATTTTTTCCCAAAAGACCTAATTTTTTTTTGGTGTTTTGGGAAAAAAATCCATATCTTCAATACTGAAAGGTCAAAATTTTCGATTGATCGTCGGCTTTTCATCCCACCTACACACACTTTAAGTATAAATCATCAGATTTATAAAGTTTACTTCAAGTACTGTTAAATATCAAAAATATCAATTTTTAATGATTTGCCATGAAATGTGTATTAAATTGCGAATTTCAAAAATCAAAATTATTTGATATCAGAAAGACATTCTTCAGATTCAAAATGCAATTCGATATGTCTGATGTGCTCTAATGTCCCACAATAAATACTGTCCAAACGCTCAAACCCCAGCCCTTAAAGCAAGATGAGCAATAAAATTTGCTTTCAGATTCATATGAAGAATCAGCCTGTCACACCCACAGACATTGAGAAGAAAAAGATACACGGCGAGCATTTTAATTTGGTGAGCTGGCTGCTGATATTTGATTAATTTATGCAAATTAACCATGCAAATATCCATCAATTGTATAGAATGTAACTTTTGCACTGAGCATTATTCTTGCTAAAGATATTTTCATAAGTATACTCACATTCCCTAAAGCACATGGTGATACTATATCACATGGATATGCCAATACACTGGTATCATCAAGTGGAACTTTCTCAACTGTAAGAACTTTTGAATGCTGAAAGAAAAACAACAATATAATGACAAATATGTCTGTGCATTTATTACACTTGTGAGTATGTTGGCATGATTTCATTTATTGGTGACAACCCCAATCTAAATGGAAATATTTATGACCCTCCCTATTATGTGGTCAGTAGGGTTGTGCACAAGTGCAAGACATCTGTTGTCGTGCAAAAACAGATGACCTCACATTACCATATTATTCACTAGCAGAGTTGGTACAGAAAGGGCAAATGTAAACCTTATATTTATCAGTACAAAGTAGGCTATGATAAATTCTTTATTGAGTTTGTGGTAGGGTACAGATCACTTCTATTATAATAAACAAGTTCACAATGTATGGATGTCACACTTGGTACAAGTCTAATATAAATTGTAATAAACAAGTAACTGCAATGACTTGATATAAGTTATATTTAGATTAGCTGTCAGCTGTGAAGTCATATTCACCCACAAAGTACAAGACATACTGAAGTGACAACTGTGATTGTCATGGGCAGACCTCAATTGTCATATTAAGATGCGAGTCAATATGCCATTTGATCCATAGTGGGAAATTATTATCTCGAGTTTGGTAGTGATATAAGTGCATAACCCACTCACACAGAGTGTATACACATGCATACAAGGACAATTTGCCGGCATGCCTGCAGAAAAGCAATGTCACTACCAGACTCGAGGTGCAATGAAGTATCAACATTGTAAATAACAAGTGCAGATTGCTTACCTTTGGATGGAATTTATGCTTCATATCCTCTACTCTGTTCATATGGCAATCAGTCACATAGATACTTGCCACTTTTTTCTTCAATAAGCCTTCTACAATCACAGTGGCTGAAAAAGAACAACACATTACAGCAAGTGATTGTCTAGTAGACAATGTCACACTTGTTAGGGTATTGTTTCTGTACAGAGCTGTGTACCTGTATGAAATGTTACATTAACAGTGATTTTCTGTCAAGTGCCATGATCTAATGTAATATCAATTTTTAGATGCAAAACACATGATATATGTTTGAGCAAAGTAGGCCTACTACCATTTTTCACTCTGATGTGGCAGCGATGTCAGTGCAAATTTCATTGTGTGCAGCTTCAAATCGCTAGCGTTTGCTCAATGCGCTGTCGTACACATGCACATGGTTAAAGACACAGTACAGACAGTTGCGAGTGTGAAACAGCTGCCTCAGCGCACTGACGTCACTGCCACATCAGGGTGCATAATGGTTTAGTCATCACTTGTCTTCCATGTAAATCGCCACCAGTCCAGTATCAATAGCCAGCAGTGACCAGCGCACTAACCGTGGTTTGTCTCACATTACCCACCCATTACAGGAGTTGTGCCAGCTTTATATTGTCTGAACACACTATGCAATATCTGTTGCAATGTCTGCTGTTATAGAAGGCATAAACAATGAAGTCTTTAGCTATGAACTTGACCTCATGGGCTCAAACACTATTCAACACTGTAGCATGAATCTACATTGAATTATGCAGAAAGCAACTTACAAACATTTCCAGCTCCTTGTATAGCAACACTCTTGCCAGCAAGAGTACCCATTTCTAAGAAGTCTAATGCTCCTTCCATTGCACATATCACACCTAGGAAACAAAGCAACACAACATTAAATAGCTTGCCAAGTCATTCACTTGTTTCTTGAATATATATATCAGAAAAATGTGGAATCTCTTAAATTGGAAGAAACAGTTGTCCCTTTACTCACACTTGGAAACAGGTATAAGAAAAGGTTTAATACAGGCTGCAGTCAGTGTTCCCTTTATGGCTTTTCAGCTTAAATATCCAAATCACTCATTTAATAAGTTTTCTTTACATTGTATAATATTATGCTATACAACTTGTATCTCTGCTGTATATTGAATTGTCATTTTATGATGGATAGAGCTTATTTAGTTCTGTATCTTATTCTTTGGTCAATACTTCTGATACCCTAGGTCACAATTTTCAATGACCTACTTATTCTGCTTTGTTTGCATGCATTATTGTAGTCCAAATTTTTCATATAATGCAAGCTAAGACCTTTATATTGAGCATTCCTACAATGTACTATTTACTATATTATTAGATATATATATCAAGCATGAAATTTGGCCTTTCTATAATTCAAACTTAAACTTTAGTGCTTAAAATTTTACACCACAGTGCATTTGTTATTTTGGTTATCTTTTTTAATAAACTAATTTTTTGTATCCAGTCAATTCAATCCTTACCTTTCCCAGTGGCAACTGAAGGGTTGCCAGATCCTCCTTTGTCCTCCGAGATACAAGTTGTATAGCGAGTGAACATGTGTACATTGTCCAGATCACTAACATTTAAGCCAACGTCCTCAGCTGCCACTGCAATATAAATAGTCATTAGGTCCACATTTAGTATTACATTATTTGGTTAGTTTTGATGTATTTCAACTACAACTTTGTTCAAAAGCAGAGATGGTTATGTTCATGTTGACCAAAAAGTTAAGAATGTTTGCTTTTTTTTACTAACAACCTGATTCTGTAAATTTGGGGCAATTTTGAATAACTTAGTTAACAAAGTATAAACAGCTCTTTAGTGGGAATTATTAATTGTCACTAAATTAAGTGTATTGATAAATTTTAAGCAATGGTTTAAATATTTTGCAATTCATGCTCTGTCAATGGACAGGAAACATCAATAACACAATTATTAACCATGTGTAGATTGATGAACTAAGACTACATTGTAAATGTTTCCTACTACAGTAATTTAAAACAATTTATGGCCAATGTGAAACGAACCTGTCGCATACATGTAGCATACTAAGCTTACACTGTTTTATACACAGCAGTGATGTAGGACTTGAGTCCTGGACTAGGACTTGAGCCCGGACTTAAGTCCTGCCTAAAATCATTTTTTAACGACTCAGACTGCAACTCACACACCATCATCACACTGATTTGAGTCACATCTTGAAAATTAAATGCCAAGTTAAACCTTGAGTCAAGGACCTGGTCTGGAGTACCAGGCTACCAGGGACTCAAACTCAGATACGGTGCAATTGAACACCAAGTATTGCTGAAAAGTGTTAAACAATGACCACAATTTATTTAAAAGATTGTAATAAGCAGTGTTAGTATTATTAAATCACCTCGTATGTCCATCCATGTCGCTAATGTTGCAAAAATAGAATAGATACCCTCTTGCTACATCATAATCATATCTGAACTAGATTCCATTACTTACACCAGTTCTTGTTTTAATCTATACACATCAGACTTGTTAAACAAACTCACCCCTGTTTGTAAATACCTGCAAACAAGGACCTCATTCAGCATATGAATTAATTTAATCCTATCTAAACAAGGACACATACACACCCAGTTTCAAGTGACACACTGTGGACGTACCCCCACACACCCGACAACTTCCTATCCAACCGTGACCCATCCTAAAACCCCTAAACGTGGACCACTTTTAAATGCATTTTTACATTATTTGCATTGTCCTGGTTATAGCCAGCAACTGTGGACGTCCACTGTTACAGGTGTGTCCATGGATGTGATGTGTGTATCCTAATGTAGGTCCATGTTTGCAGGTAATTACAAATGCTCCCACACACAGCACATCATCTACTGTAACATAAAGTGCAAGTACATGTACATTTAACTTGAACAAAAGTTTACATTGATAAACCCAGGCTAAAAGACTTGATGCTAGTGCTGGACAAGCAATAGATCTATTTTAAAGACCTTGAGGTTGGGTTCATATACATTACATCAAGATAAATAGACAAGTCAAGAAAAGTAACAGTCATTTACACAACAAAGAGCCACAGATATAGATCTTGGGTGCACCATAAAGACACTTGCTACAAACCCATTCAGCTATTCGGCACTTATATTGAACAGTAAGCACATCACTGCATGCTCTGTACCAGTTAGGCAGAGTATAGGAGTTGCAAGGTGCATCAACATGCAAACCAATCTTCAGGCCACTTTGTTATAAATGTATGTCTCCAATTATTTGGTTGGAGAATATTTGTCATGGTCTGTTCTACTCCTGATTCCAAAAAATTGATTTACTTAACAACAAAAAGTTATACAAAATATTGAACATCTTTGGCATGTTATGCAGTATTGGTAATTCTTTATTGGGACCTAATAGGAATGAAACATTGAAGTAGGAATTTAAGTCAATATTATCATATATACAATTTTCTGGAATCAAGAGCAATAACCACACCTACCATAACATCCATTCAAGGATGTGATAAATCCGCCATAGTCATTGAAAACCAGCGTACGGAAATCCGGGAGCAAGTGCTTGCGTTCCCGTGGCTCCGACACTATGCCTATACCACCACCATTCCTCCAGAGCAGAAAGAAAAAAACAGACAAGAAATAATAACAAAGAACGGTACACAATTCACATAGACATTTTGGTACTGGTATGAAATAATGGATGAGTGAGTGAGCGAGTGAATGAGTGGTTAATGGTTATTAGGCTGTGAAAAAATAATTATTTTGTTAGGGTTGCATGCCGCTCAAAAAGTAGGGTCAATCGCAAAAATAATTAATTTTAGTGATTATTTTTTGTGATAAACAATGCATCACAAAAAAGGTCTGAAAAACCTGTCCATCACTGTCTGGGACAGCATTAATGCACCATCAATGGACAAAATTACACTAAGCATGAAAGTACTTGTACTTCCATGCACTAAGTTACTTCCAGGAAAATGATGCCCAACAGTTGATCCATGAATGATGCAAAGATAAAATTGCAGTTTTATATCTGCATGTGGACATGAAGATGTGTAGATTTTTGGAATATCTACACTTACAAATAGGGGGTCCTGAGCAAACCAAACAATTATTTTTCCACAGCGGTAGGTTCACAGGGTTCAAATCCAAGTTAAGCAAAAGCAAACAACAAATTTGAGCAACATATTTTGTGTGTGTATAGATCACTTGGTTTCTTTACTTATTTTGCCTTGTTCATATGTAAACTGATATCAGGAGATAAAATATTGTATTCAATTACTAGTATTCATACATCTAATAATAGTTTCCCAGTAAAATGTGTAATTTGCATAATGATGCTGAACAAAATATCATAATAACTTGCCTAATGGCGCACATAGGCTCCTTTGCCTTAGCTTCATGTACAAATAGAGACCTCACGGCTCACGCCTGTTAAAATTCTAAACAACTTGAGAATAATTACGGGCCCATACCCTTGTTGATGGGATTTTTACTGGAGGGTACTTTTGGTTGTGCCTAAAATTCCAGTTAAATGTCAAGGGAGCCCTTATGCAGCATTAGGCAAATCTTTACAGTACTATGTTGTTATTTTACACAAAATATTCTTCTTGCATATAAAATTGATTTTGCATTACATGTAATGCAAGTAATTTTGCCTGATTTTTGGACTTGGTACAAGGCAAGGCAAGCACTGAACATACACCCTAGGCCTAATCCAAGTGATGTGTACTGATAAAACATGCTGCTATACTGTTGTTACACAAATGGATGTTAAAGCTAAAGCACCAGGGTCAATAATTAATTTTGTGTATACATGCATTTTATTATTTTTAATATTAAACATTTTAATTTATTAATTTTGTGCATGCATTTTATTATTTTCATTTTTTAATATAAGCAATTTTTGTATCATAATTTTTACTTCCAATGAAAAATGTCAATAGCAAGATTTAATTACCGGTTTAAAACAATGGGAATGTTTCATATTTCATTCTTTTCTTTTTTAAAGCGAGAAAAAGCAATAAAAAGATTCACAGTGAGAAATGCAAGATAGTGTTTTCTCTCTAAGCCTACCTAAATGTCATAATTCCTCATTCAAATTGTGATTCAACTACAGGTATTTAGGCCTATGTATTTGTAGCAGTAAAATAAGTTTTGAGGCATTGAACAAATTAAATGAATATTGAAATGAATGGATAGTCAATGCCAAGTATGTATCCTGTACAAGTGCCAAATGTACTGTATCCTTTTGCATTGTCCATAATGAATGAAGCTTAACATATGTACAAAGCAGTTGCAATTAATTCATACATGGCTAGTAACAAGTTTTGTCTGCACAATTATTCCTATGCTGCTAATTTAGGCATAACATAACATTGCTATCTACATGGCACCTGGCAGACAATGTCCTTGAAATCATGTTTCATAAATTGATTTAAAATAAAACTGCTATTCCAAACCACATAAACTATACACAATATAATATCCCTTTCCTGTAATTTCAGTTCTTTGTCAAATTCTGTTCTGGATATTATTCACCCTGGACATTAATGCACAACTGTACAATGTCCATACAGTTCACTAGAAATTGCCAAAACATTTTAAGGCCTTGGAAAAAAAGTCCACTTTTTCAAAATCAGCACCCCCAAATGAAGTCCTGCGTACGCCGTACGGAATACGGGTCTGGTCATTAGTTTGCTCATGTGAAAAGAAATGAGTTGTAACATGTATACATGTAGCTTGATCTGGACAAAGAACTTACATGTCCTGCAACTCATCCTGTTGTAACTTGTAAACCAATACGAAACTTGGGGAGCTGATCCTGGTTGCGATGGTTTATTGTGGTATATGCAAGTCCCTGAGTTGTTGATTTTTGGTTTATAGAATGATTGAAGCCACAGCAACAATCTTTCAAGTTTGGCAGAGGCTTTGTAGTAAATAAATCACTACCAATGGGCGTGGCATCCATCATGTCATATTTTGTTTTGAACAGTAAAAGATGAACTATTACACCACAACTTTTTACAAATTTGAACACAGCAAATGCAGTTATATTATCTAATGTTAAACTAGTTTGATCCTGGATGCTTTGCTCAATGTGTGTTACAATCTAGCTACAAATATACTATTAAATTTCTACATGGTTAAGCTACATGTACAAGCAAACAGATTGGAAAGATGACAACATGCACAAGAAAACATTTAAGACAAGACATAATTTGTCATTTTATGTGTGAATGAAGTTGTTGGGAACCTGTATGTAGCATTACCATAACAACCATTTAATGAGGATAGCAGGTCCCCATAGTCATAGAACATCCTTGTTCGCAGATCTGGATCGATACCTTGGCCAGGCGCGCTTCGTGGCTGTTGCACTACACCCTTTCCCCCTCCGGCCCTGTGGTCAGAGGTTAAAGGAGAAACAAACAAATTCTCCCCATTGTCTAGTATTGTCTTTTATATGTCAATAACAAATTATCAGAATGCGTGATATGAACATTATAAAATTGAGCAGTTCGTGGATAGGGCAATTTAAATGCAAGATATTGCCTACTTTTTACGAGGGCAGAGCTCTATAATATGAATTAGGCTATATCACACAGTTGGTGTAAACATAAAATTAATTCTACATTTTTTTAATGTGATCAAGCTAGTCGCTTATCACTAATCTCTGAAAATAGCACATGTGTGGTGCGATCAAGCAAATTCGCAGCCACCAAATTCACATAGTCCAAGCTTTCAAAATCTTGTGTTTAGGCTATAATAGTTCTAAATATCACTCTTTCTTATCTTTATTATAATACTAATAAATTATAAAGGAGAATATTATTAAGCACATCATTTTCAATCAGAATGCATATATGTGACACGATCAAGGGAAATGAGTCGGATGTCGCTAATATTGATTTTGAGATATTGGCAAAGAAAGTGTTGAAATTCTTTTGTTATTTATTGTTTTCAGCGACTGATCAATTGACGTAACTTCACAAAGAAAAGTCGTATCAACATGGGGTTTTCAGTTTCTGAAAGCTCTATGTCCTCTTTAGAAAAATATGTATCTCATTTTCGACCAGGGCCGACATGTGACTCATTCCCCTTGATCAAGTCACATAAACACATATATATATATGTGACCAGATCTGGGCCAATTCTAAGGCTAAGAAAATGGACACATAAAAGGTTCATAACTTTAAAACCAAGTAATCAAGTGCACTGGGGATTCAACATCAGCATGATCAGTAATTGTAGGTACATTGTATAGAGCAAGTTAGTAATGGTACAAAATGTAGCACGGTAACTCAATTTTCAAAATTTCTGACTTGGATCAGATTGGGTCACATATTGCTAATGTAAAAATTCACCCTAAAAATGCATATTTTGTGGAATTGTTATTCTCAATTAGGTAAAACTAATGTTTCATTCAATTGAATGAAATAAAAGTCTTTCAAAATATAGCATATGTAACATAGCTTGGTTCAAAGGCCTATTCAATGATCCCAGCAAAAGTGTAAAAATAAATAAAAATTGTGTATAAATTGCCCAAAGAAGGATAAGTCATTACAATTGTCATTAGGTAAGCCCCAGCAAAAAATGCAATCTCGGTTTTCTCATCGCAATTCTAGCTATTGATTAATTATCTCGCTTTTCAATAAGTCAACAAGCAAAAAAACAAGGTGTTTAATGCCCTTCAGTTCCGAAAATCGTAAGTTCCATGGCTGTGTTGACAACTCATGTCATCAAAGCTTAATGCACTCACCAGTGCTTAATTGGTCTCTAAAACAGTCATTTCAAGGTAATTGGATGCTAAATTGAAGTAGTTAAGTTTATATTCAAATTTATTAAAGCGGAAGAATGATTAATTAAATGTAAAAAACACCTTGAGGTGGAAAAATTTAATTCCTGTTTACACTTTCCATCCTTTCGATTGTCAAATGGCAGCTATGTTTCCGGGAAAATATATCTCGCTTATTAAAAGAAATTTGTGGGAAATCTTGATTTTTATTGTTATTGATCTTGTTTTTTGCCTTTAAAATTGCGTTTTTTGCGGGGCCTATCATTAGGTGTTTTTGACTAAAAATTTCATTGTGAATTTAAGCAAAATTAAGATTACACCACAAGATTTTCAAAGGTCTGGGATTAACAACCGGATCTTAACAGAAATTTCACATCATGCCTTAAGACTCGCTTGCACCTGTGGGATTATTATTTTTTTTGTGAAGAGTGGTGGCACCTAATGTCCTTATTCCACAAAAATACAGAACTATTTTTTATTTGGATTAAAAAAACATTATCCTCTTTTGCCAAATGAAACATAGAGATCTTAATCCTTTACTTAGTTCAAACTGGCAATAAAAGTATAATCTTAATAATTTTGCAAACTGAGGGTAAATATGCCAAAACATGCAATTTTGCATGTTAAAAAACAATTTGCAGTCACAGATTTCAAAGACTTGGCACAAGTCTAACTGTCTAAGCATTCAGTATATAATGAAAACACCCTAATAATGCATGTTTTTAGCCTTTATTTCCAAAAATGGGTCAAGACTAAATTTGATTTTATTTATTGAATTAGGAATTCAGCTATGTTTCATTTGACAAAATGGGATAATATTTGTTTACTCCAAACAAATTAAACTGGTAAAATCTCCAACACAGTTATAAGGGTATTGTAAAATCAGTCAAAACAAAAATTTATATGAAATTTCTGAAATATTTATTTACATTATAAGCTTATACTGCAATTTATTTTACCATCCTCACAATTACGCAGCACTTGTTAGTTTAGTTCTTACATGCATAGGTACATTTTGTACGACAATTCTACACTTACCATAGACCTGCTAAAGCTGACTTGACACCCATACCTTGACCCAAACGAAGCCCATCTCGTAAGTACTTGTCCATGCGAGGATAGTCCCATAGCCTTATACCACCGCACTGATGAAAAGGGGGAAAAGAATAAGCATTTACTGCATTTACGGCTAGAGTAATGGGAGAGAACATGGACCTTTTTGAGCATCATTATTTCTGAATTCTATGTACCGTATATATAAAACTATACATTTTTGGAAAGGAAATGAGTCAAGGAATCCCATGGTGACATCAGATTTTTTTAAATCTTCAGTTTTAAAAATCACAAAAATTCAGGTTATTGTAGAAATTTTAATGTCATACTGGTCCACATATTTGTGACACTTCGTAAAACTTCAGATTCACCAAGTATAAATGTAATGCAAAATCAACTAAGGATTTATGATAAAGGCAGCAATGTTGAGTCAAAAAATCCCGGGCCCTGTGGACCTGCAAGCAAGCAAGGCAATTGTGTTTTTCATTTTAAGTTGTATATTTACCAATTTATTGTTTTTACACTTTGCATTTTAAAACCATAATCAGGGACAAGCGATTTGCGCGGAACTTTTTTTCCGGGCAATTGGCTATTTCTTTCCTATGCCTATGGGCAGGGATACATGATTTGCACTGAAAAAAAAGTTCCGCACAATTTGCTATTTTTTTCCTCGCAAATCGCCTGTCCCTGGCCATAATGTACGATCTTAAGAAATCGGTTACTTTTTTTTCAAACCTGATTTTATGGCATATTTGTAATGTTTACACATGTCCCAACTTGCACAGGATCTAAATGGAATCAGCCAAATGTATTGCGCTTGTAGGACAACAGAGCAATTTTGACAGGTCATATTATGACTTTAAGTCCCCCATAAAACTCCATGTTAAATGGCCTAAATAGCCAGTGGGGTTTCAGCTTAAAATTTTACAGAAACCCTTCCCAGCAGTAAAATTACTAATATTTGCTTGACATTTTAGATAAAGAATAACATACGGTAATTAAAATTTGACACTTGACAGAAATCGTAAATTATGGCTAAAGGCACCATCCTCAAATACCTCTGCTTGATTTTTTACATTATTCCCAACCTCCCCAGAATCCAGATGTCCAATAACTTGGGTCCCTTACCCAGAGATGATTATATCACTAAGTAAGATTGTCACTGAAGTCTGCTTTTCCAAAAAAAAAAAGCAATTTCCCCTTTGCTGAGCCTAAATCAATGGCCTCCTCACCTCACTCGACCTCTAGATTTTTGGCACAATGACATAAATGTAACTGATTGATTGATAGATGACCTTTGACCTCAAATAACGCTATTCACGGATGTCCCCTACCCAAAAATTATTATCAACATGTTTGGTTGGCATATAAGATGTGAGCTCTCTGCAATTATACCAAAGTCTGGTGCTTTACCAACTGAGCTTAAATGGAGTCGAGACACAGATTTGCAGGTTTTATAATTTGTATATTATAACTATGTGTAACAATGATTTGCTCAAAACCCTTTACACTTTATGGATGGCGCCTTCATTTTTGTTTTTTTTTTAAAGCGCTCGATAGTAAGTACATAGCTAACTATCGAGTGTTTACGGTAGTACGCTACATGGACCCAACAGGTACGATCGAGCTTGGCCAAGAACTACTTAATTTACCTGTAGCGATTTATAAGCATAATTATATTATGGACAGCTCATTGTACTGCCGAGTTTTGAAATGTTGCTTTAGAATAGAAAGCTAGCAAAAATGACAGACATTTGATGCACCCAGGTAAAGTTATTGATATTGACAAACCTATGTCTCATGTTGTGACTGACCAGTGGCTTCCTTGACTGTAGCCCGAAACATCATGGCCCTGTTCCTTCCTCACTAGGGCCATGAATGCCCTACGTACGTAAAAACGGGGTACCGTGAACTCACGTCGCTGTGATGACGTCACACTGACGGCATCTATTAAAGAATTCAAAACACTGCGACGATAACAGTCACAAGTCTGGTCTTTTACATCTTCAAATGTGCTCAAAATTTACGAACATGCACCAAATATGTTTTGTTTAAGTCTCATCTTCACGTGAGGAATGGTAGGTAGTGGTATTTATGAGAAAAAGTGGTGTTTTATGTGTACCCTGGACCAGATATGCTCAGGAGTCTCAGACTTTCGTATGGAGAAGGACAGTGGAAATCGTAGTGACGGAGGTGTGAGTACCTCGAGCTACCTTGACTGTACACTGCATCAACAATTTGACGGTAAAGGACCCACCCATGACGCACCTTTAGGCAGACCGGCCAGGGGTCGTATAGTGTGTCATACATGCGACAGGTGTAATCCTAGTTTTAACAATTCATGAATTCATGCAAAAACGTATGTACTCACGGCTTGACCCCGATTAGTTCTCCAAACAAATGCTCCCAACAAGCATCCACTTCTCCGTCCAACCTGCATAAACACACCTTCATGTTGGTCATAATCAATATGGTCAGCTTTCACAAACTCTGCAAACTCTTCCAATTCTGGATGTGAAACTTTCACTTGTCCATCTCGTTTATCATACACAATATAACAGCGATGAATGCCTTTCTCTTTCAGGAAGTCAACAAAATCATTAGGCTGCAATTCTAGAAGTGATTTACCTTTTGTCTTGCTTGATGATTTACCTTTCACTTCTTCTGAAGCCTCGGAATCATGAATTGATGAAACTGAAAAGCAACGAAAGCTTCCTTGTTTACCTACATTGCAATTGATTTGTTTTGGTATCGGCTTGTCTTGAAAAACGCATGAAGCAATCGCACGATAATTTCGCTGAATGAAGGTGTCATCTTTTAATGGTCGGATCAAAAGTTGCGAAGTGTATTTTGCATTGCGAAGGTATTTGTACAAGTGGTGACTTCGACAAATAGCCATAATAATTAGACCAGAATTTTCGCCGGTATCTGGGCACTAAAAACTAGCACTTCAGTACAACGAATGATGACTGGAGTAATGAAAGTGCCTTGCAACATACCAAAACAAAATGAATGTGTATACATTAAACCTAAAGTAGTTTCTTAAAATCTAAATCAGATCTGCACAGAATGATTTATATAGTATATATATTCATGGAAAATAATTGAAAACAGTGATTTATGGCCATTTTTGAATCGGAAATAATGACGTTTATTTACAATGAAATTTTACAAATGCGCAACGATATGTTGTAAATGAAAAGTGAAAGGGCGTAAATATAACCTATGACATGGGTTGTACCATTCTGATGTGTGGGAATCACTGGGAACGTGTAGGGTAACTTGAGGGGGTAAATTAGGACATAGGGTAATTTTAGACAGTGATTTCGGAAATACTTTAATAGTCACATTTTGCCCATGTTTGCAACAAAAGAACTTTGATATAATGTCTATATATTTCCAACCAATAAAAAGTACCATTCTTCAATAAACAGGAACTTCTGAGGGCCATTAGGGGCTGTGTAATTATCATGCCAAATTTCCAAACGGCTCGCCAAAAATCGCTTACCCCCCCTTGCACATGCCAAATTTTGGGGATCCCAATTTGCAAACTTTAAATGGTCTATATAAATGTTGCGAGTGCAGTGAGCAGGAAAATTTGCATATCAAAGCCTTTTTAGAGCGTTTATTTAAAAAGTGCCCCAAGAATGTGTGCCAAAAGTCGCTTGCCCCCCCTCTTGGCTTGCCAAATATTTCTTGCCCGCCCCCCCCCAATTATACCCGCCTTAACACATTAAAATAAATATTCCTCTTTTTTTCATGTCTAAGCAGAGGTCACGACTTGAAGCTAAATATCTGAATCAATGGCTTGGATTAGTGTTTCTCAAATTAAAAAATAACTTCTAAGCCACCTTTTCAATTAAATAAGACAAAAAATTCAGGTGTTTTTCTTTTTCACAACTCGTTATAATATTATGTTGGTATTCCCCGGTATTGTCCACACCGGTGAATGAATTTACTAGAATTCGGCAATATATGGGCAGCCCTGAATTATCATGATTAGGCCTACCGTAAAATGGGGTAGCTTTGGGCACTTTTCAGAGTTTTTAAATCACTGCTTCCAAACAAAACCAATTATATTTCTAATTATCTCTTTATGACATTAGGGTTCCCTTCTACACCTTGAAATATGACCATTTAAAAAAAAAAATTTGACCGACCAAAGTTACCCCGCTGACCGAAGTTACCCCATTTTACGGTATTTTGACTTATTTCCCAGCTTTAGTTGTTTAAATGTTTATTTTGCCCATTTTTATATTAAAGTAAATAACATAGGCCCAATGTTGCACGAAATAAAAAAGGTACCCATGTAAAATCACAGTCGGAAGATGTACCGTAATAACTTAATAAGTAATGAATAAATAACATTTAAACTTTAGATTCATTGTAGGAAATTATTTTCATAATAGTAATTCTATTACTTATTTGTGCATGCTCAAAGACTTGAAATGAGCATGTATAGGCCTATCTGGATTAAGTTTCAATGTTTCAAGTGGGCCTAGAATTGAAAAACACGTCTCACTCAAGAACCCAAATTATGGACTAATGAATTCTTTCAGAAATGTGTGGAAATTGTTCACAATAATATTAATTTTTTATACCAGTACCAGTACCATTGCATGTGATATTTATTCCATCTCCGAATTAAGTTGTAAACATGGTATTAAATTGGCAGATGTTAAGAACCCGGTTAAGAATGACATCACTTACATTATTCATCACTTTCAAAATGCAAGTTGATTTCAAGAAATGCACTACACTAGTTTTACAATAATTAATTATTTGGCCCGGTTATTTGGTGCCCAATTTTTTGTGGGCAAAATAATTTACTGGGTGGGCACTTTTAGGCAATCGGGCAAGTTGAATTTACTGGGTGAGCAAAATATGTTATCTACCTTCCTGTTTGGGTAGGCGGGGCTGGGACCTGAACTTAAAATAATTATACTTAAAATACCGCAGCATGATGTCCCCTCATTTGCCCCCTCCCAGAGTTCTCAATGGTTTCTCAAGCTCTCTCAAACAAACAAGTTGTCTAGAACTGATTTTTATCCAAGTAGGGGGCCTATATATTTTTGTATAATGTTTAAAAATATTATTATGTACACATTTTCATCTTCATGTTTATGTTTATTATAATCAGAAAAGAAATTTCCACTAAACCAAAAAACCAGACACGGGCAACATAGAAATTGTTTGTACTTTTCTTGATGGGACCAGTCAGGCCTAGGACCAGTCTTGAAACTTGAACTACCCCATCATTTGACATGATTGATTTGCAAGGCGATCTTTTTTTTACCAATTAACAAATGAGGGGGTACGTTCGATTTATGGGAAAGCCAGATCGCTTTGCATTGTGGGAGTGGTCGCTTGTCGTCGGAGTTCAGCTGATCGAGACAGAGGTACACGAAATCTGATTGTTATTTTGATCAAATTCACCTAACTTTGTGATCCTGGAATATATATCTAAGTAATACCATTCACCAACTGATTTGATTAACACAGGTATGTAAATTTCAATGCATGCTTGCTTTGTGAAACCCCATTTGGCGAGATTTAAATGCCCATAACTTGTCGACCGGCTTTGTCATGTTTGTGTTGTGAAGCATTGGGCAGTTGTGTTGGGACTATGCAAAGCTTCACTGTATTGCAATCTGTATAGTATATTTTAAAATTATTATTATTAAAATGCGTGCATTCATTTCAATTGGAATTCGCACTATAGATTGAAAATCTGGGAGTCTGCAGGGACC
The DNA here is from genome assembly GCF_039555335.1 of Amphiura filiformis. Classification (NCBI taxonomy): domain Eukaryota; kingdom Metazoa; phylum Echinodermata; class Ophiuroidea; order Amphilepidida; family Amphiuridae; genus Amphiura; species Amphiura filiformis. The sequence continues at coordinate 69,666,995 of NC_092630.1, forward strand.
CCTGAACTTCCTGAAAGATTCAAAATAGGGGGTCCAAATTGACCAAATTGTATAATTCTCGACCGGGACCCTCAATAAATTAAAATGCAGCCTTGGTTGGTGCTACCCGGAGGCGCTGAAGTAGTGAGAAACATCCCACTGTTGCGTCCTATATCATATGGGTGTCTATCTCGCTATGGTGGGAACTTATTGTGTACATTTCCCGATAGTATACTATAGCAAGTGCCGGCCACACAAATTCATGTGGCGAAGTGGTAAGTGAACTGAACAGTGATTTTGTTAGGACAATCTAACTTCTAAGCAAAATGTGAAGCACTTCATGCAGTCAAAACAACATTTTAGTGTAAATAAGATAATAAATCTTTGCATCAGTAACTAAATTGCTTAAGGGGTACTACACCCCTGGCCAATTTTGTGCCTATTTTGCATTTTTCTCAAAAAAGTAAGATATACATGTATATTATAGGGGCAAGGACTACGACTACTGTACTGAAAATTCAGTAACTCAAAGCAAGTAGTTATTGATTTATTGATCAAATATTGGGTTTCCTTCATTTTGGACTGTAACTCCACAACTGTTGTCTGTGCTGAAATACAATTTCAATTGCAGTAGTTGTAGTCCTTGCCCCTATAATATATCTTACTTGTCACCAATGCGCTATAATTTTTGAGAAAAATGCAAAAATTGACACAAAATTGGGCAGGGGTGTAGTACCCCCTTAAGTCAGCAAAGGAAAATAACAAAATTTTAAGATTGGAATTTCGATTTAGTCTGCCGAATTCGGCAGTGTAACATGTGCATATTTTGACTGATACTCATCCTCATTATCGAGAAAATTGAACATTACAGGAAGGTAAATTGGAATCTTATTTACTTACATCGAAAATTTGATAAAGATTGAAACTTACCTGATCACAGAAAGTAACATTGGTTCACACTATACGTCGAACAACTGAATAGGCCTACATGTACATGCACTGATGCACAACGTGTGGACCAATATATTTTTGTAAACATTTTAGGCCTATAAGTTAAACAAAATGTATATTTCAGTACAATTGTGGCTATCAAAGTTCCCTGTTATCAAAGTGTCCGCAAAAAACTGGTCATCGCAAGTATCTTTGATGCTGAAAACTAAGGATATTCACGCAGGGACAGGCTGAAAACCTTACCTCGATCGTAAAATCCAGTCCATGCATGTCAGTGTCACACAGTGTCATCGCCCCGATATCTTCATGGTAGAAATCGCCATGGTAGGTTGAATCCACAGCCACGCATGGCCATTTTATTCCACCTTTAATATGAGACGCAGTAGACAAGTGACCTGACTAAGGCTACTGATAGCCGGGGTAATTGATTTCTCGATGTATGAGTAAGCTTGTATACGACATTGCGGTCAATGGTCATACTGCCTCCACTGGAGTAGTGAGTGCAGCTATAATAGCCTGCGCGCTGTAGTCCATACAGGACCAACGCAATATAAAATTAGAATCATGATTTTGGTCAGATTTTGAGTTCAAGACTCACAGCCTTTTCTCAAAGCGCAAACTAACGACTATCATATCTGTTCAACACGTATTTTCAAGTGTATGAGACCAGATCTGGTTTCTTGAGACGAAATCATTTACGGGAGATCAGATTCATCATTTTCCACCCCGGTATCCAAAGATTTTCGTCTGATATCAAAATCGTGCATAGCAATTCATGTGTATCGATCCCGGTATTTATTTTAGTATCTCTGCTGCACCAAATAATTATTAGCCAGGCGATGTCGGTGTGTGTCATAAATAATTCATTATTTCATTGTGTAAATGTCAGTGATTGTGTCCATGTATTGTTATTGCACCTGCGAGAGCTGTTTTCAAGCTGAATTTATACTCGATCGCTGGATCACCACATGAATTCGCCTCTCGAAAACCTCTACGAGGTTGTTAAGCATCGAGCACGCTGATTGGCTTAGCAATTATCAAAGTAGTTTTGTAAACCAATCAGGTTAGACGTAGGCCTACTTTACTAGCGAGTCACATGGGGGTCACATTACTAAATACCGGTACCGTAAAAGGCTGTCGCGTTCATTGATTGGCTTACGATTGCAATGAATGGTTTTTGCAACCAATCACAATACGGGTTATATGGTGCCCGTCGGAAATTTTGCACACGTCCATGATGACGTCATGCCCTAGTGCCACGAGGTGCCGGAGGTTGGCTTTTCTGCGAAAGCGAGCGAGTGGTCTAAAGTCAGTTTCACACCTGTGATTTATGAAGCACATCATAAAATCTCTGAACACATCCACAGCGCATTTAACAGATAAAAATGAAATTTGCAATTCTGAGCAACGGAATTCCATGAAATTGACGATTATGTAAGTTATTCTGCAGGATCGGTAATAATTAACTGCTGGTCTGCTTTATTTGAAGTGCATATTGAAGTTTGTAAGTTTGTGACTTCGTATGTTATGTGCAATTGATATTATAGGAAGCTTAAATTGGCAGGCTGTCATGCAATTTATCCGTCTCTTCCGAAAATTTATTGACGTTCTGGACATGTCACACCAGAAGTGTGACATGACCTCGCTGGACATAAGTTCACACTGGTCACAGAGAAAAAGAGATAGAGAAGCGACACTCTGTACAAACTGCATATGACAGCGTTCAAGATTTGACTTACGTTTGGCGGAAAAAAAAAAAAAAAAAGTATTTAGGGGTGAAAAGAACCAAAATTCTTGAATGTTTATATGTTTCCAAGTGTAAAATGTCATCTAGTTTCAGATTTTGGCACTTAAAACTCCCTATCTTTTATAGATTTTGAGAAAAAATCATGTTTTGGTCCGATTTTGGCCGAAAATGGCCATTTTGGGGTGACAACAATTTTGACTTGCAGATTTCCTGTGAGTATATGAACATGAAAACTATCAAATAGTGCCTAATTTTCTATTCTAATTGTGTAACAAGGGTACAATTGTGATATTAAAAGCATTGAATGGGATCCATATATTTCTTTATTTTTGTAGCAGGAGTAGAAACTTTAGTGTTCGGGTGAGAATTGATTTAGAAAAATATACAATATTTGCATCATTTTCAATTTGAAAACGCCATATCTCCACAATGGTATGAGCTATAGGGATGCTTTAAGTGTTTATTTGCTCAGTATTTCATTAGCTAAATGGTGATATAACAAACAAGTAAGCTAGATCTACAGAAAATAAAATAACTTGCAAAATGCTACCCACACCCCTAAGGATTTTGAGGGCGTGAAAAAAGTCACAGATTTTGCAAAAAAATAAGTCCTTCAAAATTGGGAGGTTTGAGGCTAACCAAAAGACATGTTGCCGTTACCAATGCATCCCTCTAGAGCAACATGTTTTTTGTTTAGCCCTGAGTATCCCTATTTTGAAGGACTTATTTTTGTTGCTCCAATTTTTGCTCCAATTTGGGGACTTCGGGCAGAAATATGCCTGTACAGTGCTATGGGGAAATTTTCAAGTTGATAATTATGCATTTTTTATGTCAGATTCAGTTTCTACACAAAATTTCACCCTAGAAAATGTTCCTTTAAGTAGGATATCTTTCACTGTAAGTTTCCACCATTCTGTCCGCCAAATGCAAGTCAAAGCTTGAACGCTGTCATATACCATGCTATACTGCAGTTGAAGACAGGCAATTCGCAATTTGAAAAAAATAAAAAATAAATAAAAAATTGTGTTTAAAAAAAAATATTTCGCGGATTTGGAGAGTCCCTTGACCTAGAGTGAAGTACTGCAATCATTTGTGGTTGATTAAAAAAAATTTGGAAAAAACTGACCAAAAAATTACAAGTTTCTATCCAAATGGAACCGATTTGTAATTTGTGTTCACTGCATAATCTATTGAAGATATAAAAATGCATTGGTTTTGTACACAAGTCTACATGTATATATCTTAAATAGATTTTGAAGTGAAGACAAGTTACAAATTGGTGCCATTTGGATACAAACTTGTAAATTTTTGGTAACTTTTTATTATTATTTTTTTTAATTTATTTATTTTTTCAAATTTTTTTTAATGATGATAGCACTTGATGTTAGGTCCAGGGACTCTCCAAATTAAGGCTGGCATTTTCGGGCGGGCTCGCGGGTACCCGCCTGAGATTACATTACCCGGGCAGGAAATACCCTGCCCGGCTACCCGAAATTGCTGGACCTAGACCTAAATGCTAGGATCATTCATGGTTGACCTAAAAAAAATTTTTTTTTTGAATTTTGCACTGTGTTTTGTGTTTTTAATATGAAAATTGATACTTTGTTTTCATATCATACTCTATTAATGATATCAAAATGCATTCTGCATTTTGATATCATTTTCTGCATTTTGATATGAGTATGACATGAAAACAAAGTATCAATTTTCATATCTGCATTTTGATATCATTAAGAGTACGACATGAAAACAAAGTATCAATTTTCATATAAAAAAACACAAAACACTGTGCAAAATTCAATTTTTTTTTAGGTCAACCATGAATGATCCGGGTACCCGGGCACAAAATTACCCGAAAATGTCAGGCCTAATTCCAAATCCGTGAAAAAAAATGGCAAAAAAAATTGTAGATTTTTACGTTTTTTTGGAAAATCGGGGTGTGTTTTTTGGCCTCCAAAATGGCGTATTCTTAGCAGCCCTATTTAAACCCATCCTAGATCTGGTTTTAATCGTAGCAGTTCTGTAATGAAGTACACACTTTGGTCGAGTCTACGTTCTCAAAACTATAATTATATACGAAATCACAATTGTACATGACTGTGGACTGTCTGCTGTACTGTCTTCCAACAAGCGCCGGAGTGTCGCGGTCCTGCTGGTCATTGCCGATTAATTTATAGGCAAAAAAAAAATATTGTTGTGTTGCCCTTAAGTGGGAAATTTGGGAAAAATTACGACCCTGATTTTAATTTTGGCCTTATTGCGATAGCTGACATTAATTTTCCCGACATGGGGAAAATCGGGAAGGCAAATGCCAACTGACTGCTGCCCTCTATTGAGGGTCTGATCAGCGGTCGAATTCGATGGTATCGCATCGCATTTTGCGATGCAATTTCCATCAACTGCTATGCACTTTTCCAAAATGCATCGCTAAAAGTGCTATACATAAATTTGAGCTAAATTTCACTTCGCATTTGCCTCAAAAGTCCCCCAATGCATCGCTATTTCTGAGCCAAATTCCTCGACACGTCGCATTTACCTCAAAACACATCTGGATGATCTGGAATTCACCGAAAATCAAAAACATCACGCAGTCGGTATTTGCTCATTCTCGTTACATCTAAGATAATTATGCTGTATTCCGTTGCAAAAAAAAAGATAAGGATTTAATATCGCGATATACATGCTTTTCATCACTATTATTGACATCATCATCATAATCGTTGTCATCACTACTGTCGGTTCTCTACACCCTCTTCATCACTATTGACATCATCGTCACTGATTATCATCGCTTTCGGGTCTTCACATTGACATCGTCATTATCATCATCGTCGTCGTCATCGCCGGTGTGATATCGCCCAAGCCTACATTCGGGGTCAACCATAATTACTTCCGTTGTCCATGCAAACAATATTTGTGATGGCCAGGAAATTTCGAAGGTGAAGGAGCAAGAAATTAGATTTTCTTGCACATTTCTAGTCCGAATAATCAGTCCCAGAACAAAATATTAATTTCTGACATGATCGTGTCCTGGGTCTGAACTGTTTCCGTTTGAAATCTTGATGGCAAATTGGACAAAAGAAGCATGTGGTTCTACTTGACAGCTTTTTAATCCCTATTCATGTTACGCGAATCACGCTATTGTGGACCATCCTTCTGAATGTGAATATTCAACTAGCAAATATGGTTCTAGAAAATACAGTGGGGATATAATATAAATGCGCTGTGTAATTTAAATCTACTTGTGTTGAGAGACAAAGGTTTCTGTTGCTCATTTGCAAACTTTAAAAAAAGAAAATTAAATTTGAAAGAAAATTGTAGACATGTTCCGAACAATACATATTACATAACTTGATCTCCTCAGACAAAATTCAAGTTTTCACTTTTATAGCTGCTTTTAGTATATTTGAACATGACTCATCTGTAATATCTTAGCCAGTATATGTTTGTTTGTTTGTTTATCTGTAGTTTCCAAGTCATTGTTTCCTGAATTGAGAGTTTATTGACCCAGTCAACCCATATTCATTATGACTGACTGAGATGCCATGAATATCATTCTTGATTTAAATTACTCAAAAGGATATCCTTTGTGGATGTATTGAAGATTTATAACTAGCCTATTGGGTCACAGGGAGTTCGTTAATTTGATATTTAGTATTTAGAGAATAATAAAAGATAGGATTTTGTCATTTGCCTAGATCCAATGTATGTGTAGTATTCGATGCCGGGCTGAATCGCTTTCTTTGTGCACGCACATACTATAATTTGGTTCACCTCAAGTTTGGTAGTGACGTATGTGTGGAATCGCGCGCGGAAAGTTAAACGCACTGAGTGAACACGCACGCGTACAGAGGCGGTTTGTTGGCACGCTTACGGCGCAACCGCGAAAAAGCATTGACTTCACTACCAAACCAAATTATACGCGAATGCATTATCGTGCACTCATTGAGGATCAACAAACGTGTCGCTGTTGCGTGGCAGCATGCGCGCTGTCTCATATCACTATCCACTATCGTGTCATAATGTACATGTATGTATTACAAGAATGTGTATTACCCACCCCAGGCAGCCCTCAAATTAATCGAATGCAATTGGCTATGATGCCCTATAGTGTTGCCTTGGTGCCCTACATTTCTGTCTGTTTTCAAGCCATTAAAAGCATGTACGTACGTAAGTATCTTGATGCCCTTTTCATATTGTCTTGGATTGGCTGCCCTTTCAAATTTTTAATTTGAGGGCTGATTCCAGGGGCACAAAAGTTTTTTGGCATTTTGGGTAAAATTTGTATAAGAAATTTTTATCCAGGATTTTTATGTACATGTAAGCTTAAAAGTCACAAAAATATATACATGTGCATCCCATTTGTGGGAGTGAAAAAGTGGTTTACAGGCCTGCTACAAATATAATGATGTAATGTAATGCTGATGTACATACATGAATGTGAGCATGGTGAGTAGATCCAATGACGTCAATGTTAGTAACTAGCATCATGTCAAATCATACGGCCAGCTAGCTAGCTCTATGAGTTTGTTAGTATGAGAAAAGATGGATATGTTGCTAGTGTTTATCAATGTGACAGGATATACATACAGTGATGATGGCTGAGCCTGACATTACCTTGACAATGACTCATCCTGTGACCTTACAGATAAAAATTGTGTGTACATCATTGGAAAGCAATTGCTGTGTTCTTGCCTTGAATTTCTGTTGAAATCAGCAGTCAATCGGCGGTATACTTTTTCAGGCCCCTGACTTGTGAGCTAAAAAATAAGCACAAATTTCCATGGGCCATTTGGGCCCTTGACCTTAAATTTGATCGAACCTTCATTTAATGTTTGCGGGCCTGAATAAAACTTGTATTTTTAATGGTAAAAAACAACTAATATTACAACATCTATTGTGCAAGCATGTGTTAGTGAGCATAGAAGGCGGGGCACAAGAAAATCATTTAAATTGCGGTCGGTTTATTTGAAAGTTGACATTTTAGGAGATTTTGAAATGGATATATATATTCGTAAGATTCACAACGATATTATGGCGGCAGCCGGCCCAATATTGATAGAAATATCATATAATTTATGTCTTGCTGACTTGCACAGTTCACAGTTTGCTCTCAAATAACCGGTTTCACTGTGTTTATGCTGGACCTATTTAGGTGAAATTTGTGGGGTCCAAATTGATTTTTGTGGGTCCCAATTGCAAAGTTACTCAAAAGGTTTTGTCTTCTTCCACCCCATTGTTACTCGTTGGCTGTCATTCTTTTGCGCCGCATATTTTTTAACAACTTTTGTTTTCATTCATTAATTACATAATTTACTAAAATCGCTGCTACAATAATACACAGTGTATGCTCACCCCTTGCTGATGTTTGATCAGCGATATGACCGTGTACCTATATTATCCATAGGGAGAGAAACTACTGTACCCACTATCGCGAGTCAGTCTTTGACAGAGACTATACATGTATGAGGGGATGTTTACATGCGCGATAATTTGATTCAGTTCAGATTTTTTATTTGGATCATGCAAATAATATTTGAAATATTACATAAAAATAATTGACAAAACACAGTAATAATGATATTTACACAATTTCTTGGATAGGATTTTTTTCGGGTCCAAGCACAGACTGCTGGGACCCGTTCAGGTTACGTAATCTTGCTTTTTCCAGGTCAAGCGAGTACAAAAATATGTGCTCAACATAGACAAAAAAAAACAACAACTAAGAACCCTGCTGACTTGGATGTCAGAATGTTCATGGACCTGGCCGTCAAGTTGCGTTTTAGCAGGCCTGTGCTGATTTTTGTAGGCGTTTTGCCTGAGGGCCTGCTTCTCAGTGCCCCTCATCACACCCACTACATAATATATGCATACTGCAATTAGAACAGGCTCTGTGCTGGGACTCTGATACCTGTATGATGATCTACATGTATGTAAGATCTTCCAATGCTCGCTGCTCGCTTCCCTCGCTATTGGAGGGGCATTGCAGTTTGCGAACAGGGATAGTTCTAATGTGCAATATAATCAACCTCCTCTTTATCTTGTTCACTAAAGAGCATTAACCCTAACGCCCCCAAATACCACAGGCTGGGTGCCTCCCTTCAGTGGGGTGCGGCTGGCAACTCATAGGGCATCCCAACCAAATCCTCCCCCCCCCCCCAGAGCATTAGCTGTTAGGGTTAATACTAGCCTAACCACTCCTGATCTTCAGCTGAAGTGAAAGTTAAAGTTCTGAACCTATCAATCTAATTAGGGGCCTCCCCTAATATTGGGGATGATATTGGCTGTATCAATAATGCTATTGAATATTGAAATTGTATAAATTATCACAGTTGAGGTCTAACTTGTGGATACATGTTGAGCCGAGAGCATTGTACTCACAAAGCTACTGTACGGGTCAATTTGAAGATAAAACCTTGTATATTACATGTACTAGTATTATGTAGCTGTTATCTGGATAAGAACCTGGGTCATTTTGATATTACTCAGCAGTATTAAAGCATTGAATTGTGCCAAGGTTGTGCAATGCCATTGTTTTATATTTCCTAAATTACACTACTTTTTCAAATTTTGACATTACAATTTTTTTTTTAAATCAACTATGAACATTTGATTGTGTTTTTAGATTTTGCATTTTTGGCGGGACAATGGACATCACATATAATTTGCATTTTTTGGAAAATCGAGGTACATTTATTGGCATCCAGGATATAAATAAAGTTCAATTAAAAATATCTAGCGTGTGTATGTGTAAACGATGCAGAAAGAGGTACGTGATCTTGTGACTGTTGTCCTCTTTTTCTTTGTCTCACAATTTGCCGTTCTCTAAGTAAGAAGCAATTTAATACACCTCAAAAATCACCAAAGTGATACTGGTCAAATATAAGTAACTCCATCCCCTGCATGGATTTATTTGTAATATCACTCCTGGGATCTGGTGTTCTCAGATGAGAAATTGACCAGTCGTGCTCATGGATACAATGAGCTACTACATGTAGTACTAGCTGGATCTATATCCTACAGGTAATCAATTGTTTTGGTGGAATTGGTGCTAATAAAATGATTGTAAAGGAATCCATGCTTCATATGATCTCAGTTGAGGCAGGTGAGAACACTCACTCTAACATAATTACTCACGAGGAGGAGGAGCGTAAACCAAGTAGTTGACTGTGTGTTGCTTGATGATTAACTTCTTGTTTTATAAGGTTGATTAGATTTGCTTGGAAATAACACTTCATTTCTGTGCGTGCATCAGTGGGCAATAACAGTGCAATTATCTGTAATTGATTTTTTTTCAAATGTAACTTGTTTCTTCGTTTCTCAGGCAATATACGTATTTTAAAATTTGAATATTAAAAAAAAAAGAATTCCAGTATATGAGGCGATTATTATGTGGGTTTAAAATGCTCAATTACACGACTCAGAATTTTATATGCAAATGTTGGCCTATTCCAAGATTTTTTTACATTTGTATAGTTTTAAATAGAATGGCTAATGTATGAACATAAAACGCTCAAAAGACCAATTTTGGGCAGAGTGACTCATGAAACCAATCAAGGGCATTTCAGAAATACCAACCAATCAAGAATTAAGTTGGATTCACTTCCACGTCACACAGTGTATGCCAGCGCTTGTTGTCTTATTCATTCATTAGTCATTATTTCTAGGGTCCGTGAATGGAAGCGCACTCTCTCAGCCTGCCAAAATTTGCTTTTCCTTCCTCCCCCTTGGCCTGCCAGCAATTTCTTTTGCGGCTTTGCCCCCTTGGCTTAAAAAAATTTTAAAACCCTAAATGGTCTACAATATGAGCATAGCGAGCATGAAATTTTGCAATTGACCGGTCGTTTCTGTACAGTTTTCCTAAACTTTTTTGAGTGTTTTTAAAAGTTCTCTGCAAATGTGTGCCAAAAATGATCTTCCCCCTTTTACCTGCCAAAAATTGCTTCTCCCCTCAGCCTGTCAAAATGCTTGCCTGCCCATTTTGGCTTGCCAAAAATTCTTTCCCCCACCCTCCTAATTTTACATTCCCCCACTGGCCCCAGGGCTCCAAAGGTCTAATTATTGCACAGCTGCCAAACCAAAAACTGCATCAAGACAACATTCAACAATAACAGGTCTTATTTTTCGCTGGAGAGTAGTGCATGTTAGAATATGACTGTTGCTAGGTCAACTTGCTCACGTTTTTCTTTGTTACAAACTACTGATCGAAATGATCACAATACAAAGCCTATGGCATATAATTCGGAACAGGTGTATGAGCCCAGGCTTGAACCAGTAACCAATGGTTAAACGTGCACTATGGCAGCGTATTGTTTGTCTACCATTTCATTTGAGCTAGTCATAACAATTGTCATCATCACCTATAAATATGACAATTTTATGCATGGTAGCACAGACTCTCTCATCCCTATTCATTATATTGCATTCTCCATTCAGTAGGAAGTCTGTGTAGGAGTATAGTATGACCCTGTTGACAGTCTGTGACATTTACAGGGTTACTGGCAGGTCAGGAAGTCCACATGACAGGTGATTAGCTGGTTCAATGAATGGTTTGGTAGTTGGCAGCTCAGGCAGCCAGCCTCGCTATAGGAGGGCTAACCAAAAATGCAGGCACTTTCAGTAAACAAGATTCACCTGATACAGATTCTTCATGTTACAAATTCTTCTATATACATTGTTCTGGTAGGTCTTTGTAATGTCATAAAATTCCTGGTTGTGGTGTATTTATGGGCGGAAAAAACCTTTGAAAGTCTTTAAAAATGTTCACAGTTTAAGGGTTCTGGTATAGGGTATGAATGGCAGTGTTTTTTGTGGGACATCAGAGCACATGTATTATATCGCCAATTTCAAAAATTCAAAATTATTTGATATCAGAAGAACATTCCTCGTATTCAGAATACAATTCCAAATGTCTGATGTGCTTTCATGTCCCACAAAAAAATACTGTGCAAACGTTCTTGTTACCAGAGCCCTTAAAGCAATTTCTAAAAGTAAAAGTTTTAAAGAAATTTTAAAAGTTTAAATGAAGTTGTTTTTTAAATTGTTTAAATTACCAGTACTTATTTATCTGTTTATGTTGTTTTGTTTTCATGAGGTTTTTAGTGAGTGATGATAGCATTGCCTTGCTCCATTGGTGGAGTGCATGCGCATGCATGCCATATAAAGCCCTTGACTGCAGTGCCTGTGTGACTCACTTGAACTTGAGGCTTGACAGTAAAAACAGACTTTGTCTGGGACACTACTTGAGAACACATTGGCATGACCCGAGTCCTTGACCTTTCTTTCACTTTGCCTACTTTTCACAAGAAATTATTGTGTCAATATCAGGGGAAAGACCGTTTTGTTCAAAGTTCAAACTTGTTCAATCTGGATAAAAAATTTAATGCCTGTGAACGAAATGTGAATGGATGAAGAGGATATTTTCTTTCCCCAAAGCGCAAATTATTCACCTGAGGCCGAGGATACTCTCTTTCCCAAAAGCCCAAAATATTCATCTGATTTTGGAAGTTTTCCTCTTTCATTCATTGCATCACCTTTAAAAATTAAATGTCCAATCACATTATTCTAAATGCATAGTGCATGTGCATAAACCTCAATTTTAAAAATCAGAATTTATATGACCCTCTGTATTAAGACCTGTTAATACCATTGTTTACACAGAGCCTGAAGTTGACTTTAGTTGAATTTGAACTCAACTTCAATTTGTGCATGCACAGGGTCGCCACATTTTAAACTGGACTTCAGAAGCCTTCTTCAAATGATGACCCGGAGCAACAGCAAAACAACAATAGCTTTTTGTGGCCGACCTAGTGCTTGGCATGTGAAGGGTCTCCAGTTCGAATCACACCCCAAACAAACAACTTCTTTGTTTATCCTCTTTATGTCCTTCTTTCCCTTCCATTCGCCAAAGAGCAATTGAGCGAATGTATTTTTCCCAATAACTGCTGGACATCCACGTTTTCATTTCAGATCTATCCTATGTGTATTTAATACTGTGCCTTATGTAAGGACCAATCATGACAGTGACTTAATGATTTTTATTGATCAGTGTTGTACATGTAGCTTTTCTTTTTACTTTTATTAAATTTGTTGTCCATGGAAACTTTACGTCAATATATATTGCGCAAATGCATCTATGCACTTAAAATTGCGATTTATTAGTTTATTTAATTACGGTGATTCATATTTTGCAGTTGGCATTTGTGACAGGAAATAGTGGCAATATAAATCTGATATACAGGGCAAAGATAGACGATAGTTCATCATTATGCATTTGAAAATTATTCAGTCCAAATGATGCATGTTGTTTGGGGTATTTTTGGGTGTTTTCCTGAATAATTATAATACAGGACTAATTTTTTGGGATTAAAAAAATATTATCCTGTTCACATCAAATGAAACATTAGCTAAAATCCTAATCTTTTAGTTAGTTGTAACTGGCAATATAAGTCAAATTTCAATATTTGGCCAATTTTTGGAAATAAGGGGTAAAAACATGCATTTTTGGGGTGTTTTTCATATAGGCCTACTGTGACAATCAAGCACAAAGACTTGAACTAGGACTAATTTCAGGTGCATTCTGAATTTTGGAAAACACATTTTCTAATATCTTTTACAACCAATATCAAAATTAACATGAGCAACATGAGCAAACTCATAGCCTGTACTCCAAATTTTGAATGCTTGGTCTTGTGCCAAGTCTTTGAATTTTGTTACTGCAATTGTAAGAAATCATGCAAAATTGCATGCTTTTGCCCCATCAAATTGCCAAACTATTAAAATTTGACTTCAGAGGGTGCTTTGGTGTAACTTTGTGCAAGCATGTTGCAATTGAGAAATGAAACTTGTAATGCTTGATTCATAATCACATTTGCTATGCTCATGCATTAAATTTAAAAGATACCAGTTATCGTTAGATTTTGACCTGCTGAAGAATAGTGTAGGTACTTGTTTCTTTGGTTCTTCTGAGTGATAATCCAATATGGACATATGTATTGTACATACATGTCATCCCCGGATGTCATCTATGTGGCTAAACACATGCTACAGAGGGTCTGAAATCTCCATTGACTTCTGCAGATATGCTTTAAAATATTTGTTCTGTCTATACAATGTACAGCAGGCCCCCTTTATGTAAGTTCCCGGGCCCATGATGTTTCAATCCAAGGGAATCAGTGAAACATGATTTTATCATTTTACAAGCTTGATTACCCCGGCTTTATCTATATTGTGCCATTGTGTAAAGAGCAGCAAAAGAGAATCTAATGGAGTATGGGTAATTTAATCTATAATAATGAGGTCAAGTGAGAAATAATGCACAGCAAGCTCAAGTCAAGCTGTGTTTACTGCCTAGAATGAAGTATTCACTTGGTCCACAGTAGCTCCCTATACAGAGCATCCAGAATATTTGGTATCATATTATTATATTTTGCAAAAGAATGAATGCTGTAGATATTTTCCAATATTTAGATATATGAGAAACTGGCGTAGTTGAATCTATGATAGTATGATTAGTATTTTGGCTATGGGTCACTTCCCTAGTATACAATAGAAGCAAATGCAATCAAGAATACCTTGCATACTGGTCGATTACATCTGCCTCACCCTTGAGGCAATTCTAAAACTAAAGGAAAGGTTAACTAACCTGACAAGTGTGTCATCCCAATATGCTTCAACTATTTGGTTAAAAATATCAACAAATAACAATAGGAATTGATGTATTAAATCTGTTTTAGCATGTTTGATTAGATGGTCAGTCAGGCATTAATAAAATGAGAGTAACTGCTTCAAACCAATACTTAGTTCCCCGGCTTAGTTCAAACACTTGGTCTGTGCATCATATTATTAGATGAGATATCTAGATTGAAAGACTCAATATTGATACAACTGATGAAGAACTCTGGCTGGCTTGTAACAGATTTTCAAAGCTTGCTTCTTCTTGAAATACAAGATCCATTTATCTCGAAGGGATAGGGCATCATTTTGGGGATAGTTGGCAATCACAGTTAGCAATCCCTGCGTGATGATGGGAGTTGATGGAAATGAGGATGAGTGACCAAATGGAGAGTAGCCAACATTTTGTTGATGGATGGGGCTTTCTCCAGTCCCCTTCCCCATATGATCATATCAGCAAGTTAGTCAAATATTCAGCATGATCACTGTGCAGACACACACACATCACTGTGCAGACACCCCTCCCCACCTCCTTGTGTAATCGCTTCCAAACGGGGATGCTGTTTATGACTAGTATGCAAATTATGGTCGTCTGAATTCCGTACTCAATCAAAATATATTCTTTATTATAAAATTTAAAGGTAATGAAATTACCAATGTTTCATTTCAACTTGATTGAAAAAAAAAATGATTACGAAGGCTGACTTTTGTCAAGCAAACCGTTAATTCTGGTGGAAATCAAATAATTGTTTTTGTGTCAAACTGTCTGCATCGTTGCATGTCTCAGCATTAAACCTGGCCAACACCATGTACATGTATAACTATAAATTTACACAGGGCCAACAGCTTTGAACTTGTGATATTTTATCCCAGAGGTGTTCATGCTTGGTATACATTTACAGAAATCTAATCCATACACAGGTATTGCAAATGCTTCATATCTGTTCTCCCCCCTCAGCTGAAAAAGCTTAAAAGTAGTACAGACTCAGTGCCCACTCCGAGTGCCCACTACATGTAAATTAAATATTGGTCCCATATAAAAATAGTGCAATCTTCAGATTACATGTAAATTAAATATTGGTCCATTATAAAAATAGAGCAATCTTCAGATGAATTGTAAGAAAGTGGGACGGGTCTCTTAATGTGATTGTTTTTTTGTTTTACTGTGTGGGAAAAGAGGACTTCTAAATGTAGGCCATGCAGGTTTATAAGCACATACCACAGAATTAGAGAAAGAGAATCGGGACTCGATCGCCATCTTTATACAGGCATGGAGCAAAAATTGGGGGTATTCGGTTTCCCTCGGAATGCTCTCGAGGCATTCGTGGTCATGCATGCGCGACATGGATAGGCCCATTTGAGAGACGCACTTGATGCGACCTGCACGCGAGTACTAAGACGCTTCAGATGAGACGCAGAATTGTTTTCGTTTGTCTCCGCGCACCGTCGGCAAAGACCCAAATACCCCCAATTTTCTCCCCATAGCTGACAGCGCGATTGTACGTGGCAGCCGTTTCTCCTTATTCTTTGGCACATACAGAGATATTCTGTACCATACTTCTTTTTGGACAAACTTCTCCCACTTTTTTTTTGTCTTTGGGACTATTGTAAAGTTCTGAAAACTGTTTGAATTGCCTCTGGGACCCGTTTTGAATAACTGCAGTTCTGCATATGGCGGCCGTCTAATGCGTCTATGATACAGTCTGTGATGGCGGCATGCAATGGCTTTTTTTACCTGCCTCTTCTAGCTCATAATAGTTAGTTCTCCATGTAGATGTTGTATATATTTTATTTAGAAGACTCATGTAAAATGTGTATGTAGGCATCTTCAATGTGCCATTCATGTGTAGTCTTGTTGAGATGCAGCCATTGAAATGCCCTTTTCTCAAGTTCAGTGCTGTAAGGCAATTTCATGAAATAAGACTTTTATGACAGACTGATGATGTCATCATGGTTTTACTCACTGTTCATGTTGAACAAATTTCATTTGTTCTGAAATCTAAAATAATGTTATATGTGATGCGATCAAGCAAAATCAGTCGGACCTTGGCAATCATAGTGTTGAGATATGGGCCAAATAATATGTGTAGGGGTGGGAAAATCAAAATTGACTTTTTTGCAAAAATGGAAGGGAAAAACATTCTTCTTTCACAT
This sequence comes from Amphiura filiformis, assembly GCF_039555335.1. NCBI lineage: Eukaryota > Metazoa > Echinodermata > Ophiuroidea > Amphilepidida > Amphiuridae > Amphiura > Amphiura filiformis. The sequence continues at coordinate 69,683,499 of NC_092630.1, forward strand.
GCAAAATATTTTTGATGAAATTCCGAATGTTAAAAAAGTGACTTTTTTTAACCCCCATCCAACTTCGATAATTGTCAAACATCAGGAAATTATTTCAAAAGAAGCTCAGATTTGGCGCTTTTGCTATGTCAAATCAAACATATGGGGACATGTCAAATGTTAAGATGTGGAAGGAAATCTGGCAACTTTGGTACCCAAAGAAAACCTGTTAAATAGTGAATGGATGAATGACAACCTTGCTTGCTTCTGGAATTTAATACAAGGAATCGAACACAGGTTCATCACAACTAGTGGAGTGTGCATCACTGCATGTAGAACACTATGACATATCCTCCCATATTTTTGTCTTGTGTATTTGAAGTTTCTTAAAATAGAATAGACATATTGGAACATGTAATGATTTGCTTTCCCTAGCTATATATTTGTCATTGTCTGACCTAGAAATGTGATACATTCATGAAGGGAAAACCTGTTTGCATAGATTTACATGTAGTCTTATTTCAGACAGGGAGCATACAAACTCTATATACAGAAAGATGCTTTATAGTGAAGATGAATGTAACTTGTGTCAAACTAATAGTATTTGCCATGTTTGTACAGGGCCCTGCAGCTGGTGTAAAAGGCAAGGCAAATTACAGTAACATTGTATATTTAGGTGTACCCTATGACGTCAGAACTCTGAAAATTTGTTCAACTGGTAAATAATTGAACTTTGGAAGTAGGTTAACAATATATATATAGAAAAAGTGGCTGAGCTTCAAATATAAAATTTAAATTATTATTTGTTATTATTTTTAAGCCATATATGATATTGTAACTCTCGCAAAGGAGGACGTCCTCAATATTTTTCAAAATTCTGTTTTATAATTATACACAATTATAATGTACTTTTTAAAAACTAATATTGCAAAATCAAGACTCTAGGTGCTATAGTTTTGTCAAAATCGGAGATTTTGAATAAAATGCAGGAACCGTCGTTTTTAAATTTATTACAGTGGAAATATACATCATGCGATGTTCATAACACAGTACGTACATGGCATGCAGGACGGTCACACACACACATAAAAGGACCATGCCGTAGCACAACCGATGGAGTGACACGCATTGTCAACATCGGCGCTGGTAGTAAATTCCAATTTTCTTTTGCTTTACCTCAGTTGTACCAGTTGTACTCAGTTTTACCACATGTATACATGTAGGCCTACACATATTTATCTGCTAAATGTAATGGTCAAATTTACTAATTTAGTCAGTAATATCTGTAGGCATCTACAATTGGAATGTTTGGAAAATAATTCATAGATTTAATGCCCACTTAAGTTTGCTCTTATTTTGTGTTTATTTATCCAGTTGTGCAAGGCTGAGTCAACACTTTATTTCATCGTCAACTCCCATTGTATTCATCGTGTTCATGATTCAGTGATTTGTAAACCACACATAACAAAATGTCTGCTTGCTAGTTGAGTCACATGATCATGGGGAACTCCCATGTACATGTATGTACATCAAACATTGTATTAAAACAAAACCTGCTAGTGGATTGGATAGATAAGTGTACATTTAGGCCTATATAATGTTAGATTTATACATTTATGTTTACTATGGTCAACTACAAGAATGATGAAATATAGAACAGTAATTATGTACGGTATGTTATAAAACTAATTGTATATTTTATTTCGTTTCATTAACGTCACTGATGAATCTGTTTTTGCAGGAAAACGATGTGTCATCACTTGATTGCTAGTGTTACATTCAAGTGTTAAAAGTCTTCCTATTGTAATTTTTTGTTTACATCAAAAAACTGGTTCAATTTTTGCAGTAAGTCATGATTGAATATTGATATGATGCGATAAATAACTCATTTAACTGGATCACTTCACATGTAAACATGTTCTAACATTTTTATAAATCCAAGTATATCTTGAATACCGTCAAGTAGGATTTATAGACTCAGTCTGATTCTGAAGTGCACTTCTAGCAATCATTTAAAATGCAAATACTTTTCATCTATCCCAAACTGTGGACTGTGGAGGTGTTTGATGATGAACAAATTTGCATTGATTTATAGTTAGAATTCAGATAAATAAAAGAAATTTAAACCTTACATTCATGTATTATGCATTGGACCTTTGTGTGGGGGTGTGATGTTTTGGGCACAAATAACCCATTTATTTAAATAAATGAATAGACTTCCTGTACTTAGACTCAATATCTTTGATATCTTGTCTGAAAACCTATGAAATCTTTAGTGGAAAGGTAAGTACATGTATGGAGATGTAATATAAACCAAGAATACAATGTTAGGCCTTCATGTAGCATTGCACACTCATGGTGGGTCACAAAATACCCCAACCCCAAATGGTTTTAAGGTAACATTACATGTAGGTGTTAATGGGCTATCATTGCCTTTTTGTTGAAAATTGTCATTGCAAAATGTGTGTGACATTTTCCCAAAATATTCACAAATATTATTTTTCAAATGCTTCATTTTGAACAGATAGCATTTTTACATGAATGTTTTGTTTTTTAGCTTTGTAACTTGCAACATATACCCCATGACATGCTAAATCCATCTAGAAATGGTCAGGCCAGGCCCCAAAAGATAACAATATGGGCCTATGCAGAAATCTAGGCAACCTTTATGTACAGTATTTTGTTTGATGTGCAGGTCTCCAGACTCGAAAGTTCAAATAAAGAAAGCATTTTTGGAGCAGTAGCTACTCATATTATAATGTGAGTGTAAAACTCTTAATAGAAGTACAGTTATGTACCCTCATCATGTTAGTGGGGAAAAATTCATGATATCATAGGTTTTTGCTAACATGTACCACAGGCCCAAGAAAGAAGGTGCTAATTTGTAGCTTTAATATCCTTAAAAAGAGAAACTACCGGTACTGGGTATCAAATACATGTACTCCATAAACCAGAGTAGTTATCCGTTTGTGGTTTGATGTTGCACTCACCGTCAGCTTTTGGCTTCGCCACTCCCCCCTTACAATACATACAAGTAATAAATTGAGTCATTCATCTGAAGAAGAAAAAACAAAACAAAAATGAATGTTTGTTCTAAGATGATGTTAAAACCTTAGTAAATGATCACAATAAGTGTTAAACCGACCAATCAACCATGAAGATCTATAGGGCTGTTCATACTTGACCCAGTCCTTTGCATTTCATATCATACAAATGTGAAGTCATTTGCAATTAGGATTATTCACCATGAATTTTACATCTTTAATGCAAGCTTGATAAGATAAATTACAATAATTATTGTAATTTGTGATCTTTGGAATCCACTCTGATCAATTGCTGTATTCATTAATCACCATGTTAAAAGGCACCTCCTCCATCTTTTATGGATTGAAATCTGACAAAAATTCCATTCCATTATAAGGATGAGGATTCGATTGTGTTGTCTTGATTAAGCATTTGCTTTATTCATTGAGTTGATTTATGATGCGAACGCACGTCTCATTCTTTTAAGTGGAGTTATGCGTAACATGTGACTTTCCGGTTCTGTGTTGGCAATTTAAGTGCCGCAGGTATGCTTATTTTGGCCTTGTTTTATGTGAATAGAAGTATAGAACCACATAGATTTTCAATTAATCTTCGTTAAGGAAACTCTGTATTCAATAATTCATGCCTAGAACTAAATGAAGATTAAGAAATCTTTATCAAATGAAGGTATTTCAGATTTCTTTGTCTGTTGGTTTTATCGACTAACCACATGCTACTGAGGCTAGACACATGAAAATGCAACCAAAAATGTTTTGACCATATTACCATAGTTACCATGGTTACTGGTATTATGTAAATAAGCAAGTCCAAAACTAGCCTGTGGATAGACTATGAATTCTACAGTGGATACAAGATTGCACCAAATATGAAATAACTCTAATATCAACATCTGCATTTTGGTGATAATGTGAGGTGATCATGGTGATGTGATGATGAGCCTGTCTGTCAGGTTATAAGTGAATTACAAAGACATGCAAAGTGCTTATTATCTTTTTGCAAAAGCGGGTAATTGAACATTGATAAGTGATTATTACAGATTAATAATTAATGTGGGTTCAGAAGTGATGTGGATGAGATATGAGCAAAGGACTTCCTCCTCATGTGTTCTCTAATAACATCTCCATTTATGAAATGTTGGTCATCACAATTTAGTTGGAAGAATTTTAGCATGTTTCTTGCTAGGTGCTGTATTCACTCAATTGGGCTACTTTGAAATGGTTTGACTTGCCTCCCAAAAAGTCACCACCTGTTGTTGAAAACTGAGCATGTTGTAACTTAAGAGCCAGTCTCCCTTATTATGTACCCAAATCAGGGGGGTTGTGATACAAAAAAAAATAGAATTTTCTCTAAAAAATAATTTTGGTACATATTAGCACCAACAACTCACATGTAAAATATGAGCGTGCACAGCGCCTCGCTCAGCTTGAAAAATTCTTGAAATTTCAGCCTCTCTGAGCCTTACTTGCAAATGGTAAACTTTGGAGGTGCATAACATCGTATGCCATCATCATCCCAACCTGCATTTTGCATTTTTTAAAGTACCAAATGGTTACATTACAAAAACCAAGAAAAAATTGGGATCTTGATGGCGACAAAATCAGCAAATCCAATGATTTGATGAAAAGCGCCTCGTGCAAACTTCAAAGCATCATAACGGCTGCGCCATCAAGATCCCAAGTCCGAACAAGTTTGAAATTAAAGACCCCATGGCAAGTTTCATTTTTCAGCAAAAATTTTTTGGGATTTCGTTGGCGCACAGTTAACAGAGGTCAAAGCGTCGGCTGTATTCCATAGTGGCGTATAGTGATTTTTGGTCATTTTTTTGAAAATTGGCACATATGTTTTTAATGATGTTCTTTTCATTTTTTCTAAGTCTCATCAGTCATAATTAGCTAATTAATTAGTAATTAATTAATTAAATGTGGCGTATAGTTACAAAGTGACATTTTTTGTATTCCATAGTGGCGTATCGACCATACGCCACTTTTTATACACATTTTATAATTGTGAAATATCGGCAAAAATGAAAAACATCGTATGTCATAGTGGCGTACGCGTATCGGACCTATACGCCACTATGGAATACTGAACGACGAAAAGTAACGCCATAGGGATTACACGGCGAATCGAGGTGGCGTCACGGTTAACGTAAGGTTAGGGTATTGCGTTTTGTTCGCTTTTCCATAGTGACGCATAGTTTTATTGTCAGTTTGCCAGCAATAGTATGTATTTATTTCTTTTGAAAATATATAACAATAAAATCTATTTAGTTTACTACAGAAATTTCACATCATTTACAAAATATAATGAATGTCTGATTTACACAACTCGATTTTAAATTGGCATTTCTTCAAACCCGATTTTCTCGAAAAGTTGTTTATTCAAGGCGCCCACTATACGCCACTATGGAATACGGACGATTTAAGGTCAAAATTTCCTATTTTCGCACATTTTTGCACGCCTGTATTATTGTGCGCCAACGTCACCTGACTCTCCGAATAGGATTTCTTCAAAGAACAGGTAATTCTCTGCAAGAACTGAAAAAATTAGCTTGGGATCTCTTGATCTTCATATTTTTCTGATTTTTTGAAAATGGACTTAGCCTCATTTTGGAGGTCAATTTGACCTCTTTTTCCCACTCGCTGCACAATGTGGGCTTTTTACTGCATCACAAAAGATGCGCCAACAAGATCCCAATTTTATTTTTCATCGTCTAGCTTCTTTGGCGACCAGTAGATAAAACACAAGCAACAGCTAATTGGGATCATGTGGGCGCACTAATATAAAAGAGGTCAAAGGTCAAGCTTTGTGCCAAAGTGATGCATATTTGCCTATGTGCAGCACCGAAAGTGGAACTTTGACCCGCAATAAAAATGTGCGCCAACAAGATCCCATCTTACTTTTTGGATGATTGGATAAAGGGGCTTATGTATAACTGATAACAAGTAAAAAAAAAGTAGGATCATGTGGGCGCACTAATTCAATAGAGGTCAAAGTTCATACTTTGTGCCGAATTGGCATTATTTTGCCTATGTGCAGCACAAAAGTGAAACTTTGACCCGAAATATAAATGTGCGCCAACAAGATCCCATCTTACTTTTTGGATGATTGGATAAAGGGGCTTATGTATAACTAATAACAAGTAAAAAAAAAGTGGGATCATGTGGGCGCACTAATTCAATAGAGGTCAAAGTTCATACTTTGTGCGAATTTTTTTTTTTCAATGGGGATCACCAGACATTGTCTCATAGAAACTTGTGTGAGTGCAGTTCAGATGATGCTGATTCCATCATGGTAGTTGGTGAGAGTAAAAAAAATTTTTGTCAAAATACTTAGTCATATTTTGCAAAATTTGAGTGAAAGGTTGCTGAATTCGGCAACTTTAGGCTAAAAATCGTTTAATTTTGTATGAAGTATGAACTTTGACCTCTAATGAATTAGTGCGCCCCTATGATCCCACTTTTTTGTCTCGCCTGATAAGGCAGGAGACTATATAATCACTTTTCCGTATGTGTGTATGTATGTGGGTGCGTGCGTGCGGGGGTGTGTGTGTATGTGACAAATTTGGTTAAAGTTTTGGTTAAAGTTTGCCTTCCGCCTATTTTCTCGGAGACTAGGAGTCGCACATTCCTCAAACTTGGTGGGTGGGTGCACCTTGACCCGAGACAGAACCAGTTTGTATTGGTTAGTGGTTCAAGGTCACTGAGGTCATCCAGGGGTCATCTTAGGTCAAATTAGTAAAACTGTCGATGGGTATGAAACCTGGTGGATACAGTCAACATTTAAAGCCAAATTTTTGGAAGGTCATTTCGAGGTCACCAGAGGTCATCTGAGGTCAAATTAGTAAAAACTGTCGTATGGGCATGAAACTTGGTGGGTACAGTCAACATTTAAAGCCAAATTTTTGGAAGGTCATTTCGAGGTCACCAGAGGTCATCCAAGGTCAAATTAGTAAAACTGTTGTATGGGCATGAAACTTGGTAGGTACAGTCAACATTTAAAGCCAAATTTTGGAAGGTCATTTTGAGGTCACCAGGGGTCATCGGAGGTCAAATTAGTAAAAATTGTCGTATGGGCATGAAACTTGGTGGGTACAGTCAACATTTAAAGCCAAATTTTTGGAAGGTCATTTCGAGGTCACCAGAGGTCATCTGAGGTCAAATTAGTCAAAACTGTCGTATGGGCATGAAACTTGGTGGGTACAGTCAACATTTAAAGCCAAATTTTTGGAAGGTCATTTCGAGGTCACCAGAGGTCAAATTAGTAATAACTGTTGTATAGGCATGAAACTTGGTGTGTACAGTCAACAATTAAAGCCAAATTTTTGGAAGATCATTTCGGGGTCACCAGGGGTCATCTGAGGTCAAATTAGTAATAACTGTCATATGGGCATGAAACTTGGTGGGTACAGTCAACATTCAAGCCAAATTTTTGGAGGTCATTTTGAAGTCACCAGGGGTCATCCGAGGTCAAATTAGTAAAAACTGTCGTATGGGCATGAAACTTGGTGGGTACAGTCAACATTTCAAGCCACATTTTTGGAAGATCATTTCGGGATCACCAGGGGTCATCTGAGGTCAAATGAGTAAAAACTGTCGTATTGCCATGAAACTTTGTGGGCAACATTTAGAGCCAAATTTTTGGAAGGTCATTTCGGGTTCACCATGGGTTGTTGCAGGTTCATTTACTTCTATCAAAAGTAATCGCGAAAGCAGGCGGTTGCGAAATTCATTTACTTCTACTGAAAGTAATCGCGAAAGCATGCGGTTGCAAAAGCAGGCGAGACTCGTGGTTCGAGAACCGCCTTTTTTTTACTTGTTATCAGTTATACATAAGCCCCTTTATCCAATCATCCAAAAAGTAAGATGGGATCTTGTTGGCGCACATTTTTTATTGCGGGTTAAAGTTCTACTTTTGTGCTGCACATAGGCAAAGTAATGCCAATTCGGCACCAAGTATGAACTTTGACCTCTATTGAATTAGTGCGCCCACATGATCCCACTTTTTTTTTTTACTTGTTATCAGTTATACATAAGCCCCTTTATCCAATCATCCAAAAAGTAAGATGGGATCTTGTTGGCGCACATTTTTATTGGGGGACAAAGTTCCACTTTCGTGCTGCACATAGGCAAATATGCATCACTTTGGCACAAAGCGTGACCTTTGACCTCTTTTATATTAGTGCGCCCACATGATCCCAATTAGCTGTTGCTTGTTTTTTTTTTTTTTTTCGCCAAAGAAGCTAGACGATGAAAAATAAAATTGGGATCTTGTTGGCGCATCTTTTTGATGCAGTAAAAAAAGCCCACATTGTGCAGCGAGTGGGAAAAAGAGGTCAAATTGACCTCCAAAATGAGGCTAAGTCCATTTTCAAAAAATCAGAAAAATATGAAGATCAAGAGATCCCAAGCCAATTTTTTCAGTTCTTGCAGAGAATTACCACTTCTTTGACGAAATCCTATTCGGAGAGTCAGGTGACGTTGGCGCGCAATAATACAGGCGTGCAAAAATGTGCGAAAATAGGAAATTTTGACCTTTGACCTCTGTTAACTCTATGCGCCAACGAAATCCCAAAAAATTTTTGCTGAAAAATGAAACTTGCCATGGAGGTCTTTAATTTCAAACTTGTTCGGACTTGGGATCTTGATGGCGCAGCCCGTTATGATGCTTTGAAGTTTGCACGAGGGCGCTTTTCATCAAATCATTGGATTTGTTGATTTTGTGCGCCATCAAGATCCCAATTTTTTTTTTTTTTTTTTTGTAATGTAACCATTTGGTACTTTAAAAAAATGCAAAATGCAGGTTGGGATGATGATGGCGCATGATGTTATGCTCCTCCAAAGTTTACCATTTGCAAGTAAGGCTCAGAGAGGCTGAAATTTCAAGAATTTTTTCAAGCTGAACGAGGGCGCTGTGCACGCTCATATTTTACATGTGAGTTGTTGGTGCTAATATGTACCAAAATTATTTTTTAGAGAAAATTCTATTTTTTTTTGTATCACAGATGGGTACATAATAAGGGAGATTGGCTCTTAACTTAACTACATGGTGGTAATTTCTAGGTTTTTGTCTTAAAAATACTGAATTGCTAGTTTCTAAGTATTTTGTTATCACTTTATTGATTGATCTTGAAATACAGGAATTAAAGCAAGTGATTGTCTACATGATTTGCTTTTGATTTGCTTTTAACAACAGTGGCTCTATGCTGCGAGATATACTTGAGTCCTGATGGGACCAGTCTCAAACAAAATGCTCAAGGCAGGCTTAAAAGGCTTTTAAGCATACTGGCCTAAATGGAAAGAAAAGAGAAACGCAGATTTGAAGATAAAGATATAGGGTAAGAAGTCTGAGTCCAATTTAAGTCCCAAAATGGCTTTTGGGTGCCTTTTCCCTTTCAGTATCTTTTCTCTTTCAGTAGAGATATGCTTTAAGTGCCATCTGCTGCTGCCTTGGTGTGGTGGTCTGAAAAATTGTGGCAACCCTTATGGCAAGTGGAGAATGCCATGAGGATTGAATGAGAAGCTTGATCTATCAGCCTTACCTGGGAAAGTTAATTATTAACTCATTGTTCAACTGAATCAATGGGTATTTAGTACTCTCATTACGTATGCATCATCTGGGGGTTGTGGACTTGATTATAACATTATTATTTTTACCAAGCTTGACATGTCTGACTTTGATAGATAGGCTGCCTGATGATAGCAATGTAAGGAAAGGAATAAAAACAAATCAGAAAAAATATTCAAATGAAATTGTTAAAATGTTTTTTTTTACCACAGGAATAATTGATAACAAATGTTCATATATTAAAGATCATAAGCTTATTTTTAAAATTTCTTTTCTAAACCATTTCTAGTGATTGGGAAAAATATCAAAAATGTCATGTTTTTACTATATTGTAAGAGAATCAATTCAATGACAAAATATCTAAGCACAATTTGAAATCAAAAATCATACATTTGTTCTTTTTTGTCATAAAGAAGTTGACAAGGTGTTTGACCGATAGTTCAGAAACCCCTGTAGAGTATATCAAGTTGAACCACAAATAATTAGAAGGATTTTTTTACATTCTTGATTTTTCTGGCAAATAACATGAAATACTACATAACCTAGAGCAACAATATGCGGACATTGGCATTCACATAGTGCATGTTAAGTTTGTTATTGGAAGGACGTCACATATAGGAAAATACACCCATAGAATGGCTATTTATTTTTCTTTCCTATTTAAGTGGAAAATTCCCATGCCATACATGTATTTACCAACAAGGCCAAGATAAACAATGAATGATGTGCCTCTCTAAGGTTTCATGTTACACTCCATCCATTTTCAAATGCTAACATGTGCAATTCAAATAAATTTTTAATTGAAAAGACTCAATTTGGAATAAAAAGCATGTGTGCATGCGTGGTGTCTATAGAAGCAAAGTATCGTAATGTGTGGAAAAAAGTATTGCACACAAAAAAGTTAATGTCAAATTTAACTTTCAGGATGAAGTAAATGCACTATATTTTTCCACTTGTAAGAGGATTCTTCTGTCAACTTTTGTGACAGCTATGTCTTTCACAATAGTCACTTGACTGAGTACATAATAGTCTTGCCAGTCAATTTTTTCCTGAACTGTCTAAACAAAATTTGCAGTCACTGCCAGTAGTATGTTTCAAGAAAGTTAGGGACTGTTTTTATAGCACATTATTTGGCAAATAACCAAAGATAAACCTGCATGTTGCCAAGTTTAATAGGAAAGAAATATCAGTAATTATTTGTTATATATTTTGTTTGCTTGTCTCACAGGGCCCACACAGAAACCACATTTTGTGAAACTCTTTCCACCAATCCTGTCAAGATGGGAGGACTACACAGGTAGCAGGGGGTAAACACCATACCAAACTTGGGATATATCAAGCACCGAGGGGATAGAGCTGTATTTCAACATCATCTGGAGTCAGTGGATATAGTCCTCAGCACGGACATACATGTAGGAGCATCCCTTTTGGAAATAATATTATCTTCACATCAGCGCTGCCTTATGTGTAATTTTATATGGACCAATTCTCGGACGAATTGAGTAACTACTAGATTTTAATTTATTACAATCATGAAGAGGTTAAAACGAAGATTGTCACAAACATTTCGCAACTCAGTGATCGAGGACTCACTGTCTGAGTTGACAGAGAGTATGAGTATAGAAGAGAATGGAATTAAGGAAAAGGAAGGTAAGTTTGTTTAAGGTGAAGAAAGCAGGGCTGTCAACTCTCACGCATTGGCCGTGAGTCTCACGCATTGGGGCACTTTCTCACGGTCTCACGCCAAGGTAGTATAATCTCACGCCTAGGTAGTAAATCTCACGCAAAATGAGTAAAATCTCACGATCGTCATGAATAATTTGTTACTCCTACCCCCGCTTTTCACTGTCTCGGCGCCGTGGCTCAAATAATCATGGTACAAAATAAACATTGGAGTCGGCAAATCCCGGTACGCCTCTGTCTCACGCCAAGCAATTCCAAAAAGTTGACAGCCCTGGAAGAAAGACAGAATGATATTTTCTTGTGTTAAATGCGTATCATTATGATCTGGTGATGTGATGCCCTGGTAAATAAATATACAGGATGTCCTTAAATAAGGTAGGTGAACAAAGGTCCAACAAAAATGTTGACAAAAACACTTTGCATCCAAGATAAATATTAGCTAATGTTGCATTGTTCTTGAACCCAAAGTGGTCTTGAGAAATTTGTGTGCCAATCTTGATTGAAAACTGCACATTTTTTACTGGGCTACTTACATATGGGCACTCTGTAAATATATGTAAACACTTACACTTAGCCAGGCATAAGTCTCACTGGGCATCCTTTATGACTGTCTTTAAAAAAAAGAAAGTTTTGTGAATCTAGCAGGTTAAACTGGCAAGACGAGGAGAGTAAACATGAACAAATATGTTACTCACATTTGACAATGACTTCTTTAAGATGTTGGCACAACATCAAAAACCAAATGCCATCGGTATGCATTCGGTACAGTGCCCCTTTTAACACGTCATTTAAAGGTCATTAAATCTGCATGGTGTTTGTGCCCTGTTTGGTTTTGTTTTTGTAATGACTTTGCAAACTAAGGCATTTTTAGAGTATTAACCACCCACCCAATTTATTCCATTTACACTTACCATTTAGTGACAAGTTATGAATTATTTATTCTGAAAAATGCTGAACGCCATCTACTGAAATCCCTTAGTTAATACAGAGTCAAAGCACTTGGAGATTCTAGTTTATTCAGAAACTTGCTGATCTTTTAAACAATTTTAATGTTTTGAAAGTTATCCACTAAATATTGTGAAATTATAATAATTTAACCAGCCCCTGTTGTAAGCCTTTGTCACCATTTTCAACAGGAATTAAAATGCAGTTAATGTACCGTAATGATGTTTTATTCACCCATTGGACGGTTCCGCCATATGCAAGGAGAGCCTCGATTTGGCAGCATGCACAAATGGGAATTGAACCAGTCATATAATTAACATTGCATAAACATGATAAAGTTACGTAATACTTCTGACTATTGCCAGTTCGAGGCTCACCCCGTAATGGCGGAACCATGCAATAAGACAAATTGGAGGTGCACAACATGATCCCCAAGAAAGATTGTGGATGGGTACCAACTTTAATATTAAGGCCGAATTGGTCAAGGTGGCAGATTTTGTCTCTAATCACAGTGCCCTTATTGATAGGTATATACATGTAGCATTGATCAGGGATGTGATTTGACAGCCTAGGCTAATATAAATTGATACTCGACATGATTCGTGTTGGGTTGTTGTGCGTCATAGACTGTGTAAAAGAACAGTCTATGATATAATGGATGAATCTTTAATGGATTATTTTGTGATCTCTTCTGATAAATGTTTTCTTTTTTACAAGTCTTTACACAAGTTTACTCTTAGCATATTTTAAAAAGCATCACCGGTGCGGCAGCCCTGGGAACATACATAGCAGTACATCAAGCCGGGATGTCAAGACATCCTGGCCCAAGCTATGGACGATTAGACGTACAAGCATGACATGACGGTTGACTGTTTTCCCCTGTGGCTGTTCGGCGCGGCATTCGCCGTTACCGGTGAATGAATTGGTTTGGTAGGCCTATCATAATGAAACAAATAATCACTGGAACTTGCAGAGTTCTTTCACATTTTACTTGTAACACCATGCTGAACTGCAATTAATTGTGTTCTGTTTGGTCATTATTGTAAAATACAATCATCATTCATCAATTGTTACGTAAGTTCCCAATTAATTGTACTAATAGGCATTTGATGTGTGCAATTTATTTGGATACATCCCGGACATGAAATCCACCTGCAGTACCATTAGAATACAATGCAAGAAAGATGAATTTCTCTCTCTCTGGGTAAATTTAGCAACAGCTGTTGATTCTGGTACATGGCAGGTTGGTGTGACTTGCAGGATATTGATGGAAATAAAAAAGGATGGGCCTCCTTCTTCGCAGGCTCATGATGTATCTTTGGTAGAATTGAAATAGCATTGATGAGAGATGAGGAGTAAAGCTAGTAAAGCATCTGATATCACCTTTCATGTCAGTGTCTCACAGCACATACTCATGTGCATTGTGTGGATTTATATCATGGCTGTCCATCAACGGCTGCGTGCGTTGAAGCCCAGCGCTTGAATGACAGCCAATTTGTACCTCGTGTTTTTTAGCGAGTTGATGTTTAGCCAATCCGAAAAGACGTACTATTAAGTTGTCGCCAGACGGTTTGTTTAGCGACGAAGGAGTGACAAATTCGGCTGGGACCGAGACTGCATTAGATCCTCATGAAATGACCATTATTTATTGTTATGACTGTTTATGACATTAGTCAACAAATTATGCAGATCCGATGTTGCATTTAACAGCATTTTGATATGGCAGTCATGTCTATAATCATGATAATCTAGACAGTGCACAATCTGAGGTTACTGTTCCGAACCCAGGCTACTTTTTGTACAGTATTACAAATTAACAATATCAAGATAAATAAGCAAGATCAGTGCAGAGTTTATTAAAAGGGCATTTTGTGATCCACAGCCTCATCCCCCACTTTTCTCAAAAAAAGTTGAGATTTTTATATCACTGGAAACCTCTGGCTACATAATGTTTATGTACAAAATATTTCTTGCAGATTTATTCGTTTAGCAAAGATATCGTGAAATTTGAATTTCGTTCTGGTGCACCAGAACGAAATTACAACGCCTTGTCTATGGAGCAGTGTAATACACATAATCATGCATAACTCGCGAACGCAAAAATCGGAATCAACTGGAATTTTGGGAATAGGTTTTTTTCGTGGATATCTAATGAAAAATTACATAAATAGAGGATGCTAGGATCACGAAATACTCCTTTAATACTTGCATGAAAAACTTTCATTAGCTTTAAGTGCTACACGCAGTATGAGTTCTAAACACACTGCACAAATAAATTAATATGTTTAATTGTTTTTAATTGATAGTCATTTCTATTTGTTTTAATATTAATAAATGAATGTGACATGTATCAGTAATTCTGGGAAAGGATGCTGAACTTGTTGCTTTTGCATGAGTGATAATTACAAAACAGATGTGAGCACGAAACATATAGTCATACAGGCTATATCAAAATGATCGTTCTCCAGCATGAGATCCACCTATACATTGTAATGTTTCAATTAATCTTATAAAGAGCTTCAAAACTGTTAAGTGTGGTTATTTCATGATGATCCCATGTTGCATTTGGTAGAAGCATGCTTCTTAACAAACATCAAAACTGATGTTATTTATTTTGATACAGCCTGTACATATATGTGATGCGATCAAGCAAAATCAGTCGTAACTCAGAAATATTAAATTTTCAGTTTCTTATAGAATAGTAAAAAGCATTTACAAATCTTGATTTTGCAGAAAACCCCATTGAAATTGAACAACCAGTTCCAAAGATATGAGCAATTAAAGAGTTTCTAAAACAAAAGGAAAAAAAGGAAATATTTCCTTTGTATGGCTATGTCTCAAAATCAATATTTCTGAGTTCCAACTGATTTTGCTTGATCGCATCACATATACATACATTGCAAAAATCATCATCCTTGAATTAATGAATAGCATCAACAAGGATGTAACAACTTCATGTTATATGACAAACAACAGTTCTTATGTGTGTGGAAAGACTAATTATTAGTCACTGAAAGTATACCACAGCACAGCTGTGTGTGTATGGTGTAATACAGAATACTATAAGCATGGTATTTTCCCGGCATTCAAATTTCACGTCTTGGAACCTATGGTCTTTTTTTTTTCAACATGAAGTTTTCCTAAAGTTATACATTTCCTTGAATTCTTTTGACCATTTGTAATTATGTTTCAAAAATTTGATGCAGTCATTTGTGGTTGTAAGTGTAACACCAGGGATATGGGTCTCATATTCCTTTAAAAACCAAATTGGGAAAAAATCATCAAAAAAAATAAAATTTTGTATAAAAAAGGAGCAGAATTGCAAGTGTTTACCTCATTATCTGTTATAGATCTAAAAATACATTGGTTTTGTACATATTTCTATATTTTTATTTCTTTTTTAATTTTTTTACCCCAAATGTCAAAAATACGCTTTTGGAGCCAAAATATGTGATTTGTGCTGCAAAATGTGTATTTGTAGCAGCCCTAGTATAGGAAGAAAAAATATTTACGAGCTTGACAATGTCGCAAATCAATTGCACTCGCGAAATTTGTTAAATTGTCATGGACGCGTAGTCGCGTACATTTAGGAACTTGCTTTACATTATGAACCATTTACATTATCATTTTCACATACACTGTAGACAGAGATTAAAATTTGGCACTGTATAATCAAATTTAGTAGATCCTTCTAGCCTGGCAGCTAATATTTCTCCTCTCATGAGGCAAGATGCCAATCTCAAAGAAAGGGAGAGAAGGTAATGTGGTGCGGATATTTACTCTGTACAAATTATTTAAAAGTTAACACCTTTTATTTTACTTATTTACAGCTAATTTACCATCTCCAGTCTGCAATCTTTGTAAAGACTATTTGTGTACCTCTATGCGACAGTACCTACCTAACTAACCATAATGGTTTGTATGTAAATAGGACAATATTAATTGTTTTACATGCCTACTGTACAACAAAAATAGCTGAAAGGCTGCCTATTTATACGGAGATGTATTATGTATTGTTACTGTTTTTAAGGCAGTGAATTTGTATTAGTCAGTTAACATTGCCAATTACAAACTGGTTTGTTAATTGGTTTTCACTCCTGAAAGAATGAAAGCAGCATGTGCGATCCATGATTTGTGCTCTGTGAAAAGTGTGAATCAATATAATATAATTTACTCATTTTTTCAGTGGCATTTTGTGACAGCACAGCCAATCATTACTGCGGTCATTACTTAAAACTGAAATATTTCTTCATTTTCTGAGAAAAGTGTATGTTCCTGATCTATTAAACAATCAATTTTGACTCAATATATGGGGCTGATTGTCCCTCTCCCAGCATCATATTTTAGGTTCAGGTAATTCATCAGTGGCATGTATGGCTCATGCAGGGAGGTGTTATGTGGCCGACTTATTTTAACCATGATCGAGTCTGCACGATAGCAGACGTGGCTCGGTTTTTTTATTCTGTTGAACCGGAGTGTAGGAGTAGAGTACCTGGATAGCTAGCCAGCATGTGATTGTGTTTTATGTTTACTAGTACATAACATTTTACATCGATACCTAGGTGGGTTGCTGTGCTAGACCATGGGTTAACCCTTTTTTGTTACAAACCGCAATGTGTGAAATAATTGAAGTGACAGTTCCTTTCTTGTTAATATGAATGTTGAAATTGATCTACAAGCAAGTAATTATTATTAGGTGATGCATTATTTATTATGTTTGATTGTTTGTTTTCAGTTCATCATTCTTGTGATGTTTTCTTATGTTCAACTCCAGGGTTGAATCTGTCAAAATATGAATATTTAACAAATAACAACAAAACATAACACTTAAAAATAAAATCAATTACATGCCCGTAAAATTCAATGTTGTCCGAGTTGGCCAGTGTCTTTCCATTTATTAATTCACTGAAGCAAAGTATCTACAACCTGAAGATGAGATGTGAATGGCCTCTACAAAGAACAAGTACAAAACAACTTGGATAATAGTGTCCACATAGGTTTTTGATCAGGGCACATATAAATAGATATGCTCATGGCATTTTGAAATTCACAATTTGGAACCTTTCTTCAGCATTTCAATTCAGACATAATACATTAAAAAAATAATAGCAATGATTATGGAGATTCAGATTCAATACGAAGATATAAATTGAAAGCAATTCAGCTTTTATCATTTTACTTAAGTCGTACTTTGGCAGGCATCCCATAGCGTATCCAACTGCTGCATGCATCAAAATTCTGCCTATTTCCTTTGCTTTTTTCATAGTATAATGAGATTGCCATGAATTTGTATGGTTGTACATAAAACATATTATGAATTCACAAAAGTACTTATTACAGAGCGAGGCAGGAAGCTGTGGTATGCTAACAAAATATCAGGAGGTCTTTTTAGAATTTAGTATTGTTCTTTAGCATCTTGTTTCATCTGATCCAAGCAATAAGATGATTTTGATCTGCATTTTAGTCTAATTATGCAGAATATATTTCAATCCAGCCTTATGTTCTTATGCCGCAGTATGGTGATATTTGCATTTTTTTGTCTTCGATTTCCAAATACATAATATTGCCTTGGTATGCTATTGGAACACTTTTTTCTTGCATCCCACTCCCCTTTGTACAAAGTTTGAGTTCTGAATAGTACGGCAGATTGTGCTATATTTCTACACCATTGCTTGCAGGGGATTAGGTTATTTTGCACTTTCCATATATGCATTGGGCCTTAGTAAAAATGTCCCAACCAATTTCGCTCAAGATGGTGGATGTTGCTATAAACATAGAAGTAAGAGCTGGCCTGCTGTATTCAATGGGCAAGTGCCAGCTGATTGATCCCAGATATTATGGAAATATCATGGCATTTAATAATCAGTGCTTCATTTTGTTCATGGCTTTAAAAATGAATCAACATAAAATGAATCTACAAAACAATGTAAATGCTTAATTGGGAAAACATTTGATAAATAATGCACAAATGTTTTTATTATTACTATTAGGCATTTATTACTTGACTTTTAATTGCATGTTCGTTCATACTGCAAAAGTCGAGTTTGAATTCAATAAAAGTTGCTCCAGGTCGTCATTTAGAGTCATTTAGAAGTCGAGTATCTGAAGTCGAAGCAAAACATGACCTTGTTTACACACAAGAAAAGTTCAGTTGACTTATGTTGACCACAGGTATATCTGTGTGTCGACTTATTTAGGCACTGTGGGGTCAATCACAAGTCCAAAGTGTAAAATGAATGTTTATGTTTGGATTTGTACATGCATGTAGTCCAGTGCTTTTATAGTTGTTTGAGTGGCGATTCAATTTGACTAATGGTTCATATTAAACAGGAAGCCATATTGACCACTGTCAGTCTGTATTGATTCATAAGGGAGGTACATTAGGAAGTTGAAAACAATTGATGATGTCAAATATGCCGCTTGTCTTCTCTGTACTTTATTTCTTATATTATAAATAACTTTTAATTAATAGGTTCTTTAATATACATACTGACAGCATCTTGTTTTTAGTCTCCTTTATCTCAATATTAGATTTATAATAATGCAATGATGAAAAAGCAGTTCTAAGTTATATTTATACTAATTGCCTATTGAGGTTTGATTCATGGTGAACTTTTGACATTTCATATGGATTAGTTTGTTTGATCAATAATGTTATGGTTGGAAGAATAATGGAATATTTTGGTTCATGTTATTTACACCACAGTGGTTTTATAATTGAAATAGTGTGCTAGTGTTGAGTGGGCCCACATTTAATACTAAACAATAAATATCACTGATTTCTTTATAAAATTATGTTTAAATTAGAAGAATTTTTTGACTTCAACACTACTTAAAATTTGATCGCTTACGGGCGCTTTCACAGTACCAACTGCGCCCTCAGCCGGATGTTATGGCTCTGATGGTTTATGGCTTGTTGACAACCTTCGATGACGTCACACTATTAGAAGATGACGTCAAAGGTGTTGTCCGCGGCCCCCTGGTGGTCTTGGGTATGAGTAGGTTGTCCCAAACTGGATCTAAATCCAGACCAGTGTCTCTGTTCAAGTTGGGTCCTTTTTCCTGATGTGTATGGCTTCTAGGACCCTTCTGGAAAATTCTTTGGGTTCTTTTTCCAGCACATTTACGTTTTCCCAGTCTATTTGATGGGTGTTTTTGCTCCTGGAAATATGCTCATGTACAGCAGATTTGGAACCGGCAGCCTTTGATTTATGTTCAGATAGCCGTTTTTCCAACTTTCTACCTGTTTCACCAATGTACATAGCATCACAGTCTGAACAGGAGATTTCGTAAACGGTCCCTGACTGTTTTAATTTGTCTACTTTATCTTTCGGTGACACAAGTGTTTGCCGGAGTGTGCGGTATGGTTTAAAGGCTGTGGGAACACCTGCTGTTTTGAATGCTCGGCGAAGCTGCTCAAGTTCCTTCCAAGTAGGGTAAAGTTATTGTGAACCCCTGGAAGTTTCACTATCCGGTTCGTCCTGTGAAGCTGATTTTTCACGCTTCTCCTGGGCTCTGAAAAAGGTCCAGTCGCGATAACCGCAGTTTCGGAGCGCTCCTTTTACGTGTTCAATTTCCTCAGCTCTATCTATCCTCCGGATCCGTAACAATTTCACTCCTATAAAGCAATGTCTTGATCACACTTAATTTGTGCTCCAGTGGGTGGTGGGAAGCGAAACTTAAATACTGGTCAGTGTGAGTTGGTTTTCTAAAGATCTTGACCTTCACACTGCCATCGCTAGCCCGCACGATCAGAGTGTCTAGGAAAGGAAGTTGCCCGCCTTCCTCTTCCTCTCTGGTGAACTTAATGTTATTATCTTGCGAATTTATGTGATCTGTAAATTCATCCAGGTGCGAAGTTTTTATAACGCAGAATGTGTCGTCGACATAGCGAACCCACATGCGTGGTGGATGAGGAGCGGATGACAAAGCTCGCTTTTCAAAATACTCCATATACTGCGTTGGCCACCAGGGGACTGCAAGGACTGCCCATTAGCATCCATCCTTCTGTTGGTAGTATTTCTCTCTGAACACAAAATATGTCGTGCTTAAGCAAAAGTTCAAGAGATTGATGATGTCGTCCACCTCTAGATCTTCCGCTGTCCCTACTTTCCAGGTTTCGTCATTTTCCAACAAACTGCGAATCGACAACGAGAGCTTCTTTCACCGGGATAGAAGTGAACAATGCCGACACGTCAAAGGACACTATGGACTCATCAGGCTCTACTTTTAAGTCTTTGATCTGGTTAACAAAGGCCTGAGAATTAACGATGTGATGTTCCTTTTTTCCTATCAAAGGTGATATAATGTCCGCAACAAACCTCGCAAGATTATAGGTCACAGCACCGATGCTTGACACTATGGGTCTTAACGGTGCCTCGGCTTTATGTATCTTTATGAGACCATAAAATCTGGGAACATCAGCTACGGTAGGATATAAGTCCCAATATGTCTTGCTAGTTATCGCACCTGTTTCTTTGAGTTCTTTCAGCAACTTGATAAGTCTGCTTTGAAATTTCTGAGTGGGGTCTTTTTTCAGAGTCTCATAGACACTTTTATCTTGCAGTAGAGCTAAAGCTTTCTCTTCATACACTGAATTGTCTATCACAACAGTTGCTCTTCCCTTATCAGCTGGCAAGATTTGGATGCTTGTGTCTTTCTTTAAAGATTCAACCGCCGATCGCTCAGCCTTATTGATATTGCTTACCGGGGGTTTAGCATTTTTTGCAATATTCACAACACGAGCACGTAATTCAGCCGCTTTATCGCTTGCAATTTGTTTACATGCACTTTCAGTGGCAACTACAATCTCATTGATGGGCAAACTTTCTGGACTTACCGCGAAGTTAAGACCGCGTTCTAACACATTAACTTCCGCCGCGTAAAGCTTCCTAGATGACAAATTCACCACCCACTTGTCTTTACTCCTCTTATCCGCTGTAAAACCGTCTTTACCCAAATTATCGGCGTTCTCTTTCTCTGTTTTTAAACGTCCAAACTTCCGAATTTGGCGATCCTTTACCAGGTCATGTTCTCGCTTCTGCGCATGGGCGATAAACTCCGAGACTCTCAACCATGCTGTTTCCGTAATAAACCGCGTAATTTGGTTTCTAATTCTTGATGTTTTTGCTTTAAAATATCCAAAGTAAAATTATTTTGCCGTATCCGCCGTTGAGTAAAGATCTTTGTGCTTTTTGGATGATATTTCTCGCATCGAAATACTTTCACTTCCGGGTCGGCAGACGGAGATATTTTGGTGTCACACGATTATTAAAGCACGCCAGGTTAAATCGTAAATGATTCTTGAACCGAGCGAGTTTGAGTGATGTTTTTCAAACTGTCTAACAAGCAAGGCAATCACTGCCGAATTCAGTCTTGATATAAAATTGTAAATTCATACGTAGTGGTATAATTTAAATTAGAAGAATTTTTGACTTCAACACTACTTAAAATTTGATCGCTTACCGGGAGCGCTTTCACAGTACCAACTGCGTCCTCAGCCGGATGTTATGGCTCTGATGGTTTATGGCTCTGATGGTTTATGGATTATGTTTGTTTGATATTGCACAAATAGAATTTTGCCTGATATGAAGTAAAGTAATAAAAGATTAAAATAAAATAAATAAATACATAAAAAGAAACAAAAACAAATCATATAAACTATAAAATATAATCAAATATAATCAAACATAAATACAATCAAACAAATACTAAACTAAGCTAAATTAAATAGGTTAGGTTAGGGTAGGTTAGATTAAAAATTGAATTACAAAAACAATCTTACAATAAAATTCCTGGGATCGATTACCGAATAGGGCGCAACACTACTAGTCTTATTACAAGACTGCCCTTACCCTAAACCCTAACCATAAACTCCGTAAACGAGGACTGGACTCAAGTCTAGCAATTTGCACCCTACTCGATAATTGTACCCATCTCCTGCAATATCATATTTTCCTCAAATAGTCCCAAGATTTTTTTTTAATTTGCAAATTCTTGCAATTTGAAATTGACCAAACGAATGTCTAACCGTGAAATAATTGCGAGTGTCTAGTCCCTGGACAGCATACTAGTATGCAATTTCCATGTTATAAAATCAATGAGGTCAATATTATTATTCAAGCCTAACAAACCATATGTTAATGTGGCATTACTAATACCATACACTAGTATGCTATACTCAGACAAGCTTCAGACATAACATTTACAACAGGGACAAATTTCTGGGTGATTCATTAATGGACACAGACGCCTAGCCAGTCTGAACATACGTTCTGAGAGGGGAAAAGCCTGGGCAAGATGGAAATTTGTTCCAGACAGGGGGCACAGGATCCACAAGGGGTTGATTAACATCTATCAATGCAAGAGGGGGGAATCAATTTGTAAGTGTCTTCCACCTGCCCCTCCCTCTTGTCTCATAATACATGGTACATTATAATTTAGCTAACATGTACACAATCATTGCAAGCAGGATAATTTGAAATAAGTCATAATTCTTAACGATCATCATCAAAAGTTAGTTTTTTCTGACAAACAGAAGGTCTTGGCATGATTTATTTTGAAGCAGAAAACATTAAAATACAAAGGAATCTTTTGTCCATAGGAGCATCTTTTCTCATTACCCAGTAAATTTTGTTCCTGATTTGATTCCATATCAAAATTGCTGGAGCAATACAACCTCTAAGGCTTCAATAACAGAATATGAAAAAATCTGAACACTTTTAACATCAGGCGAGTCATTTTGTTAGATTACATCGGAATTATGTAATAATTGTTTTTGGCCCATCAGGACATAACAATTAAAATGTACAATGACCATATTGGACTTAATTTACCTACATGTATAAATAAGAGCCCCTGCAGAATGTTTGAGTGACAAATGTCTACAAGTCCCCTTTTTTATGCACCTGTACAACCATGATCCAATTGCATAACTTCTGGAAGCATCGCCATAGATTTAGAAAGTTTTTGGTTGGTTTTAGACGCTTTTTATTATTATTATAACCACACTATTTCTCAGTTTTGACTAGCATTGCATTTAGCTTTATACAGTGCTCAATGTACTGGTCAATCTCTATTTTTCTTGAGGGGAAACTGCACTCAGCAATGTTTATTCTCTAACATTTATCCCATATGTTAACAGCCCACATTGCTATGAATGTGAACGAGTTTTGCATGTCACAATTTTTTATGATATTTTTGTGACCTGATATCACACTTCCAGGTTTGGTATTGTTTCTAGCTGGAGAGAAAAGCAAAACTTACTAAGTTTTCCTGTCAATATTTGGATTGAAAGTTTTTAATTACCATGCCGATTTTGGGGCTCGAGCAAACTGGCATATGAAATTTTGAGAGAGAAAAAAATCAGGACTTAGCGGGGATTGAACCTGGGGATTGAACTCCGATAGCTGAATTACTGGTCCAGAGTAAACCACCGCACTACCTGAGTTCACAGTTGGTACTCGGGAAATCTCAACTAAAGTCCCCATTATAACTCTCGAGATCACTGTGTCTAAGCGGCCAATTATAATATTAAATAATGAAGAAGGAGGTGGCCTATACGCCCTAGCAGGGCATGCGAGACACAAATAATATATGTGAGGATCTGAAATAAATAATGCAAGCCTGAGAAATTGTGTTTTTTAATGGTTGAAAATGGACACAGAAACACAGTAAGTAGTAGCTGATGTTTATGCTGACCAGAATTGAATGCTTGGTGGAACTGGTCAGCGTAGTGCTAGGAGTAGGCTACATGTTGTAGGTATATGGACAAGTGGTAGGAGTATGGAAAATATTTATGGAATTTTTATCGATGTTAGCATACATAAGTGTAATTAACTCACACAAGCAGCAATAGATCCAATGAATAATTATCACTGGTTAATAGTAATAGTCATGTTCTCAGAGGCATTGCACCTGTATATAATCGCTGTAGATACCATAAACAGGTGGGCTGTAAGCCACATAATTAGTTGGCCAGTTTGTTCAGCAGGATAAAATACCAGTGCAAAGTACAATAACCTGCAGAATTTGACCAGGGTGCAAACTTTACAACCCTCATCATGCTCATAGAGCTGAAGTGGACAACTCAAACAGGAAAAATTCTTTGTGTTATTTATTCAACCATGATTCCAACCTTGTAAATATGTAAACATGTCATTGTAAATTTTTGTAGAAAATAATTATTTGCTTGATCGCTCACAAAACTGAATTTCCTGGGGGGAGGGGTCAAAACATTTGTTCTTTACCATTTGTTTTGTTTTGCAAATGATCCTATTAACTATCACCAAAATCTGTCAAAATTGTTCACTTTTGTTTTCCACTTACCTCGTTACAATTTTTTCAGTAAAAATCAATCCACTTCCTCCCCCCCCCCCAAAAAAAAACACAGCTGATTTTATGCATGTAGCACAAAAATAGTAAAAATAAAACGCATAAAATCTGGGTCGGTCAGGCCGGCAGATCAGATCAGTTTTCTTCTTCGTCTTAAAGGTGTGTAACCTGATCGACAGCCTCATGCCCCCATTTTATCCTATAAAAATGGATATTTAGGCATCAGAAACTTGTAAGCTCACATTTTCTCATGATCCCAGTGACATTTTATACCTGAAATATGTTCGGTTTAGATGTAACATCTGCCATCAGTGGCCATCACCATACTGTTCTATAATCTATGGACCATTGTGAAACATGTTCTTGATGCTTATAAGAAAACCACAATTTAACTCAAAACTTCTGACCACCCACCTTTTGAATAAGAAGTTGTGTGCATTTGGTGTCCTATCCTGTTTTGCTTTTTTGACCTTTTCAGAAGAAACTATTATCAAACTGCAAAATGATAATGATGATGAAATTCAACTGTCTGGTCCAAAAAGTACGGATGGCCTTTAACTGCAGCTTAACCTTTCCAAGTTCATTATTCATAGTGATGTTGTTATTGCAAATGCAATCAATATATAAAGGTCTCAAAATAATATTGCTTTAATATTGCTAAAACCACTTACTGTCTTTTTTCTTTAGACAATAACATTATGAAGATCATGTTTCATCAATTTGTCATTGATAAGTGCCTGAAATGCTGGTAATTTGTGTGTGTGTGTGGGGGGATGGGGGGGGGGGGGGCAATCAAATTGTTAAACTCAACTCATCTCAAAATAATAATTTCTATATAATTATGCAAAAACAATTGGCCATCATGGTTTTGAAATATCATTTTTGACTATCGGAGAGGAAAGAAGGAACAAAAAAAGAGAGAAGATGAACAAAGAAGTTACTTGGTACCCTTTGAACCTTAGACTTGGTGTCCCAAGCTCAAGATGTGTTTCACTGAGCCAGCCAACGAAACCATGCATATATATCAAACTTGCATGTCCAGTGGTTTTCCTTATAAGGTTTTATAAGAATTTACATTGTTTTAGGGTAAATGTAATGAAAATGATTCATTGAAGACAGATATGCATGTAGGAAGAGACAACAAAGGAAATGGTGTTGAGATGACGAAAAATATTGATGAAAATCAACTCCTTTGGGTTGTCTGTGAGCTTAGGAGATACAATAAACTGTAAAAGGTTGAAACAACTCAATTTAAAATATAAATAGGTTGTTGCCGGAAAGTTGAATGACTCCATGGAGAAATCAACCTGTTAATTATGAAAAAAGTATGTAACATTGTAGCTCAATTCTATTTAGCTGTAAATCTGTTGCAGATGACACTAGTGAATTATAAAGAGCTGATTAATGAATACACTTCAACATTAGGCTGTGTCTTTTGTTATTGCAGTATATCTACTGTATCTACCACTTCCTTGATTTTTTCCATTGAAAAAACAAAACCACAAATAACCCTAGCCTGTGTCTTACAGGTCCCGGGACTCTCCAAATCAAAAAGAAAAAAGCGGGGACAATGTAAATATAATTTTTTTTATAGATTTTGTCCCAATGTCAAAAAATGAATTTAGAACCAAAAAACTGCAAATAATGCAATTGTATTTGTTGAAGCTTGTGCTTTATACATAAGACATGTAGTAAAAGTTGTGTGGAATAGAATTCATTTATTTTATGTTTTTGTATGGAAAATATGAGAGGATTGCCAAGTTGGACAAAAATGTACAAACCTAGGGTAAAAGGTCTAGGAGCCATTTGAGGTCATGCAATTAAAGAAAAATCCTAGTATATTTGTCAAGTGCTGTAAGTTAAAACAGTATGCTTTAGTCACCCTTTTCTGGAGTCTGCAAATGAGATTTTAGAAGTGACACTTTATATTAAAAGCAGTTAATTTGTGTTTGATGGATCAGGTCAAATTCAGGTTATTGCACAAAGGTTTTAATTTAAGTTTATTGAAACTAATATAAATGGACAAGAAAGGAAACACATCCAGCTTTTAGGTGAGTGTTTAAATTAAAAGTGCCACATTCATGGATGGAATAGTTGTCTTCCAGATACAGAATGTTTCATTATAAAAATAAAGCATTAAGGAATCGGATAGCAACATTTGCACAGTATTTTTTGTGGGACCTGAGAGCACATCAGACACACCAAATTGCATTATGAATACGAGGAATGCCCTTCTGATAGCAAATAATTTTGATTTTTTTTTTAAATTTTAAAATTCGTAGATACAGAATGTTTCGTTATAAAAATAAAGCATGAAAGAATCGGATAGCAACGTTTTTACAGTATTTTTTGTGGGACCTGAGAGCACATCAAACACACCAAATTGCATTCTGAATACGAGGATGTGTTTCTGATATCAAATAATTTTGATTTTTTGAAATTTACGATTAAAGCCATATTATAACATTTGCTGAGGAAGACACCCTCACTAAATTTTTAAAATTCCTTTTTTCACACGATTAAATTATACTTTATTAAACCAATATACCCTGCAAAAATCAAGACTCTAAGTTAAGTAGTTTTGTCAAAATCCGTGATTTTGAATTAAAGGCTGATTCAGCGCTTTATTATTATTACGATGGAATTATTAGTCGAACGCATACACGATGTTCATAACACACAGTACGTCACGGGCGTGCGGGACGGTGATATACACAACAAAGGGTCGTACCACAACATGACCGAAGGAGTGGTACGTATTGGCATGTATATGTGCGCTGGTAGTAAATTCCAATTTTCTTTGCTTTGCCGTAGTTGTTCGGCTCATAAATAAAAGGGGATATATCTGACAGTAAAAGCTAACATTTTATGGCAAAGAAATGCAAATCTATTTTGTTTGAAAATGTTATAATATTGCTTTAAGTACAAATTTTATGGAAAATTATTAAAAATTGATATTTTTTTAACAGTCCTTGAAGTAAACTTTTTTCCCAAAAAAGACTTTACAGGTCTTTTGAGGAAAAAATATGTATATCTTCAATACGAAGGTACAATTTTTCAAATGATGGACAGCTTTTCCTCCATACATACACTTATTATAGTACATATCATTAGATTGATAAAGTTTACTATGAGGACTGTTAAATGTGAAAAATATCGATTTTTAATAATTTGCCATAAAATTTGTATTATAATATCGCAAATTAAAAAAACAACAATTTAATTGTTTGATATCAGAAAGATGGACATTCCTGGTATTCAAAATGCAATTTGATGTGTCTGATGTGCTCTCATGTCTCACAAAAAATAATGTGCCAACATTGCTATCCGATCCCTTAAATTGATTTATTTTTGGTATCAATTCAAATGTTCATTAGTTGCAGCAAGTTGGAAGACAAACATATCAGACTAACATCTTGGACACTACTCACAAGATGGTTAAATGCTCAAGTAATTTTCAATTTTGATGTTAAGAAGTCATGATAAAAATGCATCATTTATGCCAACAATTATCTCATCCCGCTTAAGCTTAATGAATGAGTAATGAGCAGGAACCATCACTTCTTGCCATTTACCTGGTGCTTTGATACAAACAGGTAGAAAGGAAATATTTGGGGACTGATCAATATTGCCATCAGGTTGGAAAGCTGCTGTCAATATTTCAAGTCCCATCTTGGTTTTTCAAACATTTTTGGTCACATTAAAAGTATAATTTATTTTTTCTTGTACTGTTAATGTGTTATTGTATTTTTTTTCCTTTCTCTGCCAAATTCGCAAATTTCCTCATGTTTAAAATTGAAGAAGGGAAGCAAAGATATTTGGCTGAAGCGGGATTCAAACTGCTGACCTCTAGATTGTGCATTCTTGCTCTACCGTCAGAGCTATCCAGCCCTTTGATAGATGGTGACCGGACACCAATTTACCCATAAGGCCAGTGAAAGTCGATTTTGAGTTTCCCGTCACCCGCCCTCACTTCATTTTCTGACCCTCACTTGAATTCATTATTGTGATTTTCCAAAAAACACCGATAAAAACTGGTTATATTTACAAAAATAATAATGAATATCCCTTTATTATAAACATACATTTTGCTGTCAACCTTGCAGACTCTTTTTAATATACTTTTGAATCTCATTTGGGCTAAATATCCATCTTCAAGTGAGTGAGCGGCAAATAACAACATATTTTACATGTTGGTCATATAATGAAAGGCAGAAAAATAATTAGGGGCCTAATGTATTTTTGTAAGAACCATAAAACCTTGCTGCTGCTGCATGGCCAGGGATTATGCCCATGGATCATGCCCATATTATGATATTGATACAACCTGGGACAGTCGAGCAGGGAAGTGAGGTTTACAGAGAAAGTGACCAGGTGATATTTTATGGCAAGAAAAGAAGGGGAGTGACCTGTGGATTGCGAGTCCTGTAAGGCTTCAGTTCATCAATGAGTGTGTTTATACTGAGCACTTTGCATTACAAGGCTTTTATTCCCCTGTATTTAAATCCTCTCTTCGTCAACCAGATGCATTTGCAGGGAGGATGGAAGTCCAAAAATATTTTTGTAACCTTCAAAAAAGTTCAATGTCAGATTTTGGCTTGCATTGTATTGAAGTAAGTAACTTTTGGTGTCACCCACTAAATCATCACCGGAACTGTTTCTACTGCGAATGTCAGCGAGTATTCTCCGGTATTACATGTATATGGTGAGGTTCACTTACATAACCATTTACGCTATCTGTTTCTAGTATATTCCATATTCCTTGCATCACCCCAAATTACCTCGCATTCACCATCAACCGTTTACTCAGTAGAAACACACTGAATGTTGTCATGATCATGTGGTGTCCTGCAATTTGTTTGTCTTCATTTCATATATAAATTAATTTTGCAAATTTTCTGTTGGGATTTCTGTTTCAAATTCAAAAAATAGATTTTTAAGTAAAAATGCCAGTCAAGAAATTGTTTTGATATCAGCAGGGAATGGATGACGCAGCAAAAGGTGTTAAATGCAGTCGCACATAGCAAATTGTCATTTGTTTAATGTCTGCAGCTCGTGGGAGGAAAGTTGACTCAATATTAACATCAATCTTCATAAATAGGAAACAAAATGTGGATGGTGTCAACAGTCCTTTTTTCATTACTTTAAAGGAGCATTAATACCTATAGGTCTCAGTTTTTCTGAGTTCGTACACCCATTAGCTGAGTATGCTGCCCCTATGTGGCACCATGGTCCTGTGTGTCACCAAGTACCGCTTCAGAACTAATCCAGAAGAGAGCATGTACATCATTTTTGGAATTAAACAACCTATGATGAGACACTCAGGCTTTCTGTAATTTGCCAACCAGGTATGATTGACATGAGCATCAATGTTTGAGTTTTTTCAAATCGGTTTTTCTGAGGGTTTCCATAGCTGGGCGCCACAAAGAGGAGCACCATTCATTGCATTGTAGAGTTTAAGTAATTCTGACAAATTGGTGTAGAACAGTACGTTTTCAGAAAAGCAATGACCAAAATATGGAATAAGAAGACTCCTGGTTTTTGGCTTTTTAATTACGTTACAAGGCTCCTTACATTACTCCTTCTCGCATTTCACCCAAATGTTTTAATGGAAAACTTCAAAACATAACCCAAGCATATAATTGTGCTGTTGACTTGCATCCACTTTGGATTCATTGTAAATTAGAATGTTAATTATTTATCTATTTATTTATTTACTTTGCAGTTAAGAGTAGCGATTTATGTGGTTGTCAGTTGCAATCCCAGCCCCTAGGACCTGGGCAATAGTGGAGACTTAGCTGGGACTTGGCCATGGATGTAACTGCTCAACGTGTGTCCCTGCATTGCCGGGACATGGCGGAATTTATGCAGCTCAAAGGGCCAGGGAGCTACCCATGACATTTTAAAAGAGAACTGTCAACTGTGTCAGGTCATATGCAGGAGGGGGGGGGGCATTTGATCTGTTCGGGGGTCATTTGATCTGTTCTATTGATTTACCAAGGGAATCCAGGTTCTCTGAGAAATCATGCACACTTTGTAATCTTTTTGATAACTTCCCAGGGTTAGAGGTGGGACTTGGCTGGAGATGTACAAGAAAATAGTGCCCTGCCCTGCCGGGACATAGCCTCACTATGTCCCGGGTCCTGGGGGGCAGGGATTGCGATTGACAGCAGCATTAGAGCAAATGTTGTATGCTGAATTGGATTAATTAATGATAAATTAGGGATCAGCAATTTGTTAATATAAAGTGCATATGGTTTGACCTAGTTTAAGACACTGATTCCCATGATGTAGTGGAAATTTTTGGGCACTTGCTATTTTTGCTCTTTTCATGAGTGAAAGAGCAAGAATGAATTTCAAAATTTGCCAAAATAGTTTTGGCCTTTGTAGATATGCTGCTGATTATTGAAGCATAGATAGTGAAGAAGGAACTGATTGAAGGAACTCGGGAATAATGTAAATTGTGTAAAACCATAAAAACAAAAACTGCATACAAACCAGTGAAAAATTGCAAGTACAAAAATAGTACTGGTAATGTAGTTTTGCCTTTAGTCTTTGTGTGCGGTGTCTGCATGATAAATCAACTTCAGAACTAGTAATAAGGTTTGTTTTAATTTTCCTCCAATTTTGACTTTTATATTTGTAGCTATCAGCCAATTGCTTGATCCAAATGCATTGTGGAAGGTTTACAAATGTAAATTGTGTAAAACCATAAAAATAAAAACTGCATAGAAACCAGTGAAAAATTGCAAGTACAAAAATAGTACTGGTAATGTAGTTTTGCCTTTAGTCTTTGTGCGTGTGTCTGCATGATAAATCGACTTCAGAACTAGTAATAAGGTTTGTTTTAATTTTCCTCCAATTTTGACTTTTATATTTGTAGCTATCAGCCGATTGCTTGATCCAAATGCATTGTGGAAGGTTCCTGGGCAATCCAATTAAACTTCTTGTCCTGTTTGTTTGATTTATTGAAATACATTATTAAGGAAGGAATCAAACCTAAAAGAAAGATTTATCACAAAATAATGTTTCCATGATTATGTTCATGCATTCGGACGAAGTGGTAATAATATATTACCATGATAACCAAATCATGTCTTCAATTATGTGATAGTTTCTTTGTAAAGGAAAACCTACATGGCATTTTCCAGGAATATAAAATGCCTTTAATGTGTGGTCTTCCCTAATAAGAAACTTTCAAATTTTCAGCATTGTTGTTTTTCATGGAAAAATTCATTAGAAAACTGAAAGTTGCATGTGGTACGTGTATGCCATGTAAATATTTGATTTTTCTGTATTTTGTCAAATTCATACAAGTTCGGTCAATCACTTTTGGAATGTATTGATATGACACAATGTTTGTATACTTTCAGATTCATCATTCCAGTTTACTTTTATTTTAATACCATTCATTGGAAACAATTTCCAAATAATCTACAAAATATGGCCTCAAAAGATAATATGGAAAAAAAACAAGCATCTTGCTTGTGCTGAAGCTGTCATATTCAACCGACAAAATTTGAAAGAAGACAATAAAACGAGCATCCCAATTGAACAGGATGATGTTTAGGTGGAAACCACTAGTGCTGAGAGTTTGTTACATGCTGCACTAAAGAATTCATGAGAATCATTTGATTCTCTCCCAGTTTACATTCACACAATTTTTACGTAAATCGGATTCTTGCAAATCTATTCAGCAGGAGAATGTTTGTGAGAACCACCCTAACAGTAACACACACTTACATTGTACACTATCCCAACCTTAATCCTAAATTCAAAACAGTAACCCTAAATTCTAATCCTAAGTAACCTTTAATTCTAATCCTAATCTACCAACAGCGCTAAATCCGAACCTTATCCTAAAGGTTGCAAAGGGTGTTCTATAGTTGTGAAAATAGACAAAATAAAAATAAAAAAAACATTTCAACATACCAGATCCATGAACAGACCCATCCACTATATGTATGTGTAGGAAATTATACTGAATAGCAACACATGAAAAAATACTTAAATTTCTGTTTTATTTGATAAATGAAATTAATTCTACACACATGATTCATTTTGTCATTGCGTTCTCTCACAAATGACATCCTCCTTGGTGAATAACACTATCACACATAACATCCTCCATCATGCATCACAGGTCAATGGCTTAATGTTATTTATGTAGTAGATGGATAACCATGTCATGTTATTCATTTTCTATCCTTGGAGGGAGCATTAATGTATGTATTAATGGTGTGTAAAAATAATCAATATCAATAGAGATATTGCCATTACCCACGCACCCTTTATTCATGTTGCTTGATATGATATGGCTCTGTTAATTTTTGTTAGAGAGAACTGTGGATGGTGTACTGAGTCTGTACTCGGATGCTCTGTGTGTGTATGTGTATCCTTGTTTGCAAGTCTTTACAAATAATGCATACACATCTAAACTCCACACGTTCAATGATTTCACAAAGCATTAAAAAATAATGACATCTTGCATCTATTTTTTTGATAAATCTACATGTTCAGTTTGCATTCAACTTCATACTTCAGTTAATATATCCAGTAAATGAAGTGTAACCTTATCAACAGCTATTTTGGTTTCTTTTTGGAGGCTTATGATGTGTTCGATTCCTTTTTTTTAGTTGAGGTTTCACCAATATGTCCATAATTATGTAAAATTGTAAAAACTATATCATGAAATGGTTCATTTCAACATGAAGTGAAGACTGAAAAGGAAGAAGGTAAACTAGCATTGATCACTATATTTAGCAGTTTATATTATAAAGTGATAATATCAATAAACCTGTATATTTTTAGGATCTTCCAATTTGAAATATGTACATGTTGAAATAGTATCTTATGTCTTTAGATCCACCTGCAAGTTAATCAACCCATAGCTTGACTTATCAAATATACAGTGATGCCCTTAACAATGTGAACCTCAGGCCATGACCATATGTGTAAATATTAATAAAGGTCCACCTGATAACAGTAGTTACTAATTCCTATCTTAGGTAGATAGCAATATAATGTGGTTAACCAAACAGATATGCACATTGTATTTGATTGGTTTCAGGAACATGGCACTTAGTTTATTCTTTCCCCATGGAACTGTGAAACAAATGTTGATGGGATTTTAAACTAAATTGTAACTTGTCAAATTGGTTCTAATAGGTGAATAAATGAAAATTAAAATGATAATTTGCAAGGTCTGATAAAGTGAAATACATGGCACAGTAGCATGCAGCTGTTTTCCATGCTTGACAGGTGACTGTGAAGGGGAAATGATTTTACCTCCTAATTACACACAACAATGCACATTATCATACAATCACCTGGTTTCATAATTGGTAGTCTTGTTTTGTCACAAAATTTTGATTTCATTAGCAATACATTTACGTAATAATTGTACGTTAGACTTTAAGACTGTGTAATTGTGCATATTTGTTGAGAGATGCACACAGGCTGAGATGTTGATGTACTTATTCATGTGTAAGGTACCTGTGGAAGAAAGAAACACAACACACATAAATGTAATTTCAGGTGCGAATACACCAGATAAAAAGAATGCAAGTCTGTAGTCTAATGTTCATTTTGTATGCTTCTTCTCTTTTCTGTTCTAGGTATAGTCACATCACAAAACCATAGACAACAAAGTTCAGATGGAGAGAGTGATCAGACATCAGGGACATCAGATGATGCCATCACACCAGTCAGAAGAAGACCGAAACCACCGAGTAGACTACAGAGGAGGTTTAGTGAGGTGAGTGAGGTTGCTTCAACAGACTCAATTGAATTAATCAATATTTCCCTTTCCCTTCCCCACAGCAAGTTTGTCATTTTCTGTGCAAATCTTGGTTGGTGCTGTATTGTGCCAACCAAACAGGCATTTTATATCGCTATATGTTGAGCTAGATGGATATGACGGATGCCTAGATGAGATAGCTGGACACTTTACATGAAATATTGCAACTGCATCGATGTGGACTTCTAAAATCCAGACAAATGTAGACTGGCTTAGTGACTGTCTGCAAACTCTGCATAGCACAAGTTCCATGCAGTTGCAGTACTAATGTTATAATGTAGGCACCGGAGGTTCGCGCGATTTAAAACGGCAAAATGCGCTGGCCACTTTTCAAAATGCAAAAATGCGCCAAAAATAGGTCAAAATGCGCTAAAATGCGCGATCGCCTGTTTTCAATGCAAAACACGAAAAAACATCGGTAAAACAATGGCATGTCAATCAATTACTGAGCGACTTCGGTTCATTTCCAGTTTCTGGAAAAATAAAAAAATAAAGATGGCGACCATCACAAATCGTCGATCGAAATGTCGAAAGCAAGGGCAAATTTCCCCACATTATGCTTGGTTTAATGATCGTTATTTGTATTTTGATGTACATAAGTGAAGTTAGAACCAATATTGCGTGAATTTTCTTGTAAATGCTGCCGATTTGGAGCATAAAATCGTAAGTTTTAACTTTAAGCTTATCGATGGGTCAAAATCGTGAACATTCTCGATGGAATCCAAAATGCGCTTTGGACACCCAAATGCGCGAAAATGTACGCTTTTGCGCGCACCGCGCGAAACTCCGGTGCCTATTATAATGTTTCAAAGCAACATTATTGCACATATGCTTGTCACACAGCTTGTAACAGAGGTGTGTAAAAGTATGCAAATAAGAAATGGGTCAGTACCACATAAAACATATTGATTTACATGTGGTAACGGAACTCTGCCAATGGGTGAGCGAATAGATTTGTTGTTAGTCACATCCTCAATATAATGCTTGCAGCAGAATAACTGGACTCTATATAACCAGATATTTGGGACAATTGGTTGATATTGATATCCCTTATTAGGGAACTAACCAAATTCTTAGACTGGGTTATGGAACCTGCAGCCTGGGAGCCACATGCAGCCCTCGATTATATCCTCTGCGTCCCACAAAGTATTTCTAATAAAAAGTAACATAATGCTACATATGAAAATTAAAACAAAAGTTAGTAATAATACTGAATGGGCAAGTCAAACTGTTTCTTTGCAATGTGAGTTTTATGTGACCCTTGGGTCCAAAAAGGTGGCCATCCCTGAACCAAAAGATCAATGAAGCCCCATAATAATGTAACTAATTGTATTATAAAGCTTGCCCACACCCTCCCTCCCCACATCATGTAACTAAACTGGAAGTGGCTTAAAATGTAAAAGTTAATGTATATTGTATTAAATTCATCTAGATTGTCAAATCGAAAGCGTTTGATTGGAATTCATCTTACTACATGTAATATCAAATCCATTTTTGGTGACTGGGTTACCTTGTTACCCAGTGCTTTCCAGCATTTCATCAGACTGGCAACCTTGCTTCTACTTTCCTGAAGTTGCTATTGTTGGCAGTGGTTAAAAATATTTGGTAAGAAATAGTTCCCCTCATCTCTATTTTTACCGAATATTTTCGACTAGCTTCTAGCACTGCCAATAGTAGCAACTTTTGGAAAGTTGAAGAAGCAAGGTTGCCAGTCTGAAGTGTAGCAGCATGAAACTGTAACAAGGTATGTCACCAAAATGGATTTGGTAGTATAAATGTTAATGTTTTAAGGAGTGAACAAGAAACAAAATCAATATTGTTAACTCCCTCGCATACAAAACTGGTTTGATTCATTGGACTTCATATGTCTTTTGCTTTGTACCCTTACTATATGATACAAAAAAGTAGGTCTATTTTTACAGGCATAGTACAAGTAATTAAAAAAATCCTCATGAGCTCTGCTTAATGCTGATCGAGTATAGCTCTGTTGATAGACCTTCTTAGCTTTTCAATCACTGCCACTTATAACAGCATCATGATGAATGACTGTATTTTTGTTTTTGTCTCCAAAATCTACTCTTTTTCTTTTCATCTGATGAGATAAATATACATGTATACTGGTTAAAGTAGCATCAAATGTAATGGGAAAGTTTAGGCAAAGTAGCAAGTACATTTAGCCTAGTTACTGAGACTTTGTCAAAACAAGTCTTAACAGAAGCAGTATTCACTTGAATTACATCTAAGTCTCTTTAAAGACCATTTTAAGTGGGTCACAATATCTGGGCTTGAAAAGACAGCTAGCAAGCTACCAGACAACTTTGACATGTAAGGTTGTTTAAACAGCAAGAAAACCATGATGTTGAGATTTTGCTGCGCTAATAACTTACGGCAAGTGACTACATGAAACTCAAAACTAGTGGAGCTCAGCTTTATTACATTGTACTATGCATTTCTATTTGGTGTTAGGTCTCTACCTAGAGTTAATACTGACTGTGCATTGCTGATGGTGGAGAAGTTAATGGAAGTGCGATTTATTGTCAAATATGAATTCTCTCACATATTCCTGATGCACCGTCACTATCATGTGATTAGTTTGACGACACTAAAACTGGTACGAATACAGCAATTCAGTGGTTTGCTATCGCATAGAATCTAGTTTGCTACAGATTGTTTTACATGGTCATGCTTTATTCCATGGTTTTGTAAACTGATGCATTTTAGAATGTGTTCACTGTGTCCAGACTTGACCAAGTTAAGTCACTTTTTAGCATCAACAGAGCAGACTAGCTATAAATGGTTCAATCTGATTATCTTCCTCAACTTTGCATTTTGTTTTAAAGCATTCTACTTGGATAGATTCTGTTACTGGGGTTTGCTGATTTTTGTGTGTGTCCATTATAACTTTCCTGTATAAGTACACTTTCTAAGGGAGGGGTGGGGTGGGGTGGGGCGGTAGGGGAGAATGTGTGACATTTCTAGGATTTATCACACTCCCTCATACATAGGGACATGATCAGATGGAGAGGAAGTTTATAAAATCAAATTTTTGGCATTTCAGGTATGAAATGTTATGTAATAAAGACATCGGGTGATAAAAACATTGCACTAACATTCAGTATCCGAAAATAAGGAAAAACATTCAGTAGTCCGCAAAATTTGTTATATTTTTGGGTGCAAATAATAAAATTTGTTTGATGTTTTTTTTTGCTCAGGAAAATCAATGGCTTAAAATTCACCATTCTGATCCATATGCGGATCTCTGTTAACTCAGTGAAATGGTTAATTGAAAATATTCAAAGCTGAACATGCTGAACAAGTGGACATCACAGCTTACGATGTGCTAGCAGTGGTTGGTAGATCTTTCTTGATGATACAAATTAGGCCTATATAACATGACAAGTTAAAATTTTTATGTCAAGTTTTATTTATTTATAAGTTGTGATTTTGTAGGTAAAATATAGTGGTTGTCAGTCAGACAAGTACATGGCTCATCATCGTTGCCCTGGTGAGTTTTGGACAAGAGGATAAGTGCTTATTTTGAACACTACTAACATTTCAATGTTTCGTACCAATTTATGTAGACAACTCTTGTCAAATGGGATGAATATGTGGGGAGGATTAGCTATAGTTTTGTAGATATTTAAGCAGCAGAACAATTCAATTCAATTCATGACTGATTGTATTCTATTTTAGTGTGACATTAACTGTGTTTTGAAGCTAACTGCAAAGAAGATGAAAAGAGGAAGAAAGAAGCACTGAAGTGGAAGTTGACAAGAGAGGTGCAACATTGGCCTTGTCAATGGAAATGTGATTACAGGGCAACATTGATTTGTCAGATATTCTCATGATGCAAACAGTTTGCTAGTTGTCTTGTTTCATCATGTCACTGTAAACTTTTCAAATATGTTTAGGAGACATCTTGTTCTATTTACTCATGTGTTAAAGGAGTATTTCGTGATCCTAGCATCCTCTTTTTATGACATTTTTCAGTAGATATCCACGAAAAAATGCTTATTGCCAAAGTTTCCGGTGATTCCGAATATGCGTTTGCGAGTTATGCATGATTATGTGTATTACACTGCTCCATAGACAATGTGTTGCATTTTCGTTCTGGTATACCAGAATGAAATTCAAATTTTACAATATCTTTGCAAAACGAATTAATCTGCAAGAATTTTTTTGTACATAAACATTATGTAGCCAAAGGTTTCCAGTTATATAAAAATCTCAACTTTTTTTGAGAAAAGTGGGGGGATGATGCTGTGGATCATGAAATGCCTTTTTAATTGTTTCTTCAATAATCGAAGAAGAAGAATGGAGTATTTTCATGTGGCATAAGATTTCCTACTAATTAACATGCACGGGCATGAACCCTCTAATTGAACTGAATCAAGGATGGTTCTAAATGCTAACAAGTTATTCTTGTTGTTCCATTAAATTTATATAAAATTCAAATTCCATTAGTTGTAGCCTCCGAGAAAGGATCATCTCAGGGAGCTGGAGGATTTAGCAACTCCTGATAAGTAACCTCCATTTATATAATATCTATACACATGCCCTTAAGGGTCAAAATAAACATGGCAAGAAGGAGAGGAGATAGGAATAGTACCAGCGTTTCAATCCAATGCTGCATCTCAAAACATCCTTTGGGCTATGCATAAAGCAGTGATGTTTGAATTTTTGTTATGAATCAATGATCCAATACAGTTGATGATGAATTATTATTAGAATTTGATGGGGAATTTGCCAGGATGTGTTGCAGTGTTGGATCACATTCCTAAGAGACACACTCAACGTCACATTATTTCAAGTTATTTATCATGTATAATTGTGATCTTTTATGACGCAGTGGAGTAAGCAATCTTATTAGCGTACAGGCCTTGTGCATTGCTGTGTCTGTAACTATTGCTTTCAAATATGATACAAATTGTTTGTTGTTAATTTTAATGATTTGATTTAAACATTTTTTATTTGTATGCCATCATGGTCAGTTTCATCTTGGTCTCTGTCCCCTGGTTGCTGGTTTATCCTGTTATTTCCGCTTTCATCATGGCTCTTTGTTACTATGGATACAAATCCAATAAAGATATTAGTAAATTAATTTCATTAAAATTTTACATCTTGTCAAGCTATCTATAAAAATGAAATCTTCAAAATTGTTCACGAGAGGGTTATAAGATACTGTAAATAATAAGTGTTCATACAGGCTGCAATATCTGGGATTGCTTCTTTCCTTCTAGAATTTATAATGCACAGGAATATTTTCTTATGGTTTGAAAAGTTTGCCATCTTTGATAGGAAAAAAATATCCAGCCTGGGAATCAAAACTAGGACCGTAATAGACATATAAAATCTGTGATCTATAATCGGAGACTGAATTAAAAAGACCAATTTGCATCAGACCATCATTTCCCAACAGCTTGTGAGTGGCTAGTAGTGCGTAAAAAGAAGGTTATTCATTCGGGCCTTC
Organism: Amphiura filiformis; assembly: GCF_039555335.1. Classification (NCBI taxonomy): domain Eukaryota; kingdom Metazoa; phylum Echinodermata; class Ophiuroidea; order Amphilepidida; family Amphiuridae; genus Amphiura; species Amphiura filiformis. Next base: position 69,723,320 of record NC_092630.1, read on the forward strand.
ATCGCAGAAAAGGAATCACAGAAAATGATGGTATTACATGTATTTCAAGGCAAAAGGCACTTTTTCTAGGCATTGTTGACATGGTGCATGCAGAAAAGAAAGTTTGCTATTACTAAGATTCAAATGTAAGTTCATTTGAATGTAAGTTCATTCGTGCTGGTGATAAGATCTAACTTTTGAGATGGTTTGTATGTTTGAAAGTGAAAAACTAACTATAGGGCATGCTGTTATGATGCTGCATTCAGAAATGTCAATCCTCACGACAAATCGAAAACAAACCGTTTGTGAGTGCGACTGACCGATGATGTCCGACGCAAACTAGTCTTTTTAGTCATGTTAGTTAGCCCTAACCATACCAAACAACAAAAAACCACACTTCACAAAACATAGGCACAGGCAGGTATCCCATGTGATGTGATTGCATCATCATGCGAACAGTCATATGGTCGCGGAAAGCTTGGCTGGGCAAGCTACACCCCCGTGGCAAGGTAGGCCCGTGCACGTGTCTGGCACACGAAGGGTCGGTGGTTCAAAACCGCACCCGAGAAAAGTTTTCTCTCCTTCTTCTTTCTTTCGTCCTTCCTTCTTTCCTTCCCCCTCACCAAAAAGCAGCGAGGGCGTTAGGGTTAGTCTTCGATTAGAGCCACAGTTCCCATTGTCAAGTGGTATGGGTGAAGGTCTTGCAAACACAGGACCTCAGTGGAACACTGCAATTTCTTTTATCTTTCTTTGTTTTTCCATCTTGTTTATAAGAGTTGGTTCAAACTCCTCTCAAAGGGCAAATGGTAATAGTTACATTTCCGTTGTAACATTGTCCTGAATACTGTCCACCTTATTGGATATCACCAAAATAAGGCTTTGTTTTTAACATTTTGAACATCATCTTTTCTGCCCTAATGGAAGTGTTTTAATTTCCTGCAGATGCTGGTCATCTTGATACATAATGAACATTTGTATTAGCATGGGCATTGAGCTTACAGGCCTAGCAATCCTTTTAAAACTGGTTATTTTTAGTAGGATTTTAATAAGATTCTAGTTGTATATTTCTATTGGGACGCATTTGCGTAATATGCTGGCTAAGAGGAAGACTAAGAGATTGAATTGGCTCTTGAGAATTGACCTGTAGAAACTGACTTTCCCAACTTGGACATGTATTATCAGCCAGCTATTCAGGAGCCATTTTATTTAGTAGTTTTTTAGTTTAGTTTGTCTTGATAAATTCTTTTGGGGAATTGAGCTTCAAATGGAAAAGAGTACAAAAGGAATGTTTTTACATGTATATATATGTCTAATGCCAATAGATCAATGCATGGTTCTGCTTTAGCAAACATGCAATGACAAAACTAACAAAATGGGTGTACGTTACCTTATTACTACTACATGTAGCCCCAGGCCCCAGAAGAGGAGTCAAAGCCTCTGTTATTAATGTTTACAGGATTAAAAAAACAAACATGAAAAAACACAAAGTTTGGCCTACATTGTATTTGGCTTGTACAAATTAGGCCAAAACCTGCTCACTTGTTCAATATGTGCTACAAATAAATACTATATATCACAGTAGGAGAGAAAACTTTGTTTTTGACTTGATATTGAGCCAAATGAGGAAACCCAATGGGATTTGCTTCTCTACATACTGTATCATAGATGTATCAACATAGTTTTCCTGTTCCCAAAAAGTAGATCTACAATGACTGATAGTCTTTATGATAATTTTCAGTAGGTCTCAGTTACGGATGTAGTATGATGACAGCAAATTTGTACTCAAAAATACACACAGCACCAAACAGCAAACAGAGTAACCTACTTTAATAACCAAATTCTTTTTGAGACATGAAGATCATACTAAAATGAGAACATGAGGAACGTGAGAAATAAGACCAGTGCTGGAAATGATATGTGTGTTAACAGTACTGAAAATAGGCACACCTTACATGTGTGTACACCAACTTAGAACTGCCAGGCAAAATCTTCCTCCGCTAATGACAGTCACGGACTTGAACTAGTAAATGTGTGTCAACTTTTTTCACACTGCCATTATCCTGATAGAAGATAGTAAAGATGAACACAATGGGTCTTTAGGTGCTAGATTGTCATTGTGAAATTGTATGTTTGATCCTGGGGTTTGATCCCTCTGAGAGATGCAGTACATCGTATAATATAAGTGACAATTTGTGGAAATAGATTTTGGGTCAGTTTTCAGAGGCACATCTGTGTAATTTTCTCCAAACTTTCCCTATTGTTACATGTAGTTTAACACTTACATGTAGGACAGGTTGTGCATTTATAAGGTCACAAAGTGATACCTCCAATTTAGTGCAATGATAGAAGAGTTCTCAAATCTAACTAGAAGATACAGGTGTGTGACTGTGTGGGTGGGGGTGTGTCTGTATTATATGATATTTTAATCGCAACCACAGACACACAGAATCTTTCAGAGGACATCCGCTGTTAGGTGCAGGAGGTTGCTCTTTAGAGCTGACCTCTTTGGGTATATGATATTAGGGCATTATGTGATGTGGTCTTGCAAAATGAATCAAAATTCAGTTTTCAAGTTTATTATATGGGTCATTTGCAGACCGTGGTTAGTTAGCAATACACACTGTCCTCAGTTGGTGGCAAACACTCACAGGGGTGGGTCGGTGTGTGTCCAGCATATTTGTAATAAAGTGACAGGTGAATAAAAAGTAGAGTAAAGAAATTGAGAACAACCTGAGAAGCTAGTTAGTGCTGAGACCTTCATCCCACGTCACACCTTCATGACCAGTTCTCGCTTTCCTCTTAATAGTGGTAAAGATAAAGGTGAAAGAAGGAAATACCCTACAGAGCTGTGTTTATTCTTATTATTACTAACTAAACAGAAATTCAGATGGTGATTACTCTCTTCCATATTCAGTTTAAACAAATAGCTCTAGTTGTAACATGATACTTTTTTCCATCAAGGATGACGTACAATTATAGAACGTGATAAATCTTTAGATATAGAGTAATTTGCACAGGAGAAAGAGACCCAAATGCTTTCACAACCAATCAATAATTCTTTATCTTTTTTTTTTAAAGAAAAACAAAGTACAAAAGGGAAAAGTAATCGATACAATATTGCAACTGCTTCAATTTGATTTAGAAATGGAAATGTGTTTAGTAGATGCAGCTATGCTGTATCCAGGGTTTGGTTTTTACCGGCAAAAACCTGTTTTTGCTGGCAAAGTGGCAAAAACTGGCAAAAACTCATATGTTCATAAAGCTCATAAACAATAACACAACTTTTGATCAATCATTCAACATATTTTTTGTCTCATCAAGTCCTTCAAATGAAAATGTTTTGAATTTGATATGCCACAATTCAGTTACATGTGCTATATGAACAACGAAAACCCATGCCTTTAATTTCTTTTTTTATGTCACTTATAATTACCAAATCTGGCCTTGTTACACTCAGGAAATTATTTTTGTAACTTAATAATAATTTTGTTTTGAAATATTTTTATATAACTTATTAATAATAATTTTGTTTTGAGATGAAAAAGGAACTTTTTCAACACTTTTTAGTTTTTGCCATTTTTGCCGGCAAAAACTGTTCTTACCAAGTGGTTAAAACCGTGGTTTTTCCACATGCAGCAAAAACCTGCGAACCCTGATACACACCCCCACACACATGCCCCAACACAACATACATGTAGAGGATTGTGGGTAATTTTCATTTAAACACATTAAATAAGTGTATAAATGAGCTCCTGCCTTATGCCAACACCCATATTTTCTGCTTGCATACCAAAACCACACCTGTCAACTCTTTCTTGACCTTAAACTTAAAGAAAACACTTTTGTCAATGATGGGACTATTTTTACAGGGAAGCTGCTCTTTGACTCAATTGTAGTATCATATTTCTGCATATCATTTTTTCCCAGTTGCAAATTGATCATATTAGTATGAGGATATAAGGATACAGGTTATACATGGCAGCCTTTAATATAATGTGGTGTCATTTTATCGCTTGACTATTTTGACAATTGGTAATTCAAGATGAAAGGTGTAATAATATTGTGGTATTTACCCCTGCTAGCTATGTGCAGTATAGCACGGGTTGGTCTTCCAAGTTGTCTTGTGCATGTGTTAAGAGATAAACTCTCATGGATTTTTTTTGCTTCATGCAGCAGAGGCATTTAAGTAATATGTAATATTAGAAAGATACAAGTATTTTGTATACATGTAAGTACTAAATTTTTATTTGCAAATTATGTATGGCGTTTATAAACGTAATTTATATCATTTGATGTTATGCAGCATGATAGGTGAAATGTTATGGATGTTAATTTTGAGATAATAACAACAGAGCAAATAATATATGCAGTGTCTTTTGATTTTCTATTCATTTTTGCTTCATTATTTGTAAACCTTCATCTTCATTTTATATAAGAAATAGTTCATTTTTGGCAGTTTTATGTATATTGTTCTTCAAATTAAATTAAAATTGACTGTAGTCATCATCCTTTCCACCCCTGCTATTTTAATACCGCACACATTTCCAAAGTCAATTGAAATACCATGGACGTACACTTCAGATAAATGAAAATCATACCAATATCTAACTGTGACATGTCCTATACCTCCAAATTCCCCCGCCTCCAAATTTCCCCTACCTCCAAATTACCCCCTAGTATGTGACCTCTTGCACGTACCATAGACAGCCTCAGTTTGGTGTGTTTATATAATTTTTAATAAAATATCCTAATGTCGTATGTTGCTGTGCTTATATAGTACAGTGGAGTGCTGTTTTGACATTTTAGCTTTTGCGATCTAAAATGCAAGTCATGTTTTCTGCATTTTAGGCTTCATACAGCTCCATTACCAGCTCTAGTTGTTCTCTAGAGATGCTTGACATTTCCCAAGAGATAAGAGACATAATAACACAGAGATTGTTTGAATTTGATTGTTTTGCTCATTTTTACCTCTACTGTTGCTAGTGAATTGATGAGTATGAAGATGATGATGAAAATGATGGTAATGGTAATGATGATGAGGAGTATGATGGTGATGATGATGAGGAGGAGGAACTTAACCATAGCAGTGATGATTAGAGTAGTGAAGAACTGATTACCCCAAGTTCTGAATATGTTGATCGCTTATAATTTCTTCTTGAAATGGTCATTACCTATCCCAACTCCAATCTGTACTTGGGAAAATAACCATGCTGACATGCCCTACACTCCCTGAGAAAATAATTGGGATGCCCTCTATAGTCAGCAATAATATTTATCGACATTTACTTGCATTCAGAACTGATAAGCTTAAAATCGGGCCGATTCAGAAACTACCAATTTGATTTGTACATCACTAACTAAAAGTATGATAATGCATACTTGTAATTGATCACAGCTATTTATAGATGTAGAGACAACAAAAATGCCTGCAAACCCAACTGACACATAGACCTGATTAAATAAAATGAAACCTGCACTGATTTGGTACTTCAGTAAATATTATTCAGCAAGGATAAATATCAGGATTGTGATGGTGACCAATTTGTGGTTAATATAAGGGGGCTTTGAGGCAGCGCTAGTCTTGTTTTCCGGAAAGGGTATAATTAAACCATCAATCAGATTTCTGTGTGGACTGACACATGGTCGTCTGTTTGAACAGTGGACACTATGCTACACTTTTACTTCAATGAATGTGGTTAAAAATAAATCTACCATTCCATGTTTTGATTAAGTGTTGGTTTATTTGTATTTCAATTTATATAATATAAGAATGATAGCTTAGTGGATGTTTGTGTAATAATTAGTCAAAAGGTTGTTTTGAAAAAGCTGGGATGCAGGTGCTCTCCGAGTTGGGAAATATATTTACTGTCATCTGTATGTTACAAAGCCATTGGAAGGCAGTTATTCAACAAACTGGACTTGTGATAAATTGGACATTGGTTTGCACTTACCTATGTATCAAAAGCAAAATAATTGCAGGTGTAGTGTCCTTGACAGCTTAACAAATGAATTGTCTAGAGATAGATCTTGATTATCATGTAGCAAATACTGTCTACAGTAGATAGCAAACTTATTTGACTCTTGTTTAAAAATGGATATTTTGATGGGCTATATCAAAAGCAAGATATAATATATGTGACACAGCCTTGAAAGCATATCAAGTGAATTGACAACCAATAGATCTTGATTATTTTGTAGCAAGTGCAAGATTGCAAACAGTAGATAAAGTCTGTGCAATGTATGTGCAGTAGGGAGAGTCACATATATTTAAAGCAGGTGGTATTGGATATATACATGTATGTATTAAAATGGAAGATTGTGTTTTCAATCCATGTCACAATGTTTTCTTATCAGTGGTCATTATTTTGTACCAAGTGCTATCTTCAGTAGACAGCAAATTTTGAACAGAATAAATTAGTGTAAGGCGAGCAGAAGAGAAATCTAAAGCAGACAGATGTAGGTAACATGTATTAAATTTTACAACTAGGTTTGCTATACAGGGTATTGCAGGACATTATGTTCCGCCAGTGGTTATCTTGATTATGTTGTTACAAGTTCTGTCTGCATTAGACAGCAACTTTTGAACAGAATAAATTGGTGTCAGGCAAGCATGGTAAGAATAGCAACAGAAATCAAACGTAGGTAGATGTAGGTAACATGTATTTAATTGTACAATTTGGTTTGCTATCTAGGGTATTGCCGTGTTTTCATATGTTTCTGTCAGTAGTTATATTGATTATATTGTAACAAGTGCTATCTTCATTAGACAGCAAAATTAGAATGGAATAAATTATTGTATAACATGTATTAAATTGTACAATTAGGTTTGCTATCCAGGGTGTTGCAGTGTTTCTTTTTGTTTCCCTGTGTTTCTGTCAGTGGTTTAATCTTGATTATTTTGTAACAATTAGTGCTATCTTCAGTAGATAGTAAGTTTTTTTTAACCAAATATATTAGTGTAAGGCAAGCACAGTATGAATTAACAACATATCTAAGGCAGGTAGATAATGCATTTAGGTTTGCTATCCAGGGTGTAGGAGTGTTTTCTATTGTTTCTGTCAGTGGTTATCTTGATTATTTTGTAGCAAATGCTTTCTTTAGTACAGTAATTTTTGAACAGAATAATATAGTCAGGTCAAGGTGTGCCCAGTACTGACTGGTAAGAATATCCACAGAATATGTCAGCATTACATGTCTGAAAGTGCATAATTCTGTTTGCCATCCAGCAAGTCGCAATGTTTTTTCTTGTTTCTATCGTTGGTTATCTGCTTCTCTTTGTATTGAGTATAGATTCAGTGGCGTAAAGGTCTTATCACAAACTAAATTCCACTTTGCAATGTTTCTGCAGTAGCGTGAAAGTTGTTTGCACAGAGAAGATTGCGTGCATGCAGAGAATTTCAGACCGTAAGAGATGATCAATCCTTATACAATTCCAATCCATTCTGTTTGACTTTTACATAAAAAATGATTAAAAACGTAAAGACTGGGAAGATAAAGTGTACGTTTTACAGGAAATTACATCTTACTTCTCTGTTCATGTCGTGTGGCTACTAGGTTGCTTGGCAACAAATATTCTGTATGAGCAAGATTTTCATTATTAGTAAATCTAATCTTTCCTGAAGCTAAGATGTGATGGTCATTTGGCAGAATTGTTTTATTTCAGTTCTTGAAATTCAAAAGCATTGTGTACATTATGATCAGATTCACATAGTTATTTAATCACTAATCAGTTGTTAATTTTTACAATTTCCTTCATTGCTGGCAATTCATGCAAATTATGCAGTTGGAATACCAGATCAAAACATGCAGGAACTTGCTCTGTAACGGTCAGTATTAATGAGCGAATATGAGTATCTGTGTGTACTGTGTAAAATGCAGAGGAAATATGTGATAAAAATAGTGAGAGGAAAACATGCCCATTTTCACCCACCCACTGCTGTGTATGTAATATATGCAGATGATAAAAGCTGGATCAAGAAACAAGAAAAGACTCAGTACACCGGTCGATCTTACCGCTTCCGATGTTGATTAAGATACTTCTTGCATCGATCCCGAGATGCGGAAAACCAATAGTCATTTTGTCCCACATAAATGAATAAATAACAAAACCCCCGATCCCCGGTGGACTCACCCAAAAGGTGACGTCACACCATATGATCGCCCTTATCCTCCTTGGTCTCCGACTGACACAGACGCGTGCCTATCGATTGTTCATAGCACTGTGTATCAATTTCGACCAAAGGCGAGATATACGGTTGTAGTTTCACACCTTAGGTTAAACCAAACCGGTATTGTTCGGCTGAGGATAGTTTTGACGGCATTTTCTGGCGAAAAAGTGACAAAAAACGATCCAAAACTTAGCTACATATCGTGCCTCCGTTGGGAGACGGGACACACGATCAATTCAAAATGGCAGCTCGTTGACGCCATTCATTTTGTTTCCCACGTAAAACAACCATTGCAGCCTGTAAGTTACAATAGATGTTTGTACATACACATTGTATTTCATGTACGGTAGGTTATTGTTGCTATGTTAGGGTGATTACTCTATCGTTATGTCTTCATTACCGTCCAATAAAGACGAAGTTAATCAGATATTCATACGGTGGGGATTGGTAGGGACCCGTCCTGACATTTTAGTAATAAAGTTAGCCAGTCCTTACTTTTACCACTAACGTTAGCGACCAGCCTCCGTGCTCAGGTTTGCTTACTGGGCTTGAGTCGCGTGTTGGGGGGGGTAGTGCCCCCTCCCTTTCTCCTCGCTTCGCCTCGGCCTGTCGGGCTTGCCCTTCCCTGGTGACGGAGCGGGACCCACACCGCTCTGTTTCACCCACAGGGAGTGCTCACGATCTTCTAGATGTCTTTCTTTTGCTTAGGACTCCCCGAGTTCCAGCTTGACGATTGGGATAGGCTCCGTCAGCGCCATAAGACGAAGAAATCTACCAAGGGCACTGGTAAGGTCGACACGGTGGATTCTGCTGTGACAGCCCCTATGGGTCATGGCAGGTCTGCTTAAGGGGCTCCGGTCCCCGGACAAGCAGGCGGTTCCTTCGGGACTGCTAAGCGTCCAAAGGCTCAGCAGCCAGCGAAAGCACTGACTATACGTCGGAGCAAAGTAGCAGGCAGCAGAGCGGTAACCACCAGCTTAAAACCCTAGCGGGTTTTGCAGCAGGAGGATACCAGTCGACACGGTAGATTCTGCTGTGACAGCCCCTATGGGTCATGGCAGGTCTGCTTAAGGGGCTCCGGTCCCCGGACAAGCAGGCGGTTCCTTCGGGACTGCTAAGCGCGTCCAAAGGCTCAGCAGCCAGCGAAAGCACTGACTATACGTCGGCGCAAAGTAGCAGGCAGCAGAGCGGTAACCACCAGCGAAAACCCTAGCGGGTTTTGTAGCAGGAGGATACCAGTCCTCTAGCGAAAATCCTCACGGGTTTTTAGCAGGAGGACACCCGCCTGTTGCAGGCATATCTACGGGCTCAAACAGCCACAGTAGTAGCCAGCGACGGGCAGCATGCAAGGGTACCCGGGCTTGCCTGGGTTGAACCCTAGCATGCATGGGTTCAGCAGAGACGATACCGCGGCTAACGCTGTGGGTGTAGTCTTAGCAGAACCAACTGGGGTTGTCACACGGCAGCGTTCCATGGCGGGACCGCCGAGTGATACCCTGGGCCCTAGAATAGCTGCTGGCTGTCCACAGGGACTGGCTGGCGATTATTCAGGGGTTGGGCTCGCAGTCTCTCACGGGACAGCGACCCAGGTGCATTCGGTGGCAGCTACAAAGACGAGCTACGGCTTGACTTCAGTGGTAGCCGCTATGCACCCGCCCATAGCTGCCGTGAGTGGTCCGCCACACACAGCGACCTTAAGGGCGAAGCTCTAGAGGGTACAGTAAGTAGCTTGAACAGCCTAGCTGATCAACAACCCACTTATGTCCTCGAGAGCCAGCGGAGCGTGGGTGATCCATTACCGTCAATGGGTCAATTACCCTCTCTTGATCGATCACTGTCAAATCAACAGGGCATAGCTCCATTGATTGACGCTGCCTATTCAGGTGGCGAGGTGATTGATCGGGGTATGCACGCTCAGCTACCCGTGGTACTAGGCAAGCTCCCTCTAGCCAAGGGACAGCCGGTATAGCGGGTACCCATACACACGGGCTTGATCCTTGCGGGGAACGCAGTGAGGCATGGGTACAGTGGTACACAGCCGGAGCCCTCACGGGCACCTACGCTGGAACCACGCATACAGCGGTACACAACCGGGAACCCTCACGGGTACCCATGCTAGTACCGCGCGGTACCACGCCAGCACACAGCTTGATCCCCAAACAGGGAACGCGGTGTGGCGAGGGTACAGCGGTCCACAGTTGGGAACCCTCACGGGTACCCACGCTGATACCGCGACCGGTACCGCAGCACCGCTTTAGTCGCCACAGTCTCTGTGGCAACAAGGGGGAGGCGGTGCTGGTACTGCAGTACCATGGGGTTACCCTGGTGGCGGATCCTTTCAGGGTCAGCTGCCGGCTGGGTATGCCCGTGGTACCCGCCGCAGGGTGTTTCTTCCACGGCCTAGCACCGTGGCAAGTGTCGCCAGCGATGGCCACGCAGTACCAACATCAGCTGTTGACCAGGCCAGCCGGCATGGGGCTAACCCAGATCTTGATCAGGGTAGGCCCGTGCTGCTAGCGCTAGGACGACGGCTGCGAGAGCATGCGGACCCAGTGGTGCCATGGCGGATACCTCAGGGTCTTGCGGGAGTACTCCCTCTTCTGCTGGCAGGTAGTCGGCGAGCCACACAGTGGTTATGCCTTCTTACCCGTTTTCAGATGCCCGTCCTCAGTTACCGTCATCATCGGAGCATGATACGGATACTGTGGGCGAGGGAAAGGAGTCGGAAGCTGAGTCCGGTAGTGACATCACTACAATCTCCTTCCCCGCTGCCCCGCGAGGGAGAGCAACAGCACTGATCTTCCTCCGGACACCCCCTAAGGGGGGAGTCCATGGGGAGGACCAGGGGATCCTTTCAGTAGGATGCTCAGCTGCTGCTTCCTCACAGGGGGCGCCTGCACTCTCATTCCCGGCAAACCTCACGGGTAGATATCGTGGGGCTGTCGAGCTCAGTAGAGCTATGGCGCCGCGTGCTTGCACGCTTCCTCTGCGATGTAACGCGGGAGGACCACGGACCTACCTGAGGGGGTCCGAGAGGGACCCAGATGTCGTCAAGCGTATCACGCTCAGACAACATCTGAGCTCTTCCGCGAGGTGAGCCTATTAGCGGTGCTAACAGCTAGCCTCAACGAGAGCTCCATGGGCCTAGCCCATAGGGTGTCCACTCAGCGCCGGGGGGGGGGGCCTGCCACTCCAATCGCTCAACGCGATGGAAAGGCAGGGTCCTTTTTCTCTTTGGATGCTTCTGCGCTACGGTGGAGGACCGTGCAAAGAAGCTACCAACGGGAGCACTCTGAAGAGGTCGGAAACTGCCCTTACCATGGGTAGGAGCTCCGACTTCAGCAGACCGTGCACCACCAACAGTACCCGAGCCCACTACCTCTGCAGCACCCATTTCTGGGAGGCGCAAGGGTAGCACAGGAACAGCTGGCAAGCCCCGTAGACGAGCAAGCGCTCTTCCAAGGGAAGCTAGGCAGAGCATTCCTGGGGGCTCAGCGGTTTTTCCACAGGGGATCTCCCAGTGGATCGACCGCTTATGGCTTTCACCCAGAGGTGGGAAACCATCTCTTTGAGCGCCTGGGTATGGTCAGTGGTGAGTGGGGGTTACAGACTGGCAACCCAGTCTCCCCACATTCGTCTGCACATTTCAGAGGTCCACAGTAGTGCCGTCAGACGGGCCCCAGCGTCGGGCACTACTGACAGGGATCACACAGCTTCTCACGAAGCGGGCGATTGTCCCGGTCTACCCCCGTTCTACGGTGATCTTGGAGCCATTGGCTCCAAGGAAGACCGGCGACGGAGCCCCATCCGGAACCGCAGGCTGTTGAACACGTTCTTCAGGCCCAAGAGGTTCAGAATGGGGACTCTCGCCTCGGTGCTAGCCTGCCCCATCAGGGGCATGGGAACAGCATCGCTAGATCTCTCGGACGCCTATCTGCATATGCCAATCGCCTCTCAAGATCGGAGGCATCTGCGCTTCTAGGTACAGGATCAAAATTACCAGTTTTGATCCCGCCCCTCCGGCCTGTCCATCTCTCCCAGGGTGTTTAACACTCTTGGTCAGAGCGGTGGCAGCGTACCTGAAGCACAGGGGTGCCACCATCAGTTGCTACCTGGACGTTTGGCTCATATACGGACGCGCACTCCACTGAAGACTACGGGTCTCATGGGGTTGATAGTCCGTGGGGTGCGGGACCCTGGATTTTTGATCAGCTCAAAAAGTCCAGCGTGGTCCCGACGCATGAGACACCACTATTTGTAGGGGCCCAGATCACCCTCACGGAGGGGTTCGCGGTGCTCTCACCCGAGCGGGTGACGAACATGGTGCGGTGTGCCTGACTCTTGGCCGAGTCTCAGGCAAAACCCGCTATGGCATGGATGAAGGTGGTAGGCCTAATGGCCTGTATGGTAGACCTCGTACTGTACTGCCGTTTCTACGTTAGGCTTACCCAACTACACCTTCTAGCCTGCTTGCAGGCCCAGTCGTCACCCAATATCCCTCGCGGTTCCGTTGTCGGAGATCGCGCGTGAGGAACTCTGGTGGTGGACCCATCAGCCCAATTTGACCCAGGGTGTCAGGTTTCCTGCACCCCCGGTATGTCACGTAGTGACGGCCATAGCGTCAAAACGGGGCTGGGGGTCCACATCCACGGAGACTCCGGCTCGGGCCTATGGGGGCCATAGAGACAGAGTTTCACATCAACCTCCCTCGCTTACGAGGAGGTGATCGTGGAATCACATACCGTTGTCCTGACGGATAACACAACCGTGGTAGCCTACCCCAACAGACAAGGGGACTCCGGGCCACCACGATTGAGCCTGCATGCACGACACCTGATAGGGTGGTGCAAGTTCAGGCAGATTACGATGAGAGCGATACACATCGCGGGCGTCACCAGCATCCTCGCGCACAATCTGTCACGAGGAAGGGTGTCGGGACCAGCAGAATGGTCCCTTGCTCCGCAGGTCGCTCAGACGATCTTCAAGGGGATGTACCACCCCTCGAAAGATCTGTTCGCATCTCATCGCAATCATCCACTGCCGGTGTACTGCTCAAGGGTCGCGGACCCCCAAGCATTCACCGTGGACGCTCTGTCCATAGACTGGGGAGAGATGACAGCTTATGCAGTCCCTCCGATCTCACTACTCATGAGGGTGGTGGCCAAGATCGGGTGGGAAGACTGCATTGTCATTCTGCTAGCGGCAAGGCCGCTGGCACTCCCAGTACCAGATCTACTCCGGATGCCCGGAGCGGAGGTACCAGTCTATCACTAGAGCACCTGCAGTTAGCTGCATGGCCCTTACCAGGAACACGCAGCGGAGGGATACTTTTCATCAGAAGCTGTTTTTCTCATCGCCGGGCTGACGGAAGTCTACCCTCCGTGCGTATAGCCAGAGTCTGGCTCCATACTACGCTTGGTGCAATGAGACAAATAGCTCTCCCGCTAGAAACCTCTGTGCTGCTAGTTCGAAGTTTCTGACAGAAAAGTTCCAAGCAAGACTTCAGCGGGCCACTGGGGCCAGCTATAAGTCAGCTGTCCTCTCCATTCACCGAGGTTTCGAGGCGGGTCGACTATCATAGCCGATGGTTACCTTATTAGTCTACGCCTCGGCGGTATGTTCAACGCAGTGTCTACCTAAAAGGAAAGTGATCCTCCTAAGGGATCCCAACACAGTCTTAGATTACTTTAAGGGTCACCCTTTTGACCTTCCGTCAAAAGCGGCGCTTAAATCGTACTCTCAAGATGGCTTTCCGGTTTGGCGTTGGCTTCGGACGGCGGTGCTGAGTTGCACACGGTCTCGAGGTTAGCTTCCGTGTTCACAAACACTGGAGCGACACTGTTTCGGCGCTCTGTTCTCGTGACTACGCGCGGGCGCGGTGCATCCCGGCATTCGTCCCTCTCCGATCCCCAGGGTTGGGCAAGGTTCGGCTGAAGCCAAAGATAGGCTGGGGTGTCCGATAAAGGCGCTGCAGCACTATTTCTTCCGAACACAAGCCTTGCGAGGACTCACGACCGCATTCATCACCCTTACAGAGCCTTTCGGTCCAGCCGCTGTCGCAATGGCTGGTCCAGGTGTTGGTGGGGTCCGGGATCGCGAAGGTTTCAAGCGTCCCACGACCCACTCGACACGAGCTATCTCATCATCTTGGGTATACCGTTCGGTTGTCCCTTGAGGAGATCTAGCAGGCGGTGTCCCGAAGCCACCTTCGCCCTTCTCTACGATACTTCCGCTTACGTTAGTAATCAGAGACGGGCGGGAGGTTTACCGGGACATTGTTCGGCGATCATAATACGGTGGTGTACGGGTACCAGGTTTTCAGACTATACAGAATACTCAGCATGGTAAGAACCAGTGTCGCTATTCTTAACCACCAAACTTATTAAGTAAGGAGGTTTATGTCTGTGATCGCGTGGTCTTTTTGTTTCCCGACCGTTGGGGAAAATATTTTTTCTGACCTCGCGAAAACCATCGTTACCGCTCCCGATCCCTGATCAGATGCTGACCAATCTTGTACCTCCATCCGTCCGGTTACTTGCTAGATCGATCTTTCAGATGTTGATGCAAGAAGTATCTTAATCAACATCGGAAGCGGTAAGATCGACCGGTGTACTGAGTCTAGTCCCAAACAGAAATGTTTGGTAGACTCATAACGGTGCGATCTTACCTTTCCGATGTTGATTATCCCGACCCGCCACCCCTACAAGTTTGGTCCGAGTAGGGGATCCCAAGTCGGATAAGGGATTTATCATATGGTGTGACGTCACCTTTTGGGTGAGTCCACCGGGGATCGGGGTTTTTGTTATTTATTCATTTATGTGGGACAAAATGACTATTGGTTTTCCGCATCTCGGGATCGATGCAAGAAGTATCTTAATCAACATCGGAAAGGTAAGATCGCACCGGTTATGAGTCTACCAAACATTTCTGTTTGGGACTAAACAGTACCATCAAAACTAAAAAGAGAAACCTGACAATAAACCAAGACAAAACAGAACAATACAAGAACACCAAGATGGTCCATCAGACTGGCAAAAATGTAAATTTAGACACTTGACAAAGACATGAAAAGGTGAAAGTGTGTAGCGCCGGACTTCATCAGGCATCTGAATAATGATTGTGTGACGTCAGACGAAAATTGATCAATTCTTGAAGCAGGCAAGCTAATTTGTATACAAAATATTTCTGTCCCTTGAAGATTATTTCTACCATATACAGACACAAGCTTGCTGCAACATAAGTGAAAAGGATTATCTTGCATCATGATAACTTACAAGTATAAATGTATTTTATAGAGATACATTTCATCTCAAAAATGTCAATTTGAAGCCTATCTTTATTTAAGCTACTAGTGCACCTGCAGCTGTGAGAGCCCTGATGCTGTGAGAGCACTGGCCCACCTCAATTTTGTTTATGCATATATATTCCCCTCAGTATGGAGGATGCCACCCACCAAGTTTGAGCCCGATAGGACAAAGTTTGAAATCCATGACCTTTGACCTTTGACCTCGGATGACCTCCATATAATGGTTTTCATGCTCCCCTCATACAAAGGATTACACCTACCAAGTTTGAGCCCGATTGGACAAAGTTTGAAATTTGACCCCTCCGTAATGACCTTTGACCTCGGTTGACCTCGATTTTATTTCGCCCCTATATTCCCCTCGTATCAAGGGTCCCACCCACCAAATTTGGGCCCGATCGGACAAAGTTTGAAAATTTGACCTTTGACCTTGACCTCCGATGACCTTCAAACCCACACGGTCAACATGCTTTTCCCGGCACCTACCCATGTCCCAAATATCGGATCGATGCGTCGCAGCACGGCGGAACGCATAGCCGGACAGACAGAGACCGCTTATTATTTTATTAGTACTAGTGCACCTGCGGCTATGAGAGCCCAGATGCTGTGAGAGCACTGGCATGATAGCGATACTGTTTGACCCCAGATGACCTTTGAACTTGGATGACCTTGGTGCAATTTTTTCATGCTCCCCTCAGTCATACGAAGGATTCCACCTATCAAGTGTAAGCCCAATAGGGCAAAGTTAAATGTAGCCCCTACATGACCTTTGACCTCGGTTGACCTCAATTTTGTTGTGCGCATATGTTCCCCTCGTATCAAGGATTGCACCCACCAAGTTTGAACCCAATAGGACAAAGTTTGAAATCCATGACCTTTGACCTTTGACCTCGGATGACCTCCATATAATGTTTTTCATGCTCCCCTCATACGAAGGTTGCGACCCACCAAGTTTGAGCCCGATCGGACAAAGTTTGCAATTTGACCCCTCCGTAATGACCTTTGACCTCGGTTGACCTCAATTTTATTTCGGTCATATATTCTTCTTGTATCAAGGATTCCACCCACCAAGTTTGAGCCCGATCGGACAAAGTGTGATATTTTGACCTTTGACCTTGACCTCCGATGACCTTCAAAACCACATGGCCAACATGCTTTTCCCAATACCTATCTATATCCGAAATTTCAGCGATGCGTCGGCGCTGCTAAACGCATAGCCGGACAGACAGATAGATAGACAGACAGATAGACAGATAGAGACCGCTATACTATGGTGTGGTAACCGCTCTAGTTTACTTTCATGTAGGGCCTACCTATACTGCCAAAGCCCCATGGTTCAGCTATGGTGCGGTAACCATACTTTAAAGCCCCATGGTTCAGCTATGGTGCGGTAACCGTACTTTAAAAACTTGTTGCAACTTGGTTGTGCAATATACTGCAAGCCCAATACTGCAGTCAGAGCTATTTATATACTGCAAGCCCATTGCAACTTGGTTGTGCAATATACTGCAAGTTATATACTGCAAGCCCAATACTGCTGCAAGCCCAATACTGTAGCTTTGCAGCAATGCATTCTGGGTAGACATTACAGTGCATTTCAATTTGGGCAAACAGCCAAAAGCTGAATGAAACTTGTCCAGAGTTGCCCATTACACATCTTTGTATCCACTTGCTGCTGTTTTTGCTATCCAGTTGGGGTATTTTCCCCCCTAGATGACCTTTGACCTCGAGGGGTCCCTTCGAAAATCACCCGGTCAACATGCTTTTCCCATCACCTATCCATATCCGAAATTTCGCCTCGATGCGTCAAGCACGGCGAAAACGCATAGCGGGACAGACAGACAGACAGACAGATAGACAGAGACCGGCTATTATTTTAGTAGTACTAGTGCACCTGCAGCTGTGAGAGCCCTGATGCTGTGAGAGCACTGGTATGATAGCGATACTGTTTGACCCCAGATGACCTTTGACCTCGGATGACCTCGGTGTAAATTTTTTCATGCTCCCCTCATACGAAGGATTCCACCTATCAAGTTTAAGCCCAATAGGGCAAAGTTTAAATTTAGCTCCTACATGACCTTTGACCTCGGTTGACCTCAATTTTGTTTTGCGCATATATTCCCCTCGTATCAAGGATTTCACCCACGAAGTTTGAGCCCGATAGGACAAAGTTTGAAATCCATGACCTTTGACCTTGACCTCGGATGACCTCCATATAATGTTATTCATGCTCCCCTCATACGAAGGTTTCGACCCACCAAGTTTGAGCCCGATCGGACAAAGTTTGAAATTTGACCCCCTCCGTAATGACCTTTGACCTCGGTTGACCTCGATTTTATTTCGCGCATTATATTCCCCTCCTATCAAGGATTCCACCCACCAAGTTTGGGCCCGATCGGACAAAGTTTGAAATTGTGACCTTTGACCTTGACCTCCGATGACCTTCAAAACTACCCGGCAAACAGCGCACGCCCGGTACCCACCTATGTCTGAAATATCGAACGATGCGTCGAGCGCTTGGCGAAACGCATAGCGGACAGACGGACAGACAGACGGACAGATAACGCTTATGATTATTATAGTATAGATAGATATAGATTATGTTAGATTAGAAATGGCACAGTATGATTGGCTGATATTTTACCACAGCTTCACATGTTTTTGTGGCTATGAATGCTGTGTTGATTCAGTCAATAAATCCATCACGTTCAGTCTACTTTTGATAACAAATAACAATATGTAAGAAAATATCTCAAGATACATGGACGACCACATGTATTAGGTATATGATCTAAACTTGCATCTTTGGCATGGTATTATGAAATTCTCTGAGGTAAAGGAAAGTTAGCCTGAGGCAAGGCGGGGGAAAGGCAAGATGTTATATTGATACTGATACTGCTACTTCGTATACAAGGTGACATTTTGCCCGCTATCTTATGATTTGTTCAAGTCATATCAAACAATAAATGTGATCATGTTTTTGTATAGGGCCCAGTGGCTTTTGATAGGCGTCTGAGGTTGGCGTCTCATGTTACTAGTGAGCGGGGATACCACATTGTCTGCGTAGCCTATCGTAGTCATTCACAAAAGCAGTTGTGTGGTCAGATTTCCTGTAAGATGCATGCCCCTACCTCTGAATATGCAAAAGGGAGGCTCTTGCTATCTGTTTCAATAACAAGCACACCGATCTTAATTAGACAATAATAACCGTGGGCTATCTGTTTTGAGGTAATTTATGAAATTAGAGGGGTTTGTTTTAAGCAAGGGTAATTCTGCGCAAGTATGCTGGCTTGCTGTGATAACACACGCTTGTTAACACTTTGCGGTAATTGTTTTAAAATATTAATAACTAGTATTTGCATCTGTGTTTTTACAAATAATAAAATATGATTGGAACACACACGCGCATTGTGTAAATTTGTTGAGATTATGAATGTAAAATATCCCCTTCACTCTGTAAAAACTTGCTGAAGAATTACACAATGCTTTCAATTTCAACCACAACCTTATCCTCTCATTCAAGTCCAAGTTCCATTTTTATACTACTATACACCTTGACTATGCTATGTACCTTTTATTTATTTTCAACAAATTTTAAGTACGTAATCAGAGGTAGTATAATTTGTATAACCTTCAAATCAGCTCAGCAACAACAACATCAAAATCAGTACAAATATTCATGAGTGTTTTAATAAAAGAAACAAGTCCATTAGGGAAGCAGGTACAAGCTGTAGCTGATGAATAAAAGAAATTACAAATCACGCAACCCTTATATTACTTACATAACCTCACTTACTTATAACATTATCCGTAATTCCCTTCCTTATAGATTGTGCAGGTATATGTCAGGAAAAATACAGATTGATGTATCATAATTAATTTCCAGGGCCCACATTTAGTACTTGCCCACAAGTAAAAGGAGAGCTGCTATACATGTTGTAATATGGCGCTTACTTGCCCTGTTGTCTGGTTGGAATCTAAGTTTTGAATGTAAAAATCTCAACAAAAGTGCTCTCAAGAAACTCAAGAGATGCCACACAGAGACAAAACTGAAAGAGAAAAGTAGTGCCCCTGACAAAAAATGAAAGAGAAAATGCGAAAGGTAATCGAAAAAGAATTATCGCATGCTACGCGTGCACATTGTCACAATAAAGCCTTTTTTACCCCCGATTATGGGCCAAAATTGTGTAAAATGCAAAATTTTTGCACTTGTCCCAATGAAGCATTTTTTGGAAGCTCCAAGACTTTACATGTACAGTTTCTCTAAAAATAACGGTATATTTATTAGGCCTATATATCTCACTGATAATTCCGGATCAAAATAATGCAACCGGGAAATTTTTTTGTCAGTGCCCCAAACGGGCTATGCCTCTGATTTATGTACCAGGTTGCTATGATGCACATGTCAATGCAACAAAGGATTCACAACACATGTTATGCAATAAATGTGTTTTTAACAGAGAATATGATTTTATTTTTAAAGATGTTCAAAGGTCAACTTAATCAGAGTAGAACTAGCCCCGTTCAACAAACGAGAGGCGTCGCGGTTTGTGGAACGGGGCTAGTTGTAAATCAGAGTTGATGAATAACTCTAAAATAACAGAGAATGAGAGCTATTAATTGTAATTAATTCATGTGAATTTTCTGTGGCCAGTAATTCTGACAAATTGATGGCTATATTAAATGCTACAAAATATTACCAGTCTAACTTGATGACTCACATGCTACAGCCCTATAGAGAACTATGGCATTCCCTTTAAAACGAGCCATATGTTTAGACTGCACTTTTTCAGTAAATATACCAATCAAATTCATCCATTATATAGTGCTTGTGCTTAGGTCATAGCAAAATGTAATCATCTCGATAATATTAGCTTTGAATTCCCTATACAAGGACCAGAAATTTCTGAACAAATGAAGCATAAAAAGAATGCTAAATATGATTTTAACATAGAATTTAACATGCAAACTTCCCAACGGCAGCACGTTCATTAGGTTCAATGCAAAAGATGTGTGAGGCCTGCTTAATCGGAACTTTTTTTATGTTGCTTATAATTTTATGAACACCTTTTTGATCCCTTAGATTAAATTCAAATTATCTATTATAGTGCTCCCAAATAGGTAAAGACAAACCTTGCTACTTCAAACATTTTATAATATTTTATTTCATGATAATAGTTGTAAACAAGTTGAAAATTAAATCTATGAAAATATCACCTTTTTTGAGTGCTCTTGAGGACGTCTGTAGCAGTCGGTACTGTAGCCACTTTCTGTGATGAAAACACTTTAGTATGGCCAAGTAGAGGATGTGAGCAGCATAATACGCTCAAGTCCACAAATGTGAAGACTTATCTGGGAAAGAAGTGAGCACTCCTGTTGGGTCACAAATAGGTCTACTCTACAGGTATTTTTTCCTCCATTTATATTTTGATGTAGATTTCTTCTCTCCAATATGAGGAATGATACTGTAGAGGACAAATGGGTATATAGCCATAAATATAATTTGACAAAGAACAACAGTTTCCAGGTCTAATGAAATAATCGTTGATAATGATTAACTCTGCATGAAAAGGCTAGGATCTCAAAACCATGCTATAACCCTCAAGTGCCTCAAGTCATAGCATGATTTTGGGATCATCACAATCATCATTTGAGTTATTGGCAAATATAACTTGTGAAAAAAATATGTACTGTTTTTATCATAGTTTCAAAAATACACATTGTGGTTTTTGAAAAGTAGGATGTCAAATAAAAGCTAACGTTATAGGGCAGATGTTGGTGGCCTTGATGCAAACAGGTTTGAAAATAACGTATACCCCTCTGCATCTGAACTCATCCATTTTAACCATGTTCCGAATATAAAGCAGTCAATATTTGTATAAATACCATACTGACGTGAGTATAGTCCCACCCCGTTTTTGGGTGAACATTTTTCAAAATTGGGGGGTGGGACTATACTCGAATTTCAAAAAAAAAAAATGTCATACTCTATTAATGATTTCAAAATGCATTGAATTTGAATGCATTTTGAAATCATTAATAGAGTATGACATGAATACAAATTATCAATTTTCATATTAAAAATACAAAACATCTTGAATTCTTTTTTTTTTTTTTAGGTCAACCATGAATGATCCTAGCATTTAGGTCTAGGTCCTGGGACACTCCACTTTTTTTTAATTTCTGAAATTTTTCGAAAATTTGGGGTGGGACTTTACTCGAAGGTGGGACTATACTCGCGTCAGTACGGTATATGCTTTGGTGGCTCAGGTGTGGATGCACATATTTCAACTCAATCTGTAATTCTTGTAGTCAAACCTTGAGAGTTACAGACACTTGAAATTGAATGCTGAGGTAACTGTTGATTTAAATATTCATAGACTCTATGAATGCTAATTGCTATTGATTTCTAGTAATTATGTGTGTAGCTATCTTCAGTAGATAGTCATGCATATGTGGTTAATTGTAGTAAAGCCTTGGCAATTGATTACTTCATTTATTCAAGCAATTGGAAGATTATTACCACATTTCTCTGGTAGTAACAAAATGAGATATCATGTTTTGAATTAATTGTCTCGAGACAGCAGGAAAGCACAACAACGCAAAGAATAGACTCCGCATTGCCCCCACGATCATGAGGACCATTTAATACACATAAGCTTATTTATAATAATTTCACAATCTCATAGAAATTAAGACTATATTGAGATAATAACAGATTTCATATCAATTAAACAAATTATATACATTGAGATGATTAATTGCAGCAAGCATTTGGAATTATTTATCATCTTCATATAAATCAATAAATACACAAATTATTGGAAAAATGTGTACAAGCCAACCATACAGGCTGGACAAACAAAAGTTGACTTCTGAATCACATTTAACCAAATTTCATCTTAAGCAAATCTTAAGCATATCTTAAACAGATACATCTTTGGATCAAACAGAGGATTGGATTGGAAAACAGCATTTTTAACCGCAATTAAATAATTAGAAATCTCCAAAAGAATAAACAATGCCAACACTAGCAAACGAACATTTTGTATTCAGCAAGATACGGCATCAATGCTTAAACCATTTACTGATATATAATCCACTGGTATTGACAACCAAGTAAATAAAGATACTCCAAATAAGCAACAAAGCATTTATAACCCTGGTATAAAAACGCAGCAGAAAGGGAGGAAAGCATGAAGGCAACCAATAGCCCACTATAAAACGCAGTAGAAAGTGGAGACAATCTACTGACGAGATTCTTCAGGTTTCAAGAAACTCCGTAACACATTCAAACACCATAAAACGCAGTAGAAAGTGGAGACAATCTACCGACGAGATTCTTCAGGTTTCGAAGAAACTCCGTAACACATTCAAACATCATAAAACGCAGTAGAAAGTGGAGACAATCTACAGACGAGATTCTTCAGGTTTTGAAGAAAATCCTTAACACATCCAGGCACCATTAAACGCAGTAGAAAGTGGAGACAATCTACTGACGAGATTCTTCAGGTTTCAAGAAACTCCGTAACACATTCAAACACCATAAAACGCGGTAGAAAGTGGAGACAATCTACAGACGAGATTCTTCAGGTTTTGAAGAAAATCCTTAACACATCCAAGCACCATAAAACGCAGTAGAAAGTGGAGACAATCTACAGACGAGATTCTTCAGGTTTCAAGAAACTCCGTAACACATTCAAACACCATAAAACGCAGTAGAAAGTGGAGACAATCTACAGACGAGATTCTTCAGGTTTTGAAGAAAATCCTTAATACATCCAGGCACCATTAAACGCAGTAGAAAGTGGAGACAATCTACTGACAAGATTCTTCAGGTTTCGAAGAAACTCCGTAACACATTCAAACACCATAAAACGCAGTAGAAAGTGGAGACAATCTACAGACGAGATTCTTCAGGTTTTGAAGAAAATCCTTAACACATCCAAGCACCATAAAACGCAGTAGAAAGTGGAGACAATCTACCGACGAGATTCTTCAGGTTTTGAAGAAACTCCATAACACATTCAAACACCATAAAACGCAGTAGAAAGTGGAGACAATCTACAGACGAGATTCTTCAGGTTTCAAGAAACTCCGTAACACATTCAAACACCATAAAACGCAGTAGAAAGTGGAGACAATCTACAGACGAGATTCTTCAGGTTTTGAAGAAACTCCATACAAAGCATTCATTCCCCTTCTATAAAACGCAGTAGAAAGTGGAGACAATCTACTAATGATATTCTTCAAGATTTCAAGAAATTCCATACAAAGCCTCTATTTTTAAGCATAAAGCAGCATATTTGGACATTTTATTGGAGTATCTTTAACCATATTTAGTTACTGAATCACCCTTCCAGCTTTTGGGAGGGTGGGTGGGATTTTTTGGTCCATCAAGATAAAAGACAGTTGTTGATAATATGACTTCTTTATCAAGTTAACCTAGTAATATAGTAAGTACCTTATGATTAGGGCTTTACTTTTAGCCAAGTATAGTCAGTGATGTCGTGAATTCCAAAAGCAGATTCAAATATCAAGTCTTCACTCATGGTACTGGGGTGTGTGTAGGCTTAAAGATGCTGCATAGGGGAAGTTTTGCTTTATCACCACAAGAAGCACAACTAAGGCTTAACCCAGTATGACACTTCGCGCACACAGTAAAAGGAGTAATATTTTCAATAACTGTCTTTTAGCTTGCTGAATTCGGCGTCACCCAGTATGACACTTCGCACATGATAGTTTCCCATGCCTTACCGATGCTGAACCTAATAACAAATTTATCATACCACTAAGTCATTCTAAATATTGAAATAATTGAGTTTTAAGCATTCTAATTGTTAGAAAAACATTACACAAATTGTATGGCTGTTACGTCTTGTGTGCATTCTCCGCGTCCAGTATACGCGAATCGCCTTTATATGCGTATCTCGCCGTATATGTGTATCATGCATATACAATATGCTCTCACTGATAAAGCATAAGTATGCACTTACTGACTAAATATGAAAATATATCTGGTTAGTGGCATTCTTTGATGTTTCCCTTTAGTGGTATAATAAATCTTCATCTCAACTTCTCTGTGTACAGAATTAACTGAATATGTTGATGTCTCACAGTGGCATTAAAATTGACACATGAGTTTGCTGTTCATGTCATACAAACTTCTTGTCTGATGAATGTTCAAGGCTTGCCTAACCGTACATGTATGATGATAGCATATAAAAGTATGATAACTGATACAAATATAGTACAAGGAGTATTCATACAATTTACTTAATGTCTTTTATAATGCAACTGAAATTGGCTTTATTCCTCAATACTACTTCTCCAGGTTGTATCCTTTCCACTTTCAGGTTTAAGTTTGCACCTTTTGTAAAAAAAAATCATCATGCTAGAGTGGGAATTCTTGATCTGTACAACTTACTGACTGTATGTCTTTTTCTATTAGTGTCCTCCAAAAACAAGGGACAAAGGATTGGCCTTCAATGATTTAATACATGATAAAGGGCATAATAGAGGGATGAAACTGTATATCTTTCTGTGGAAGATTATTCAGCCAGATAATAGAGATATTAAATATAAAAGAAATCAACATAAAAAAGATTGATGTACTATTTTCACTACATGTATTTATTTTCCTTTGCAAAATTGTAAGTTTTTCAAGAATTGACAATCACAGTAGTATTCACCATCATAAATTTTTAAAAAACCACATGCATTGCTTGTAAAAATATTTGCTGTGTAAATGTGACCTACATGTACATGTATGAAGTGGATTGGAACTTTGTATTTGTGGACTGAAAAACTGCCTTCAAAATCAATATGTGCTCTTTGGTCTTAACTGTATTGCATATATTTCCTATACAACATTTGTAAGATTGTTAAAAATTACATGAAATATGTACATAAAATATGTATACAAGTCTAATTTACTGACAGATTAGGAAACATACCCAAAATGCTGTAAAGGGAAGACAGAAATATCTTATGTGGTTATTGTTATGTTGCATTCAGTGGCGACACTATTTTCTCCCCCAGATTGCGCCCCCCTTTTGAGGGAAAAACCCAAATTAATGTAAATTTCCACTTTTTGCAGCAATTTTATGTAAAATTTGTAAAATCTACCCTCTGAAATTCACTTTGCCCCCCCCCCATGCCACCCAAAAAAAAAAAAAAAAATGGTGCTGCCACTGGTTGCATTAAAGAAAATGTACAACTTGAAGCTTGAACTCAACTTTTTCACATGATTTGAAATACAAGTTTATAATATATATTTTTCTTTCATTCTTTGTTCCATCTTCAGGATATCTCCAAGAGGTTATCACTACCAGCAGATATGCAGCTTCCAGATGACTTCCTACATAAGTACAGTCTTAGTCCTCCATTTGAAAAGATGACAAGAAGATCACGGAGAGCATCTTTGGTAAGTTACGGTTTAGAACAGTCCCTCTAAATAATTTGTGAGTCACAAGCTGATTTCTCCCGTTCAGCAAATCAATTAGGCCACTTATACTCAATTGAAAACTGACTATACTGTAGGTTTTGAGCCATTATGGAAAGGTGGAGCAAGTGGCTCAGAAGGAACAGAAACTTTCAATATGATCTTTCCCCAGTTTTGACCTGATCAAATATGCTCCCTGCATCTACTGCCAATATTTATTTCCCCCTTTTTACTCTCCTTGTACAATACACAATAATTCAATGAGTATAACATAATATGAAGACCATATTATTTAAAATTATTACAAAGAATTGTGTATTAGTGGAATTGTTATATCAGTGTTACATGGTTATTGTATGTCATTGTTATGCATCACTGTGAAGAAATAACAAATCTTGTATCATCTCTCCTCGCATACCACACTGCAGTCAGAAATAGGTTTTGGCAAAATTGAGACATACACCAAGTTAGACAAACTCGGGGAAGGCACCTATGCAACTGTGTTCAAAGGCAGAAGTCGACTCACAGACAACCTAGTAGCTCTGAAAGAGATTCGTCTAGAACACGAAGAAGGGGCACCGTGCACTGCAATAAGAGAAGGTGAGTTAATAAAAGTAAAAAAATGTGTATGTGACAAAATCAAGCAAAATGAGGACAAGTCATGAAAGGAAAGGCAAGTTTCCCGGTGTAACATTCATGTAAAAATGTGCTGTCTGTTAAGATCACACTGTGAGCTGCCATATTGATGGGTAACAAAATATGCAGAAAGTGCCAACATTTGAAATTCGCTGACTTTGTCCTCATTTTTCATGTTTGAGTCACATATTCTCAAGCTTGTTATAATAAGTGAAATTCTTGCAAACAAAACCTGGAAAGTTATGGATGGATTCATCTTTTTGATGATGATAATCTGATATCATATGATATAATCTTCCATCTGATATCATCAAATGATGATACCCATATGATAATAGCTAAACATCTTGTTTTGTTTGCAAGAAATCCTGGTTATGATGAGAATGCCAGCTTCAAAATTTGTCATGAACTTTGCTCAAAAGCAGGATTGCCTGAGAGAAAACTGATAGCTCTCACAGACATCTGGCAAGGAGGTGCACCATGTGGAAGAGTGGGTGGGAGAAGGTGAGTTGTTATGTGAAGTTAGTTGTGTCACCATGGCAACTTATACATGTCAACAAAATCACAGTGACAAAATTTACTTGGAAAGTGCAGTCACTAGATTTAGATCTCGATTTATTGTTAAGCTGCAAAATGAATGCATTAAATGAGGATTTGTGACATTTAACCCATTTTGGCTGTGATATTTCTGTTTAGTCTAGAATTTGCATGAGATGTAGCTATTGTTATTCACTATGCCTGTGTTCCTTTTACTTAAAGGTGATGACAAAGGCAATTTCAAAGTTTATTCAGAGAGAAGCTGGGTTGCCTGTGGTGGATGTGGCAAGGGGAGGGCCTGTGCATGGCAGGTGTGTTGGAAGGGGACCGGGAGGCATTTTGACTTGGGGTAGGGTTGCTGGTAGCACTACTTTCAGGCTCTGTCACTTTAGTATACTATCCAGGCTCAAATACATACTATACAGGCAGAGAGTGAGTGAAGGGACCCATTGCAGTCGATGTGGCCCTCTTGGCTGGCCTTGCTGCCCCAGCCCAATTCACCTCTGTTTTTGTCTTGCTATTTAAATTCTCCACAAACCTCCTTCGCTTTGTTCAATTTCTGGGGTTACTTTATGGACATAAGGTGTTCCATATTTAATAGTCCTAATGCCCTGTGGGTAGTTTGGTTGGAGGTGTTGTATGTGTTACCTACCCCCTCCCTGCTGAATGGAAGGCACCCAGCCTATAGTATGTTGTAATGTATTGTGACATTGAATTATATGCCAACTACTATCCAATTATTACCTTGATTAAATGCAAATTTAGTCACATTCGCTCATCACATATGATACCTCTTAGAATGGTGGTTCAATGACGCTCTCTACTTTACATAATCTCTCTGGTTCAATGCTCCCAATAGCATAGTTTATGAGTTCAGGCGATGGGTCAGAATTTTAATTGTCGCCGGGCTACCTTCTCTCTTGCTTTAATCTGCAAGCTTGACACCAAGCAGCAGGAATGGCAGGCATGACACCCAGCATAAATTGTGTATGAAAAGCAGAGCAGTTAGCTGCAAGGTTTAGGTTAAGAATTGCCAGCATTTTTAAGATACCTTGCTGAGTCTCTTTTGTCAGATATGCACTACTTCTATGTTATCAATAAATTATTTGCTATTTGCAATAGCAATTGCAAATGAAAAAGCTCAAGCTTTAGAAGGAAACAAAACTAGGGAGGACTTCTAAAATGTCATGTTGTTTATCATTATATAGAATCAATATGAAACATGTAATATGAGAGAGATGGTGAATTATTAGTGAAATTTTTCTTATGACACAAGTCAGTGTGTTTATGTTCAAGATCTCTTTATGTCTGTGCTGATGTAAATATGGGGCAGACTGACACATTAAAGGAGAAATATTAGGAGGAAAACTACATCAAATGTAAGATGTAACAGATATTATACTGCATCATGTTTCCTGGCAAGTTTGGCAACTCTTAATGTGCTCAGCGAATGATATATCTGCCCATGGGCACATTAGATAGTTGACTAATGCAATTTATTACAGGGGTACATGTATATGTGAGGGTATGGTGGCGACACTTTTTAAAGCTTAAGTATCTCAGTATTTATTCTCTGATCATTTAAGGGCAATGCAAACCTATACTGTCTGTTAGGGAAGAATCATTGTTATCAAGTTTTGGAGATTTTCCTTCCTTTCAGATGGTTTTGTAGTGTGTGTACATCTATACATCTATTTTTACCTGCAACCATGGAGTTTTGAATGAATTAAAGCTCATACAACATGAAGCGACAACTGGATTTCCATGGTTTTAAGACCTATTCCAGAGGGTACCCATTTGAACCCCATGTCTCCCATTGGATAGTATACTATATTTTGGTTCACCTCAAGTTTGGCAGTGACGTATGTGCGTTTTTTGCTTCGCCGCAGTATCGAATCGCACGCGGAAAGTTAAACGCGCTGAATGTACACGCACGCGTACAGAGGCGGTTTGTTGGCACGCTTACGGCGCATCCGCGAAAAAGCATTGACGTCACTACCAAACTTGAGGTGAACCAAATTATAGTATTGTTTCTAGTAGATACTCATATGCTGGTTGAAGATTCTCACTTTTCAGCCCCCATCCCAATTTAGGGTGGATCTAGTCTCTTGTTTGATTTTGATGGCTTCCCTCACTTTTCCTGGCACTGGCAAAAGATGGTTTCCTCTACAGAGGAATTTAATGTTTTCAATGTCTGGTTTGTGTTACAGTGAGGGAAACTACAAAACTCTAACAAAAGAATAGCCCCTTTTTAGGGATGCAAGGCAGAGAACTTTTCCAGAATATATGATTCTCTACTAGAAACAGCCAATGGTAGTAGAGGATCAGTCAACCTGTAGTATTACACGCTGAGTGACCTCTGAAATATTAGGTTATTATTATCAATATTAGGTTTTTGAAAAAGTTTAAATCTACTTTTGATCTACATTATAGATATACTAGTTACTGATACACTCCTGAAAATATATATAGGTCTCTGTGCACGCTCATTTGTGTGCAGGTCTTCTTTTTTTTAAACGCCACAGAAATTTGAGGAATAAAGGAACCCTGTTGTTTGATGTGAGTTATTGCCTGTGGCGAATACTTCTCAAACAAACGACTATCCTCAAATCTCATCAAGTGACATTATATGTCAAGAATTTTCAAGGCAGAGAACTTTTCCAGAATATATGATTCTCTACTAGAAACAGCCAATGGTAGTAGAGGATCAGTCAACCTGTAGTATTACACCGCTGAGTGACCTCTGAAATATTAGGTTATTATTATCAATATTAGGTTTTTGAAAAAGTTTAAATCTACTTTTGATCTACATTATAGATATACTAGTTACTGATACACTCCTGAAAATATATATAGGTCTCTGTGCACGCTCATTTGTGTGCAGGTCTTCTTTTTTTTAAATGCCACAGAAATTTGAGGAATAAAGGAACCCTGTTGTTTGATGTGAGTTATTGCCTGTGGCGAATACTTCTCAAACAAACGACTATCCTCAAATCTCATCAAGTGACATTATATGTCAAGAATTTTCTAGTGTAACTTGAGAATTATTCCCTAGACTTACTCCATCTCAACCAAAATGCCTAAATTACGGGATACCTTCAATACCACCATCTGATTATTCAAGAAAAGAGAACATACAGTATCATGGAAATCTGAAACTATGTGAGCGCACACATTGCGGGTTGCCCGGCAGCGCAGCAATGAGTTGATTAAAACATGAATAGAAGCTAATCGTAGGCACCTTGTTATATGCTGTAGCCCTCCGTGTGTCAGTCACTTTGTGAAAAGAACTTATGCAGGGTTAGAGCAATATCTAGAGGTAACTAGACTGTATCACCTTAGGAAAAAACTAGACAGGGCAAGAAAAGTTCACAGAAGAGTGGAAAAGAATAGATTAGATTGTCTCTCTCTCTTTTTAAATTAGTTGGTTAAAAAGTTAAATGCGAAGCTGAACCAAGATTCGATTAAAAGGATATAAAGTGATTATAAAGCAAATTAAAAAGATACAGTGAATGAACTGTTGTATAGCTATTAAGTGTGATTGAAGAATGCCCATGTGTGAAAGAGGGGATTGATTACTTGAATCGTTTAATGAAGTGTTGGATTAAAAACTAGGATTATTGTATTATGGCATGGTTAGGGAGGTAGATAAAATAAATAGGTGGAATCGAAATTGCAGATGTTTTCAGTTCAGTTATAACTTTACCATGAGTGTACATGCAGCACATTACGATACACCAAAAGTCAAACTTTTTGGCCAAATTAACACAAATTGTCTTAGTTTTGACAAATTAACCTTCAAAACAAACAGAAGTGGATTTATCATACCATCAAGTAGTTTTCCTGTAGTGTTTTCATCGGATTAAGTGCCCCAATTTACTGACATGATATTTCTTGTATCATGCCTGCTTAGTGTGTATATGCGTGTATTGACGCACTCTATCATGTTAGTATGGACATATGCATGCGCGGCTCTGCATCGCAACTATGAGATTTGCCACTCCAAATAATATAGAGAGCAAATAAAAATATGTGAACTCAGCAGAGTTGAGTTCGGAAGATGACCGTGCTGGTTGAGCTCTCACGCTTTATGCCTACTTTATAGAGTAGGATTATTGTGTAGACAGGCATGTTCCAGCCAAGAATTACACCCATGAGTTTTTTCAGCCAAAAATTGCAGCGTATGAACATACGCATGCGCGAGTATTGGAGAATTAGCCTACTTTATAGTGTAGGATTATCATGTAGACCGGCATGTTTCAGCCAAGAATTACACCCATGTATTTTTTTCTCTGTATGTGAGATTATTGGTACGGTATGATAAAATCATTATTAGGTTAGATTTAAGGAGTGATACAGATTTCATATAGTCTTGGAGTCTGTACCACCTCGAAACATTAACTAATAGTATTAGACAACATGGCTGTAGCAAGTGGGCAGTATTCATTACAACATATCAATTTGGACACAAAACCTTATTTTGGATGCCCAAATTTGTGATGCCCACTCCAATATTTTGGATCTTACTAGGGCCCTGTTGGTCAATGCTAGGATAGAGGAATTTGAATATAATGAATATCAAGTTCAAGTTCAAGTTTATTTCACCATCATCATATCATATAGGTAACAAAATATAGAGAAAAGGATGGTAGGACAATCACAAGAGCAAAGCTCGAAAGACGTGATTGCCCTCAGTGCAAAAACGAAAAGACGCCTACAAACAACAGACAAAGACGGGGGTGAAAAAACGGCAGACTGACAGTACTAGTGCAGACAGACAAAGACGTTGGCAATGGCATTTAAGGAAAATGGAGAGGGATAGAAGTATGTATATTATGTTAACTTAAGTACAACTTACAATATTATGATACAATTCTGAATACAATATATCTATGAGTATGAAGAAATTAAGTAATCTTTATAGTTGCGTTTAAAAGAATTAGGAGACAAAGCCAATTTGATTAAGTCGGGGATAGAATTCCAAAGCAATGGACCCTGCCTCCTGATAGTGTTTCTAGCCAAATCATATTTGAATATTGAAGGACGAAAACAAAGGGATGAACGAGTGGAATAACTATGGATGGCCATATTTTTAACGTAATTTGAAAAATTAGACGGGCATGTTGTTAATACTGAAATTATACATAAATAAAGCTTTGATGAGTTTATGAATGTCAAAAATATTCAAAGTATTTAGCTGAGAAAATAAAGGCGATGTGTGGGCCAACCATGTTGAATTAGTACATAACCTGATAATCCTCTTTTGTTTAACAAAAATAGAATTCAAATTACAATTGTTGGGATCTGCCCAAATTATATTACAGTAGTATAAATGGGGTAGAACAAGTGTATTGTACAAGGTAAATAACGTATTACGAAAGAATATGCTTAAGACGATACAGAATTCCACTATACCTTGAAACAATATTGGTAACATAAGAATTATGAGCATACCATGTAAGAGATTCATCAAGAATAACACCCAAAAATTTTGTATGAGTTACTTTAACAAGTTCAATGCCATCAATGAAAATGCGTGTATTGTGATAAGTGCGATTACTATGGCGGTTTTTAAAAATGATATAATTTGTTTTTTTAACATTAAGGGACAACCTATTAGCTTTGAACCAAACAGAAATATTAATTAATTCATTGTTAACAGAACTAATAAGTTCATCGAGGTCCGAATTGGACAAAATAGCATTGGTATCATCTGCATAAATAAAAAAGACAAATCTTTTGAAGAATACACAATATCATTAAGAAAAATAATAAAAGAAGGGGGACCCAATACCGAACCTTGAGGAACACCGCATTGAACAGTACTTTGATAAGATTTACAATTATTGAACACAACATATTGTTTTCTGTTTGAAAGGTAGCTCCTGAACCACTCCAAGGCCTTTCCACGGACTCCATAATGGTGAAGCTTCTCAATGAGAATATCGTGATTGATCGTATCAAAAGCCTTGGAGAGGTCCAGGAAAATACCCAATGTATGGTGGCCTTTATCAAGATGAGAAACGATCTTATTGTATGCCTCTAAAACAGCCATGTAGGATGAAAAATTTGTTCTGAAACCAAATTGACTTTGATGAAGTAATGAATGATATGTAAGAAAATTATAAAGTCTCTTATGAATTATACGCTCAAAAATTTTTGAAAACACAGGTAGGATAGAGATTGGGCGATAATTATTACATAAATTGGAGTCTCCAGCTTTAAAAATAGGAACAACTTTGGCGTGCTTTAGCTCATCTGGAAAAATTCCATTTGAAATAGACAAATTAAATATGTGAACCAACGGAGCAGCAATCAGGTGTTTGACAGATTTTACAATATCAGGTCTAATTTCATCATGGCCAGGACTAGCACTAGATCTAAGAGAAGCACAGATTTTTATAACTTCATTTGTGTCCGTTGGTGTAAGAAAAAGTGAATTTTGGGGCGAAGAAACATTATTCAAAAAGTGATCAAAAGGAATGTGTGCAGATGGAATATTTTTAGCTAACTTAGGACCAATGTTGGTGAAAAAAATCATTAAACCCATCAGCAATTATTTTAGGATCGGTAGTTGGAGAGTTGTTTATATCAAAACAATCAGGAAATGGTTGTTTACGATTCCTTCCTAAAAGATCATTAAGGATCTTCCAGGTTTGTTTGAGATTGTGCTTTTGTTCACTGAGTAAATTACAATAATACATTTTCTTAGAATTACGAATTAGACTGGTAAGAGTATTTCTATAATTTACAAGTAAACGCTTATTGGCATCAGTTGGACAAGATTTGAATTTACGATATAACTTATCCTTACGACTAATAGATGTTAAAATAGCAGTTGTGATCCATGGTTTATGAGGAATACGATTAGAACTTTGATTCACACGCTTTTGCCTTAATGGGAAAACAACGATTATATAAAACAGACAGTTTATCAATAAATAACTTATACGCTTGGCTAACAGATTCCTCATTTAGAACATGATTCCAATTTGTTAATTCCAGGTGATTTGTAAAATAATGAATATTACGTTGAGTAAATGAACGAGCATGTTTGGATCCAACAAAATTATATTTCAATGAAATAGAATCAGTAAATTGAAAAATAGGGTAATGATCCGTGATATCAGAGACACATATACCAGACTTAATTTTCTTATCAAAGACATTAGTGAAGATATTATCAAGAATTGTAGCGGAATGTGACGTGATCCTGGTGGGGCGATCTATAAGCGGAAACATATTATGATCGAAAAAGTTTGTAAGGAAATTCTGAATTTTGGAATCAGCTTCGTGCTGTAAAAGGTCTAAATTAAAATCACCCGAAATATAACAATGTTTGTTTTCATTCAAATAACATCAAGACAATGACTTAAATCAGAGTTAAATAAATCAACATCAGTTCTATGAGCACGATAAACATTACCAATAATAATATTCTTACACTTGGAATTCATGATTTCAATAAAAATAGACTCAGAATGATCAATAACATTAACAGTAGAGTCATGTTGAGCTAGATCAAGATCCTTTCTTAATTTAAAAGAAACCGAATTATGAATATATAGAGCAGCACCGCCACTTTTTCTGTTTTTCCGTGGTACACTAATTAAATTATAATTTGCAATATCAACTAAATTAGACTGATCCTCCTTAAACCAAGTTTCGGAAATTGCAATAACAGAAAAATTGTGTTTTAAATTGGAAAGGAAAATTTCTATGTTGTCACGGTTTTTATTAAAACTACGAGAATTTAAATGTAAAATTGAAAAACTGTCACTGAACGATACATCAATATCAAGAGAATTATCAAAGTAATAGTTACAAGAGTTAACACAGTTGGGTTTAAACAGATTCTTTGGCATAGCATTATCAACAATATCATCATACAAGAACGGATTCAATTTCAAACTTAGCAATCTATTGTATTCAATGGAGTTATTAAAATAAAAAGATTAAATTTAAATTCATTATCATCAAGAATATGATTGAATGGAAATAAAGTACCAGTACAACTAAAACACATCCAATGATCATCATCAATATTGCCATATACACATTTTTTATGATAGAAACTATTACAGTATTTACAAGTTAACTTAACATAATCATGAACAATGTTCTTCAAACATTTATTACAATTTGCCATAAAGAGCCAACGTCATACAAAACAACAAAAATAAAACACAAAGTTACACTAAAACACACAAAGGAATTGGGAAACAATTTAGGCCAGAGAAAAATGAAGAGCAATTGTGAGCTGTGAGAACCATCACAATATAGAATACTAAAATATAGAAAGGACAAACAAAGATATATGATAGAAAATACCAGAAAGCGAAGAGATAGTATAAGAAGAGAAGATATAGATAAGAAAACTTAAATAGTCAGACAAAATAAAATGAAAATAAAATAAAATGATAAGAAGATGAAAAATAGAAAAAAAAAAAAAAAAAAAAAAAAAAAAAAAAAGAAAGAAACATAAAATAGCATAAGCAGAACAAATTTTTAGAAAGAGAGCAGAGAGTGAGATATGAGAACTAACAAACAGAAATCAAAAGTTGACAAACATAACAATGTGTAGGCCTAGCCAGCATTTGACATCGTAGTGTGAGAAAATCGAACAAACGCAATTCAACTGGTTCACAAAAATGAATTGGATTAAAAGCAAGATGAACACAATTCAATGGGTTGCTGACGGGAGTGCAAGCCAGAAACACTACGATGTCAAAAATGGCATAGGCAACCAAACAAATCAATATTATAAATAAACGAAGCTAACGAGATGAAAATGAAATAAAATCAAGTCATCGAGGTGATCCAAAGATAACAGGTGCGTCGGAGGAGGCTATAACAAGCGATGCATGAAGAATGGCCCTTCTTATTCAAGAAGATCGAAAAATGGGAGTGAGCCGTGACCAAGAGACAAAACAAAATGCACCATCATGCAAACCAGCCAACCAACCAACCGAATGAATGGAAACGGATTCAATGGATCACCTGTATGACATGAAAACATTTGAATTAAATACGATGTGAATGCATTATACAAATCAATGAGAGCAAAATAGCAAAGTAAAGGGCCTATATTTTTACTTACAAACTAAAGTAAATTAACATTGTATATCAATGAGACAAATAACAGCGATATGGTAAAGTTCATTAGCAAAATGCAAATAATCGTAAAAGTTCCTGTGTTGTTTACAGTAGAAGAGTCTGAAAGTTGTGCAGTTTACCGACATGCACTATGAAAAGTTCAGGCGAGAGCAAAAGTTTAAGATTCAGTTTTTAAAAATAGCGAAATCAGATGATTATACATGAACATTAAAGTTACTGAAACGCAGTCAGTGCGTGTTCATTTGTGATGAAAAGTTACTTCTCTTTCCAAACTGCACTGCCAACATATAGTAGAACCTTAGTTCCCTGTACCTTGATCTTGGCCTGCTTGCCCTCTGCTTTGAGTTGGTCTCGG
Organism: Amphiura filiformis; assembly: GCF_039555335.1. Classification (NCBI taxonomy): domain Eukaryota; kingdom Metazoa; phylum Echinodermata; class Ophiuroidea; order Amphilepidida; family Amphiuridae; genus Amphiura; species Amphiura filiformis. The sequence continues at coordinate 69,759,859 of NC_092630.1, forward strand.
ATGGGCATCAGTCTCTTCCGTTCTTGCTGCATATCTGACGGGAGATGGGGGGCTGCCATTATCATTCCGTTCTTTCATTCTGAGGAATTTGGCTATTATTGGTTGTGCGATGGTCGAATTCTTGGTCGGAAGACGATGTACATTTGCTAACAGAAAACCAGATTGGTTCGGGATGAAGTTATTCAATACGCTGCGTAACACAAGCTCAGAGTCCTCAGCTTTGTTGGTTTGGGGCACATTAAAAAACAGAAGATTTGACTTCTTGCTATAAAGCTCTGCTGAAAGTCTACTTTGGTTAAGTTCCTCTATTTTTTGTGAAAGTTTTTTCTCAAGTTGTGGTATCATTTCTTCCTTGATTTCATGCATCTCAGTATCAATATGTTTCAATCCGCTGTCAAGATCAGAAACATCAGATTTTATTGATGTGATTTCCTCATTAACCTTGAGAAGTTGGCGTTCAAGTCCGTCAAATCTAGTCTGCATATTACTATCTAACTTCAGTAACATGTCATAAAGAGTAGTCATGCTTACTTGGGTTGGTGCCGATGATTGTGGTACCGAGTCAAACAGTGCACTGGTACTACGTGTAGAACTGTCGTTGCTACCTGTACAGCCTGTAGTGTGCGACATCGCTGTGGCGCGAGGTTCAAATATAGTCCAAAAACACGTGAAATAAGTATATATAATCCAAGTTATATTATCCAAAACTGCTAGAAAAATGTCCGAAGAAGATTAGTACACTGATGATACGAAACTGGTGTAGTATAGTCCAAGATTGGATGAAATAATTGACGGTTCGTCACAACTCAAAATTTAAACGTCCTCACAGAACGACGGCCATGTTAATTGGCAAGTATTGCAGTCTCATCACCCTGCGTGGTAACAAACCAGACAGATGTTTCAATATTTATGTCAATTTTATTTGGTATTGCCACCAAGAAGAATGTCTTGCATGTTTTTAATTTTTTTCATGCTGAATACCCACATGCACTAACCAGTGGTGGGTAATTTTACTGGTGAGATGTCAAAGTCATACCTTATGGCAGGATGGCTGGTCACTATTTCAAATCATTGTGAGTAATACTAATGTCAGAATGGTAATTTTCATAGTAGGGCTTATAACTTTTATTTTCGAGAATCGCTGGTCAGATTGTTTCCTTTGATATTGGCTGGAATGTTTCTAACATTGGTTTTCCTCACTGTCAGAAAGGGTAAATTGCAGGAACACTTTTATCACTGCATGTATTAGCTTGCCTGTAGCAGTAAACATCACTTAGTTCTGGGCCAATTTAATTTTCTTAACCTGCTTATTCTGTCAATACGTCCCAATAGAAACACACTAATTGAAAGTGACTAATGAATAGGTAATCAAATTTGTCTAGGGTATACTAGTACACAGGTTCTCCTTTTAGATGATTATAAAGTAGAAGACTTAATCAAAGCATAAAGCTTTATATTTAGGGATCTTACTCAAGAGAAAATGCTCAGGTGTCTCAATAATAGACAGCGGAAATTTGTCTTATGAATTGAAAGTGTAATTTGCTACCTAAAAAGTGCTCCACAATGAGCATAACACTGGATGTCCATTTTATCAAGCATTGTGCACATAAAATCTGTGTGATTATACTCAAAATATTAAAGTACAGCACGTATATACAAAGAAGATGAATACAGGTAAATATAGCTCTCTTTGTCCGTTCCCCTTTATATCCAAAGATCCTACATATTTGAAGTTATTTTTCTGTTACGCTTGACTCCCAGCATAATTCATTTGTAGGTGTAGAATCATCACATCTTCAAATGAAATTTATATTTCAACATGCCCTTACTCAAATTTAGTGAGCTAGGATTGTCGTAAAAAAAAAACATAATTGAACCTCAGGCTGATGTAGTTGTTTCAAAAGTATACAAAATTGAAGAAGAGACTGAGCCTGAAGGAGTGTGTCACTAAGCTGTAAACTTGCCGTGTTATGAATGGCGCTGGTTGAATTCTTGATGTATAGGTGTCAATGCACTCAGGTTTGAAGTATATCCGGTATCTTCCCAAAATTGATATTACATACTCTCACATCCCTGATATAAAATAATGCAATCATATCTCGTGCTGATGAATATTCATGTTTGCATTCACAAAATAAAATTCAATTTTGCTGCTAATTTCAGAAATCATTCATGAAAATAATAATGATGAATATGTGTAGCAATAAATGTAATTAATGAAAGGTTAAGATTCATTTGAGTCCTAGTAGTATCATTAGAGAGGTGTTACTTGTCCCAGCAGCCCTCTATTTCTGTCCACCCCTAGGGTTTATCAGCATGCATGTGTGAAACACAGGGAGCTGGAGATGTACAGAAATGAAAGAGAGTAAGAGAAATGAGATAAAGTGCGGTAGTGACGTTGGATCAGAAATTAGTAGATCACCACGGTGATGGTGTGACGGTGTGTTTCTCAAGAGGAACGGTGTCAAACTATAGAAAACAGTTGAATAGTTGACTTTTAAATTTGAGAGGATATGGGATGGGTTTATGATAGATGATGTGAAGTTATGTCACTTTTGTAATGAATCTGTGATGTGTAAGCAAGTATGTACATGAATATGTATGATATTGTTAATAGAAAGTAATGCGCCAGATGGCAGGTATTGTCTGGTATTTATAGTATTAAATTTTTATACAGATCTTGTGGAATATGCTCATTTTGCAACTGATTGTGAACATTGGTTGTATTTTTCATATGAAATAAAAAATATTCTTGATAAAAGAGTTTAACTTCAATATTTTTGGCTCATCTGGAATGTTTTTCCTAGATCGACTAGAGTCTTCAGCAGAAGTGTTGAAGTGTTGAAGTTACACTGTTATCTACCACTATGTATGAATATCCACATATGAAAATACCGTAAAACCCCGTCTACAAGCATATGTAGTGTTGTTGATGAAAGCGAAGTTCACACGAAACTAGCGTAAATATGTCAATACCAAAGATTGGTCTTACAATAATACTTGTTCGTACATGCTCGGATGTGTCATTTATTTGCTCAAACTCCATAATGGCACCTGGATTAATTTAGCTTTCATCAGAAGCATTCTATATGCTTATAGACGAGGTTTTACGGTATTCTTCGTACACAAATCTCATTATGCAAATCCGATCCATGAATGATATGTGACAAAAATGTTCCTTTTAAAGTGCTCTTTCGTTGTTTAATCATCCAAAATGAAAGAAATAAGGAAAAATAGAGCGGAAGGAAGGAAGAAATGAAAGTAGGAAAGGGTGAATGCTGAATGAATAAATGAATAATGCATAAATGAATTAACTAAAAGAAAGGAAAGAACAACGAATGAATAAATTAAGGAAAGAATAATAAGTGAATGAATCCATTCAAATTTTGTTGTCATGCTTTACTAGGCAACTTCAATTTTTTATCATCCATTTATAAAACTGCGACACTGCACAGTGATTAACACTATCAAGTAGAAGTCAATAAATAATATGCATACACACGTATATGGAATGTACACAGCACATGACCATGCATAAATACTAGTCAATGAATGAACATGATTGTCTTGTCTCACCGGTCCGCCTTACTTGCACACTCAGTAAGTCAATACAATTTACACTCTGATGAGGGACAGCCAGCGGAAGAAAATTTTGACACTTTGTGCCCTAGTGTTTCTTAAATTTCAGTGCAATATAGACACACATGGGATTAATGTGATATTAAGAATTGTGCTTCACACCTGAAACATCAATATGATACTAAAATGTCATGTTTTTGTTTAATATAGCAGAGTAGGTTTGACAAACAGGACTGCTTTGTCAGGTGAATTATAGTCTGCAAATTTTACGACACTATACATGTATATTGTGTTACCATATTTCATCTTAAGTAGTATATGCTTAGCGTGCTGAAGTAATGTAAAACTGAAATAAGGGTGCTGCTTAAAATCATGCAATAAATTAACCACATGTAGGAAAGCTATCTAAGAAATTAAAACTCAAATCCCAGGTTGGATTTTTGTGTGAATTCATTTGCAAGCTGACCGCTAATTAGGTTGCATACAGTCAGGCCCGTACACAGGGTTTATTGTGTGGGTGTCAAACTTCCAAAGAGTGGAACGTTTTCAAAAGCAAGATGCGCTTGCACAAGTGTTTGGTAAAAAAGGTGGTCCTAAACCCCCCTAAAATTTTTGAATGCCTTGCTACCAAAAAGTAGACCTGTTGTCCATTTTCTCCCACTTTTGTACCTTTGGAGAAAATAGCAAAAAATGGACCTTGTGGATCATTTTTTTGGGGGGGAGGGAGGATGGGGCTGAATACAGTAAGCATATCAAATAAAGTTTGGACCAGAAAGTGTAAGTGAATTCTTGGAGCATAGATAATGATGAAATACACTTATGTCAGCATAATTTGCTCAACTTTGAGCCTCTTATAATATATATTTCCAGCTAGAACAGATGACAGACAAATCAAGAAAATTCAAAGTTTGTTTACTTGTCAAATTTGAATCGCAAGACGATTTTAAGAAACCCCATACTCTTGCAATTTAAGAACTTTTGCACTTCAATGAGTGCAAGGTATCAATTTCATTTTTTCCCTTCTATTCTTGCAAACAATTTTAATTGTGCCTTGAAGCTAGCGGTGACACATTACCAGTTGCAGTACATGTACATAAGGGAATACAGAATTGGGATCACTTACATGTGAAGAAAACCCCATTGATCATACCTTATGCTTTGATATAATAAGGAATACATTTTTGTACAGAATGGACAGATGGAATTAGAGATTTAGTTATTTGATGAGTTTAGACAGCAAACACAACCAACAAACAATACTACATCAAATATCATACATGAGATTTTCTTCTCCAGTGTAAAAAACCTAAATTCAGACTATGTGTACTTTCTTTATGTATTTGTTATGCAGTTCTGATACCTTCGATCGGAATATGATGAACATAATTTGAACCAAATATCTATAGATTTATATAGCTTGCCTCTGTGGCTCAGTTGGTTAGAGCATCGTACTAGTATTACGAAGGTCATCAGTTCGAATCCGGCCAAATCATTTTGAGGGGTTGCGTATTTATGGTGTTATGAAATTTGAAATGGACATTTTTTATGCATATAATAGTGATCTTCCATTCAATAGGAACTATAGAATAAATTATGATACAGTAAATCAAACTTGATGCCCTGGTTGTTTTTATGTGATTAAATGATGAGTAGAGATCCAATTTTATGAAAAAAAAGCTGTAAAGTGAAGGCACAATTCAAATGTGGATTTAAAAAGTTCGGGGGGCACTAATACAGGAAGAGGTGTACGTATTAATAAAATATGGTACTTACCAAACTCAAAACTACAGAAAGTTGCAGAAATCTGTGAAGCTTGTGTGATTGGTGAACAACTGAATTCAATTTAGCTGTCAAGTTCATTGGCTGATTGATCAAAAGGTCACTGGCGTATACCCTAATGCTAAAGGTGTCCATGCCTATAATAACTGTGGATTTGACACTATGCTTTAATACAGTAGAATGCATTGACATTTTGTTATTATTAAGGAGTCCTAGATGAGCTTTGAAAGTAGCTTGCCTCTGGCTACACTGCTAATGACTTTTAATCAAATCCCAATTTGTTTGTTGTCTGAGCTATATTGTTGATGATGTTGTTGAAGACAATAGTGTTGTTGTCGATGTTTGCCTTTGATTTTTGTCAATGTTGATTATATTGATCTTGAGGTTGTTGATGATAATAACAATGAATCAAATTAAAAAAACAACACAAAAGTCTGTCATTGACAATATTTCCTCAAGAACATTAGGATATTTGGATTTGGGCTTTAACAGGGACTGTTTCTTTCTGAGTCCTATCTATAGACCTTTTCAGCAACTGATAGGAAATCTTTCTAAATTAGTTCAAAAAGATGTTGTGTTCGATGAGTGTGTGACACTGAACTACTGGTCACACCAATCATGTACCATGGTACTCTTAATTAGCGCAGTGTATTGAACATGGTGTCCAATGCTTGGTTGAATACGCGTTCAAATTACCAGAAATGATTGGGTGAATATATTTTGTTGGTTGGGCATAATCAGTGCTTTTCATAAAAGTCACTCTTTAGTAAGTCAATGGCAAAGCTTTCCTCAGATGGTCTTATCAGAATTCATGAAAGTATAGAGCTTCAGTTTGATCTTTAGTTAATGATCTACTTGTGCGAGGAAAGGGAAATATTTGTAGAGCTTCAGTATGTAACATTAATGATAAAGTTAATGATCTACAGGGTATTGAAGTTTTGGTTCATTCTATATAAAATCATGAAGCCATTAGAAATTCAAATGTATATCTGAAGTGAGAATGCATTATACCATGAATCTAGTTATGAGCCATGCAAAACATTAATCCTAACCTGGCAATGTTCAACTGGTGAGCATTCAATTTTTGTTATCAGAAACTGTAACTGTGCCATATGCTGGAGAATGAAAATAATGCGCTTGAAAAAGTTTGATTTGGATTCATATTATACTAGCACTAAGTGAATCTGAGGAGATTTCAATTATTTAAGATCTCATTAAAATTATTCATGATCTCGTTAAAATTATTGATGATCTCATTAAAATGTGAGCATAAAGTTTCATTTAAATTATCTCAGTAGAATGGATCTTTAATGATATGCAAAAATGCAATTTATGCAACTGCTTTGTATTTGTACTTCTAGTATGCTAAGTGATTTTCAAGGTACATATGTTTGTGTAATGGGGAAAATTTAATGAATCCATCATGCAGCAGTACTGCATGTTAAACCAATAATGTGCGATTTGCATTAAAAATAGATTGTTATTTTTACCCCAAATATTGTTGGTTTTCACAATCAGATAATTATGTCCTTAATTTTGGGCAAACAAATGAGATAAATGGTATATTATGCAGCAGCCATACTAAAATTATACATGTATGTATACTGAAGTTATACAAGTACAAATATGAAGTGAATACAAAAAGGGATGTTTGTGTATCTTCATTGCTTTTTAGTATTGAGTTCCATGGTGATGTTCAAGTAAACTTAAGTAGGCTTGGTGTTGAATTGATCCATACATAGATATGAATTGATCAAATTTTAATGTTATCTTTCCTCATGATGATGTTACTTATCATTTCGATCAAATGTATCATAAAGTAAGTGGTGAGCAAATAAAACTTGGCAATTGTTATACAATAAACAGCGCTAATATATAAGGAATATACTTAGTCATGACATTCTTCTCTGAAACCGTGGGTTTGAAGCAAATCTGAATAGCCACATTTATAACAAAATTAAGTTTCTCATACACACTTGATAAATATCTAGTGTTTTATAACTTTTGTTGTTGTATTCAATGTTAACAGGAGCAAGTTCAAAATCATTTTTATAATTAACATGCTCTTAATGTACTCTGTGTTTGTATTAATGGCATTTCTTTTTTGTAGCATTTGCTGATCAATATGTCAGTTGTCACCTGTCACATGGAGATGTTCTGAAAGTACTTGCACTGTACCTCAATATTAACCATATTCCCTTGTTGTTTTTTGTCTTTCACAGTCTCACTACTGAAGGGTCTGAAGCATGCAAATATAGTCACGCTACATGATATAGTACATACAGACAAGTCTCTCACATTAGTATTTGAATACCTGGTAAGTATCATATTATATTGCAGCGAAAATGGGGACAAAGTTAAAAGCAAAGTAACGGGCTGTGTACACAGGTAGAATGCAGAAACAGTCTCCACATATTAGAAACTCTTTAAATGAAAGTTCAGTATAATGACAGAATGGACTTAAAGGATCATTGATGAAAGATTTGATATAATTTGCAAGTATCTTGATATGGATAAAATGACATAATGGAGCTTGTGCTAGACATAGAAAGCAAAGAGACTATAGCTACATTACAAGAGTAAAAGTCATATGAGAGCAGACCCATCACCATTAAGGTTATGTTTCATAAAAATACCATGTCCCATTTTAGACATGCTGGACTGAGGTATAGAGTAGTTGTACAATGGTCCATCCTTGTATCTTCAGCTTTGTGTTTCAATAAAGCACTATGAACTACCTCAAAATGACCAGTGCCAGTATTCACTCCTTGCATTGTAGGATCTCAAATTGACAGCATATGTGAATGGGAATTGAACTTCCTTTCATGTCTGTTGCAAACTGGTCTTCCTAATATGATGGAGCTGTGCAAGGAGTGAATATACCACAACTTAATTCAAAGGCATCCAGCCAGTATCAGTTCAACATTATTGTTCAATGTCTCATTTTTGCAATCTGAAGTTGAAGCAAAGACAGATTTAGGTAGTGCATTTTAAGTCGACTACACAGTCTACATGTGATTTCAAGCAGGAAATTACCCTTTTGAACATAATTTACTACTTGGGAACAGAATTGCAATATCTAAAAATGTTCATATAATCCTGTTAAAGACACTGCTTAGAGATCAGTTAGTTTAGTTAGGGATCATGATTAGTATTGTTTTATAATACAAATGGAAGTAAAAAAAAAGTAAGGTGGGCAGAACTTTTGCACAGACAACTTATTAAAGTGCTAAGTTCCATCCTTGCACATCAAAATTTGTGAAACTCCCACTAAGGCAAACAATACTTAAACCAGTTAGTATGCACGACTAGAAGCTCCTTGTACTAGCTGCCAATGTTAGCCTAACCTCATTTTCTGAATTACATCCTATTCGTAAGTTGCTCCCAATTTATCATAGTTATCAAAGTAGTGATGAAATAGAATTCACATCTTTAATAAAAAAATTTGGCTGAAAATTACTCAAATATACTCAAAAGGAAACAGGTTATAGCAATGATATCACAACAAACTTGTATTCCAAAAAAGGTCCTCAGGTTGAACTGAGGATGTCCTTTTCTTGTGTATGACTAGGCCATATAGTCAATCAAATTTAATGAATGCAGTATAGATTTTTTTAATGTTGTTTATTTGTAAATTTGGCATGAAGTACTTAAAGGAATATGGCTCTTAGTGATGAGACGTAGCCTGAAGGCAGCAAGCATCATATGAAGGACCAAGATAAGATTGAACACATATAGCGATCTAGGAAGGCATCAGGCATACGGGAGTTTAACTGTCTGTTTATATTTGTTGTGATGGATGTTCAGTTTGGAGCAACAGCGGTAGAAAGGAGTTCATTTAAATTATTGTGCATGTGTGCTTTGCCTGTTGTCATGATCAGTGAGCAATTTATTTTGAAAGTTTAAGTGCATCATATAGACTATAGGTGCTTACCCTCAGATGAACTTGTTTAAAATATCCATTCAGGAACTGAGAGAAGTGTCTCCTTCTAGCTGTGACAGGATTATTGTAGATTTAAAAGCTACTTTTACTTAAATCTTTTAAATAATAGTAATAATAATAATGATATAGATAATGGTGATTGACTTCTATGTAGGATGTGTTATCGACACATCACAAAAGCCTTAGCACTCTTGTAATAGCCTTAGTACTTTTGTAATACAGCAAATATTGGAAAATATACAGACAGTAAATGGTAGCGGCAAGTTACAGAATTACAGCTTTATGAACATGGCACATAGTTTGCACCTTTAAAATCAGTATTCAACACATTAACTAATGGTATAAATTTTTTGTAATTATGTAGTCAAATCCAATTTTCTTCTCACGGTATTAGAAAGTTTCGTCAACCAGGTCGGTTGACTTCTTCAGTAATGCGATGATCTGTCTACTAACTAATGTTAGTCATATAATCTCAATTTTATCCATGTGGAATTGCAAGCTTAGCAAAAAGAAATCAAAAGAAGTATCTTTTTTCAATGATCATTCAAAAGATTTTCGATTCATGAAATGAGCCATAAATACCCCATAAATAAAAAGACACATAAACAATATTCTTACTCCCTACTCACTCTACATCTTTTATAACTTACACAAGGAGAAAAATCACACAAGTCTCTTGACATGCTTGTTTTTCTGAGTGTTTGCATAAGACGGAAGCCAGTAGTGCTGGATTTATTTGCCATTCATCTGTGTTGCAGTTGAAACTTTTCTAGGCCGATACCTGTCGGGCTTCAAGTGTTTTCTAATCACAACCAGTCTGTTGCAGAAGTCATTACAGGTGTTGATCTGCTGGCCCTATACACAGAGTTAGAGTTGCATTGTAGTGAGTTGCATGATATCGAGTTACATACGGAATTTTAACCAGTATGATTTAAGTCAAAACTACAGTGTTGCCTTAGGCTACTTTCAGCGATAATTTTGTCATTTTTTGTAAAGAGTATTTCAAAATATATGTACATATGCGTTGTTATATATCATAACAAGTATGTGTTAAATGAATGTAAGATGAAGGAGAGAAATAGCACAATGTTGTTTGTACGAAGGGTCATATTGTAAATATTATGACACATTTATTGCAGTATAGTTTAGCCAAAGAAAGGCGAAAATGAAGCGATGCCATTCTCTTATACCCAATCCTAATTTCATTGCTCAGTAACTCACTTTAACACTCTCTATCACTAGACAACTCACATCAGTAGAATCATAATTCATAGAAAACACAGCATGCTAAGTTGCTTGATAAGCTACATCTTTGGCATCGCATCACTATGTAAGTCTCAGGTGTACGGAAAAGACTGGAGTTGAGAGACAAAATGATGGCACAAAACTAGGCTGCATGTCATGCCATAATAAATCTGTAGATCTATGTTAGTTACTGTGAAATAGAGCGTGACTAGAAAATGTTGCAAGAACACCTGGTCGGTATATGGGAGGTTTTTGAAATCCCTCATGTCTTAGTTAGCACCATGACAGCTTCTAAATTGGCAATTTAGGGAGTAGAGAGGTGTCACTAAATTGTGTGGATGTGAATGTAGGCAAATGGATCACCAATATGGTATGGCATGAATTATTTAAAGAATAAATGATGTGAAATTTTGTTTTTAATATCCTCTACCTTGTGATAGATGATATTTAGGTCCAATATTTTGCAAAGTGGATTGTCTAGCACACGATAGAGGATGGTAAAAACAGAAATTCATATTGTTTATTCTCATTCTTAGTCAGTTACGTATTATTTTAATAACTAAGACTATTTTTATTGAGGAAAATTATTATTCTAAAATGAACAAAACTTGTCTACAAATTCACCTGTGCATACTACATGGTGTATCTGTCTATGCACTATGCTTACAATGTGCTACATCTACGCAGCTAAGTGTGGGCCTCGACAGCATATTCCTCGATGAAGCGGGCAATGCCATCTACTGTGTAATATACGACATTCAGGAACCAATGAAATTCAGCACTTACAAGCTAAACCACAGCCACTGACAAGAAGTCTTCTTTAATGGACAACAAAATAAGTAATATAAACTTGAAAGCCTTTCAGTTGATATGTTCATATTTCTGTTGTTGTCCAGTTCCCCAAGATGGTAACTCCTTCCCCTGGAATGTGGATGTCATTAATACAATATACCTGTTCAAAAAAGCAACTGTATACATGTACTTGCATACATGGCCTCTCACTCTGTCCTATGAAAACCGTCACATAATGATTCTAGATCTTGATATTTAGGCCATATCTGGTTTGTAAAGATTATATTTTCCTTCCACAATTTTGAAATGTTCTTTCCATATTTTGTCTCTCATATAATCCTGAATCTTCTTGGTGATTATAAGGTTAACACTCCAAGCATCTTAAAATGTCAACTTCATTATGGCATTATTCCACATTTTTTAAATCTGTCCATTCCGGTAAAAGCAAAATCTTATCAAATCTCTAGCGGGTAACAAGTAGATGTAACAAACAAACAAACAAATCAAGCAGCTTCCCCTGGAGTAAAACAACGGTGTAGGGATTGCATGTTTATGTAAGGATTTAACACTCTACATTGAATTTTCGACAGAGGTTATTTTAGCCCTGCACTCTTAAAGAAGTAGACAGCGCAAAGAATTGTAAGAAAAATGTTGATGATCTCCTTTATTGTCTAAGTATTAATGATAAAAAAACTTTTTATTAGATACATTTATTTAGGCTTATGAAACCCTTGTCATGTGAAATTAGTTGAGTGAATATTTCCAGCTCTTTTGGAATTTTCATCAGCCATTGCTCAACACATTGAGAATAGAGATTTTCAAAAGCAATTTTTTTCTTGTGGACATTCAGAATTGTAAATCATGCATTTACCAAACATTGTTCACAATGTGGTGTAAGGGGTTGGTTGGTTGATAGATAATGTTTCTAGTTCAAATTTGTAAAAGTAAATTAAGATTGAAGATATAATTACATTACACATTGAACCTTTCTTTGAGATGGTTTAATTGTAATATTAGGGACTTGCAAAAATGTTTATTCTTTTGAAGTCTGACAGAAGTCATAGGTTGTTGACTGAAAAGTGTGTAATTTTGTTTAGTTTGCACACTTTTAGCGTCTTGTCAACACAAACTACACATGAATCTATGTGTTCTCAAATAGGAGAGGGGCACTGATTTGTGGACGAATTCTGAACAACATCTCGCATCTCATCACCTGACCAGACCCCTTTTCTCTCTTACCTATATAGAATGTTTATGCACCTTACATCGGACTTGTTTGTCGGCTGCATAAAAACAGTAGTAAAAACAGCGTTGCCTTGGGGTTATGCTCGCACCTTATCTGCATGCGTTTGCGGAAGTTTTAGCGAAGTATTGTCTCGGAAAACAAGTTGCATTGCAGCATTTTTAGATAGATTTGGATCAAATGATGGAAAAAGATAATATTTAAGATACTCTAATGCAGGAAATATTTACTGGCCTAGATATTGTTATCAAAAAGCACTTAAAATCTAGCCACTTTACCAGTTTTAATATTAACAAGTTCATATGTTCAACTCATGAAGAGAAACTTTTTTTAATATGCTAGATATCTGTTATTCAATTAACAGGAAAGTGTAACTGCAGACATATCGACAGCCTGCTACGCTAATTGCCCAAGTCATGTTTTGTAATTTTGAGAATAAAGTACAAAATATGGTTCAAGCATGCATTGAAACATATTTATTCACCAATCTTTGCACATGAACAAATGATAATGATACTAATAAAAGGGAATAATCTGAAATAATTAGGATGATTACGTAATTGATGCAAGCTTGAACCACATTTTGTTCTTTGTTCTCAAAATTACAAAAAACGACTTGGGCAATTAGCGTAGCAGGCTGACGAATTAACCGAACTACACAAAATGTAGTACATACTCTGTGCAAACATTTCTTTTTGTCATGAAGAAATATGGTCTACTAGATATGCATCAATCTGATAAGTCAAGCAATCAAAGTCAAAATTTCACCCTATTTTATTAATTCAAATAAATTTTTGCTCTCCAAGCAGCTACCATGAAAATATGAGCATGTAACTTTATGTACAGCTGCAGTATGGTCTGTGTGAAGGAGCTTTAAAATTGTGAAATTTTTAAATAAGTGCCAAAACTGTGAAACTGATAAAATTAAAAACACAAAAATTCAATTTTTATAGTACACGCATTCACTACTTGCATGTGCTATGCCAGGAGCTAACTCATGGCATAACATATGGACAACTTTGAAGTAAAACAATCCGACAGACAGCAATACGTGTTTGCTAATGGTTCATGCACTTCATTTCTTTATTTAGCTTGTGAAAAATAACCTGTAACAAATGTAATAAATTTTACAATGTACACATCACACATCTGGAAAGGATGCAGGAATTGATAAAACAGTCAATTTGCCAACAGTTTGCACGTAGCATTACTTTTATTGTGTAGATTATATTTTATGTCTATGCTGAGTTTTAAAAATATTTTAGTGCATTTACATAAGATTCCATAAATATTTTTTGGTTGTTTTTGTAATATTACCTTGAAACAATGAGGTACGCTGCGCTTCATTCCGTGAGTATGCACCGTTCCAAAAGTAATCAGGAGGGGTATGGTAGGAGTAGCTTGCTGCATTGTAAAATTGTGCCCAAATTATGCTTAATTGAATATTAAGATTAAACAGAGCATATTGTTCATTCTATTGGCAATTTTGTGTGTCATATTGCAGAATAACATTTAATCTACATGTAATTGCTGCATTTGCATCACTTTGTAGCAGTATTATTAATTATGTACGGAGCTCCACACATGTCAAGGACAATGTTCATCATGACTAAATCCTTACATCTAGTCTTTTACAATGACAGAACGTCAAGCTTATGGGCTTACTCATAGTGCTTTTAAATGTTATTTCATACTTAAATGTTGCGTATTGGTTTAGGAAATATGCAGAGTAGGGAGGAGAAGTAGAAATTTTAGCAATGAATGGCTCTGAAAATCAAGGAAATGTGGATGTCTTACACATGTCCATCTATCAGGGCTGCATTCACATAGAATTACTTTAGAATGTAGTTGGTACAAAGCTTCAGTCGTTGAATTAAAATTATTGGACTATGGCATTTAGGAATGGGTCCATTTTAACTTGTATTGAAGTCATGTTGTGATCTTATCATCACTTAGATTTTCCAATAGGGCATGATGAGGACAAGTTGAGTGGAGGATGCAAACAAGATATGTGTGTGGAGTTGGAAATACTGCATTAAAAACAATGTGAGCAAATTTCCTACATGCTTTATTTTCCAGTATATGCACCATAGTATTTCTTGTGCATTTTAAAACAATGCCTTGGGTCTTGTATTTATAGAGCTGTCTCATCTCACGCATGTGGCATACCAACCCATTTACAGCAAGTCACAAAAAAAGCATGCTCCGACAAATAATAGTTGATAATTCTGTCACAAGATATATTTTGGAAGTAGTGAATGTAGTAGTTTAAATGTCAACGGTCCTGCAAGATTTATTTTCCACATTTCCAGTCAATTGAATAAACCAGCGGTTTCCAAACCGTGTTTCACAACCCTTTTGGGGGTCGCGGCCTCTTCCAAAAGGGGACTCTAGACCTGCCAAAAAAACCAAAAGAATTAAAGTGCAGGGCACCATCGTTTTGGTCATGTAACCATATTTTGACCCGGCCACTTCAACAGTACAATGGCAAATGTTCATGTGCTTAGCGCACATTTGTCACAGGAAAGTCATTCTGGCAGCCGGTCAATGGGACGATTTAGAAATTATGTCCCTTATGAGATCTTGCCTGGTATTCGCTGATATGTTTCAGTAAGTTACAACATTTAGGTTATGCTGTGGGTCGTGCTATATTTTCCTTATGAATTTTGGATTACAGGAAAAAAGTTTGGGAAGCCCTGTAATAACCCTGGAAAAAATCCTTGGATACCCATCTGCGCCAGGACTTCCAGATAATTATTTATTTATTTATTTATTTATTTATTTTATTTATAACATCGGACGAAGCTAGGCAAAGCCTAATTATGCTCAGAGCCTGCTCAATTAAAGGGATGCCAAACAAATTTGATGGGACAGGGATATTATTGGTTAATATAGTTATTTTATTTTATGGGACAGGAAAAATTATTGGTTAATATAGTTATACAGTCAGCATTTACAGAGCTAAGACTTGTTTTGTAGAGACTAAGCAGCCTGTGTTTTAAAGAAATCATTTATTGTTTTGTTTTTATGAACACACTGTAGTCTGTCTCAATGCATTTAAATGGCTGGAATTAGTTTTAAATAGGTCATGATATCGGTTTGCTATGGATAACCAGTGCCACTTGCACTTTGTTAAAATGGAGTTACCGCACCATAGTGATATCTACACTGCCAAGTAGCAGTTAGTAGGAATGAGAGTAAAATCAAGGGATTGCCAACAAGCTTTGGGTTGAAAGTAAGAGATCTAGCATTGAATCTATGGTATAGACAAGAGGTAACGTGAGATGAAAAGAAGCGCATAAGACAGGTTGTCGGGAGATGGGCTTGCATTGCACTTGTGTGCTCATTGCAAGCTTAATTCTGTCATAGTTATTGTCAAATGCTGCTGTATACTCGTTATGTTTGCCTTGAAAGTGCAATGTTGCCTGCAGTTGTGCTTTGAATCGTACTTGAAATGCGTATTGACGTCATGAGTTGATCTTAATAACACATACTTTGGGCTAACTTGACGGCGATGAAGGTTGCATACATGAGAGTTAGGTATGGTAAAAAGATCGCCTTTAGATTGGATATTAGTATGTGCAAATCTCTATCATCAGTAGTATTTGTAACTGCTTATTATGTAATTGGGTCTGGCTTTGTTGTTGATTGCATACCAAGATGTAGGAATCATGGAGTTAGTTCACATGATCCAATCCCATGATGCATAGATTTTGAATTCTAGTAGTAGGCAACTATTAGCCTTCAATGTACCTGGTGTAGCAGAGCAACATGCTCCCCATTTTGGACAACCTGCTATATAAATTTCAGCTTGTATAGCAATTTTTTACAATGTAAACATAATATCTTAAGAACATCGCATAAATAACGTTTTTACTAAAAATCGCTGTACAAATTAAAAAAAGTAAATTGAACCCTATTCGTAATAGGCAGATATTAAATAATATTATGTGTCAACAACAATACTTGTGCAATGATGAGGCTTTTGTATTGATTTTGATGTGTGCTGAAAAACAACATGATTACTTAGCCAAATTGATGCATACCCGCTGAGATGTTGATACCTCTAATGCACAAGCACCACAAGAGAGAGAGTGCATTAGACAAGTATTAACATTTAAGACAAGCGCATTGATTCATCTGGTTTCTCAAGCAAACAGTAATACAACGTTTTAACCTAATTAATAGCCGACAAACTAACACAACTATTTATATGAAAAAAAAATCAGTTGTTTGCCAGAGTGTCACAATATAAAAAATACAAATACACCCACCCCAATGCAACAAAACACATTTGAGAAATAGATCCGAGAGGATGCATTTAAAGAATTAAGTAAATTCTATTTCTAATTCAGTACTAAGTAAAATACCAGCACATGACATACACTACTGAGTAGCCAATTAGATAAGACCTTGGAAAAATAATCAGAGTGAATTGAGAGTGTCATACATTGCACTTCACCTTATACGCAGTGTTTTTGAATGTGTGTGTGGGGTGTGTTTGCCACATGGGATCGACTCATAAAGCACTCAAAATTGTAAAAAAGGGGGGAAATAATGGTTTCAGCCCTCTTCTTTTCATTGTAAAAAAACAGTTGTTTCTATAAGAACATACAGATTAACATACTGAATTAATGATATGGTTGTAGGTTTTGAGTAGTGTATTCGGGGACGGGGAGACTACATGGTGCCAGCAATTTTGATGAAAACAGGTCTGATTTAAATGTTCCAATACAAATAATGGTTGGTATCCATATATGCATAGGGAGAGAAGAAACTGCACATATGGATCCTTGATGCAATTATCCCTCCAATGCGCATTTGTCTAAATTTGCTTTGCTATGCATATTTCAGACTTATTTCCGGAAGTCATCTTCTCTGATCGTTTTCTCAGTGTGTTGTCTTTCCCCTATCTCTTACCCTGTGTGCTGTCTTCCAATATGCTGTTTACTAACCATGAGAAGTGTGGATTGCAACTAACCATCTAATATACATTACGTAGACACATTTGGTTCATTCGCTGCATGACTGGTTACATATCACATCAGCCTTCCTTACCAACTGTCTGCAAAATAACTCATATATTACCCATCTGAAAAGATCAAATTAATACTAAATATACTCATGCAGACTTGAGTAGAGTTAACATCCGGACAAGGGCATAGGAAAGATGAGATGTAAACAAGTTCTTGGTTATAATATTATTATGTAACCTTTACATATGGAAGTTACTTTGTAATGGATATTTATGTATTTTTGAAGTCATTACTCTTACTTGGTTTCAAGGAATTGTGGGTCCTATCATGGGTTTTAGACATCAGATTCTTAAGCAAAGCATATAATCAGTTTGACACTGATTTGTTTAAAAAAATTGTTCTCAGAAGAAGATTGGAAAAAAGAGACAAAAAGAACAAGACTAATCTTTTACCCCGAGATGCCTGTAAAGGCAGTCGGTTACATAACAAGTAGGATGCTATTAAACTTGTACAATCCATACCTTTGTAAACTCATAATCTTAAAAAAGGGTACAATGTGCATTAAAGCTTAAAGGTCTGTGATCCGATAGACAGCATCATCCCCTATTTTTCCTCATCAAAATTGAGATTTTGGAATCGGAAGAATGCTCATATTTTTTCATCATCCTACTAAAGCAACAAAGCCCAAAAGTAGTGCTAAGAAATTATGTTCAGCATTAAAAAGTTTATCATGCTGAAACTTTCTCACAGTAATTAATTTATAGTTACCATCCATCCTAAAAGATGAAAAATAAAACACTTGACTTGCCAAGCTGAGAATCTAGAAGTCTGAACGTTGTCATGGTCCAGTAACCAATCCTATAGAGTCTAGAAGAACTTGTTACGATTAAAAAATTAATAAATTGCCTTGAGGCTCAACAATTCTCATCTCAGCTTGCTCAAATATTTATTACCACAGAAAATTTGCTAGGAGCCAATACAGCCTCAATTCCTGTGACACGGTTCACCGACATACATTTCACAATGAAACCCCCATATTATAGAGTATGTGTTTTGATATCCAATCCTAGGAGGCCAATACCTTTTAAGGTTTAAGAACTGTGCCACAACAGACAGTGATATAGTGAATGGTAGTGATTGGGTTATGAGAACAGGAAAGACAATATATTGAACGTGTCTTGTCTGCAGAAAAAAAATGGATTGAAATTTTGTTTTAAGGGGAAAAATGATTGATATTTTGTTTTATGGCATCTGTTTGCATTGATTGTGCAATGGATGTTTTAAAATTTAATCCTTTTTAGACCTAAAATTGTTGTTTTGGGTTTTCCTAATTTTGACTCTGACTTTGGATTTTCACGTCAACTAGTATGGACTAAGCAATTAAAAAAATTCCAGATATTACTAGTAGTATCATATATGGTAGATATCTGTTCAGAGCTTTAAAATAATATAAATGTGATGGTACTAGTATTACAATTCTTTTAAGTATTTTCTATAAATAATTGTATTTCTTTATTTATCAGGAATGCTAGCGTGTTTTGCATGGTAAACGAAAGAAGAAAAGCTTTTAAAGGAAATGAAATATTGCATAAGTGATAAGAATAATAAAAGAAAATTATGGATAGGAAATTCAAATTAGGATGGTTGAAAACAATTGAAGATTGCGCTAATTGGCTTCCAGTGTTTCATAGCTCTCTATGTCTGCTGATATAGATATGCAATATTTCCATATATACATAATGCTAGTGTTTTATTTAAGTCCCTGGTAATATTGGATATGTACTCGACATAGGGCATTTCCCCCACTATTGAACGGCTTATGTCAACATCGCTCGCTTAAAATCGTAATACCGACGGCCAGCTGCTTGTTTAGAGTGACAAAGTTATAGCATCGTAATAACATATTATGTAGCTTGAGTTGGATTGATTAGATCACTGACAAACAGTCATGTGACAAAGATAGCTCTAATACAGGATGCTAAATTTTTTTTGCCTGGTTAATATTTGATGCTAATATTGAAACACAATGTTTTTGTGAATCCTGTAGATTGTGTTCTCTTGATCATAAAGATGACCTAAAAATACAGTGAAAACAACGAAAACAAGTGTGTGCAATGTTAGAGAATGAATTCTGGAAATCAGAATAGAGAAAATAATGTGGTGTGGTGTAACCTGTAAACAAAGCTGAACAAAAATGCAAGCCATTAGGATTCAAGAACAGCGGTGGTTCTTTGATATCATTAGATTGTTTATAACCAATTTTCAATTTATATGTGTTTCTCATGCCAGTCTTACCAAGAATTCACTGAAAACAGGGCAGGGGGATCCCTTCCTATTATTGGTGCCAGTGAAAACAAGCTGCATACATGTTTGTGACAACTTGCACATAATATGGTACATAAGAGCATGCATACATGTATGCGTGGAATTGCGCTTCATATCAACGAAGAGTGTGCCGGATGTCCGCCCGGGCCTTTGAATATCAGTTAAATAGTTACATAATGCATATGTGTAGCTAACCCAAAAAGCTTATTCCAACCATGCAGCAGTCAGTATTTCATTGACCAGACATCAGTGTAAATTATTTGGATAACTGCAGTTATTAGACATGCAAGTATTTCTGTTATGAAATTGATTATATCATCTAGCACCTGCATCAACAATGATGCAATTGATCATCCTACCTACTCCATGTGACTAACAAGCAAGTTCAAAGGTAACATAGCTGCCGTCAGTCTATTAGATTATCATACTAGAGTGACTGCCATAATGGGGTGTTTGGGTATATGATTCTATTAATATCATCCACATCTACCACATGACTAGTACTAGGTATTTTAACGTTGCTATGAACAAGATATCTGACTAAGGGGTGGTGCAATAATGTGTACCCCGTGTGGTGGATTATAGGTGGGGAGCAAAGATTTTTGGTCTGCCAAAAAGGGGCTAAGCAATTTTTGGCATTGATATTTGTGCACCATTTCTATATTAGGCAATAAAACGATGTAGAAATATGTTAAGAAACGTTCACGTATGCAAAATTTTCTGCTTGCTGCACTTCAGGTTTTGTAATTTAAATTGGGATTCTCCAAAATCTGGCATATGTAAAGGGGAGGCAAAGATTTTTTGGCATGTTGAAAGGGGAGGGGCAAAGATTTTTTGGCATGTCAAGGGGGGGTGTTGGAAGGAGGAATTGATATTTGGCAGACCATTTTGGATATTCACCACCCAGGGATACACATAATTTTACACAGCCTCTAAAATACATGTTTCCATTCCATTCAAAGAACCATCTTAACAGGGTTGTTGTCATTGAAATGAGCTTTAATGGGTCTAGAATATTATCTTGGAGTTTAGCATATGGAGGAGTAAAATTCAAAATGTTAACTTAGAAATGTAAGTTGCCAATCACATATTTAATATCCATGGCTTCATTTGAGGCATTTTTTCCATAGCCTTCAGACCACAGTATATCTCAGTTAGCAACATGCTCAGTGATGACAACAAATATTGTTGTAACATTCAATTGAAAACTCTGAATGGAGCCTTCTCTGTTTTGACTAGTAACTGTTTGATGGGACATGCTATTGTACCTGCCTCAGTCAATTTTGTCCACTCAATTAAAACAACAAAACAAGAGAAAGTGAATTTTCTACCAAATTTTATGTAGCATATACTTTGTGAAACAGTATTGTAATAGTAAGGTGGATCGTAAATGTAACGGCCCTTTAGACAACTTCTTGACATAAGAAAAAAAAAGATTATGGAAAAGTCTATGCTCATCCCCGAGGGAATCGGTCAAGAAATTCAAATATTTAGTTCCTGTATTCAGGCTAAAAAAGTGGCTAAATGAGTGTTATCCAATATTGACGCATTTGAAGCATTGCAAGACCTACTGTGTTGAAAGTTCATTATTTGAATGTCTTGTAGCTTCTGTAAGAAACACACATGTGTTATTTTTTTCCCAGCTGGTGTGAATTTTGAACATTTTGGTAATGCTGGTTATCTTTGCTCTCAATGTTCATTCAGTCTCTGTGCATCCATTACACAGGAGGCAAAGTTCACAATACTCATTCCTAACTTTCTGTGTTTAAAATTTCAGGTCAGAGCATCCAATCTTTGGAATAAACCTTGGCCTTGACGCTCCCATTCGTTCCAACATTACTTCTTTGTCATCTGGCTTACTGCTCTCACTCACTCTAGAAAGATCTTAAAACCTGTCAGAGTCTGATTTACTAGTTAACATCATTTACTTAAAAATGAGACTGATACAATGCTGAAGATTTACCCCTCCTGTGTTTTTGATTACAAATTGGTGAAAAGTGAGCGCAGCATCCATCTTTACGGTGTTGATAAATGGCACGTGGCAACTATTTATTTTACTATTTGATAGCAGATGTCACTATGAGACGATATGACTGCCATGTTAAAACCTACCACCTGTTCTGGGTATTGCTATGGTAAAATGTTGATGCTATCTCATGCCCACATTCATATTCATTTTATATCCATGTTATTTTAGTGCTTATATCAGTCAACATAGAGCTACATAGAAACAACAATACAATTATACATTTCTTTTTCATGAGAAATATGCAAGAATGGTGTTAGTACATTTTCACCATTATACAGGAGAAGCATTTTTGTTTTTGCTGAACAGAAAACAATTGTATACAATTTAATTTTTTTGAGTGAATACACCTGTTCTTGTGGTACAATCGGATCCAAAAGACACCAATTGTGACCTTGAGATACAAGCAAAAATAAGGAGTAAAAAGTAAAGTACTAATGATAATATTTGTAAACATGATAAAACCCAGGGATAAAACTGAATAACTTTTTAAGTATTTCAATTTTCTTTTCTTTTTTTTGATGGACAATATATCATTTTGAAACAATGAAACAAACAAAAAAATAGCAACCAATTATCCTGCCTTGGGAAAATGGAGGGTGAGACAACAATTTTCTGTATGACATGGATCCAAAATATGTGTTATTTGTTAGAGAGAATCTGCAACAGAGGGGGTTTATTCAAGTCTATCTGGCTGGATGAATAATTTTCCAATTTAAATTACTATAGCCTATAATTTATGGAATATTTTGACCTGATTGAAGTGAATTACAAGTAATAATGAAGACAATAATATATCAACCATTGTTTACTGCTTTTAATACTTTTTTCCTTCTTGAATTAGACATTATTCTCAGCATTTAACAGGAGCATTTGTGCAATAGGTATAGATGTGCAAGACATTTATGTCGACATATTAACCCACAAACGCTTCTTTCAAATCGAATAATGCAGAGCTAAAATTTTACAATGCATGAGACAGGCAGATGTAGTGTGAAACCTGACTGGTTAGATGCTCCTACCTAGTACCTGTAGGCCATTATATACTATTTCGGTGCTATCAAGTGTTGATGGTTCTCCTCACATTGTAGGATGGATGTTTTTTTATCACATTATTTGTGCAGATATTTCCAGTGCGTTATTCTGCATCCAGCAATATAATTAAATACATATAGGTGCTAGAACATCTCAACTGTCAAATTCAAAATAATGTCCTTTAATATGCGGATACCTACGATGAGGAATAACAATTGTGACCATTTTTCGGATGCCTTCGCTTGAAGCTGCTAAGAGAATTGTATTTATTCAACTTTGCCTGCGAACATTAATGTGCCGTACATACACATACAACTGCCATTCTTATTATTTTAACTCATTGTATCAAAAAGATTTTTACTAATGCTGTATATAGAAAATATTGATACAAAATTGACAAAGAGGGCTTGATGTCAATGAAAGTACTGCATCCATGTTACTTACAAGCTGGTTCGCTCATTCAATTTAACCAATACATTCTTAATCATGACATGTTTTAACCATGATACCAACAAAATATCTTGCAAATAATCTATTCTGTACTAGACAATTGAGCTTATGGTAAATTCCAATCATAAGCCTTTGTTTTTGGACCACTGACGTCATAACGCCGGAGCGTACATTGTTGCTGCGTACCTCATGGCATTAAAAAGGGCACTAACGATGCGACTATGAATGTGAACATCGGTGTGTGAACATCTGTCGTCAGGTGACAACATCAAGAGGTCCAAATGCAAAGGCTTATGGGATTTACCGAATAGGTGAATTACTCATTTTGAATAGGTTCTAAATTTGCATCAGAGAAGGGAAACATTTGATTTGTAAAAATCTGGCAGCAATTTTGGCTGTGATGTGTAGTTGCAATATCCTTTTGTAGACTGTTGCATATAGTCAATGCCATACTCGATGCCAGTACTTTACGAGGTACTTGGCATATATTTCCATATTTGCATAGGCTCTAAATGTACTTTTAAACTATTAAAAGGGGGAAAATATTTTGATTTGCACAAATCTGGCAACCTGATGTGTAGTCTCTATATCCATGTGTAAACTTTTTCTTAATTTGCCCTGGGTGCATGACATTCAGGGCTAGCAGCCAACCTGTCATATCCCATTCAACAAACGCTATATTATGCTTCCATTTCAAAGTGTTTTTTCTTTAGCTTTTATCTCACATATGCTTGCGCCATTTTGCTTTGATCATTTATTGCATTGGATGGCTATTTGATAAATTCTGATCAAATATGACATTGACGTTGATTATTATTCATAATAACCATGACGACGTAATAAATGGAAAATAATATTTTGCCAAGTTGAGTGACAACATAGCTTCATTTAATATTAGTTATTCTGTCCATATTTGTTGACATTATCAATCATAATGAAATTATAGAACGACTGTTACAAGTCATATAAAATATATGACGATAATGAACATACTTAGTTGTAGAATATTAGTAAATTTGTTTGATTATTCTGCATGAAATGAATAATATAGGCAGAACACATGAAACACAACATGTACTATTTATTGCTTACAATGAATTTAGGCTGTACAAACAAAGTCAAACATTGACATTAGTAAACAATTGCAAGTAATATTAAGCAGAGTGCTGATTGTATAGAATGTATTAATGATGTGAGGCATGCTTAAATTTCAATCAATATTTAGAAAAGATTTTTCATCTTTTGAAAGGAAATGTTAATGGTTGTTTTGTAATTTAAAGTATAATTAATTGGAAAAGAATTGATGGAGACATGAACCAATTCACTTCTGATTTCTGGCCACAAGTTATTTCGCTGCATCATTAAATTATCAGGTGGGAAATTTTGCTAAAACCGAAAAACAGAAAGATACGGCTGTCCGTTAAGGTGACAGAAGTGCCTTCTTAGTGTGAAATTGGATTTGTAGGTACAAGTCATTAATACTGCACATGCTATACCAAATTACTGTTAGCCTTTGATGAGCGCATACAAATGTGATATGGAAAAACAGAGGCATGATCGACGGGAATTATATAAATAAACATAATTTTTCAACAGGTTTATTATTTGCGATGGCGAACCTGGTGAAAAATTATGTTTATTTACAAATGTGATGTTTGAAAGTTGAAGTTCATTCATATATTTCCACTTGGCAACAGCAGATTGCCTCAGCAGCCAATCGGAGACAAGTACATTTCAACACAGTAAATAAGTAATGTATTCTTAAAAAAATGCTTTCGTATCCAGGCTAGTTGTGATTACCTACTCCCTTTTAGGTTTCTCAGATTCTAAGAAATGTTTTTACAGTTTTGTCTAATTTTGTGTGTGTGTTTTGTTGATTTACAGGAAAAGGATTTGAAGCAGTATATGGATGACTGCGGAAGTATAATGAGTATGAACAATGTAAAGGTAGGTGTACAGAATCAAAATCAATTATTTGAGTATTTAAAAACTTGTCTCAAATAATAAGGCAGTGACAGGGAGAAGATGATCAAGAGACAGGGCTATACCATAACTTTGTTGGGCACTATTCAGTTGGGCAGCTGACCGGTAAAAGTTACCAATCAGACGCAAACTATTAAATACCTGCCTGTACAGTATTTGTGAAGCTGTCTTAATTTCTTCTAGTGAGGTATATAATTTGTTCAATTTACCAATCATTGGCTGTCTAGCTGTAATGAAAAGATCCCTACCAGGAAATAGAAGCTGTAGTCTGGATATTGTCAAATCATAGTTTCACAAGAATACGTAAGCAAAAAAACCAAAAACACACTTTATGAAGATATACCAAGATCAAAGAAACCAAATGCAAAGAAAGCTACTTCAAAGTATCAAGTTTGATTATTTGGTTTCATGAATCAGTAAGTTATTGTTTTATTGGTTTTCTGAAAACTTTGACATTTTAGGAGGTAGATTATTCCTTGTCAAAGTTCTACGTCAATTAGAAGTGAAATGCTATAAAAATATTTATAGATGATAATGAAGGAGTTAGGTTTCATGGTTTATTTTCATAAGCAACACAGAAAATTGCAGGTTTAAAAAGGACAGTCCCACACAAACACAATACAGGAAGCAATGCAAGTCAAATATAAGTGAATATGGTATTTGTTAACTTGCCTCATGGCCTGCATCTCAGTATGTAACCTAGTTCTAATTTCATTTCCTTTATATTAAGTGATTGATTTTTGTGGTTTGTTCACAGCTATTTCTATATCAATTATTACGGGGTCTAGAATATTGTCATAAACGACAAGTACTACATAGGGACCTCAAGCCACAGAACCTACTCATCAACGAGAAAGGAGAACTCAAATTAGCAGACTTTGGTAAGACTTTGGTATTGTAGCAGACTATGAATGATAAACAAGGAAAACAAACATTTACTCAAACAAGTGCCTTGTTGCAATTGTTGTTTTCATACAATGTAGTGTCTATTTCAGGACCCATTTCACACGAAGACTTTAAATATCAAAATGTATATCATAAGAACGTTATTATCGCATGATATTTCATTGCACTGAATGATGTGTTTTCATTTTGTACATTATTTTTTTAACAAAATAGAAACTCCTGGGAAAAATACAATAAGTTACACGTATGAGGTGCCAACTCAAGGAGCAATCATTTGACTTCAGAGATTAATGAAGCGTGTCAGGAGCCATTGCAGTTCAGACTTACCAAATTTAATCATAGCTTTCATTAATCCAGAGTCAATCACCCAAGTGATTCTTTGCCATTCACCCTATAATCTATGCTAGATGCATATAGATACCTGGAATACATTCAATAACAAATTTGCAGGCAGTGGGGACCAGCATTCTGAAAGATGGTCAAAAATTTAATTTAGTAGCCAAAACGTTTCTAATCTACCTTGTAGGACAAATCAACCATGCCAAATAAGACACCCTTTGTCTCTGTACCATTAGTGTCATGTGAGCAGGACCATATTTGGTAAGCTTTCAAGTTGAAATTTTGCCCAATTTTTCTCAGTCACTGATTTATATATGATATAGGAAATGATCACAAATTGTAATCAAAATCTTTCCACATTAGCCAATTTAGTTACCAAAATATTCCAATCATCAAATGTCAATTAGTATGCTAGATGCTGGAAGTAGGCACGGTGGCAGCGATGTAAAGGGTTCACAACAAATAACTCCCCCCTAAAATTACAAAACGTTTTTTTGCATAACTTGACATACATTTCGTGGATTTGAAAAATTTAAAAACCTGCGAATAAAGGAATTGTTTTTCTATCCTCCCAACGTTTGTTCGTCTGAAAATCTTTTCGTTTTGGCCAAAAACAATCATATTTTCTAAAAATGATGCTTTCAAAAAAAAGTTGCACTTTTCAACATCGTCATTTATGTCCAAATTAGCTTCAACAAATCATTATTTTGCACCACGTGATGGTTGCATGGGTGACTAAAGAGTTCAGAGACAAAAAGGTGAAGGAAAAAACCCAATTAAATCAATCGTCACATTGTTAACGAGAAAGTTTTGTACATTACATGTGTGGGATGTTGAAAAGCGCAACGTTTTTTAAAGCATCATTTTTGAAAAAATGTGATTATGTTTGACCAAAACAAAAAGATTTTGAGAAGGGATAACTTTGGTAGGGTAGCAAAAAGATGCCTCTATTTCCAGGTTTTTAAAGTTTTCAAATCAACAATATGAATGTTAAGTTATGCAAAGAAATGTTTTGTAACTCCTAAATTGATTTTACCATTTTTGAAACACCGGCTCAATAAAATCTTCTAGAAAAACCCCGCACATGTCAATTAGTCATTGTTTTATACTTCAAGATGATTGCATAGGTGACTGGGTAATCGTATACATAAAAATTAAAGAAAACAAAAACACCATTAAATAAATCAAAACATTGATATCGAGAATGTTTTTGTACATTAAATGTATAGGATGTGGAAAAGTGCAACTTTTTCTGAAAGCATCATTTTTGGAAAATGTGATCATTTTTGGCCAAAACAAAAAGATTTTTTAGGGAAAGAACTTTGGGAGGGTAGGAAAATGATCCCTTTATTCACAGGTTTTTAGATTTTTCAAATCAACGAAATGTATGTCAAGTTATGCAAAGAAATGTCTTGTAATTTTAGAGGGGGAGTTATTTTTTGTGAACCCTTTAGTTTGGAGAATGTGCATGGATGGAGCATGCATACTGGTGATCAATTTTTTTGGGAATCTATTGGTCAGCCAGTAAAATATCTTATTGCTGGAAAAGCCTTTTCCCTGATCTACAAGAAAATGACTTGTAGAGGAAAAACACAATTTTTGTTTAAACCTTATATCCATGTACACCTTTCAGTTGACTTTTTGTCTCCTTCAAATAAATGTAACATTAGAACCTAACACCTGACAATATTTCTGAATCTCTTCTGGATTTCTTGTTCAATTTCCTGCAGAAAATGCATCCTTTAAATTTATTGTGCTTTTCTTTTAGTTTTAAAGATCAGATCATTTAAAGTTGACAGTGTCGAAACTGTCAAATCAATGTGTGAAGCAAAGTATGCGATGAGGTTAAGATGTATGGTCATATGACAATCTTCAAAGATATTGTAACACCATTGTACATGGTATGGTCATCTATATGGCAATCTTTATCTCTACCACTGTTGTATATCAAAGCGTACTGAACTTTGCCATGAACATGAGGTTGTTCTTACTCCTAGAGGAAATCATTGTTTGAATCCAAGAAGGTTGGAAGTGCTGGATAATAATAAAGCACTTATGAGCTTTTTGCACTCAACTGATGAAATGCTTTGAGAGCACAGATTGGGAGGATGGCAAAGAAAAACACTTAGGTGGACACTTTTATTTGACAGAGGAATAGTAATTTTCAAAGAAATTCAAACAAAGATGAAAACTTGTAAATGGATGTGCTGAGATAAGTTGATTGGATTGCTTAAATGCAAGGTTCTAAAATAAACACATCACCATATTTTACCTGTTATGGAATGGATAATGTAATCATACAAGTATTGATACCTGCAGGAAAGAGGCGATATATGACAAATTAATTGGTGTTGCTGCAATATTTTTTTAATCTGTTTTGTAAATGTATATATAATGCTATGTGTAGTTTTATGTTACATTCATCAGCATATAAATGATTAATGAGCTTATTTTTGATTTTGACTGTTTGTAATGCAAAACCGTTAACTGTCAATGCTGCGTGGAGCACAAAAAGGATAACCACCTTTGTTTAACATTAGCAGTATAACATTTTTGTGTTCCAAACAGTCTTACTATAAATGTTATTATTAAACTCATCTACAAATTAAATGATATTTGTTTCTTGACTTCCCTAAACAGGTCTGGCCCGAGCCAAGTCAGTGCCCAGCAAAACCTACTCTAATGAAGTAGTTACATTATGGTATAGACCGCCTGATGTATTACTAGGAAGTACAGAATACACAACGTCAATAGACATGTGGTAAGTATGATGTAACAGATATCAACATCCCGAATTCATCAAGATGAAAACCCCATTTTGATGAAGATGATAGTCAGGGGTTTGTCAGGATAAAGAAACTGCCCATGCACAGACCTGATGGCTAAGATTTATGCTACCTGTGAGTGAATTACAAACAACAAATATTGAAATACTCAAAATGGTGACTGTTCCTCATACGTGACCATGAGAAAGCATCAGAAATACCTTCTTTTAGGCATTTGAAGGCTTTATATTATTGATCTGTCAAAAATTTTTTTAAAGGAAATTCTATTCTAAATTGATCTCATCTGGGATTTTTATTGGACAGGGTGTGGATGGCTTGGACATTTTTCAGACAGGCCTCCAAGTTGGGTTGGATGAGTCGCTGGTTAAGCCCTTGTGTACCCAAGTTTGAAATAAGTCAGAAATGGTGGATGAGTGTTATCATTAAATGAAATCTTTTGTTAACTTTTGAAAATTATACACACCCTACATCCAATTACAAGTGAAAAATCATCTCCATGCTCTTCCATATGGCTGAGATAATTTTATGTGTTTTGCTCTTCCATATGGCTGCGATAATTGTATGTGTTTGGATCTAAGCACATGCTTGCATCAAAAGCTCTTGTTGTTTTATTGTTTTAGCAATTTAGTTTAATGTCATTGTCAGTCATATGTTATTAGTAGTTTGGCAATCAAGTGTCAGGAGAAAGGTGCAATGACTCATCATGCTACATCACAATAATGGCAAGAATTACTAGTAGTTAAATGTGAAGCACCTTTATACATTCAGGGGCATTGAGCTGATAAATTGATCAACCGTATTGTGAAAACTAAAAAATGTCATTGCTTTTAAAATTTAAAAAGTACAGTTCTTGAGCAACCAAACTCTGATCTGGATTGACAATGCCTTTCAGCTGAAGCTATTATCATAATCATCAATTTACAACAGATAAAATTGAATAGAACATTAAATTCAACAACACTGTATGCCAATAAAACATACTTTCAACACAGCACTGTTGCATGTTACATTGTAAAGTGCAAGGACTTTGAATTGATCACAATTAAGATACCATTATATCAAAATTAAAGGGAGACAAATGACTACAGTATTTTGGCAAACACAATTCTAACAGCCCGATTTGGCGCTGTTTACAGCATAAACAAGAAGTAGTGTTCTGATTGGCTAACTGAATCACATCATCATCATATTGGCATCTCATTCACTGAACAAGCTGCGTAGCATTACATGACGTAGATGTAACCTATTTGTCTTACGCGAAGATTTGCAAAATACTGTAGTTGCTTGAAACAAATGATGGTAGTCCCTTGAGAATTGTGGCAGGTCATTATCGCAGATGATCTTGGTATATTCAGCTTACGAGTAGGAAAGGTATTCTAGCTGTAGCATATCCCAACACTTGCGCAAACTGTTTTTTTTGCCCCATGTCCATATTGTGTGACCTTGATAAGCTCAACCAAGATATTGGCGACCACATAAATCACACATGCGTGACTTAATCAAGGGAAATGAAAATAATTTGACAGAATTTGTTTTTGTTTTTGTTGTTTTTGTGTTACTTTTCCATCTTTTTTGATGGGAGAGGTAAATCAAACTGCAGTCAATAAAACACTCTTTTTGAAGACTTGCTAAAATTTTAAAATTGACATTTTCAACTTATGCCATATTTTCCTTGATGGGTTTGGGTTACACATTTGTAGTATCAATAGAGTGTACGCAATAAACCAACCGGAACGGTATAACAATTGAAATGGCTGCCATGTTGGAGGACAGTTCTACGAAAGCTTAAGATGACAGGTCTCTAGATCGATTCTACAACCATTCATACCTATAACCTGTTTTATTATATTATCATGCGAATTGACCTGTGGTACCTTATGGGAGACAGAATTTTATTTAAATGAGGATTACTCTCAAGAGTGACGTAGTATTGAATACACTCTATAGCAAGACTAACAGGTGGTGCAATAGTTGTCTACTGATGAACACAAGCAAAGTACAACACCAAGCTGCATACAGACTAAGTCTCTTACAGATTGAGTAACGAGAAATGGTTGGCACAGGGGAAATCAACGATATGGATCTCCTTTTTTGTGCTTTTATTATAAGATAAATATCAAGAACACCAGTATTATCGCATTCTTTGACACTGATCATATTTCCTGAAATTAGAACTTTGCACACAAATGTTCCATTAAAAAAGAGCAAAAAAATGTGTTGGAATTAGAAATAGAGGCTATGTTATCCAATTGATAAGTAAAATGATATGATGGACTTGTCAGGAGATCAGGATTAAAAACAACTTGTTTATTATTCTATCCAATTTACTTATTGATTGACTAGTTGAATCACTAGTTGATCAATCACCTGAAAGGGGAAAAAACATGGATTCTGTTTTTATATGACTCAGCAAATAATTATGTAAAAAGCCAACATTTAACATTTATGTGAAATCCAACAGTCAAATTATAGTCTACATTAATTTGCTTGATCCCATCACATAAATTTAATATAATATTCTTCAAGAGGTATTAAATATCATGACCATAAGCATTTGTTATTACATGTAAAATCAAAATGTGAAAAAAAAATCATAATTTTAAACCACCCTGTACCTTTTAACTATCCTTATTAGCTGCAGACACACACTGTATACCTACACCATTGACGTCACATGTACATTGTAAACTAGCATGTAATAGTATATGAAGCTACAGGGGGTATGTTGCAGGCAGACTTGCCTGATGAAGCCACTAACTGGTTTGAACACCCAAGTCAAGATAACATCACCTTTCTCTTTATGTCACAGTACTTTGTATTTCTATATGTGTTTGCCGCAGACAGGATGATAACTGATATCTTGATAATGGTGATGATTTTAATCACGCATTGCACATCTCCCTTGATAAGGCAAAAAAAAAATTGTTGTGTTGCCCTCAACCGTCCGACCCTAAATCCTGAAAAATCAGGGGTGCAATTTTTTTTTGAATGATGATTTTTACAGATTTGTTCAAAAACTCAATGTTTTTCACTTCAAATTAATATTTTATTGAAAGACTAGTCTTTAATTGATGTCTAACAGGTACCCAGAAGTCAAAATTGACAAATGTCCCCTAATTGAAGAAGCATTATTTAATATTTGAGGAGATTTTTTAAAACTGAAGGTTTAAAAAAAAAAAAAAAAAAAAAGAAATCCGACCGTCCGACCCAAATTTCCCATTTTCCCACTTGAGGGCAACACAACAATATTTTTTTTTTGGCCTAATGGTGATGTTTCTAATCTTTCATTGTATGCTCCACTTAGTATGTCATCCATAAACTAAGAGTAACAATTAAAAATAGATAATATATTATTTGTATCAGGCATGCACCAATACTTTATGGGTATGGTTTTTGATCATCTTGACCTTGAGCTTAATTTTCATTATGTTTTGATCATGGTTGTGATACATCGTCATCATCATCATCATCATCGTCATCGTCATCATCATCATCATCATCAACAGCAGTAGCATCATCATCATCAGCCACAATCGGTCCACTGCTGGACAAAAGCCTTGGCGTGTCTCCGCCAGGTGTTTCTATCTCTAGCCTTGCTGAACCAATTTACTGTTCTCCAATATCATCTCTCCATCTTTTGCATTGTTTTCCCTGGTTCCTGTTGCCAAACATATGTCTCCAAACAGTAATTGCTTTCTATAAACATTCTATAAATAGTGCAATGCCTTGTAATTTATCATATTCTATTTTTAATTTGGCCTCAAAATGTATGTTTTTAGTTCAGTTCACATTTATGCAAATACAATAATAAAATTTAATTTAGTTTACAACTGGCGAGCAATCTCAAATACTGGCAAGTATAACTACAAAAAGAACTTGAATCTAATAGAACAGAATAAGTGACAAGCTTTCAATTCAAAGAAATGTACAAATTAATTCTGCTAAGAATTACCGCATTGCTAGTATTGTAGTTGTCAGGAATAGAGGATTTGTGATGTGTATCCAGGCGCATGCATTTCCATTATTTTGTATGTACTGATTCAGTGACTTGAGCCTTTAAGGGAGTACAACAGTGCCTGAGCATATAAATATGTGCATTTATACATCTAAAGAAAATTCTTTTGTACCAGCTCTAACATAAAGTGCCATGCAATTCTATTAGCTGTCACGTTTGTAGCATATAGGTGCTATCAAAGCTTTCATTCATACTTTTGTGATGGTATGCATGCTGTCTTTTTATTGCCATATACCATTGCCACATTCCTCCACTGTATTCTGAATTCCACAATGAAAAGATGCTGTTCTAGCCCGCAAGCAACAAATCTTGATTGACAATGCATGAATTGAGACTCGATGGATTCTACCATTCTTTGATTAAAGCTTTGTCAATTGGTTAGACTTGACCTTGCTCCTTGTCCTCATATTTTTGTTTTCTTAAATCCTAAAGCCATTTCGAGTGAAAGCATTGTGGTAGAGTCAAAAAGCCGATATTGTCAATTCTAGGAGTTGTGTGTTTGATATCATTTCAGAAATATTAAAAGATGTGATATGAATTTATTTTTGAAAGCAGAGCATATGAGTGAAAGAGAGAGATGGCAAGAGGGAGAGGAGCGAGAAAGAGAAATTGTGTGTGATAAAAAAAATAGTGAGGGAATGCTCATAGTGAAAGAATGAAATTGGAGATGGGTGAAGGTGGGTAATTTATGTGGAAAGTAAAATTACTAGGGAAGAAATATTAAGCAAATGTAGGGCAAACAGATGGGATACAATAAATTTCTCTAAAGCACATCGTGCATACAAATGTAGGCTGTTATAGCTAAAAACTGTGGTGACAAAAATAGAAAGCATAAAAAAATGAATGCAAAAGATGTGAGGAAGTACAAAGCAAGAGAACTGAAGTAGACATAGTCTTTGGAACATTATGCCCCAGAGCCATGATCGTTGTTCCTTATATTTCAGTTTATTGGGTTTTTAAGGTATGTACAAAATACTAACAATAAAAGCCAGCTAGTGTTTAATTTATTCTGCATGCTGTTCTCACTGAGGTTATTATATAAATATTCTTTTAGTTGTCTTCCTTATAATGGTATTAACTACTTGGCACCATTATGCATTGCTTTCTAAGGAGTTTAACCAATGGCTGCCTTGTGTAATTCTTCTATTTAATATTACAATTTTTATGATATAGCTATATATTTTATATATCTAGCTAATTAGGGAGCGCACTAAATACACCAAATACAATACGAAAAGCTGATGTTCATTCACAAAAACAAACAAAAAACCAATAGAAATATGTACACTAAAATATAAAATAAAACTTATCAGTTACAATATTCATGAAAAGAACATAAGGCAGCATGTGTCGTATATCATGTTTATCATCTGAACTCTTCATGTACTTCTCTAATTTCACTTGCAAATGTTAATGAATTTATGACTAGGTTGATTAGATGTATCAAGGAACTTATCAGTCATGTAGATTGATCAGATTGTAAATTAATTCATGAGAGTATTGATGATATGGAATATGTAAATGATATATTGTAACAGTGTGTCATTATCATGGCTCATGTGCTACAATATGCTAAAAAAATTGCTTATATAGAAATGAAGTGTGTCAATTATGCAAAGCGTTATGTATTTTGTGGTGTCATATTATTTTCACTGTATCATCAATTTTTTGGTCAGTTAGTTATGTTTTTCTCCTTGCACCTGACCCCTTAAAACATTTTTGAAAGGAAAGCTTTGAATTGTCTTTAGTACAAGCAAGCAAGCAAGCAAGCAAGCAAGCAAGCAGCTAATAATGAATGAAATAACCACTGACATCTGCATTGCTTCTGTTAAAAATACTTCTGACTCCAGAAATAAATGAGCGCTGTCTAGCTCACAGATTCAAGCAGTGTTGTGCAAAGAGGGTCTACTTGTAGCAGAACAAACATGCTAGCTTAAAGGTCAACACAAAGAGTACTTTCAGTATATAGATTTTGATATTGGTAAACGTAATTGTATTTCATGGTCTTGCACAAGTCCAATTATTAAATTAAAAGAATAAAATTAAGAACAATATTTAACCTTTTCTTATATCAAATGCATAGACTTGAGTCAAGTCTTTGAAATTGGGTAATTAAAGAAATTATGCAAAAATTTCTCTTTTTGGTTCTTTTCCCTTTTTCAAAACCTTGACCAAATATTGAAATTTAAGCAGTAGTTGCAATAGGTCTAAAAGAAATTGTGTTTGATGTAACATTTATCTGACAAAACAGAATACAGCGAATAATAAATAAAACGGAATTATTATATTATTTGTTGATGTTGAACATTTCATTGTCACTTTGCCATTGTCAATATCATGAACCTGACACACATTGTTTGTTGATTTCCTTCAGGGGAGTTGGTTGTATATTCTACGAGATGGCTGCAGGCAGGCCGCTCTTCCCAGGCTCCACAGTAGAAGATGAGTTGCATCTCATATTCAAAGTGTTAGGCACACCCACGGATGAGACGTGGCCCGACATCTCATCCAATGATGACTTCAAGTCATATCGCTTCCCAAAGTACCCACGAGAACCATTAATAAACCACGCCCCCAGGTTGGACAACGAGAGTCTTCAGCTTCTTAGTAGCCTTTTAGAGGTGAGTTTGCTACAAATATGTCTATTATTTTGCAGTTAATATTAATGTCATATATGAAACTTGCACAGGTACCCAATTTTAGCTAGGCGATCTTGGGTTTGATCACTTACATATATTAGGATTATCACTGCTTGTGAACAGTATCAAGTTTATAATATATTGTAAAACTCTGATCCACTCAGGCCTATATTTGCAAAAAAGTATGGTATTATAGTATTAACATTGTCCTTACAATAGGCTCTCATAATAAAATATGGAAGCAGGGGTGCAAATTGTGATTTCTTCCTCAGGAGCAAAGTTTTTAGGCTCAAGATTTCCTCAATCATACCATGCATAAAATAGCTTTATTAGTCTTTTATTCTGCACTTCAAAAGATGAGAATGTTAACATAGCGTGTTTTTATAGAGCGACTGTATGTTGGGTCTTCGAGCTTCCAAAAAAGGTTTTACGATGTGGTATTTTTGGTATTTTACACTAGTTTGGGGTCAAGTTTGGTCGGACAGAGGCTCCTTTCCCCTTTTATTTTCCTTTACCCCATTCCTCTTTCATTTTTTGACAGAGGAGCACAACTTGTTTAGCATGTTTAGTGCTTTATGGTTCTTCTTTTTAAATTTCCTCAATATTTTCCAGTTTGTCCTCTTCCCAGTGGCTTTAGTATTGATACACTGAATTCCTTTATGACTTTTGTTCCCATAAAATCCTTATTGCTGCCTCTCTCTAAATTTCCTCAGATATGATTGCCGCCTCTCTAAATTTCCTCAGATATGAGCCCTGTTTCCACCTGTCTTCATCCAACTTTGTTTTTTCCTGTTAAATTACATAGAATACCTCCTATGGTGATGAATTGTAAATTTCCCCATATCCCATTTCCATATTCTAACACCAACACCTTCCTATTTTTTGCTCTTATTTCTTGAACAATAATGTGAATTCCTCCAAATTTTGCACAACCAGTGTCTTTAAAGATTTCCTCTCTTCCATTCAGTAGCTTCACTTCCACACAGCCCTCCCCTATCATCTTGTACCTCACTCTTCTTCATTTTCTTTCCTCTCAGTTTCCCTCTTCCTCTTCTCTTTTCTTTTCTTCTCTCTCCTCCTTTTCCTCTCTTTCTTTTTCTTCCCATGGTATTATTTCCTCAATTTTGACTCTTATTTCCTAGGAGCGGTGCTCCCCGCTCCCGCACAATTTGCATCCCTGTATGGAAGTGCCCTATGGTAATTAAAAAAACCATGTCGTCTCTAACCTACTTCGTTGTTACGTTATGAGATTTTGACATTTTCTTATATCTACTTCTGATGTGTTGCTTGTATTTCAAATGGAATATTTCTAATATTTAGTATTAGTACTGTCAGAGTGCAGTACATTAGACCTTACCACATTTATTTTTAGCATTAATGTGATTAACAATCAGTCAGCCTTGGCCTGAACTGATCTGACTGCAGGATGAACTACCAATTTTCGTACTTTTGTTTTACAGTGAATCAATAAATACAATTTCATTATGTGAGGTTTGTTTGTTAAAATTAAAAAAGGACCATTTACATAGTATATAAATATATCTTTTGTAATCTTATGAATTCATATTGAGTTTATACTTTTTTGGTATCATTTAGAATTGGGAGTTTGGTGTTGGTTTTAGAGTTCCATTTTAGAAGTTAAGAAGTAGATTTCTAAAATCCAACTCTAACTCTAAAGCCAACTCTAAACTCTTTCCTACAAATTCGATTTTTACTCTAAATGCAACTCTAACTCAAACTCGGAAATCCAACTCTAGCTCTTAAACCAACTCTACCTCTAATTATTGCTCTTATGCGAACTCATAAAATACATTTTCTCATTCCTTTTATAGTTTCAAGGAAAGAATAGAATATCAGCGAAAGAGGGAATCAGGTCACGCTGCTTCAAGTGCTTTGGACCAAGATTATTACTACTCAAGGACGGTAGGTTCTTGCATACGCAATACCATTTCCATATCTCACTATGGACCACAATGGCCTCATTCCAGTGGCATAGTTCAATAACCTCAATTAAACAATCTTAATGCAAGTTGCAGAGTATGAGTTTTTGTATTCAATTATCAAAGGTCATCCAATGAATGTGCAAATGTATTGGGGTTAAAGAACTGCCTGATAGATGAGCATGTTGTGGATACTAGTGTTTTGACTCATGGTTCATAATAAGATGTGAAATGGTCAAGAATTTTTTGTAAGACAAGTGTATGTGTTATAAGAAGAAAAATCTATTCTATTTATTATTGAATTTTGCCAGTTGAATTTTCAAATTACCAGTAGAAAATAAACAACATTTGCAATTATTTGCCAGTTAATATAATATATCCACATAAAGTGCTAAATTAACTCACTTGCGAAGTAATCAAATGATATACAATATATATTTAAAGGCTTATTTAGTGATCCCAGCGAAGGTGTACGTAAAATTAAAGTTGTGTATAAATTGTCTAAAAGTGAAGAATTGGCTTTGTCATTAAAATTCTCATTAGGTATTTTTAAAATGAAAAATTTGGCAAAAACATGAGGAAAACAGCAATATTGACTAAGTTGTAGCCCTATTCAAATACGTGTAGCTAATTTCGGCTAATTTCTCTACTGAAGTAGAGAAATTCACCTAAAATGTATCATTTTGTCTGTAATACACAGCTTTCGGCTAGCAGGCTATGTTTGTTAGCACATGTGTGACAAAATCTGAATTTTGATGATTTTTGCAATCCTTCGGATGAGCAAATCTCTGAATAGACCTTTAAATTTGGATCATGAATTGCCCTGAACTTAATGCCAATTAATACATACATCAGTGACTATCTTTTGGAAATAAGAAGAGAATTATAAAAAAGAGAATTTTATAAGAGCTTTTAGACCACTGAGAGAAGCTGTAAAGTCCATTCATATATGAAGGTTATATTAACAAGCAGTAGGAGGGCAAAGGTTTTCACTCTCCTTTAAAGGCAGCCTGTGGTATATGCAGTTATCAAATGTATCACTGTGCAAGCAGTGAGTGAAATGGGCTGAATGATTAGCACCCGGTGAATTTGCTAAGAGTGGTGATAACAGGTTTTCTAGGTTATTTTATAGCCACTGCCTATTCTGACTATAAATATCCTGTTGTGACACTTCGCACTTGATTGCCATTGTTTTTAATTTGTTGAGCGTAACATTGTGTGTGGTCAGATGTTCAGTCTCATTCTGTCTACAATATGAGAAATTGATATAGTTAAAATGAGAAGCTGTCTGAAAGACAATCGGTGTGAGGATTGCAAATGTCACAATATGCGTGACATCAGTAAAAAATATTTTATTTTAAAAACTTGTCTACCCAAACTGTCTCTAAAATAATATTAACCAGGAACTTTCCAGAATTTGTGGAAAATAAATTTATGCAAAGAGTAAGTAGACAATTGTGATGATTACTGTTAGAAAGATGACATTGTGTCTCATAATACCTGCAGGTGTTAATAACAAAGGTTAACTGATATAACCAGACAGTGGGTGTTTTATACATTATAAACCATTAAATCACAACAGTGCTGTAACCTTTATTTTTAAATCTTTCATTATCGCTATAGTACCATGGTGAATCTCAATTGATGTCTAGTGTATTGACATTTAACAGATGTTGTAGGATTATTATTTAAACAAATATGTTTGATGACACATAAACATGTTGTTGACTCCTATATATGTTACATTCTACATTAGAAGTCATAAGAAAGAATAACATACATATCTGAGGGTGTGTATTCGAGTTGATAAAATTCACATGAAACATTGTTTGCATTATTGCTTTCTGATCTCTCTACAGAACAATCAATGTTTGATTTAGAAGAGTGTCAACTCAACAAAGATCCTGGCATGAGATCATCAGCTGTGCCTGCTCCCGGTAAGTTACCTAATCCCTGACCTACACCCCTTCTTATTGTACACATAATGATGACTTCAGGTAAAATGTCCACATCTTCGATATTGAATCCTCTAGTCAGCACTTGCTATTGTCTGACTGGGAATTGTCAGCAAAGTTGCATATTTTGCAGGTTATATTGTGAAATATGTATAAAATTAGATTTTTTAAACTATTCAACTGGACTCACGGTTTTGAGAGGCAACGGTTTCACACCTTATCCTAGGTGCATCTTCAGGCCATCTATTGGTCTGTCGGCCTAAGATAAGGTGTGAAACCGTTGCCTTAAAAACACCTGAGTCCAGTTGAATAGTTTAAAGAATCTAATTGTATATTTGATTATACCTGGATGAATGACAACCTTCACAAACGTGTGAAATATGTACATCTTTCAAGAATTAGTACAATGATTTCTTGTGCACATCTAACATTTGACTCACACAGTCTTCTCCTGGTGAAACTACATCCTCTTCAGTTAGGATATACAGCTGGGAAGTAAGGATCAACAGTTTCATCCTAAAGGTCTGATAATCAAAGAGGTTAAAATAAGAGAGCTCAGACTCCAGCATGTTTACATATGTTACTCATTGAGGGCAAAGTAGCTTTGAGGCAATAATACGCACTTAAAGCACTGCATTGTGCAAATCTTTGTAAGAGATCAATTACAGTTTAATTTTGGGCCTTTGCCAATAAAAACACTTGGTCCCCATGCATTACTGATTCAATATGGTGGATTTCCTATAGAATTACAAATGATCCTATACAGATTCCAAGCTCTTTAATACCAACTTCTTTGTTTTCAACCAAGAAAAGCAAAACAGTCAACCGTGAGTATTATTTAATGTGCACAAGAAATTACTGTAATGATATGTCTGCAAACCTAATTTTTTTGGAGATTGTCCAACAAGTGTCCATGAAGCGACGATGTACACTCTAGAGTTGTCAATCCATCATAAACTGCATCTTGCCGACATTTTTTTCCAGAATGAGTAGCAAAGGCTAGGTGCAACTTAAGCAGCTTTCCAAATTACTGATATTGTTAGTAACTCCCTGCTTTTTTACAAAATTTGGGAAAGATTTGCATTTTGATGCTGTATTCCATGAACAGGCATGAGAATTTTCAGTTTAAAAACTGAATTCAGTTTTTTTTATAGTCAAAATTTCCGCAACTTTATTTAATTTCAGCCTGTTTTTGGTACTTTTTGCCCAATTTCACGCGCATTTTCAGTTTTTTCAGTTTTTTTTAGGAAAGTGCAGTCTCATGCCTGCATGAAGCTACAGGCTGAATGGAATGCAGACTGCAAATATGTGACCATCCAGCACAACTGAGCCCTGAAGTTGCCAATCATCATTTTTGAAATATTCAACCAAAATATTCTGCTTGAAATTAGCTTTAAAATGATGTATATAGTACTTGACATTTAAGTAGTGAAAAATCAATAAAACAGTCAATAAATCCTTTGTTTCCTACTGTTTATTGTTAAGTTCAATGGAGCATATCTCAATAGTGGCACTGGCAACATCCGGGCTCAGTTGTGGTGAATGGTCACATATTTTTTCAAATTTTGTTAGAACAAGCAGGGGTTAACAGTGTGATCCTTTAGGGAACATTGATTCTATGACAAGTTGGCCAAATTTTGTTGTGATTTATAATCTTTGTGTTTAAGTAATGTTTTCCTTGCCTTTAATAAAAGTACAGCATGTAATGTATGCTTGTCTTTCGATGTTGTGCGCATTATGTTAAGCATTCGATACTAAAAACATATGCAGGTAATACGTACAATATTTTCCTGTTTTTTGAATTCGTCATAAATATACATGTAGTGTACACATGTAATACAGATTTTTATTGAAGTAGTATTTGACCAATTAGATTACAGATTCATGTTCACTAAAGAATAAAATTTTCAACTAATCTTACTATGCCTGTGAGTTGAGTACATTAATTTGGAAACATGTCAGCTGGTTTTAGGAACTTCGATTTGTTTATAAACTGTCCTAAGCTGCCATAACTCCTTTAAATTCAATCCTGAAATGTTTATTTTGGGAAGGGAAAGGCAAAGTTGGAGTAAGTTGGTAATTATTTCATTAAAAGGATGTGGACACTTTAACCTAATAAAGTAAAGTTTTGTTTTGTTCAGGTATATTTATAAAAGTATATTGATGTATAAAGTATGCACAGTAAATAAGGTACATGACCCCACTGTACGCTAGAATGTTCTCTATAATTTCTAATCAGTGATGGCAAATGATGTAGAAATCACCTAGTTATAAAACAAAAACCGATGGAAGGTAGAAATTCAACAATTGCATCAGTTTCAGTCAACTTATACCGTAGCATGTCATCATACATGTTATGAGTGCACACAGTTAGGGCCTACATGACAAACCTTACTTGATTAATGGCATGCATAGTGAGTGCAGATAATGGGGCTTGATATGGTGTAAGCTTTGAACCCATACCCTCCATCAGTTTTTGTTTCATAACTTGGTGATTTCTGCATCATATACCATCACTGATATCTCAAATTAAGAAAACATCCTTCCGCTCACTGTGGTTAGATCTAGCCTCAGTTTGGTTGTGAGGTCATATTCAAAACTGATATCTTATTTATGGTGCAGACTATATGTTCTATACAGTAAAATATGTATGTTTTCTGCATCTTTGACTGAGCATTGGGAATGATAAGTTACCAGAGGTGTATATTAATTGCCTAAGCATGTGGTCTGCTCACTTCTATCATTTCTACATCTATATAACATCTGCATGATAGCTTAATGATTAAAATATTTAGTGGTACTGTTCAAAAAAAGGATAGAATCATGAATAATGGAACTACTCAAAATACATTGGACTTATTGATGTCTTCCAAGTAGCGGTTTGGAAGCGCATTATGAACCACTTTTTTGGTAAATCAAACTCGGAACATGGGAAGTTCAGCATGCAGTGCAATTGGATATATGTGGGTGTGATGTTGTTATGAGCACGAAGTAAGTGGGAGAAAATTTATGGAGCGTTTCATTACTTTGCATCATTATGTTTTGGTCTAAATATTTTGAATTTTTAAAAGTTCCATAGTTCCATGGTTTCTATCAATTATCCCCCCCCCCCAAAAAAAAAATATTGTTACTTTGGTGTAACCCGACCTACCCTAATATTTGTGGGGGAGGGGAACAGTTTTATGGTCTGGAAGCATCCTAATTTTTGGATGCACTTTAAACAATTCTGGGAAAATGTACCTTAAAATGATACATAGCAAATCAAGTCATTGCTATGCTGCTTTACAATGTAAAATTATTGAAGTTACAGTTAATTACCAACTTATTTTGAAAGCTATGTGATCTACTGACTTAATGCTGAGTACTAATTTGGTGAATGTTTATGTGAGTTTGGGGCTGTGTTGTAGTCAGATGTAAGTCAAATAGCAGGACAGTTAGTACCTACACATTGGGAATAGTTACCTATTGGACTTTTGCCCCTGATGCAACATTCTTAGATCATATAACTAAGTTGGTAATTCAGTGTCCAAAAGTTTGTTATGCCCTCTCTGGGTTGAAAACATTGTTTCAATATAGTGACCCAGTGGCCCATGTCATTCTGTTTTGCCATAGTTGTAGAATATCCAAAATCCTGTCCATAATAATCATTGTATACTTGAAGAAAAGTATAAAAATAAATTAAATAATAAAAACAATATCTAAAGTTAAATGTAAATGTTGTTACAGCACCCCTGCATAAGAATGTTTACCCCTATGCATTAGTTATTATGGAAAATCTCCTATTTTATACATAGGTCATTAGTAACTTCAATAACAGCCTTTATGTGAGAGGTAGCCATGTCGTAGAGCTTTGAAGACTTTTGGAACTAACTTTGTTGTGTCTTCCTATATCTTCCTCTTACATAAAGGATTTACCAATGTTTCTAATACTGCATAATTGTACTGTAAGGTAAGGTAAGATTTAAACATTATATTGTGAATATGATGCTGACCACCAACCAAATAACCAACCCTGATTAGATAAAGGACCCTGTAAGGAAACATTAATTTTAGTTTTACCAACCCACTGTTTATTTGGCATGTTGTTTTCTTAGATATACTGCCAGCTGGGCCTTATCCTTAATATGCAGAGGATAAAGTTTTCAGGAAATTTTGTAATATCAGGATACTTTGATTTCTTTATCATGATCAGAGTCTGTAAGAAAATGTACATTTTTGTGAATTTTTCATGCAGTGCACCAACTGACACCTGAATTTTTGTCCCTACTAAAATATGTGATGAAAGGGGTTGACCCAATCGACTGCTTCATTCCACATTTTTCTTCAGCAAAACTGAGATTTTGGTATCAGAAGAAAGCTCATTATTTTGCAAGATAGGAAACAGCGCATGAAAAAATCAGACCATGTCCCTTAAATCATAGTGTGTGTCATGTAACTTTCAAGAACATTTTAAAAAGCAGTTTCCTAAATTGTTTTCCAGTGCATTGTCCTATCAAGACTCAATCCAAAATGATATTGTGCAAAATTATCAACTTAAGTCTGATTTTCCCACCTGCATGGTTTTGTGGTGCTTTAGGACAGATAAATGTAGTTGTAAAAATCCAAAAATATTGAATGACCCCTCCAATTTTTGCAGTTCAACAACCTGTCCTTTAGATATTTAGTACGCTACCGATCATATTGGTGGCAATGTCAGTTAATGTCAGCTGCAACAGTCAAACCCTACC
This sequence comes from Amphiura filiformis, assembly GCF_039555335.1. Taxonomy (NCBI): domain Eukaryota; kingdom Metazoa; phylum Echinodermata; class Ophiuroidea; order Amphilepidida; family Amphiuridae; genus Amphiura; species Amphiura filiformis. The sequence continues at coordinate 69,804,542 of NC_092630.1, forward strand.
CTATTGAAGTATTACTAGAAATTTAACATATTAACCCAAAGGAGTAAAATGAGAACACTGTTGTCAGAGATGTTTCTGATTGATGACAGATTTACCATTCAAATCTTTGTGTTTTTCTTTGGTTTTCTTGTTTCATTTTACATATTATTATTAGAAAGTACATTTTGGCTACATTAATGTCACATTTAATTTTTTAGATCAAAATACTGTTTTAGCAGTGCCAAAATCTGATAAATGATCTCTGTTGACATTATCCTCAATATGCATGATTGGGTTACATATACTTTAGTACTTGTGGCATATGTAAAATTTGAAAAGCTGTTCTTTGATGATAAATGAATGAGTAGATTTGTCCTGTTTAACCACTTAGAATTTAGTCCATATGGGATGTCTGAACACAAGTTGGAAATTTGCTAATGTTTGAGTCAACTTAAGTGACTAAAACAATGCCTTTCAATCCATACTTTGTTTTAAGAGAATGGAGAAAATGATCTGTATCCTGAAAGGTGTGTCAAATATAACAATTTTAGTTCAAATGTAGATTTCTTGCCTCTTGCTTTGTAACATGGTGGTGATGGGGAGTAGGAGAGGGTGAAGTAGGAGCAGAGGCACCACCACTGGTATACAATTTTTCACCCTGATGTGGCAGTGACGTCAGTGCGCATTTCATTGGGCGCACCTTGAAGTGCTGGCATACACACACATGCGCTTACAGACACTGCATGGATGTGCACATGAAACTGCTGCTTCAATGTGTTGACATCATTGCCACATCAGGGTGAAAAATGGTATAGCAATTATTGTGCATGTATGTTATCTCGGATCAAAGTATGCTCACTTTCAATGAACACATGGGATTGTCATGTGGGTGAAATGGAAACAATACAATGCAATTTTCTCATTGTGTGAGCACACCTATTTCAAGTTAAAATGTCATTGCACGGAATACAGGATTAGTATACACATCTCCGAGGTTCCCTGTTTCTTGTCTGTGGTATGAATCTTTGTTCTTCCTGAGTACAGACCATTGAAGTGAACCATCAATCATATAGTTTGCTGCTTTGTGTTGAGTTCTTGTGTGGATTAATGTGACTCTTTGATTGCTTGCTGTTGTGTCTGCATGATCCCTTTATGGATAACCTTCCAGATACTGATTCGAAAATTGATTCCTCCATGAAGGCATGCATGATGCCTTGTCTTTTCCTTCATTTTCTGCTTGAGAATTATCTGTCCCTATCCAAGATGTTATGTGCATGTGTATGCATGTCTGCACATTTATTTGCTGCTAGGCTCATGTGAAATAGATTGATTTGATTGGAATAGTAATCTGACATGTTTTATTTCATTTTCATCTTTTTTTTCAATCTTTCAACTTTTTCCAATCTTCTCTCCTTCTAAACTGCTTTCTTTCCTCTATCCATCTGTCTTTTCATTGATTTGTGTCTCTTCAAACAGATGATTTCAGGGATCCACACAACAAGCATGCCTATGTAAACTGCAGCAGGTATTTGGAGTATTGTTTCTAGATTTTCTTTTTGCAGGACTGAAATTCAGATTATCCATCCTTTTAGGTGAAAATCTGAATCTTAAGTCCCAAAAAAGTAGTTTCACCTTCATTTCTGCTTGCTTTTTATTCATGGTTCATTTTCACAATGCTGTGCTTGTGGTATATTCTTAGTAGATGGCCACAGCTTCTGCACGCATATCTATTGTTAAATTTGCCACTGACAAACGTACAATAATGTGCATGTAGTTGTTGAAACTACTGGTATTTTAAGACATTCCTTCTTAAAAAAAAGTTATGATAATTGTATAAATGTTATAGAAAGCAAAACGGTTGTAGTAAAAATCAGGTGAAATCTTTACAGTAAGGAGTACTTTTATATCTTGGGAAAACTTTTTTTAAATGTATAGTATTTTTGTAGATATAAACTGCACTTGCTTCATTACACCCAACATGTGAACACAATTGTACAAGGGGTTGTAGAATGTTATTAGTGTTGGATTATTTAAAGTGATGGTGAGCAATCTGCAGGTACACATACAAGCATTTGTATATAGTGTGAGGTTTTGGCGTGCCTTTTTCCATTGCTAGAAACTTCTTTTCTGTGCCTCACTGCAAATTACAATTTTACACTCAAATGATTAGTTTTGTTCAGTGCTTGTTCTTCTTCAGGACGATTTGCAACTTTTGGCCACAAGGGGTGAAACGCTGCCTCAAAAATTATTACCATTGTGTTTGATGCACACAAAACTATACAGTACTAGCCTTTAAGCACCTAAACAAACACATAATTACCAAAACTAAGGTAACACCAGCATAGGCTTTTGGAACTTTTGTATAATACAGACAATTTTGTCTTCTGGATCAGGATGGTTCACCATTAACAAGGGATCCAACTTATATGGTTAGTGTTTAATGAGGGAATGCACAGATAGGTTTACTTCAGAATAACCTTTCTTGATATAACCTTAATTTTGCTTATTAATTCTTAACAGTAAATGACACCTACAAGCTCCTAATGTAAACTAACAGTCTTATAATAGTTCACATGTAAACTATAACAAGTTAAGGATTTATTGGGTAACATTTTCAATTAAATACTTAGATGAGTTGGGGATGAATTTGGCTTAGATGTAGTAACTTATCTAAAAATTAACTATGATGTTAGTGTTTAGTCTCGGCAAAATTTAACACTAATGAAAGAAGAGAATAGTAAGACCTTCAACTGGGTTTGCAGTCAAGTAAGGTCACATTTTGTGTGTTTTTGGTCATAATTCATATACTAAGACCAATACTATAATACTCCATACATATTCCAAGCAACACTTAAGTCAGCGTTAACTATTGTTGGTATGAGTCCTATTTTTGATTGTAAAAATTGACCTTTCACCTATATCAATGCATGCAAATGACCTTGTAAAGGTCAAAGGTCAAGATATTTCAATCAAAGTAGGGACTCCGATATCAATAACTTCAAGCATGCTTGAATTCGGCTGATGCCGGTACAGTGTTTGAACCTGGTAACCTCCCTCATCTAAGCATACATGGAGCGCTCAATGTGTCCGTGTTTATGCGCCAGCGTTCTTATGTGCAAACTCATGTAATTTGCACTACTTTTAGTTAAGTTACACATCGCCATACTTATTGTCGACTGCATAGACTCAGGTCTACCTTTCATGGCGCAGTAGGACCTTTGACTTCATATTTTGTTCTACTAGTCAAACATGCAAATTCCTTTCACTTACCTTATTGCATGCAAGTTATTTAAGCTTTCTACAGAATAATCAAGAAAAAAATCAAGTCCAAAATAAAGACTTCATTGAGCAAATCCTTTTCAAGGTGTGAGTTTCAATGTCGGAGTATGCATAATATTACTACACATGTCCAGTAAGTTTAATTATTGTGGCTTGCTGCAGACATTTCTCTTGTTCATCAAAGCCCCTCAAAAACCAGTGTGCGTGTGCGGTCATTCTTTGTGTTCCTCTCAAGCTGGTTGCTATGCGTGCACCAGAAATTGTGTGCAAATTAGACAAGAAACCTGGATGTTGACAGTGAGAACATATAGAACATTCTTTAAAAAAAGGCAGAACACTTGGGAACAAATTGCTAACACTTTGAGGCAATGTCACAGACGAGACACATCAAGGTAGACAAAACACAAATCAAACATTTATTAGGACTTGCTTTTCATGGAAATATTACGCACATACTTTGGCAAAAACCTTAACTAATTATAGTTAGCATATATGCTATACTATTAACATTTATATTCATTGCAGATCAATAAATTGAAAGTAGGGTATAGCATCTGATACAGATATAGTAATGTGTTGAATTACAGATTGTCCCTTCTCATTTATTTGCCAGCTGTTTAGGAACGTTTAATGTCACTATGCTTTGTTTTGATCACTGCAATCATTCCAGATGCAACAAGTCTATATCAAATATATATATATATATACCGTACATATAATATAAAGTAACAATACATTATAAGGTCACATTCTATAGAAGCAACATGTCAGTATATATTGTCATTGTTAATGACATATTCAATAATACATGGTGTGGTTTAATTAAAATGATCTTGGGCAACGATAAAAACACCTGTTCTATTAAATTGGGAAACAATTTTTTGCTGTACAAATGATTGCCGAAAATTTTAGGAACAAATTTTTTTGGTATGTTTTCAAATTGTAAAATATTTACAGATTTTGGTAATTTTTGGAGTCAATTGAAAAAAGAAAGATAAAAGGCCTGACCAACCGCCCCTACTTAAAAGGTATGTCCACCCGTAGATCAGGGTTTTTATCTGTTGCCGTATTGACCAAATGTCTTCATGATATAATGTATGTTATACTAATGCATGCTTAATTACCTATTTTGTATCAGGACAACAAAATCGTGGCAGACGACAAAGCATGCTATTCTGACATGACGGCAACGAGTCGTAAGCAGACGACATACCAAACCCAGCCAATCTACTTCCAGTATGCCGGCCTGCCTGCCTGACGAATAACTGCTTATGCTGCATCCACATCATGCTACCCGAGTGATTTTATTACAGCAAATTTATTTTGTTGGCTTTGCACCCTTGATATGGGATCAAGTAAATCTTGGGGCATGACAGATGAGATCAATATAAATGTGCATAAATGTGTACTCCCGTGGCCTGGTTGCATCTAAATAGGCATAATGCAGTGCTCCACGTCGTGGTCAATGTGTACCAGCACCATTTTCTTATTACAACTTTTCCTGTGTCTTGTAATTAAACTCCAAAAGATAATACTTCTGTTTGGCAGTATGTGCTTTGGCTGTTTCCATATGCCGAAGTGTGAAATTTGCATGGTGCAGACAGTCACAAAGCTTATATTGGGAAAGCCCATGTTAATCTGGTTTGGGAAGTACCACATAGATGCAGATTTAGTAGATTACCCCACTGTCAAACAATGGGTAGCGCATATCCCATCAAAAGGATAGCAAGGAAGGAACATTCTACCAAAGGACTCAAGGATATTGACAAGAGACATCAAAGGAAATTGCCAATGTCATTGTGTATTGTGTAAAACAGTAGTGTTGTATTAAACTACAGAGGATTCGCTGGCTTGTGTTATCTTGTATTCGTGAAGAAACCACTGCCCAATGTGCCCTGTAGCTCACATTGTATTGTAGGAGTTATGTGACTGATGAAAGCATCAGGGACTATGCTATATACAGAAAAGTCTTCACTCCAAATAGATAAATAAAATGGTACTCTCGTATCAGATTTTCAAGATCATCAACCATATACCATAAATGATGAGGTGGATATACTTATTTGCATTTTACAACAGTCAAAACTCTCTTAACATTTAACAAATTGATGATTTTTATAACTTGTTCAATCAATTAGAATCAAAGTGTGATCTCTTTGAGGTGTAAGGTTAAAGCGGTGTAAGTACACATGTGATTGTCAAATTTCAGAAGATTATGTAACACACTACAGGCATCTTCAAAATCTTTAAGAGTTACTTGCCATGGGCCAAGCATGAGGTGGGTGCATGTGATGGTGTAATTTAGCACTGGATATTTATCAATTAGGATAACAATACTAGTTCACATTTCACAAAGCATTTCAGTCGATCTTACGATTGACTTTCCACATGTAAATTAAACCCGTTTTAAATCAATGGTAAGATGGATCGTAAGGCTTTGTGAAATAGGGCCTGGTAAGATGTCCCATAATCATATAGAATCCAGTTCTAATTGTTGGCTGATTTTAACATAACAGTACATTGACAGTGATTCGACAGCCTGATAATCACATCAATAAACTTGCATTTCAAGAATCTGGTCATTTCCAGTAATATAGCATATCAATATACTTAATTATAACTATCTTTATGTTGGCATAAGCTGTTAATAGTGTGCCTTGAAATTTCAACAAGTTTTTATTTTGTTTCTTAAAAATATTGACAAAAGCATTAGCATGGTTTTGAAAGTTTCAAGATATTTTTGTGTAACAGCCAATGTCAAAGGTCATGCCATATACCAAATTAAGAGTAAGTAGTACCTGTAAGGTCAAACTAATATGTTGAGTGATTGTTCCATACTCATATTCTAACTACATAGTTATTCTTGCCAAGCAATTTCATGATGGATTATTGAAGAATAACAAAGAATATGTAATGCAAGCTAGCTTGTCAACCAAACTCTTCCAAAATGGAACCAATTAGTTGTATTAATTAAGTGTGCTACAGTGGGAAGAGGACAAGTCATGATTGTAGAAGGCAATAATAGTGTAATGCCTCAGAAAACTTGTCATTAGATTAGGTGCTGTTAATTGCAATGGAATATTTCAACTCTTTTCAGGAGCCAAGTTAACTCCTGTTTGTGATAAGTTACAGCAATGTTATTTATTGATTAGAAACCACCTAGCTACAAGATCATTTCATCATGAGGTCTTATCAGTCTCTGCTAGGAGTTGATATGTATAAGAACATTCTAGCTTCTTGTACGAGATGCATTCACTCAGCGTAGAAGAGAGTAAAAATGTTTCCTGCAAGGAGTTGAATGCACAATATGAGTGTAAGTCTTTGCAGGAAAGTTGCTCACTCATTGCAGAAGAGAGTGAAAATGTCTCCTACAAGGAGTTGAGATGTTCCCAAGCTCCAAGTTCCCCCAAGATTCTTTAAAACAGGTTTTTTTAGGATAAGATATTATAAAAGTTTTTGGTAGCCCATTTTGATATACACACTTGGTCCAATTTACAATGTCACACATTGTGTTTGGTCACAATGGTTCATAGTATGTAAGAAAAGATAGTTAGAATTTAGTCCATTTAAGTCTCTAAGCACATGCCCAAATGTAAAGTATGTCCTGCCTACTGCATTGTTTGAGAGTTAAATGGACCAAAGTGCAATTTTCAAAACATTTCTTACTTGATGAACCAGTGTGACTGAATGCAACAATGTGTGACAGTATAAATTGGACCACGTATGTAAAACAAAATGTGTTACCTATAGGTTATAATTTTGTAAGAAGCTTTTTTATTTATTCTAAAATTCTGAAGTGGGAACTTTGAACTTGTTGGCCCTTTATGTAATTGTGTCAATAAACTATTTTTCCCATGAACACATCTTAGACAATGTATTTGAAGACAGTAACAAAATGAAATGTAGCATGACATGTTGTAAGGTAATTTTGGTGTCTCAATTCGACAGTTGGAATGCAAAAAGGTGGCAAGTGACTTATATTGTTATGCACTCATCACTTCCTTGCATACAACTGAATGTATTATGTTGCACTTCATGATTGAAGAACTAAACAAAGAAAAGGGAAAAATGCTCAAATCTTAGAGAAAAGTGACCTTTCATGGTTGCTTTTGATCATGTTTCTGCATTATAAAAGATCAAGATATATTGCAAAATTTAATCAGAACAGTCTAGCAACATATTTTCTTATTGAAACATACCTTAATATATGCATACTTGGGTGTTGCATTGCTACTATAAACTATATATTTGTATGATATTATGTAGAAATCAGCAGTAGATAGGCAGAGTTAGCTAGCTTACCAATAATTTATTGATCAATTAATTTAAAGGAAAACAATTTATGAGAAAACACTGTGCCTGGACTTTGTACTTCCATGAGTGTGCGCTGGTAGAGTGCCCTCAAAGGCAGCAAATTTGTTTTGTATGTTTAAAAACAGCAACAGCTATTCTTTAAACATTGTAAGTTTCATTGTGTATACCTTCAGCTCATTAAGCTTATAAGACCAAGGCATCTATAGGATTTTGAGATTTTATGCATGTTGACTGAATGACATAAATGTTGTATAAGCTTAGTGAAAGGGCCTGTACCCTGAATCATGTTACATGACTCTTGCTCAATGCAAGCTGTCTTACATGATACTATTTGTGACCAAATTTAATCAACATATGTGACCCATCACATCAAAACCGACTACTTCGCGCCTGGCTTTATTAGCAGATACCAATGAAAGAAGACAAGAAAATATAAAGAAAATTTAAAAAAATTTGAGCTTGTTTTGCCTCACAAAACATTTTTACTGTATCTGGTTTCAACAAGTAAGGTGTCATTTGAAAGCTACAAATTGGCAGTTTATCCTAGTGTTTAAATCTCCATTTTCATTTCTGCCCCGAAGTGGGTGATTTTGATGTGATGGGTCACTTAATATGAAATCAGTCATTGATGTCAGTTTGAAAACAATTATAGAGCGCTGCAACAATATATACATGCTTATGTGATGACAAACCATATCACAGCTACACTGCTCAAGAACTCTGCATATGAAAGATCTAATATTGTCCATATATCAGAGTATAGGTAATAATAGGCAGTGTCATAGCTAGATATTGAAGTTTGTCCCTCAAAAATGAAATTGCTGGTTATAAATTTTCACCTTAGAAACAGTACCTTGCCTTCACCAGGCTTTTCCTGTGGCTAATGCAAAGAGATCAGACCAGTCTAGACCCTGTCATCCTTGTATTTCAGTCACAGAGGGAAAAGAAGGGTACCACTGGATTATTTTGCCATGTGACCAGCTTCAATTGATGTGCTTGTTTGCATTCTGCATGTAATGCATTGTGCCGATTAGCATACTATATTATTTTTCACCCCAATGTGGCAGTGACATCAATGCATTGAGGCAGCGGTTTCATGCGTGCATCTGTGGGCGTCTTTGTGCTTTGAGCATCTGCTAGCTACTTGAAACTGCGCCCCATGAAATGTGCACTGATGTCACTGCCATATTGGGGTGAAAAATGGTATAAGAACTACATGTGCAAGCCCTCAAGGCATTAGCTCTATTATTGCTTGATTTCAGATGCTTGCAATAAATGCCAGAGTTATACTCTTTTGGACCCATGGATGACAAACCAATATGTGACATGATCAAGGGAATGAGTCACATATGTCGACCCTGGTCGAAAAATGAGTTTTACGTTTCTAAAGAGGACACATTTCTGAAAACCCCATGTTGATACAACTTTTCTTTGCGAAGTTAGGTTAATTTATCGATCGCTGAAAACAAAAGAATTGTAACGCTTTCTTTACCAATATCTCAAAATCAATATTAGCGACATTCGACTCATTTCCCTTGATCGTGTCACATCTTGTGAATAGTTTTATGCATGGAGCTGTTATGTCTGTGGGCTATTCCAGTTTGCTGTATAGTTTCATGTCTTGATTGTGGAGTTCATGCAGCTGTATGGTTCAAAATAATAGTATTAATAAAATTCATTCATTAATTTATTGTCAATGAAATTTATGACCAAACAAGGTTTCTTTGGAACTACAGTCCAACCTCTCTTATCCGGACCTCTTTTATATGGATCTCTCTGTTATCCGGCTGTGAAATCTTCACAGGAAAACATGTTTTTGATGATTTAACACCTTAATTCCATGCTCTGAATACTTAGAATGACATATCTATGTTACATAAAGCACTCTAAAGCCATCTTGTAGTGTTATTACCCCATGTTAAAACAATGTTTTGTTGTCCCAATTTCAGTACTTGGGACAGTCATGCAGAATTACATGTAATTCACTTATCCGGATTTTTCACTTATCCGGACAATGCTTGGTCCCATCATGGCCGGATAAAAGTGGTTGGACTGTACAATGAAAGTAGACCCCTGGAGTTGAACCAAATAAATTTTCCATGAACCAGGGGCTAGCGCTGTTGTGTACCCCTGTCTAGAAGCAATTGTTTATTCTGCATTAAAATATAATTGATGGATTGGTGCTAGTTAGTGGAACACAAAAATCTATAATCCCTTTTTTGGGGTTTAGTTTGAGGAAGGTTTATGTGTGAAGGGAAGACATAATGAAACATCTTCTATAAGTATTCCACTATGGTATATTAATTTGATTACATGATTATGTGCAAAGTTAAAATCGAGCTGGAATTATACTTTTTTTCACCTCGAGTTTGGAAGTGACTAGGTCACAGTATCAAATCACAGTGTGATAACCTAATCTCACAGGTATACAGGTGGGAATTGCGGTATTCTTGCAGTGCAACAACATTGTAGCAGTGACCGTATTACCAACCTCGAGGTGAGACAAAAGAAAGTAGGCAAGAGCTGGATTTGATCTTAATTATGTTCAGCAGGCTTATCTTAAATGTTGGCATAAGGTATATTGCTGATAGCAAATGTGATACATGCTGGGAACAAAAAGGGTTCAAATCTGCCATCCCTTTTCATTCCCAGCATGCATCACATTTGCCTATCAATCGCTATCAGCAATATACCGTATTGTTTGTAATAAATCCCTCGGGGGACATTGTATAATTTTTCCAAAAGGGAGGCGTTTATTAGAAGTGAGTTTTCAGTATAAAAAGCTTCAAAATCATTTTCAAATTTACGATGGTGCTCTTTACGACTATACTACTACTACTACTGATGGGTGATGCCCACAGAATCGCCTGGAACATGATATTTGCGCTTTAAATACAACGAAATTACATCCGTAAGTGCATCATCAAGCAAGAATCTGATGAAATTGTGAATTTCTACCATAATGAGGCAATGAACGGGATGGAAGGTTGAGTCATAATAGGTTTTGTCCATGCAATTTTGTGATTGTCACTGACATGACTGATGCAAGTTTTAAGCTTACTCACATGATATAGCATGGACAATTTTGCATTTTTGTCAATTTTTCATTGATAAATTGGAGGGAGCATGTTTTAGAAGGGGAGCATGTAATACAAACAATACAGTACCTTATGCTTGTAATATGTGTGGAATAGGTATGTAAAGCAAAGGTCATATGCGATAACAGTTAGCATTTTTAATTGTAAAAATGAAAAAAAAAGTGTATAAAGCAAAATTATTAGAAACCGGTCCCAAATGATTGTGTTGGATTTAGCATAATTGTCACAATGGCAAGTGGCAATAGTGCCTATCAAGCTAAGGTGGATGATGTACTGGGACATGTACTACACCATGTGCAAGAAGTATCAGTATACTGGCAATTTCTTGAAGAAATTAACACATGTTAATACCTAACTTCCTTCAATATGGCATACAAATATATGAATATGTAAGATTCCAAAAATTACAAATTTATTTGTTTTCCCCCTGAAATGTGTGCGGTATTTTTTGCCCTTTTGAAAGCTCTTCATAATTCCAGTGCTATTTCAATATATTTATTATTTGCATGTTAAAAAAAATTCAAAAGAGAGTTTGTCATTTTGCTATTCAAATGGATGTTAGTTGCATTGTGCCAAGTGAGGTTTAGACATAAAGTAGGCAGAAAAGTGTCCATCTGTATCACTCTATACTTTCTGTATTTAAATTTCAAAAAAGATGCCAGGCTCAAGTTTAACAATACATTATACTTCTTGTATGTGGTGTATGTGCTTAATCAATTCATTTTGAATTGCAATGTCATAATAGACCAACTCACCGCAAATGAGCAAAAATATTTTGTAACTTTGCAACATTATGCTGTGTTACTGTAATGCAAACCTGAGATAGCAAAAAAAAATGTCCGCCAAGATGATCTGCCGTATAGTTTTGACAAATATTTTGTAACATTGACTTGATTTTTTAAGCAGTGTCATATACAATTACTGTGGCTTTGTGGTTGTATGATCTGGTATGTGAAAACCCTTTTTTACTCAAACTTGTTGATATCCTTGTTATGTAACTTATGCACAAATTTGTAAGTTATTGTATAAAATTCACTCCCAACTTTGCCAGGAGATATCAAAGCTAGGTAGTGCTTCCATGCTGGACATAACTGATAGTCTGCTCTACTTTGCAGTAATCTATTTGACTGATTACTAGCAGATACAGCACACTGTGGATGGCAGATTGGTTCAATTTCTTCATTCTAAACAAGTTATATGCTATACTTTGTGTCACTGTGTGTTTGAAACCTGGTTGTCGTTCTTGGATTCGAGCATAATGTTTGCGCCTAAAAGCGGCACAGTCAGATTGCTTTCTCACATACAGAGACACATTTTGATGTCATTACCAAACTCTAAGCGACACAAGGTAGGGGTTATTTGCTTTGTAGATTCAGCATTTTCACTTAGTTTTTAAACTGTGCAAATAGGAGGGTAGTATTGTATCCATAATTAGGACACTTGTGGACTAAACCCATGCTTACGGAGGATGCACATTACAACAATTTTGAGCGAGCGAGGGAGGGCAACTTTCCCCCTGCCTCCCCAGTCAATACACCTCTCCTATAATTAAAGACAAGAGATAAAAACAATTTATCGCGTCTGATGTCACTGTCAATTACGATCCTTGATTGGTTTACACAGGTTAATCAACGCAGCGTAAAGGAAGACCGATCTATCTGGTGCTGATCGGAGAAAGGAATAGCAGCAAATGGCGAAAAATTACGTACTTTTACAAGGCAAAAAGCAGCTTTTCTAGGCATTGTCGACATGGTGCATTCACCAAAGAAAGTTTCCTACTATAAAGACCTAACTTTTGAGATGGTTTGCATGTCGAAAGGTGCAAAATTAACTATAAGGCGCCCGTTATAAATCCACGCTCAGCAAGTCATCATCACGACGCTTGTAAACAAACCGTGCTCGAGTTTGATTGACAGGTGACGTCAGACGTGATAAATTGTCTTTATCTTTGTCTTTCATTATAACTAGCCATGATGCCCAACTACTACTTCTACTGTAGTGTTTGTAATTTGACCAAGTATAGCATGGCTTCCTATATAACAATATGTTATTCATTTCAACAATGTATAACATGTTTCTACTATCAAAGTAGGTTGTAATTTAAACAAAATAAGTGGATCATTTTCATATGACAATAACAACTGCAATCCCGGTCATAAATTTGTCTGTTTGAAACCGTATTTCTATTATACTCGACTTATTAAAATTTCGCTTTCTTTGGTGTTAAGTCTGAGCCCTTCCCTACTACTACAACCCTCCCCCTTCCCCACCAATCAATGTTGGATGTTCGTAGGGGTGCATGACCAAAAAAAAACAACTACCAACGTTGATCGGGGGAATGGGGGCATATTTGAAGTACCCATGTTAAAGTGTTCAAACAACTATGACCGGGATTGTGGTATCATAATCAAAGGTGGCTGCACAATGTGATAAATACATTATTCACACAGAAAATTTGGACTAAACATAGTCTAACCTAAACTGGCACCAGTGGAAATAGGTCAAACTAAGCAGTATTTTAATTTATTTATTTACTTTAATTTATTATATGTTCAACTTATTTCTCATACACTGCCAAAATGAGAAATAGTTCAGCTGAACACTTTAGATAATAGACCTTTTTGGTAGGACTTTAAAAAAAACACTGATCATGCATGACCATTGAAATATTAAACCAATCAACTTCTGGTGAACTGAACATGTGTTTGACCACACAATGTACACAGTGTTCAATATGCTGGGCCAAGTAAGAGTTATCATGTTTGGTGTGAACAATCATATCCTGCTTATTGAGCGCTCTCTTACTAGTGTGTGATTGGTTGTTTTTGGTTTACTTCTTTACTGCATGTGACATTTTTGAAACTTATTTCTGAAGATTTCCCTTTGACTGCTAAAAAAGTCTATTGAATCATTTTATGGACAGATTTATTTATTTAATTTTCTTCCCCAGAGAAATAAAAACTCCCATCATCCATATTACTGGTCGATAGAGCTACAGTTTTTTGTTTTGTGAATCATAGCCACAGTACTGATCAGGGTGAACAGCTGACCATGTCCAGCTATGTCTAGCTTGGTAGCATTACCAGTATGTGTAAAAGTGATTATATGTGTATCAGTAAATGGAGCTTGTTTATAAGTGTGTGAGCCTTCTGTAAAATGTATGTGGGGTTTATATTACCTGGTGTTTGTATACGTATTTAAATGAATGGGCATCAGCAAATTAATAAATGAGGGTCCTATTCTAACAAAACAGCAGTTGAAGCTAAGGGTGACATTTTAAGCGCCCTTTCTCTTGTAACATTTTTTGTTAATTTTACAGTGTAACATACAAATCCTGTGTAGTGTACCTAATTCATGTACAAAAACCAAAGTTGGGGAAGTGTTTGCTCAAATAGTTTTACCCTGCATATGATCAAACAGTGTTCATGGGCAGTGTACGTATTACGGGGTGACACAAAAGTATACTATGATGTATTGAATATACCATTGCTGTTGTAAAGGAATCATTTGTATCAAGCACAGATCAAATAATATTTAATTTTACAAATGTGTGGTAACCATACAATGTAGCTACTCCAGAGTTATTGACATGGTTATGAACAGTAACTTCTGTAGTTGTCAGTTAGCTGCGCAAGTTTCAGCTGCAACTATTGAGGTATGGGACATTCATTTTAAGGATAGTCCAGAGTATCACAGATTGTGTTTCCAGATTATGGTACAGGACCATAGGACAATGTATCGCATCATAGGAGCACTTTTCATTATCCTAGGTTAGGTTTTGGAGAGGAAAACATAATTGCAAATTAAAACATCAGTATTAGATTATAATCATGAATAGCTGCTCTATGAGGTTAGTTATCTAGTTATGGTCCTGTAATATAATTTGAAAATAATCTAGAAAATGCAGTATCCCACTACTAATGAACTGCTGAATTATATTATGTCAAACTACCTTTAATGCAGTACATAGATTATGACAACCAGAAATGTACAAGTTTAAGTTCAGAGATGTAAAAAAAATGGACTACTTTTGTACTTTCTCCTTAGATTTTCTTTTAATATTTGGCCCAAAAATCCCTCAAATAAAAACAAATGCATCGGGATAAATTTCTCTTGGTAAGCAATTCATAGTTTGTGAGAAATAAGAAAAGTTAAAACTTGATAAGCTGTTATTGAAATATACAGGTATGTATATCTAGTACATCATATCAAGGGTGCCTGTCCTTGTCCATAAAATAGAATGTCCCATCGGGAAGTAAAGTAAAACAAAAAAGGTGGTCTGTAACTGGAAACCTATTTCCTTTTCAAAATTGTAATATTTTCTCAATCAGTAAGTTGTCTTTAACTTATGGACAGGAACCAACATGCCTAGTACATACAATTTACCATAACACCAGATCCATTTGTTAATGTAATGAGCATATTATACTGTTTGGTATCTGGAGTCGGCTAAGCTGAAGAGAACTTGTAAAGTTGTTTTTAATCATTCTGGAATATAACAATTAAATCAAAGAAATGGAATTAAGGTTATCCTAGAAACCTTGATTGTGCAATTGGAAAGGAACACTAACCAACATGGGAAAGCCAATTAACTTTTTAAAGCAAATATTTAGTGGGAAAATGCAATCCATATGAATTTGTATGCTGTTACTGTCTCAGCCTGCAGACAAGTATTCATAAGTAAAGTAATTCTAAGAAAGTGAAGTTTTGTTTGAGGCATTATTTTATATGCTACAAGTTTGATTATGTTCCAGGCTGACCATATGTGACATGATTTGGACCACATGGAGGCCAAAGGCGGCAAATTTAAATTGAGATAAAGGCAAAAATATGGAGTAAAAAACAATGAAATACATAAGAAAATAGACATCGCAAAACTTCCGAACTTTAGAACCAAGTATGTTAGACCTGTTTGTGTTTTCAGTATATGATAGCCTAATATTTGTATGAGGTAATGAGTATAGTAAATCAATATTCAAAAATGCCTCCTTTGGCCTCCATGGAGCAGATCGTGTCACTTAATGACCTTTTATTAAAGGTTGACCTTTGACATGTATGTGGGTTGACCTGTAAACCTAGTGTCAAATTGTTTCTAATTACATGTTAGGTTGCTTTGTTCATGTTGTACTTGTAATGCACCCAATACACGTTAAATTGTATTGGGCAATATCAAAGACACTAGATACGAAATCTACCACTGTATACTATTAATGATCATGTGTACAGTGCACAATGGTAGATTTTGTAATGTAGGGTCTTTGATATTGCACAATAAAATTGAACATGAATGGGCTGCATAAGAAAGGTTTATTTCACTGTTATTTCATATTATGATTTTCTTAATAAGAATGGAATATCAGAATATCAAGAATGAAAATAAACAGAAACAACAAACACATTCTGTGTACATTGCTATGAACCTTTCTTCCTGCAAATTACCATAAATGTTTTACATGGAGATAATTATATACTGATCACATGATATACATGTGATCAGATCACATGATTTGTTAACTAATCACATGATGTACATGTTACTGTATGACGATTGGGGAGGGACAAGAGTCATGCATGTACTTAATAAAATCAACACTATGTGGGTTAATAACAAAACTGAAGAAGAAATGCTTGTGTGTCCTTGGCTGTATTATTCTTGTTGTCTCACCTGAACAAATTCAGGAAGAGACTGTGTGAAGTGAACGTGTTCAGAAAGAGACGGTGTGAACATGTTCAAAAAGGGTATTGTAAACATTTATTTAATTTAGACAATAGTTATTAAAGACAATAAAGACAATAAAAAGAAGAAAAAACACCAGAAAATAAAATAAGTACTAAAACAATATCACAATGTGAAAATGGAAAATCCTAGCAAGTAGTGCACCAAAACAACAGGCTCAAAAACAGATACAAAGCTAAAATATTTTTCAAAATGTCGTGTTTTTTTTGGGGGGGATGACTTCTTGGGGGGTGGTTTCATAGCACAGCAGTGGGCGCCATTCACGAAGTGTTTCTAAAAGGCTGTGTCTAGAAGCCAATTTAATTTATTTCCAAGATGGTGGGAAAATGTCAGCAAAGTTTTAGAGGGAGGCTCCCTATTTTTGGAAACATTTTTGTCCATTTTGACACCTAAATTTGACAACCTCCCTATTTCTGACAAGTTATGTGCTATTGAAGTTGCATGTAATTTTGAAAACCTCCCTATTTTTGTTTGAATCCGCCCTATTTTCTGGATGTTAATGTTGGCATCTCTGCAAATGCAATCTTGTTGAAAACCATGCCACAAGATATTAATTGATGTTAAGAATTTAAGTTGTTTGAACATCTTTTACTAGTTCATAACTTCGAAATTAACACATTCGGAGTATGTGCAGAATATTTATTTAGACAAAAATTGACATTCAAGTAGTCCTGCGCCACCCCTCTACAACCTCAAATATTACAATCATTTGAATACTGGATAGTGGTATAAAAAGTGTGAATTAGAAACTTATATATCTTAAATCTAAATATTTATATGCTGCAATTTTATTGAAATTAGAGGCAAAAACTTGAGTGTAAATGACAAAAAAGTTCAGTGGAAAATGAAATTGAAAGTGAAGCATCACCTTTTAATTTAAACACAAATATAAAGCAATGTTTTCTTACATGTTGAAACCCTTCTTTATTCATATTAAAAGTTTTCAAACTCCTTTGAAAATCTGAGCTTTTATTGTATTGGAAATAAAAGTAGACCAATTCGCGGAAAATGCACACACACGAAAAGCTGCCAGCATTCATGCACATACTTATTGATGTCCCTTTTCCTTTTTGTACATTTTAAATCAAGAAAGATGCACAGAAAATGCATGGACCTGCTATTTAAAAGGTTCATACCACTAAATAGCTTTCCATAGAATTTACGTTGAAAGGGTCATGTTTCCGGCCATAAGTCAAGTTACCTTGAACTTTGAAATACAAACTTTATATCATCTTAAGCAGAACAAAATTCTGCATTTCATTTAAGGCTGAAAATGACTCGGATTTTAGGTCTATTTTTGAGAAAATTAGCATTATGAATAAATTGTTCTTTGCAAGAAGAGACTATTTTGGTCAACATAATTATGAGCATTTTATTATACAGATATGATATGACCCTTGTAGAGGTCCAATATAACCTTTGACCTTTTTCCTTGTAACTCAAGAACCATAGGTCAAACTATTTTTTCTGAATCCTTATGATGAGAGTAATAGTTTGGTGTGCTTTTCAACGAGATATGAGCAATTTTGAATTTGACACCTGTATAAACTTTGATGATCTTTTGCGCCATCTTGAACAGAAATTAAATTGGCCCCATGACCAAAATGGCTAAGTGTATCAACAGCTACATTATCATCTATGCCCATTTCTGTGCTATTCAGCCAAAGTGCACACCAGGTTTGGTATGCTGCACCACTCTGCAGCACTTTAAAAGACACTTCTTCTACTGTAAAGGCTTTTAAGTGATCTCAGTGAAGTGTAAAAATATAATTCAAATTAAGTATACATTGCCTAAGAGTGAAGGATAAGTCATTATTGTCAGTAGGAATTTTATAATGTAATTTTTTAATGAAAAATTTGGCCAAAAAAAGTTGAAGCCCCATTCAAATACAGTAGCTAATTTCTCTGTAAAATGTAAAATTTTTCTTGACACTGCTTTTGGCTTAAACCCCAAGCAGGTATGCTAGCACATCAAAGACACCATTAACAAGGGTGCCAAAATCTGAATTTGGATGATATCTGTGATCCTCCGGATGAGCAAATCAATGAATAGGTCTTTAAGTTAGATTGTGATTCTCTTGGGGTTTTGCAGAAAGGAAAAAAAGTCTTTGCCAAAGTTTGCAAAATATTGTAAAATAAGCTGCAACAATATTTGAAATTCATTTGTTGGATCTGGGGTCATTGTCTTCAGAAGAGGGAAATAAAAAGTGGGGTCACTGTGCATGGAAGGGTTGACCCCCCCCCCCCAAGAAAATGTCTCTATGTTAAAAAAATGATTCTTGCACAGATTCATTCCCTTGGCAAAAATATCAGTAAATTTGTAATATGTTCAACAAAAATTTGGTCAATGGTCTATGGAGCTGGAGACTCTGTAATACACTTTAAATCATGCATAACTGGCGAACGAAAGTAAAAGTTTGTCCTGGCCTACTCAAGAAAATCCCCACTCATTCAAGAGCTCTCACAAAACCCCCTGTTCATTGATTTTCACTTGTTTATAATTTTTCATGATTCTTGTAATTTCTTTATATAATGGTGTAATGTAGGGCCTTTTGTATATTTTTCTTGTAATATTTGCAATTAGGCCTACATCACCCTGTATGTCAAGAATAGTAGTGCTATTACACTGAAGGGGCTACCCTGTATATAGAAAAATGAAATAAATAAATAAAATTTTAAATAAATAAATATTAAAATAAATAAATTCCAGAAAGAGAGGATGGGAATAGAATCCTGAAAGACTATTTTAACTTTATAATTAAATATGGTAATTTTGTTCAAGATAAACCTTCAATTGGACTTGGTGCTATGTCTGGTTCCAAGCGGAGCCCATAATTATGATCTCACCGTCTCAGGTGCCAAGATTACCCCCAAATTGTAAACAAATTACAAGTTTACTAAATTAATCACACTTGTGTAAATAGTAAAGACAAAATCAGAAATCCGGGTCAGAAATATTGATTTGTTGTGATGCGACGGGCTTCACTTATCGATCGACAAGCTGTCCCATTTTGTGACCTATGACCTGTCGCTACGGCGACGTGCCGCCGACCTTTTGTTTTGGTATGTCAATAAATCATAAATACAATACAAGCTGATCGACTGGCTCTGGCCTCTGGCTGTGTGTCAATGTATGAAATGCTTGTGATGTGTCACTGTTTGAATGGAGAAGCGAGTACTGAAGTAGGAAGTTCGTAACACCTGCTGCGGAAACTTGACACAATTCACTTTAAAAGTAAGTTTACAAACATGCTAAAGTTAAAAGTAGCATGGCGTGAGAGCCGTGATTCACGGCGTGAATGACTTGTAAGTTGTATCTGCTTGTATATACTATGCATATGACTAGTATGAGTATATGCTCTAACTACAAAAACTTCGATATTAAACATCAACATGTTGAAAACTAAAGGCTTTTGTTTGAATGTTGAATGTCAATTCTATTGCGAACAATAGATGACACAATGACAATGTGCGATTGATTGTGGTTCTGGATCTGGATCTGGGCAGTAAATAATCCAGATCCAGATCCAGAACCACCCTTCATCATGGACACACTGTCTATAGCTAAAATAATAGTTTCTCGATCATGAGAGCTCAATAGGCACGCATTGACAATTGTGTCGGCGTACACCGCCTACCACACACGCTTTGGGTATAGCGCTACATTTCCTGTGCGTGCACAATCAATCACACATTGTGTCATCTATTGTTCGCAATAAAAACACGGAGGGTGGTGTCGATCACCGAGCACTAAGTATAACACGGTGATGATGCATTTGTAAAATTGCATTTATTTACGAACCGCGAAAGACTGGTGACCGCTAGTTCCACTAAACTTGCGACATGGCGCAGTGCACGCAGTACATTCATACTCTCATGTTCGAGAAACTTTTATTTTAGCTATAGTAAACTTTGATGTGGCAATCATATCATTATTATTAAACATCCACCCCCTACTGTATCATTGTATGTCTGGTTACAATTTAATATACACACAAACACTACAAGTTAGGGCGATTTTAACAGTCTTAAGAAGTTAAATTAGGGGTTCATTCATATATTTTCATGACTAAACGGTTGTTTATGCCCGAGGGGCCACTTGCGGCCCGAGGGCATAACAACCGTTTAGTCATGAAAATATATGAATGAACCCCGTTCATACATACCTGAACATTTTGTGATTCTTATTTCATCAAAATAATAACAAAAAACTACCAGTAACATTATTAAAAAACACGATTTTCATGCATTTTCCCTACCCGGCGATCTCACATCCGGGATACCGGGCATAAACGCTGTTTATGCCCGGCTCTCGACCAATCACGCGCGCTGTTATATAGCGTGTATGTATGAAAGTTTAATAACAGAGGCAGTGTATACATTGTAGACTAAAAATAATGAAATATTTAGTACATGTGTCCCTCTTTATGAAACTGGCATTTTTACAACAAAATTATGATATTTCTTGTAAAAAAAGACTTCTTTTAATTCTATGTGAGTTCTCTTTTTTCTTTTTCTTCTTTCTTCCTCAATAAAAAATCTCAAATTGACCTTGCCATAATGGATTTCTCTAAAGCGTTCCCCATAACTGTCTTTTATCTAAATTTCAATTGTATGGTATTCATACTTAACAATTACCAACAGCAAAGACTGCATTAAATTCTCATTTTTTCCCAAACAATTAACAACTGGAATAATCTACCTGAACAAATAACCAAGAAATGCCACAGTTTAAAGAAACTGTAGCCAACCACATCAAAGAGCAACATCAAGACTAACTTAGCACTCCGCACACACATTCCCTGACCGTCTGACTCCAGGGAGAGTGTTGGCCAGTACTAACAAACTTAATATAATAGACCTTTTCAAATCAAAGTTTTCCGAAGTTTGTTATGGATGACCCTGTTTACAATTCTGAGTCATCGACGCTAACGCAACTTAGGCAACTATTACGTCTGAACACTGTGTGAAAGACACGGTCAAGCGTTGGGTATGGCTTGTGCAAGAGTTTGTTTATATTGCGAAGACCACACAAAGACCAAAATGTGTCGCAGATGACAAAATTTTCCATTTTTCTTCCTTTTACTGTCACATTGTGAAGTGCCAAATAGTGGAAGTGTTAGTTCAATACCCAGTACTAGTTAGAAAACATTTCTCTGTGATGACTCATGTTGATTTTGGCTAAATATGTTGCTTTTTCACTCAAAAGGGTACATAATTCCGCTTGATTCATTGTGCACCAATTTGACCCCCTAGCTTACTGAATAAATACTGTGGATTTCCGATCTTGATTTGAAAAGGTCTATTGAAGGCCCTAGTTAGGCTCTTGTGCGTGCTTGAGACTATTATAAATTGAGAATAGCTGTAAAAATATAAATCAAGTATGTTTGAAGCCAATATGACACATTGGATCGGTGCAATATGATGAAATATATGTTGATAGAGTGTTGTGTTTACGGTTTGAACATAATTGTTTTGGTATCACCACAGTTTCACTTTTCCGGGATACTGTGGTATTATTCCCAGTCTTTTCCAGTGGATTTTATAATGTTTCCTTCTCTCTTGGCCTCTCACATAGCTTTAAAAAAAACTCCAACAATGTGTGTCTGTTCCCCTTTTCCAGGCTTCATTTGAGGTGCAAATTTAAGTCTAGTTATATGAATTTATTTCTTTTCAGGTATGATGTATAGATGACAAGCACAATTATTTAGAAGTCGGGAGCACTGCTCCTCCGCCTTTCAATACAACTTAGTGAACTTACACTACCAAACAGCACTAAAAGTTAAGAATGGTAAGAACTTCATTTCAATCATATTTCGAATACTGAAGGGTTACAACTGTAATACAGAATAATTTTTGTGTAACTTGAGGGTTTTTATTCCAAGCAGGTGCCCATTTTCAGCAATTTTGTTTTTGTGACAATGACCCCACCCCTAATAAAATGGAAGTAAATCTGCCCTTGAAACCATTCCTCTTTGGCTGCACACTTTCAATTTATATTTGATGGACATAATGATGGTACCAACTTCAACCTGTTTCAATGTTTGTGGTACATTAGGTTGCCTGACAGTGGACACACCAAATTGCATTCTGAATATTAAAAGGAATGTCCTTCTGATGATATCAAATAATTATGATTTTGTGAAATTCTTCAATACAATTTTTTTCAAATGATGGATGGCTTTTCCTCCCAGCTACATACACTTTTTAAAGTACATATCATTCCGGATATCATTAGATTTATAAAGTTTACTATGAGGATTGTTAAATTTCAAAAATTCAAAATTATTTGATATCAGAAGGACATTCCTCATATTCAGAATGCAATTTGATATGTCTGATGCGCTCTCAGGTCCCACAAAAAATATTGCGCAAACTTTGCTATCCGATCCCTTTAATTTATGATCCAAACTAGTGACATTGCCTTGTTTAGGGTAGCACTTTAGCATAAATCAATAATATGGAATCCAGCAGGGTAGTGTTCCTTGAAAGATATGGGGCAGAGATCAGTGCTCAAAATACAAGATTCTCATAATACAGTCTTCCTACTATAAAATTTAAAATTGTACCATTGGGAATCTCAACCGGTATGAAATTAAATCTAGGGCTTAATGCTTTTAAGGGATCTGGAATTAGCGTTTTGAGCATTTCGACAGTATTTTTTGTGGTACATGAGGGCACATCAGACATATCGAATTGCATTCTGAATACGAAGAATGTCTTTCTGATATCACATAATTTTCATTTAATGAAATTCACGATATATACAAATTTTATGACAAATTATTAAAATTTGATATTTTTGACATGCAGTCCTCGAGTAAATTTTATAAATCTAATGATATATTCTTAAAGTGTATGTAGCTGGGAGGAAAAGCCGACGATCAATTGAAAATTTTGACCTTTCATATTGAAGATATGGATTTTTTTCCCCAAAAAGACCTAATTTGTTTTGGTGTTTTGGGGAAAAAAAATCCATATCTTCAATACGAAAGGTCAAAATTTTCAATTGATCGTCGGCTTTTCATCCCACCTACATACACTTTAAGTATAAATCATCCGATTTATAAAGTTTACTTCGAGTACTGTTAAATATTTAAAATATCAATTTTTAATCATTTGCCATAAAATGTGTATTGCAGTGTGACTTTCAAAAAAATCATAATTATTTGATATCAGAAGGACATTCTTCGTATTCAGAATGCAATTTGATATGTCTGATGTGCTCTAATGTCCCACAATAAATACTGTCCAAACGTTCATACCCCATCCCTTAATCGCTGTGTATTTTTTCTCTGCCAGAGTTAGCTGTTGGCTCCTGAAGCTCCGGGCTGAAGCTATAGGTTCTTATAATATGAATAAATCTTTTAATGGCTATTTTTTTGTTATTTTTTTTTTCAGATGGGGAAAAAGAAAGGCTTCACTCGCAGTGCCAAAGCTCTACCAGCAGCACGTAAAAGTAGAAGTAGAAGTCGTAGTCCCAGCAAGAAAGGAGGCAAGAAAAAGTCTAAATCCTTATCACCAACTCCAGCAAAGAAACCAGTGGACATTATGAGCCCTGCTGCTATGTCAAATGCTTACTACATTGCACATGGTCCACAGGAGCTACTAGAATTGAGAGGCTTCAGCTGGCCTGGTGCCTCAAAGAAAAAGAAGAAGGGTGGTAAAAAGAAGAAAAAGAAATGAGAGGTGCACCACCTGAAGCTGTGTGTAGAGAAATATGTAGAGAGAGCCACTGAACAACAGCTACTGTCCAGAACAAATCCTTGTCATCAGTACATGAGGCTATTAGAAGAAAGCTATTAATCACAATGGTTCTCACGCAATGTGCCTGCAAAAGTTTTGGGCAATGATTTATAGTTTTCTTTGGAACTTGCAACATGGATGTCAGATCCCGGGACAGGTCATGCTGTGTATGATCAATGACCCTATAAAGTTTCTAGGGTCTATGGTATGATCTGAGTACCACTTGTCAAGTGCTTTTAGGAAGTCAACAAGGAGATTTCAAGAGAAGTGCTGCTCTTCATAAATTTGAATTGATAATTTTTAATATAATTTTAGATCCATATATTTAGGGGTGTTCCAAAAACCAAACCCAAGCACTGAAGGAAAAAATGTAATCATTACACTTATTTATTTAGACCTATGATTGTCATGTTTGCACCCTTTTTTTATTCCTTGGTTTTGGCCAGGGTTCTGGCTTCTGTGAACATTCTTAGTTTGATACCCAGTTTGATAATGCAAACTCTATTGTATGTAGGGTATCTACTACACATGGCAGCAGATCCGCATACATGTATATCGTGAAATTGTGGTATTTCATATGTCTTTCATGGTCCACTTTGTTCTCCTGGATCTGACATAGCCCCTGAGTAGGTTGTACTTTTGTATGTCATTCATTTTCCACATCATGAAGTTTAATTGCTGAAATTTTCTTATCAACTGCTAATGAACAAATAGTAGAGAACAAACTTATCATGCTGTTGAACATTTTATAATTTGAACTAAAAATGCATCTGACATAACTGTTCATGATCAAAACCAAATTGATATTTTATTTTGTTCTTTCCTGAAATAGTATTATAGTCAAAGGCTGAACACATCAAACTAAATAGAGGGATTACTTCTACAACATATAGGTTTCAGTATTATGCTTACCGAACATTTGACATCTGCTGCTGGAATATTTTTAATGTATATGAAAATTTGTATCTTTGATTCTCTGTACATGTTTTTTTATTTTTTTCATATATTTTTGCTATATAAATATTCATATTTTGTAACTAACGTTATGTCGTATGTGCTCTTGTTGATTTTGTACTGCAACTGCAGAGAATTGTACAGATATGCAAGTTATATTGTTTCTTACTTGTAAATGACTGGATACAATTTGCATGTCAAAATTTTACAAAGTTGGAGGATGGTCTGATTAGCATTCAGTACGGTAACCTCATCCACATTTTCTTGATCTCCATTAAAATAATGCGAAATATTAGGGCTGATGATCCCAATCAGGCTGAGATGTTTTTATTTTATTTTGTAAGCCACAATGTAAGTATCAGCCCACTTTTTACAAGCTTTTGGCTCTTGTTATACAAAGGGATCTGAATACTGGTATTAAACTTGACAGGTAGGGAGTGGGTCAAGATCATTCAACTAACTAAGGTGGCAAAAACATGTGATGAAATCAGACTTTCCTCCTTCATAAAATGCTATTACCTTATTCTACATTTAAATGTGTATCAAGTGTACTATGATGATGTATTTTTGTTTTATTGTGGGATTTTAGCTAGGAATATGTTAACCTACTTAACTTACACAAACTAATACTGCTGTAGTTTTATGCAATGTTTTTAATGAAGTGGTGTTGTATATAAAGTGATACAGAAAAGGTAGCACTTTTAATACCAAGAAATTGAACAAGATAATGTTTACGTACATGTATACTGATAAGAGATAGTATCTATTAAGCATTGTTTCATCTAGAGCTGTAGTATCCAATAACTTGCAAGTAGGGGATGTATTGTGCAAAGAAAAGAAAAGAGAAAAAATTAAATTGCACATAATTGAGTAGGCCAATGCCTAAAAACTGCACAGTTAGGTTGATCATAAGTATAAATTATACGCTGTCGCCTGTGATTATTTTAGGCATTGCTTGAAGGCAGGTACCGCTAATATGCAGGGCCCGTCATATTTTGTCACAAAATCAGTATTAAGACAGAATCAATGCTGACTTTAACATCAATCCATGCATTGCTTTAGTTATTGCAAGTGTAAAGTCTTATGTGTCAGTGAACCAGTGTAACATTTAAAATTTTGCAAGTTGAGTTTGAGCCCTAGCTTTTTTTTTGTGAGCCTTCCCAAAAAAACAAATGGCTCCTTAAAATCACTTGTTCCCCTCCCCCCTCTTGGCCTGCCAAAATCACTTGCCCCCCCGCTCTTGGCCTGCCCAAAATCTTTGCCCCCCCCCCTCAAATTTTGCACAAACCTTAAATGGTTTAGATACATGTTGCGAGCGCAGCAATTTCTTTTTAGAGCATTTGATTTAAAAGGTGCCCCATGAATGTGTACTAAAATTGCTTGCCTCCCCCTTTCAGCTCGCCAAAAATATCTTGCCCCTCCCCCCCTCCCCCAATTTTACCCTCCCACCAGGGCTCATAATTATTGCACAGCCCCTAAATAGTATAAAATGATGCACCAAATCAGGCAATTGGACCTGCATTTTTCAAAATTTTCCACCTCTGCATATGGATAAACAAGTGGTCGTTTCCACTTCTGTTTTGGACACCCCTACACTTTTATGTTCTAAGCAATAATAGTAATAACAATAGTGGGTCTGTGGGCCCATTGAAACCCCTGCCCCCCCCTCCCACCATTCGGTGGTCCCGATACGGCACTGCAAGGATTGCCAACATTGGAGAAAAGTATTTTCATATTCTTTTTAGAGGCTGACCTGGAGTTGATTCAAATGGTATTGAAGAGAAGAGGGTAGATGTGCCAATCTATATACTGCTGGAGTTTGTTTTTTATATAAGTGTCAGGGAATTTTCAGCACTCAACATTGTAAATCTCACCCAATTTATATTTTATACCAAGCACAAGGTTTTTTTTTAAATATTATTTTATTCTTGCTTTTATGAGTGCAATGTTTTTTCCTCCTCAACTTTTTTGAGTTTTGATATTTCTGATATTTTTTTATATTGTTGGGCAATTTGTATCACAATTCACAAATATAGCTCTAGAGACATTTTGAAATGTACATATGTAACCAAAATAAACAAAGCATATTGAATGCTTTGATTCAACATTAAAATGTATTTTGTGTGTAATTATTATTAGATATAAGATAAGTATCATAATGTGTGTATGGGGGCTGTCATAGACCCCGTTTACACAGAGAGAAGTTGGCTTCAATTGTGACATAAAATTCAAATTCAGATTGCGACCAAGGATTTACATAATTATTTGTTAATGGGGTGTTTATACCAATGGTAGTCCACTTACAAAACAAATTGTGGGGGCAAGGGGGGCAGCTGCCCCCCCTGTGAAAAGTCTTGCCACCCCCTTGCCCCCGTGGGATGGTGACCGCCCGACATTTAAGACTTTTTGTGTTCTAACCAAATTTACATTATATTTTGCCATTTTAACCTAAAAGTGCCAATTATTGTGTGCTTCGATGAATTTATTCACTTTCTGTACCATATTTCACCAGTTTAGCTTCAATATTGCAAAAGTTTTCACGCGCATTTGTAACTTTAACTGATTTTGCTGCCAAAAGGTGCCCCCCCCCTTAAAATTTGTCTTGCCCTTCCCCCCTCTGAAAAAGTGCTGGCTATGTCACTGCTTTTACGCCATCACCTGCTCATGCTTCAAATAACCTATATGCATGCCATTAGTGAACTTGACTTCTATAATTGTTGAGTTTGCAGCTGAGTTTGAATTTGATGAAAGTTGCTCCAGCTCCAAAGTTGTAATTAGAAGTCGACTTTGTAAAAATTTTATGTATAAATGACTGAAGTCAAGTACTCAAGATCAATTTTATAGACTCAAGTGTAAACGGGGTCATGGTCTTTGGAAGAAGGGTTCCCAATTATGTGGAGGGGTCTTCATTCTTTTTCACCCAAAATAGTGGGGTTGCAAATTTGTAAACATTTTCTCCTTCAAGAGCAGAGTGCATAAAGCATCTGTATTTATCGTGTCTGATGCTTTACTGTACCCCTTCACTCTTGTTGTCCCTAGGCTGCTGTGAACCACTGGTTCAGTGGCAATGCCCCCCCACTTTTGTTGGTAATTCGGGGGAAATCAGTCATACGCCCGCACCTTACACTCCTAATCAGACTCCATAAGTTCTTGACCTGTGTCACTCCTCATGGGCCATTGTTCACTCTAGCATTTTATTTTAAAAAACTGGGTGTCCCAAAATGGATAATAAATGTGCTGTACTCTTTATTGATTTTAATGATTTTCAAAAAGCTTTTGATTGGTTAGAATTTTTTTTTTTATATTAAGTGCCTTAATTAAAAGATTTGGTTTTGGTGTACAATTTCTGAATTGGGTAAAACCATAAAATATATGTCAATATAAACAGTTGCATTTCTTTGAATGGGTGGCTAATAACTGGCTATACAAGATCGTTTACACTACAAAGCGGTATTTGTCACGGATGTCCTCTTTCAGCTTTGTTATTAATGGCTGCTGAAATAACGACAATATAAAAGGTGTCACATTTAATGATGATCCAGAATTGCAAATTAAAATTGTCCAATTAGCTGATGACACTATGGTTTTTGTTAATGACATGGTTACTGAACAATGTCTTGAAAGATACAGAAAGATTTAGTTCTGTATCTGGTGTTATATTAATGAACAAGGAAAAAAACAGAAGCAATATGGCTGGACAAAACAAACTATCTTATATAAATAAGAGATCAAATGGATCGAAGATCCAGTAAAATACTGGGAATATATTTTGGTAAAAACAACGGAATTGTCGAGAATTTGACAGAATTAGAAAAATTACTATATGTTGGAAAGCCAGAAGTCATATTTTCGACCCAAGGTGGTGGGGGGGTCGTAAAAAATTTTTGCCCGGAATGTGGGGGGTCATAAAAATTGACTCCGGTCACCGACATATTCATGACCCCCCCCCCCCCGCCAAAGAAAATGACATCCCCTAAACACATAGATAGGGCCTACCTTGTTGGGTAGAAAAATTAGAGAAAAAACTTTTGGTGGCTATGGAAAAGTACAATTGCCCCCCCCCCCAATAATTTGAGCCAAGTACCATTGCCCCCCCCAATATTTAATATCTTCCGGAGCTCCTGACTATGACAGGTTGTATGGAGCATGGTGTGCTGAAAATGATAAAGTTTTTAGTTGAACATCAATATGCACTTTTAAAAATGGGTATCTGGAATGTTAGATGAAAATGACAATGTGATTTGGAAAAGAATAACAAATTGGTTTGCACCACTTGCTATACTGGGGAACTGGATAAAATCCCGCGAAAGTTTAAAGTTATTGACGTCACATCATCTCTATGGCAACGGTCTGATTAGATTACTAATTCTCCCTACGCAATTGTGACACCCCAAATGTACACCCCTCTCGACGATATCCCGTATGTATTTGCTGAATGCTCAGTGACCGCTGTTATTGGTAATATCTGCGCATCTGAATTCAAGATAAAAAACGAATTTTGAATAACAATTTCACCATTTTCCGGTAAGTATTTTGCTGTAGTTTTTCCAGTAATTATGTTTTATAGTATGATCCTTATTTTTCTTGTGTTAGATTCCCTCTATTCTGATTAATAAGCATGGAAAAGGGTGAAAACATGGGCCTTATTTTGAAACGATGTCTGTTCTTTGTGGTTTGCGCAGTCGCATTGAAAAATTTAGGCCGCAGGATCAAAGAGATGGAGAAAATAAAAAGTAAATATTACACTGTAGAAACACATATCGGCTGTTCTTTCAACAAGAATACCAAGAAAATAGTCTATGTAAGGGTTTCGTTGTTGAAAATTCGGATGTAATTTGCTTGATTTATCAGATATTAAGCATTTGTAGCTCCTTTTTCAATCTCGAGATGAATGCGCAGTCGCAATGGTGGGTTGTGGCTTCTGCGGACAACCCGTTGAAATTTACCCAGAAATACGGTGTCCGTTTTGACAATAATCGTCGTTTTATGACAACAATCGTTGTGTTCTTTTTAACATGAGTTCCTTCTCTTTACACGAAGCCAAGAGGTTTGGCTGAAAACAGTCGATTTTTAGGTGATTGAAGTGGATACAAATTCAGTCCATTCCGCGCATATCCAGATGTCAGATTCTGCAATGAGTCTGCGCCGTAAATGGCCCTGGATTTTTTGGCAGTACGCAGCCGCGAAAGTTTCGCCTTTCTTTCCTCGATTGCCTCATGAATCATCCCCTTGACCATGTGGTAATGTTACAAAAAGAACCGAAGTTCTCAATTCATAGAGTGTTTAGAATAGTTTGGTAAAATGGTCATGAAAATGGCTCTAGTATTCAGAAGTAATGATCTGAAAATTGCACTTCATTTACCCGGTTTCTCAACGGGTTGGCCCATGCAAACACAACCGAAGTTTCCACGGAGATGAGGAGCCAGCACCACCGCACATGTACTGCGGAAATCACGGTATAAAAATAAGCCACTTACTGGCGACCGACATGCAAATGCATGACTGAACTGTTTTATTTGTCATATGTACAAACACAGTGGTAAAACAATTACATTTAAAAGGACATTTCATCTTCCTTATATAATAAGTGCCTCCCTCCATGACGTCCCTCATATGTATGAGTAAAATATGATGCACTGTGTCCGCAAGCTGTACTTATTTTTACTCTGGATTGGATTGGAACCTAGTCCTAGACTGAGACTGAGTGCATTTTTGAAGAACAGTCAACAGTACCGGGATGATCCCCTGCTCTTTTCGAATAGCCTGTAACGTTCTTTAAAGGAGGATTTCGCGATCCTAGCATCCTCTTTTATGACATTTTTCAGTAGATATCCACGAAAAAAGCTTATTTCCAAAATTTCAGTTGATTCCGATTTTGCGTTTGCGAGTTATGCATGATTATGTGTATTAAAGTCTTATTCAGATTCCCTTTTACAAATTAAGCGTACTGCTAGCCATCCAGCGCGTATTATTTGCACAAGGTCCAATGCACACGCTTGACGTCGCTGTGGATCACGAAATGCCCCTTTAGGCTAATGAAAGTTGACCCCCAGTTTCCCGTTACATAGTTTTTCATGACTGGGTAGGTGACTGTTTCATTATTCATTATTTTCAAACTTTCATTATCGGTGCAAAGTTAATTACGGAATGCTATGTTTTGAGGCCCAAATAAAATAATAAAGTATAGTAATGACCATGCTTCACTCAAATATTTTACCAACTTAGTCTTCAAAACAAGTTTTAATTAAGCACATCTTCTTTGGAATCTTCAAATTAACCTATAGGTTGTGCAACATATGAAAGCACCAGAAGTCCATGATAGTCTTTGGAGAACCACTTTTCCATATAAATACACTGTGTCTGTGTGTTCTATTGCACACTACTTTTTACAAACCAAACTTACTCTCCACTAGCACATCTTTGGAAGCAATATTTATACGGAAATTAGTTTGTCTACTTGCACAAACTGTTTTTGATCATTTAGGTTGCACAATAAAATATTGTAGCTGTTCTGTCAAAACTTTAATACTTGACACAGGTCCTAAAGCAGATCTTTGAAAGTAAACTTTTATACATGGAAATTGTATTGTTTTCCAATTTAGGTTGCACAACAAATGAAAGTTCGAACGTTCACATGGAGGTTGCTGGTAAAAATCATCACAGGGTACACGTGTTAATAATAAAACAACCATGCAAGAAATTGACAAATAAATCATTTTATTTATAAGTTTATTTTATTAAATACATATATTTGTAAGAAAAGCAGAATAAATTTGACTTTAAACTTTATTTATTTTATTTATTTTGATGTTGTCTATATATATAGCGCGCTACATAGTGCACGGTAGAAATGCTTTCATATTTGTTCATACGCTGGTTCCCGCAAACTTGGCTGCCTCTCTTTGTGTTCGGTCTATCCATTTAGTGGTAGGAGAAACTTAGATGCAGGGAATTTTTAGTCTCCAGTAAATGCGCCCTACGATATTGCCATTTTACCACGTAGTTTAACCCAGCGTTTACAAAGACTATTCGGGCCGGTCAGGGTCGTATGTAAAAGTGCTTAAAATACGTGTCGGACGTGAAAGATGACATTAAAACTATCCTTTTTTTTCTTAAAAACTTGAAAAATGTGAAATAATGAAATAATGGAAAATAATGAAATATTTGATCGGCATTTTTTTCTGACCGGAGTCGGGTAACGGGAAACTGGGAGTCAACTTTCATTAGCCTTATTCGTGCACACTACATTAATGTGAGAAAATATGCATGTACACTACATGGGACCGACAGCTTAAAGTGCAGTGCCCTCCGAAGCACTAAGCAAGTAGAGTGAAGTGCCTTGCTCAAAGCCAAAGGACACAAAGAGGCAGCCGAGCTCAGGCGGACCTGGGATTCGAACCCTTGACCCTTCACAGTTGATTCACAGTCCAATGCCTTGACCGCTAGGCCACGCTCTCTCATTTCGTGAATCGTGACAGCCTCATCCCCCAATTTTTCTCAAAAAAAGTTTTTTATTGCCACTGGGAAACCTCTGGCTATATTGGGCTGTGCAATAATTATGAGCCCTGGGGGAGGTAAAATTGGGGGGCAAGAAGTTTTTGGCGACCCAAAAGGAGGGGGGGAGCAATTTTTGGCAAGCTGGGGGGGGCAAGTGATTTTGTCACACATTCTTGGGGCACTTTAAAACGCTGTAAAAGGCTTAGGAAAACCGTCGGAAACGTTTAAAATATGCAGATTTTGACCATTATATTGAGGTTTGCAAATTGGATCCCCAAAATTTGGCATGTGCAAGGGGGAAAAGATTTTTATGGGGGCGAGAGGGGGCAAGAGATTTTTGGCGGGCGAAAGGGGGGCAAGCAATTTTTGGCGAGCCGTTTGGAATTTTACCCCTTCAGGGGGCTCATAATTATTGCACAGCCCTACATGTTTATGTACCGCATCAAATATTTCTTGCAGATTAATTTGTTTAGCAAAAATATCATCAATTTTGAATTTCGTTCAGTGAAATACACATTAATCATACATTTAACTCACAAACGCGAAATCGGAATCAACTGAAATTTTGGGAATAAGCATTTTTCGTGGATATACTGATATTAATGAGCTTTTTGGCCCAAATTTGACCTCACAGATGAATTTATCAAGTCTTTGCTATTCTAAAATATGCATACTTTTATCAGAGTTGCCAGTTTTCAGGTTTTAACCTGAATTCAGGTTTTTTTGTGAGTTTAAATTACCACGTTTTTACAAATGTATTTATTTTCAGCCTGTTTTGGGGCTTTTTGGCCTGCATTCATGCGCTTTTCAGGTTTTTTGAGTGAAACTGAAACTGACTGGCATCTCTGTTTTATATACTTTCTAGACCAACAATTTAGCAGTTTTACGGCCTGAAAGTTTCCATAATTCCAGGGTTAAGACCAACCTTAATAATACAGCATCATCATCAGTCGGCTGCGGAGCAGGCGACTATCTACAAGCTTTCTCCAACTATTGTGATCTTGTTCATGTCAATCTTGTTCTTGAAATCAACAGGTTTGAAGTCCAGACTTCATCATGATGATCAGTGATCAGGATCATGATCAGGATGGTGATGTGAGTCCACCAAGCTCGCCAGACACTCCATTTGATGAATCTGACCTCCTAAGTACTTCATGTACAGATGATGTCACCGCACAGTTAGTTGCTGCAGGTAAGCAAGCCCTCAAATTTTTCAAGGAAGTAGAAATGACACAAAATCTTCATTGGCTACCGATCCGTAAGCGTTTATCGAATTCAAGCTATTGGTCATCACATACAAGTCGTCAACTCACAAGCTCCGAATACCTGCAAGAACTGATCACATTTCGCAAACCAAAGTACGCCACTCGCTTCATCACTTGACAGAACACTTCTCATTGTTCCAAAACCAGGACTCTCACCGTGACAAAGCGTTTCAAACCGCAGGTCCTCGTCTATGGAATTCACTTCCAATCAACATCAGGCAGGCCAAAACACTGGACATTTTCAAAACCAATTTAAAACTCATCTGTTTGTTTAATTCTTTTGCTTATCTGGTAATTGTATGTTTATTATGTAGAATGCATTGATTATTGTTTTATTATTATTATATGTGTTCTTTTTTTGGAAAGCGCTGTGGTCCTTGGAGGGCGCTATATAAATGCTTGGTTGTATTGTATTGTATTGTATTAAAAGTTAGATTCTCGCATACAAGTTACCGTACAACATGCCTGTGAAAGCTGTGTCACTTTGAAAAATAAGAATAGTTCAATTTTGTTCACTAGGTCCAATAAGTTTTCAAACTGATGTTAAAAAGTGATGTATCATACATTTAAGTTAGAGCATTCAAAATTAAAGTATCCTTTATTTTACCATTTCATCTAACCATCGCCTGTTTTGCAGTGTGCTTAAACTACAGGTGTCATTCCCATGCTGGGGGTCAGTACCTGTACATCAGCCTGAATATGCAATTTGCAATAAAGATCCCAATATTTTGCCTGATTTCAGGGCCTATTGGCATTGCCGCTGCTGCAGCCATAGCAACTGGTAAGAAACGCAAGAGACCACATACATTTGAGACCAATCCATCAATCAGGAAGAGGCAACAGACAAGACTTATAAGGTAGGTTTATTATTTGATTTTTGACCCACACACATATGTGGGGCTTATGTTATCAATATCATCCAAATGGTTGCCTAGTTGCTTGTTCGGCTGTCCGGTTCTTTGTTTGGCTGGCCAACTATTGGAAGCAAATTCATTAATCCACTGTGCAGCTCCAACACAATCACCGTTCAAATTCATTCAAAGTTGGTATGGTGATAAAATGTGTTTGCCTGATGTGCTGTATAGTTTTATTTCATGTGATTTGCATATTTATGAATATTAATGAGCTGATTTGCATTATATTTTGCCTACATTTTCATTAATCCACTCTATAACTTTAACACAACCAATCAACTTCAAACTTGGTATGGTGGTTGGATATGATGGCCCGATGTGCTGTAGTGTATAGTTTGTGTCGTGTTAATTGCATATTTGTGAATATTAATGAGCTGATTTGCATATTTCCTCTACATTTTGATTAATCCACGCTGCAGCTTAATCGCAAAGACCAATCAATTTAAAACTTGTTATTGTGAGTATATGGTGGCCTGATGTGCTTATTTGCTAGTGTTGGCCGATCCAACCCAAGATCGGATCTGCCGATCTCCGATCTGAAAATTAGCAGATCGGGCCGATCCGATCCCGATTCAGATTCCTTAAATGTTATTTTACAACCAGTACAAGTTCATTCAATCCCAGTAATGTTAACGGCAGTGTTCGAAATAAGCACTTAAATCCTCTTGTCCTCTTGTCCAAAAATCACTGGGGACAACCAAATTGAGCTATGTAGGGGCCTACTTATCCCCTGGACAACCACTATATTTTACCTCCAAAAATATGACACATTTTGGGGACAACCAAAATGCTTTGAGGACAAGCCAAATTTATGCTTTAGTTGTCCTCGGGACAACCTCCATATTTTCCTTATTTCGGACACTGGTTGACGGTCAAAGCTTAATTCCCCAAACCTGTAACTATGTAATATGATGACCGTTTTTAGAGGTTTTTCATGTCAATATCAACCCAAATAAAATACCATTTTACACCATAAGTCCCAGCGTTACTCACTCAGTGCCTCCGATTGTCGGAAGTTTAATCATTAATCCATTAAATGATGTACCATCGTACGGTTTCGTAGTTCTATGCCACTAGTTTTAATATTGACAATGTGGCGACCGACTATAAATAAATGATCGCGCATGCTCAGTTATGACTTAAGAGCTAATGGAATTCCCCGTATGTTACTGGAGGGGGTAGGTATATTGGGCAATTCACAGATCCCTTCGGCAGAATGATGTCAGGCTTTATTTTTGGAAAATATTAGTCTTTGCCCACGAGCTTGCAAGTTCAATTGATAAATACAACAGCAAGGTTTGCGGTATGTGCAAAAGGTTACAGATGTCAAACAGCAACAAGTCATGATGACAAAAGCGCAAGCACAAGACAGTGAGACACGTGATTGTTTGTTTACATTTTAATTCGGTCTATCAAAGGGTGGATACATACATAAAATACAGTATGAAACGACAATACGACATGATTCTTGCGGTGGTAACAACGTTTTTTGGAAATATATTGGCATTAAATAGTAGTAATGTTACATAAGAAAGTAGTGTTGGCCGATCCCGATCTGTGAATCGGAGATCGGTGCCGATATGGACTGCATCGGCCTTGAATCTGAATCGGCAGATGAGCTATCAGCTGCCGATCTAGCTTACCGATCTCTGAACTTGACAGTAATAAAAGTACACAACAATTCTTTAAGCTTACCATTACTTTCTTATGTAACATTACTACTATTTAATGCCAATATATTTCCAAAAAACGTTGCAAGAATCATGTCGTTTCATACTGTATTTTATAATATTATCCACTCAGTGACAACACTCCCGACCGTACAGTGCGTCCCTGGGAAAAATTTGTAAACACTTTAACACTCGACATGTGCGCCCTTCAATGTCGGGTTTCCCAAGGTGAATTTGGGGGCATGTTATTTTTAGAATCGCGCACATTCGCGCTTATTCCTCCTCACACGGACGACGATTTCATCTCTTAATCTCCGAACACGTGAATTCTTTCTGTAAACAACTCTGCACAACCAATCAGGATGGGAATTCGCGGTATTCCCCAATACGTCATATGCATAAATTATTATAATATCGATGGAGCTGATTTAGCTGCAGGGTCATCGAATCAATTCAAGCAGTGATTCGCCTAACTTGGTACACACGCAAATCAAAGTTGATTCATGGAGAAGAAAGAAGAATAAAACAATCAAGAGAAATGGATTAATGATTAAACTTCCGACAATCGGAGGCACTGAGTGAGTAACGCTGGGACTTGGGGTGTAAAATTGTATTTTATTTGGGTTGATATTGACATGAAAAACCTCTAAAAACGGTCATCATATTACATAGTTACAGGTTTGGGGAATTAAGCTTTGACTGTAACATTACTGTGGCCCGACTTGAATGAACTTGTACTGGTTGTAAAATAACATTTAAGGAATCTGAATCGGGATCGGATCGGCCCGATCTGCTAATTTTCAGATCGGAGATCGGCTGATCCGATCTTGGGTTGGATCGGCCAACACTATAAGAAAGTAATGGTAAGCTTTAAGAATTGTTGTGTACTTTTATTACTGTCAAGTTCAGAGATCGGTAGCTAGATCGGCAGCTGATAGCTCATCTGCCGATTCAGATTCAAGGCCGATGCAGTCCATATCGGCACCGATCTCCGATTCACAGATCGGTATCGGCCAACATTATTATTTGCATTGCATATCATTTGTATTTACAAACCTTTGTTATTTACACACCTTTGTGTGGGGCCACCTTAATTAACCCTAGTTAATTTTGGTCAGAGAAGGGTTAAAAGTCGTGGGATAAAAATGTTCAAGAATTAAATGACAATATCATTCAAATTTGTGAAATCATTGTTGAAAGAAAGACTTTTGTCATTGAAAAGTCATACCCTACAGCTGTATTCAGTATGAGCTACTGCTTTTAGCACCCTTTTATGTTTTGCAGTATACATGTGGATTATTCAAGACCAGAAAGAGCTGCAGGAGAGCAGCTTTTATACCTCATTTTGAAAGACACATTTGAATTGACAATGTTGTAACTTGTTATTAATTTTACTTTTTTTTTTATAGGAAATTGAAAAATACCATAGATGAGTACACCACCAGGGTTGGTCAGCAGGCAGTAGTTGTTTGTTGTACACCAGGAAAGCAAGACAGTTATTTCAAAGTATTTGGTGCTGCACCATTAGAAAATGTGGTAAGTGGAAAAACTTGACTGTAGGAACTTTTCCAGCATGTGATTTGTGCTTTATCAAGATTTCATATGTAACACTACTAACACTTGTTTGCTCTACAGGTTGAAATCAATTACGATATTTTGATTCAATCAAACATGATGGAAGAGCATTTTAGATATTAGATGCATCAGTACTCGCAGACAACAATCAACATTGAGAAGTTGCTCCCAAGATCAAATCAAGTCAAAATATGCAAAACTTCAGTGTAACAGGGCAAAAGTATACACATGCTTTTAGGCCATAAGTCCCAAATAATTTTGATTCCTGCACAG
This sequence comes from Amphiura filiformis, assembly GCF_039555335.1. Lineage (NCBI taxonomy): Eukaryota > Metazoa > Echinodermata > Ophiuroidea > Amphilepidida > Amphiuridae > Amphiura > Amphiura filiformis. The sequence continues at coordinate 69,842,843 of NC_092630.1, forward strand.
ATGAAATTGAACCGTAGAATACAAAGTTACAAAATCGTAACATCTGCAAATGAGATAATTCAGTTCATTTCCTTGTGAAAGTGATTTGGTGTAAATGATGTCTTAGTAGATCCTTCTGACATGTACTCAAATAAACCATGGAGTAATTAGAATTCATTGGATCTGATACACCTCTGTACTTCAAAAATTTTACTTATCAGAAACCGGCATACATGCTTACTATTTTCACCGACTGTAATTGTGCTTTGTTTCCAGGTTCGCAGTGTGAAAAGTGTCATCATTGGTGAATTAGAAAATGCTCTTAGCCAACAAGCAATGGCACCACCCATAGAAAATCCCAACCTGTATGAGCTACCACCTCTGTTGATAGATGGAATTCCAGTGCCCGTTGATCAAATGACGCAGGCCCAGTTGCGAGCTTTCATACCACTGATGTTAAAGTATTCAACAGGACGAGGGAAACCTGGATGGGGAAAGGAAAGTTGCAGGCCAGTATGGTGGCCTTCGGATCTACCATGGGCCAATGTGCGAAGTGATGTTAGGACTGAAGATGAGAGAAGAAGGGTATGTTGTGTTTGAGTCAGATGTAAGGCACTATAGGCACATATATCCAGGGTTCATTTATTTCATTGGTTGCTGCTTCAAATCAAGAGTGTTCAATTCTTAGGCTTGCGTTTAAAGACGCTACATACATTGGTGTGTGAAACAGCTGCCTTAATATGCTGACGTCACAATCGTCACCGATTCATAGAGAGCAAAAATATTAGATATTATAAAATCTGATGTGTTAAAATTTCCACACAAACTCCTGCTCATATTATGCACCACCATGGCATAGTTTCCACCATGCCATGAAGTACTCAAATACTTCTTGAAGAGAAATGCAATATAGAAGGTAAATGTTAAGTGTCTTGTGTGATAGTCGCGCATTTTGTTTTTCTTTTTTCTGTCTTATAAAGGAGGTGGTCAATGCTGGGCCTTATTGGGATATAATTGTTTCGTTTAATCTATCTTTGTAATAATGTATCAGATAAAGTATTTGTCTGTTTGCTTGATTGTGGAAAATAAAGTTTAAGTTGAAGCTTTTCAAACCATAACTGATTTTGGTACAAGGCAAGGGTTTGGTAGACTGTTTCTTGACATGGCAACTGTTTCATCTGATTTTACTGATAGTTTCAAAATAATTATTCGTGAAGTAGCTGTAGATTCAATACACTATACAAACACTGCAATGACATATTTGTTTTCATATCAGGTTTCTTGGACACATGCTTTGAGGACAATAGTAAAGAATTGCTATAAGCATCATGGTCGTGAAGATCTGCTTCCAATATTTGGCCCAGACAGTAAGGACATGAAAGAGGAAGGCCAGCATGTAACAATAGCTGCCTCGCAGCATGCTACGCTACTCCCATCACACACAGTGGTACAGACTATCAACAACCCTGATGGCACAGTATCCTTGATACAGGTGGACACTGGCAATACAGTGGCAACACTCACTGCAGATGTAGCAGTAAGTTCATTTCCCCTTTGCTCTGAATTTTTTTGTTAAAGATAGTTTAAAATTCAAAATTTTTGTTGTCTTTTGCCCCTAGAACCTGTGAGGACCTAACACCTCAGGCCATGCATAAAGTTTTAGATTAGATGTACATTGTACATTCGAATGCAATCTGTGTGTCCACAAGCATACGATGCTGTATTTAACAATACCTATACCTTTGTACGGGAACCACCCGTAGCAGTAACGTATACCGTATGCGAACGCAAGTTGAAGTGGCTAAACATTGCTGTTTAATTTTGTAATGTTGAGTCACAATGGCTAAACTGGACATTCCTCATGAAAAAATCCTGTAATTAGACAATCTTTAGCTTGATTTCATTGTTGAAAGGGATTCAATCATGTTTAACCGTCCACCACCTTTTAACAACTCGTATCCGGCACATCTACCTGGTTTACGCAGAAGCATCATTGTTAAACGATGATGAACAACGGTGAAACACATTGAATCTCTAAATGTTTTCATAACCAATAGGTGTTAGTTGAAGTTGACCAACCACACAGCATAATGTTGTATCCAGGAAATGTGTCTTGAGCTTCCGTGAAGTATGCAAACTGACGTATTTGGGGCTCAAGCAAACTGCTAAAAGAAAATTTTGAGAGAGAAAAAGTCAGGACTCGGCAGTCTAACCACTGCACTACCTTAGTTCACAGTTGGTACTCGGGCAATCTCAACTTACATCCCCATGATAATGCTCTCATTGTGTCTCAGCGGCCAATTATAATATTAAATAATGAAGGAGGCGGCCTATATCCTTAACCCTGGCATGGCGTAAGACAATGCGAGACACAAATTAATATATGCAAGGATTGGGAAAACAATGCAAGCCCGAGAAATTATGATTTAAATAACGTAACCAAGTGCAAGTTTTGCTGACAAACAAAATTGAATCATTTTACAGAGCCAATTGTCTTGCCCATCACATTGATATTTATGTACAACAAGCAACTGATAAAATCAAATGTATGGCACAAGATTGATCAACTTTATTTAAATATTGCCAGTCAAAATGGTGTAAGTGATGTAAATTCTAGTAGATCCTACTTAGTGTACTCAAAACATCCATGCTGAGATTCAATGTTAAATTCTGATACACCATTAACATAGAGAGATATAGAGAAATAAAACAAACCACTCTTATTTTATTTGCAGCTTTCAAATTCAAGTATTAAATTGCCAATTTGCTTTATTTTAATCATTTTACAGAGCCAATTTCAGAAGAGTACGGCAGGCAGAGGTGATACACAGTATATTCAAATGGTAAGTTACAACACTACAAACTCATGAATCGCTTCCATCTTTCCTATCTGATTTTCCTTGTAAATAGTAAGCATTGACACACTTGTCACTAAAGTCATGCAGGGAATTTGAACAAGATAAGGAGCAGTTCATAAGCATGGTCAATTGTTCAAAGGCTTCCAGATGAATATGGATGGCTTGTGTCTTGTTACAAAACCAAGTCGAATATTGAGAATCAAAATGGTGTAAGTGATGTAAATTCTAGTAGATCCTACTTAGTGTACTCAAAACATCCATGCTGAGATACAATGTTAAATTCTGATACACCATTAACATAGAGAGATATAGAGAAATAAAACAAACCACTCTTATTTTATTTGCAGCTTACTAATATTAGATTAGACCAGTAATGGGAAGCAATGGAAATTCGTGGGTTTATACATGCTTGCAAATCCCAGATGCATCCAGAGTCAAGTTGGCTATTTCTTTTTATTCCGCCATTTCTCTTGTTTAATAGTTAACTAAAAAGATTTTGCTATTACACAGGTTCAGCATGTCCAGCAAGTTGCCCAAATGCCACAGGTGCAACAAATCCAGCTGTCACAAATACCAATGCAGACACAGCAACAAGAAGCCACACAAGCAGTACAGACACTAGCAGAAGTAGCCGCAGCCACACAGGGAGAGACAGTAACATCATTACCCCAAGCACCACAGGCCACGCCCGTAGACATGAACACAAGCGAAGCTGCAGCACAAGCTGTAGCAACGTTAGCGGAAGCCACCCTATCTGACGGGGCTCAGATTATGCTTTCAGGAGATGGACAGACAATGGGCACAATCACAGGAGTGCAAGATGGCCAGAGTGAGTTGAAAGTGAAAAGCTTGCAAGTCTAATGTATTTAAAATAAGGAATGTGTTGCAAGTGCCCATCACAATGATATTTATGTACAACAAGCAATTGATAAATCAGTTGTATGACACAAGATGGAACATGAACAACTTTATTTAAATATTGCCAGTCAAAATGGTGTAAGTGATGTAAATTCTAGTAGATCCTACTTAGTGTACTCAAAACATACATGCTGAGATTCAATGTTAAATTCTGATACACCATTAACAAAGAGAGAGATAAAGAAATAAAACAAACCACTCTTATTTGTAGCTTTCTAATATTAGATTGCCAATTTTTCTTTGCTTTATTTCCTTAGGTATAGTGATCCCATCGTCTATGTATCAGACAATAGTGACCAGCATGCCTGATGCCCAAGTCATTACATCCAATGCAAGCATAGGAGGTCAACAGGTCCAGATAGTGAGGGCAGGGCCACATCAGACAGTACAGGTAACAAATGGCGGTGCACAGGCATTAGAATTCAAGCAAGGGGGTCATCAGACAGTACAGGTAACAAATACTAGCGGACAGGTTATAGAATCATGCATTGTAGATGCCCACGGTCAACCAGTGCAAATAGTGACGGCAGGCCCAGATCAAACTGTACAGGCGACAAATGATGGACAGACAATTGACTTCAAGAATGAACAGACATCGGTAGCCAGTATTGTACCCACAGCCACTCAAGCAGTCGAGGTCGTAGCGATGGAAACGGAAACAAGTCAGACACAATCACAACAAGATTCATGATGACGATTTCTTCAGAAGTTTCAGCAATCAAATTCATTAGTATCTATTAGTTAATCTTGCTATTCGCCGTTTTAGTGAAAACGTCATACCTAATTTACTGGTCCACGCTTAGTTTGAATACCTGTTAGCAACCAATTGACTTTGTGTCGTGATCATTTTGATCCTATTGTCTGTCCAATTAACTTAGACACCCAGTTTTTGTGACTTATTTGAAAAAATATACACTTTCAAAGAAAGTCATGAAAGAAAAGTGTTAACATTCGCTTAGACCTAACGGGATTTTTGTGTTTCCAAAGCATTGAGTGAGAGTTTGCCAGAAATTCTATTGAAATTGGAAGGTTTTTCTCAACACTTTAAAAATAATCCGGTAGAAGTTGGGTACCATTATTTTGGAAGGTCTCATTATACAGATTTGTAGGTATGGTGATTTTGGATAGTGAATGGATGAATAGCAAATTAATTATACTCCTCACCAAAAACATTTTATAAAAATGAAAAATATAATTCAGGTCATAAAATGCAGACAGTGTTTCTAATTGGCATATATTTATTCTTAGTGTATTAACTCAGTGATCCCAGCTATCCCTCAACCAATTACATCAATTCGGCGCAGTATTTGAATCTTCTTCTGTGCATGCTTTTGGCTTGGCACAATTCTAAGAAAATACAAATTGTATGCCATATGAATGTTCTGATGTTATTGGTGAGGAGTATAATTCACAATACACTCTACTCCAGACGCATAGTAACTTGCCCTATCATTTGTTATATTCAGTATCGAAGTTACGTAATGTTACTATGTCAACGGGATCACGCGCTAGAGTAATGAACCACGATCGAAATGATCACCACATAAAGTATATGGCACTCGAAGGCATACCAAAGTAGCGTGATCCGGTAACCAAGAGAATTACGTAACCACTTCGATGCTGAATTGCACCAACTGTGACATCTTTTGAGTTATAGAGGTTGTGCATGAAATTATTGATTGTCTCCAAACAAAGGATGTGAACCGGTGTCCTTCACCGAAATCATGGCACAGTGTAGTCCATTCAATCAAATATTGTCATCAACCTATTTGAACGTAGTGTATTTGTTATCGTGTGACGACCTCTCATGCGTAGATTGCAAACATGCTTTTGTTGAATGCATTTGAGTAGACCGCCATTATTGTGAATTAGTAAAAGGATCAAAGAAAAAGGGTGGAATCACTGATCAATATGCATGATTACAATGTTCAAACACCCCTTACTGTAAATAGAATATCCCATCAAAAGTTTCAAGTCATTAGGAATATTCGGCTGGACCCAGATATCTTGCTGTAAATTGGTCAAAATTGAATAAAAGTAGACAAGGAAGAATATTTTTTTATCGCTTTACTAATAATTTCTGTTAGGTCTGACCGTGTTTAGCCACTTTTCTTTCATGACTTTTTGCTAAAGTGAAAACTTTTCGAAATATATCCTAAAAACCGGGTGTCTAAGTTATTTGGACAGACAATAGTTCCGAACACAGATAACGTGAACCAATTAACCTGGCAACAATCTTCACACTACGTCGGCGAATTGTAAAGGTGCATCCAATTTGTTAAATTTGGTACTATTTTATCTTGCTAACAAAGGGTAGGGAGCAAGAGAAAGTTTTACCAATTATGTGTGTACTCTTGCTATATTTAATTCCTGGACACAACCTGTACAATTTGAAAGCAATGTGTGTCTACAAGCATTCCATATGCATATGATGCAGTAAGCTATGCACAAAGTAAAGTTGTTACTAGGCAGTCAGTCGCTATTATTTGACACAATGCTCAGCACATACACTTTTGTCCAAGAATTAAAAATAGCAACAGTAGTTTGCATAATATTGAATATATTATGCTGTGTGAACTCAAATGGTCAAATATTTGTAATGTCTGGCGTGAGATATCTACCTCCAGTCAGCTGCACTAGCTTTGAAGTTCAGCGTGTTCTGCGTTAGCTTAGTGTTACATGGTGCCACTGCCTGTACATACTTTTATGCGCACAATCAAAGTGGCGCATATGTACACGCAAGAAACAACACAGCACATGCTGAAGCTAGTGTCTCTGACTGGAGATAGATATAGCACATGTTGCAACAGAACACGGCCTAGAATTCTGACATGAATATGTGAATTGATTCTTGCAAAGATTCTCATGGCAAGATTGGCGGCAATCAAATGATTGCTGAAAAGTCAATTGCAGTATCAAGACTACACTGGCTTTCCGAAAAGAATGACATGCTCTTGCTTTGATTAATGCGAGTGAGCTTATGCTGTGCTTAGTGTGCCCTTGACCCCACTAACATGTTACGCTGTGTACGCTCTCAAAATGTAAACAAGACTGCCAATCTTTTCTGCCAGCAAGTCTAATTCTGGTACTTCATGACAAAATTCACACCATGTCTTGGGATGGGGTGGGTGTGTGCCGTAATTAATATCTTTTGAATTTTGAGAGATCAGGGTTTTTTTTTTTCAAATTCATTTTAAAAAGTAGTTCTCATAATAATTATATGAATATTAATTACGATTGAGTATTTGAAATTATCAGTGATGTGGTTAAAGTTTTCTTTGTTCTTTGTAACTTTGAATTTGTAATGTTAAACTATTACTAAAGCATTAAATGTCAAAAACTGTTAGTGCTTGTTTTTTCTGTATGCCAGTCAAACTTGACCGATTTCTGTATTGCATGAAAAAGAGCATATTTTTTCCCAACAGCTGTCATGTATATCATGAATGTGTGTTGTAGACTTAAATCAATTTGTATGAATTTCTGCAAGCAAGGTAATTTCCATATTAGAAATGAGTACTGACAGTATTTTTAGACTGCAATATTCCAGCAGTTAGATTACTAATTCATTCCTTGTGTCAATTCCTCATGGAGTGGACAGTTTATAACAGTATTGATATTTTACCAAGGTGATTGGTGATAATGCATAATTCTAACAAACAATGATCTTTTGTATCTTGTAGCATTTTGCATTGAAATTTGCAATGATTAGCAATTGTTTAAAATTTAAAAATACCTTGCACATGCATTGCCATGTGTAGATGGGTAGGCCTACAATATACTGTGTGTGAATTGCCAAATGTTCACAGGGCAGCTATTGCACTTACCCATTTCTGACACTAGGCAGGCTAGATGCCACTTTTAGGGTTTTTTTGTGAGTCCAAATCCCTGTCATTTTATTTATTTTGAGCTCATTTGGGGGCTTTTTGGCATGTATTTACATTCAAATGAATATGTGACCAGCTCCAACAAAACCGGAACAAGTCGCCAGATATGCTTTTTGAGTTAAATGCCATTAAAGATGACATTCTCACCCAAAAAAAATATCAAATTTTGGAATTCTTAATTTCATGGTATTTGATTGTGGGACTAAGTGATCTTCAAATCCTCGTAATTATCAAAAAGAGGTTTATTTAATCAATTGAAATCATTTGAACTATGATAATCCCTATTCAAACCTGTGTAAGTTAGGAAACTTAATTGGCCCATTAGTCCAGGAGCAGGATCCCACAGGGGGCCTAAATAAGGACTTGGTTCACCCTCCACTACATACAAGGTTTGACACCATAGGTAGTTAGTATGGACCCTCTAGATCACTGCTAGGTAGGTAGTGGACTCAAATTGTGGTATCACTTTTTTTTTACAGGTCATTTTATGTATGGACGTATAATCGCATAAATTCACCAAAAATAGGACAAATTTAAGGGGTAGGGGAAATATAAACTCCAAGAACTCAACTTTTACTCATAATAATGAATTTATTTTGGTATGAATATGTAGCTAATTGATTGTTCTAACTGCCTAGTATTATTTGAAAGCAAACCTAGGTTTCATTTGATCATGATTTGAAGTGGCCAGTCCATACACTAGTGAAAAATCAGATGTTTCACAACAATGCGTAGGGTGGGTGTTTTTGTGACATTGGCTTCAAATTTTACTATTGTGCCAATTTCTATTTTCAAAATTAATTATGTTTCCATTTTTTAATTTTGTTTTTAATATCAAGCATATCTAGGCAAACTTTGATGTTCTGGTTCAAATATTTATGTATGTGCATGTTTGCTTGCATGTTGGTTTGTGTTGTGTGGGTTTCGGGTAGGTGTGTGTGGGTATGTGGGGGTGGGTGCGGGGTGTGTATAGGGTTCAGGGTTGCGGTGTTTTACATGTCTTAATATGTCACTCGGCTGAAGTATATAAGTTCTATCAACAAAATTTGTTTGGTAAGTTGCCATTCATGTAATATTTTGAATATTTATATGTGTGGGGTGAGATCAACCGCTGTTTGTCAGGAAACTAGACTGAAAATGTAAAAAAATAGTTACTTTTCCTCATGTAGCAGCGTGTGTAACCATATTAAGGGGTAGGGGAAATATAAACCATCATAACTCAACTTCAACTCATGATAATGAATTCATTTTGGAATTAATATGTAGCTAATTGATTGTTCAAACATGTTAGTATTATTTTAAAGCAAAGAAAACATTAATTGTCAGGTAGATAGCCATAAAATGTGAGAAAATGTTACTTTTCTATGTATAACCATGTCAAATATGGCATTACTTAGGGTAGGGGAAATAAAAACCACCATAACTCAACCTTTACTCATAATAATGAATTCATTTTGAATCAACATGTAGCTAATTGATTGCTCTAACTTTCCAGTATTATTTTTAACAGAAAAACCATAAGATAGACATAAAATATGATAAAAATGTTAATTTTCCAATGTGTCATAGCGTAAAATTTGACAATATTAAAGGTTAGGGGACGTACAAACCAACGTAACTCGACATTTATTCATTATAATTCATTCATTTTGGCATTAATATATAGCTTTTTGGTTGTTGTAATCTTTCAAAGCAAAATAACCATTAATTGTTAGCTGAAAAGACATAAAGTGTTAAAAAATGTCAATTTTTCATGTGTAGTACCGTAAAATGTGACAATATTAAGGTGTAGGGGACATTCAAATCACCCAAACTCAAGTTTTACTGATGAAAATGGATTCATTTTGGTATCAATATGTAGCTATTTGATAGTTCTAACTTTCTAGTATTATTTTAAAAGCAATTAAGCCATTAGTTGTCCGGTAGATAGACATAAAATGTATGAAAATGTTAATATTCAATGTCTAACAGCGTAAAATATGACAATATTAAGGGGTAAGGGACATACATATCACCCAAACTCAAGTTTTACTGATGAAAATGAATTCATTTTGGTATCAATATGTAGCTATTTGATAGTTCTAACCTTCTAGTATTATTTTAAAAGCAATTAAGCCATTAGTTGTCTGGTAGATAGACATAAAATGCATGAAAATGTTAATATTCAATATCTAACAGCGTAAAATATGACAATATTAAGGGGTAGGGGACATACAAATCACCAAAACTCAAGTTTTACTGATGAAAGTGAATTCATTTTGGTATCAATATGTAGCTATTTGATAGTTCTAACTTTCTAGTATTATTTTAAAAGCAATTAAGCCATTAGTTGTCCGGTAGATAGACATAAAATGTATGAAAATGTTAATATTCAATGTCTAACAGCGTAAAATATGACAATATTAAGGGGTAAGGGACATACATATCACCCAAACTCAAGTTTTACTGATGAAAATGAATTCATTTTGGTATCAATATGTAGCTATTTGATAGTTCTAACCTTCTAGTATTATTTTAAAAGCAATTAAGCCATTAGTTGCCTGGTAGATAGACATAAAATGCATGAAAATGTTAATATTCAATGTCTAACAGCGTAAAATATGACAATATTAAGGGGTAAGGGGACATACATATCACCCAAACTCAAGTTTTACTGATGAAAATGAATTAATTTTGGTATCAATATGTAGCTATTTGATTGTTCTCATTTTCTGGCATTGTTTTAAAAGCAATTAAACCATTAGTTGTCAGGTAGTTAAACATACAATATGAGAAAAATGTTGATATTCCATGTCTAACAGCGTAAAATATGACAATATTAAGGGGTAGGGGACATACAAATCACCAAAACTCAAGTTTTACAGATGAAAATGAATTCATTTTGGTATCAATATGTAGCTATTTGATAGTTCTAACCTTCTAGTATTATTTTGAAAGCAATTAAGCCATTAGTTGTCCGGTAGATAGACATAAAATGTATGAAAATGTTAATATTCAACGTCTAACAGCGTAAAATATGACAATATTAAGGGTAAGGGGACATACAAATCACCCAAACTCAAGTTTTACAGATGAAAATGAATTCATTTTGGTATCAATATGTAGCTATTTGATAGTTCCAACTTTCTAGTATTATTTTAAAAGCAATTAAGCCATTAGTTGCCTGGTAGATAGACATAAAATGCATGAAAATGTTAATATTCAATATCTAACAGCGTAAAATATGACAATATTAAGGGTAAGGGGACATACAAATCACCCAAACTCAAGTTTTACAGATGAAAATGAATTCATTTTGGTATCAATATGTAGCTATTTGATAGTTCCAACTTTCTAGTATTATTTTAAAAGCAATTAAGCCATTAGTTGCCTGGTAGATAGACATAAAATGCATGAAAATGTTAATATTCAATGTCTAACAGCGTAAAATATGACAATATTAAGGGGTAAGGGACATACATATCACCCAAATTCAAGTTTTACTGATGAAAATGAATTCATTTTGGTATCAATATGTAGCTATTTGATTGTTCTCATTTTCTGGCATTATTTTAAAAGCAATTAAACCATTAGTTGTCAGGTAGTTAAACATACAATATGAGAAAAATGTTGATATTCCATGTCTAACAGCGTAAAATATGACAATATTAAGGTGTAGGGGACATACAAATCACCAAAAACTCAAGTTTTACTGATGAAAATGAATTCATTTTGGTATCAATATGTAGCTATTTGATAGTTCTAACTTTCTAGTATTATTTTAAAAGCAATTAAGTCATTAGTTGTCTGGTAGATAGACATAAAATGTATGAAAATGTTAATATTCAATGTCTAACAGCGTAAAATATGACAATATTAAGGGGTAAGGGGACATACAAATCACCAAAACACAAGTTTCACTGACGAAAATGAATTCCATTTTGGTATCAATATGTAGCTATTTCATTTTCTGGCATTATTTTAAAAGCAAGTAAGTTTCCCACGAGGGGTTGAAGGTCATAATGGGGCCAATACTAAAAAATGATCCTATCATGTTGTAATGTTGTAATCTCAAATTGTTCCTCTCATCGCTAAGAATTTTTAAAAAGACAATTGTCATAGTTCTACGAAGCTTAGTTCAGGGGTTATAACGTCGAATATATCAAATATATCATAAATAAAGGTCAAATTTTAAAAATGGTCCAATTGCACCAATTAACGTAAGAAACCTCAATCGTATACTACATTCAAATTTTGGTACAACGATTTGTATTCCCGTGTCCCCCTTCACAGCTAATGCAGCCAAAGTTGAGTTATGGTAATATTTCCATTAACCTTAATATTACCATATTTGACACTGTTACACATGGAAGTTTTTTCTCACATTTCCTTTGTATCTACATAACAACTAATGATACTAGAACGTTAGATGAATTCATTATCACGAGTAAAAGTTGAGTTATGGGAGTTTATATTTCCCCTACCCCTTGATATTGTCATATTTAGGGACCGTTCACAAACATTTGTAAGGGGGGGGCTGATGCAAAAAGTGGGGGGGGGGGTCTGAAAATTTTGGCCCTCCTAAGGGGGGGGGGCCTGAAAAAATGACCAAAAAGTTTTCCTGGAAAAATTGAGTTTATATGATTTTCTATGGGGTTGATCCATAATTTTCATGTCAAAAAGGGGCCCTAAAATTTTTGAGGTCTGTAAAGGGGGGGGAGGGAATTTTTTGTGATGAAATTTTTTGCATCAGGCCCCTCCCCCTTGCAACTTGTTTGGTGAACGGTCCCTTCTGACAGTTTCTGTGTATCTACCTGACAACTAATGATCGCTTTGTTTATAGAAAGTTAGAACAGCCAATCAGATACATTTTGATACCAAGATGAATTCATTTTCATGAGTAAAAGTTGAGTTATGGCAGTTATAAATTTCCCCTATCCCTTAATATTGCCATTTTACGCTGTTAGACATAGAAAATGTAACTTTTCCTCACAGTCTCTGTATATCTACCTGACAACTAATGATCGCTTTGCTTTGAAATAATACTAGAAAGTTAGAACAATCACTTAAATACATTTTGATACCAAGATGAATTCATTTTCATGAGTAAAAGTTGAGTTGTGGTAGTTTATATTTCCCCTACCCGTTAATATTGTCATTTTACGCTGTTAGACATAGACAATTTACCTTTTCCTCACAGTTTCTGTATATCTGCCTGACAAATAATGGTCGCTTTGCTTTAAAATAATACTAGAAAGCTAGACCAATAACTTGGATATATGTTGATACCAAGATGAATTCATTTTCATGAGTAAAAGTTGAGTTATGGCAGTTTAAATTTCCCCTACCCCTTAATATTGTCATATTTACGCTGTTAGACATAGAAAATGTACCCTTTTCTCACAGTTTCTGTGTATCTACCTGACAACTAATGGTCGCTTTGCTTTAAAATAATACTAAAAAGTTAGAACAATCAATTAGATATACATATTGAATTGAATTGAATAGAATTAATACCAAGATGAAGTCAATATCATGAGTAATATATTGAGTTCTGATGATTTATTTTCCCCTACCCTAATATTTTTCTATGTTATGCTGATATACGAGGGAAATCAACATCAGTTTTTGTTGGGTTTTTGGGTTTTTAAAAATTTTTTGTCTTTCCCAGTGGTTACTCACGTCCTACACATAAATATTCAAAATATCAATGGAAACTTAACGGATTTTGTAAATGGAAGTTGGTGCAGTGTAGTGACATATTCATGTACACACACATTCATCCCCTCACCCCCACACATACCCTATGTACACCCAGCACCCCACACACACCTCGTCCCACAGACACCCCAACGAACTCATACATGTTATAATGATTGGAACTGTTACAATGTTTCCCTTGATATGCTTAACATTAAAAACAAAATAAAACATTAAAATTTAAATTAAAAAATTAAAAATGGAAACTGAATCAATTTTGAAAATATAAAGTGGTATAGTTGTGAGATTTGAGGCCAATGTCAAACTTTACACATATGGTTATAAAAAATCAGATTACCACTCATTTATGGACTATATACTTCCAAATATGCTCAAATGAAACCTGTTTTTGTTTAAAAATAATACTAGAAAGTTAGGAAAATCATTTAGCTACATATTGATACCAAAATGAATTCAAAATCACGAGTAAAAGTTGAGTTCTTGGAGTTTATATCTCCCCTACCCCTTAATTTTGTCCTATTTTTGGTGATTTTATGCGATTATACGTCCATACATAAAATGACCTGTAAAAAAAAGTGATACCACAATTTGAGTCCACTACCTACCTAGCAGTGATCTAGAGGGTCCATACTAACTACCTATGGTGTCAAACCTTGTATGTAGTGGAGGGTGAACGAAGTCATTTTTTTGAGGTTGCTGCTCCTGTACTACATCACTCAGAATAGCAAGTTGGCAAAAATATAAATATATTGATTTATAACAAGTTTACTTTACAAGTGACTAACTTTGGAATTTAGAGTGCTCAAACCCATTACAGGTGAGCTATAGAAACAAATTCAAAGTATAGACCTCTGGCAAGGCAACCGTTACTTAAAGTTTCATGGAATACCCTCGCTTACGATCATTGGGTAAACCGATCATCAGACGGATAATTTGTCATGATTTCAAATTTGCAGAAATGTTTATACAAGTATATACATTCTGTGGTTTATATTGATTTATATATATCATTTACAAAATTATCAATATCTTGAAAAGTATTTATATACTTTTGGTATCATTTTAAAGCTTACTGTCTAGTGCTTAACATTTTCATTCAAATCATGAAATGTAAAAAATGCGACTTGTTCCTGGTTTTGTCAGATCGGGTCACATATATAAGAATATGAAACAGATTTCATAAGTACTGGTATGTTGAAGGTGTACTTTCTCAGAACAAAATCATAATCTCATAATAGCCTTGCTTCATTACGTCTTAAGCGAAGTTTTGCATTTGGTGGCCATTATGAATACAGAGAGTCGTTCTCATTTAAATGTAAGGTCTGTACATGGTAATAGTATGGATTGAGTTACATTAATGGATGAGGGATATGGGTGTAGAAAATTACAATTGAAATGCTTGTATGGTGAGAAAGGTGTTTAAAACAGGTGCTCAAAAATTGTAGGTGTAATCAGACCAATGTGTATTTTTTTAGAAAAAGCAAAAAAATGAAACTTGAGTAATCCCTTGTCTGTTCAAAAGGAAAGCCCAGCCCACTCTGTGTAAAAGGTCATTTGTGATTGTCACCATTTGAACAGATGATAGCTATTTACTCCAAGAAACTGATGTTGGTAGTTGGGCCTGTTTAAAAAATAAATTGTAAACATTGTTTGTAGCAAGGCATGCAAGGTGAAATTACTTTTGTTTGGAGTAGTAGTTCTACTGAATAATGAATATATTGCAACATTCAAAATGTCTGGTGGAACCATGCTTGTTTAGTAAATACCTCCCAAGTCGTGTGTGCATTATCCAATATTCAAATGTGTCGTAACAATTTCATGGTAGAAATTTTGCAACATAGAAGCACTGAATTTACAGTCTTGCCAACTCTTGTGACAATTGATTTCTGTTCAAATTTTGTCTGAAAATTGTGGTATAGTAATTTGTACGGGTATAATGCATCAAAGCATGTAAATTACTTACGTGTTTTTATGTTGGTTTTTGTTTCAGGGCAATTCAAATTACAAAATATAAATGGCTTTTAATATCTTTTACGCTAAACGGCAGTATAAGTTAAAGCCAAGAATTCTCCGCGTTGCGGAAATTCCCCGAAAATCGCGGAATTCGGAGGTAAAGCGGAAAACGCATTTCTGAGAAAAAATAAGCAAAAATGACCTAAAAAAAAAAAAAAGAAATAAAATGCAATTGAAAAGAAATAAATAAAATACTAAATGAAATAGGTCTTCAAAATTCATCAAAATAAAGTAAAATCCATCATAGATTTACCGTACAACGCCTGTCCTACCTCCCATTGCAGCCATGATACCCAATCACCCATCCCAACTTTGCAACATCGCAATGATTCTTGTGAAATTTTATTATGTCAGAAATGTGCTAACATTACAAAGCGGAATTTAGCATTTGTAAAGCAGAAAATTCTTGGCTTTAGTATAAGTAGACAGTGTGGTCCAAGACCCATGTCATCATCACTATAGTGTTGGTTACAATGGTGTCTTCACAATCAATAAATCTATAGTATTACGTGTTTCATAAAGTGTCAAAATGTGGACCAGTGTAAACATTTATATTTTGTAATTTTGAGTTTCGGCCCTTGAAAAACGATGAGTACTAGATTTCAAACCCAAGTTTTCGGCACAAATCATAGAAGTGCCCAGTGATGCGTCAATATTGAGCCGGAGAGACAATCCAGTGACTGTACCCTTATTTTTGACACATGTGCAGATATTTGTGAATACAGCCCTTTGGTTTATGACCTTCGCTATCTTATGTATGCACTAGTATATAAATAAAGTCTTAACTTCTAGACCTAAGTACTGTATAGCAGGAGATTTATGCGATATTTTATAACTTATTTTCAGAATTACTAATTATAAGCCTGGGAAAATATTTGTGACCCATATAAATGTGTATGTCTTTGAAACGGCAAATAAAAATGCTGTCAAACTGCTCAGGACAAAAATACTCTGTTCAAATATCCTGCTATACAGTACGTAGAGCATATGTACTAAAATTTAAAAATGTTGAGTTTCAAGGTGATATCAATGAAAATTACCAATGTTTATGACAAATGAAATTTTGCAGTCAAATATCAATTGGTTTTTGGTTTTTAGTTAATTTAATTTGTTTCTATTTAGACAGAGACAAAGCCTTGTAAACATGAGCACATTTTTCATTGAGACTTGACAACAAGCCCTAACACCCTTTTGGTCGGAGGTGTCCTGTGTGTTGCCTACCCGTAGGTCACTGAAGGAGGCACCGACCTGTAGGGTATTGTAGAATTCAGGGCAGTTAGGGTTAGTGATAATTATAAGATTTTGCTTTGTAAACAAATTTGCTCGTTATCAAAATTTAATCATAATTTCCTTCAAATAGACTTGTCAAGTGGTTACAGCCATGGTTTCATGTACCACATAAGCATCCAGCAGTTGTATGTAATAAACTAGTGTAATATTAACAAATAAAGGAGAGCAGGCACATTCCGAAAGTTGGGGAGTTTGTCCTGTTGCCTTAGGAAGTCTTCCAAATGTGTGATACATACAGCTTATTTTGTAGACTCCATGGTATAAAGTCAAACTTTCAGAGTATCTGTTTGCCCTTTGTTTATTAATATTGTGCTATAACAAAAGTACACAGGTTAGTTAAAATTTATAAAATAGATACTTAATTCCTTGGCCTGCATTTCGTTATGAACGATAGCGAAAATTCACTTGATTTAATATGGATCCGGTGCTGTTTTACATCTTCACTTCATAGCCTATGGTTGTCTTTTAAGCTTTTTGAGGGCTCAGAGCTGCAATTGGCTCTCTAGCTAGGTTTTTAGTTCTTGTCTTCAAATAAGTGATGGAGTTACCAGTCATCAATATAATGTTGTCTTTTGATCATCAGGTGAATTTTGTTTTGTATTATAGTCGGAATTATTGTATATGTGTATATTATGTGAAAGAGTTTTATAGGCAACATTAAAAGTCATGCTGAAAGAAAGTGTTGAGTGTCTGTTGTTTCATGTGAATGAAAACTTATGTATAATATAGATTTAGAAATCATGCTTGAAAATAGTAATAGTTCAAGAGATTTCAGTTCATAGGCACTACAATCGTGTTAAAAATGCTGTATTTGGCAGAGTAATAGTACTTATAGCTGTGATTAATATAGGCTATGGCACTCATTTAATGGAAAAATGTCATAGAACATTGCACAGGTGGTCAAGTTCATAGTTATTCAAACAATCCACACCATCGTTACCCTCTGGCCATACGGATTCAGAAAAAGTATACTTCGACCTATCTATGACTTACGGTTATAGAGTTGCGGGCAAAAGTGTAACATTGTGACGTCATATGTCTAAATTTGGCTCCGCAAAAATGAAAAATTGATCTGATTTTGTTGAAAATGGTCTCAAATTATTCATCTTATTACTAGAAATGAGAAAAAGAATAGTTATAAACCTCAAAGAGTGCTTTCTTTCTTATCCAGTAACACAATTGTCAAGGTCAAATTGACTCAATATAGATTTCAATGCGATTTTGTGGATATTGTCCTATTTTGCTTTATTACCATAGTAACAAACATCCTACATACATGTAGGGAAAAACTATTCTTTTTCCAATTTCTAGTTTTAGACCACTGCCATCAAAATCTGAGCAATTTTCATTTTCGCCCTCTGTGGTGCCAAAATTCGACCTATGATGTCACAATATTACCTATTTGTCCATAACTGTAAGTCGTAGATAAGTCATCTATACTTTTTCTGAATCCTTATGACTAGAGGAAACCCATTTTTTAGCCAAGTCCAAGCAATTTTGAATTTGACCCTGTGTAAAAGTTCAGTGACCTTTTCCCTCAAAATATAGGTCCTGTTGAAATGGTTCCATGGCCTATAATGATTAGCTCTATGTATCGCTGCCAAATATGGCAAATTTAACATGATTTGCACAATGGTTACAGCAATCTTATTGGGCTATAAAGGTGTATTTCTGCAGAACTCGTTTAGAACAGGCCTTCTCTCAACTAGTTTATTTGAAGCGCCAACAGGAAAATTTTAGTGATCATGAAGTGCCAACATGTTAAAGAAGGATTTTGCGAGGGAGAGCGTGCGCAACCGAACACCGTAGCAGATGAGGTTCAGGAGCCGCCTTATGGCCCCTGGAGGGGTCCAGTGAAAAAGTCCCGGCCGCGGGGGTCCAGGGGGCAGCGACCCTGGAAGCTCTGAGATTTTAGGGCTTTCTAAAGGCTCAGATGTGGTATTTTCACCCCTTTTTTGTTAAAATTTATGTGTAAAAAATTAGTAAATTTATGCGCCACTTCGTGCGCCACTACGACTAACTCCAAGCGCCACAAGTGGCGCGCGCGCCGCCAGTTGAGAAGGCCTGGTTTAGAAAATGCAAACATGTCCACATACATGAAGTAAATGTGAGAGAAGAACAAAGTTTGATACTTAAAGTTAAAGCAAAAGGTGCATGAATTAATTTGTACTCAAAATAATCTTTTTTTAATTGAATACTAATTTTTTGAAACAAACTTTAGATTTATAACTTGACATTAACACATTCAAATGTTTTGACAAATCCCAAAACATGTTTCTCTGTGTTTTGACAACATTTTTGTGTTTGCTGGGTCAGAAACATCCTGTTAGTTTTACTATACTTAAATGATCATCACACGCTCAGTATGTGGAATATAATATGATGTCACTAATACAGAGATAAAATTGTTTTGATATTTTGAGAAGTGAACAATAAATCATGTCTTGGTAGTGCATTTTATTAAAGATAAAGATGAAAAATAATTTTGGTGTTTTTACTATCCTCTATTGCACACATTCTCAAATTGATATTCTGAAGTGCCACTGTCTAAAAATGAACTTGAAGTGCCACTATCCGATGCAAAGGAGTGCAGTATGTTAAAGCCTTAATGTACGATTTCCGTCAAATTTTCATTTTATTATTCTTGATTCAAAATGTTGAAATAATATTAGTAATAACTGACGAGAAGGGTTTCTGTTCATTTTGAGCTGAAATAACAAGGTAAAGTGAAAGAAACCCCACTGGTTATTTTGGACATTTAACACACAGTTCAATAGGAAGATATATCATAATTTTTAAATTATGATAATATGTTGAACTTTGCTCTGTTGACCTACAAAGACAACACATTTGGCCGATTCCATTTCTAAGGTGCAAGTTGGGATATGTGTAAACATTACAAAATTTTATACAAATATGCAAAAAAATCAGGTTTGAAAAAAATTAACCAATTTCATATTATAAAACCGTGCATTATGACAGGGGCTTGCCTTAAGGCCCCTGGAGAGGTGGAGGGGCAAAGCCCTGGTGGGGTCCAGATCCCCTGGATGCTCTTGGATTTTAGCTTTCTGGAAGGCCCTCTTTTGTACAAGTTTTGAAATTTAAACAGTCATAATTTTACTTCTCAATGATTATAAATAAACTCAATTTTATTGACCAATTTCTGGTAGTTCGTGGAAATCCTGAATTTATGTTTCTTCAATTTAAATTTGTTTCTGCTATGGTTGCTGTCAACTGAAGACATGTCTGAAAAAATCATAACAAGGGTATTACATGTATTATACTGTTTGAAGAATGAGTGAAATTTTATTAAAACTGAGTTTAATCCCTGTTTTTTAAGTGAGGTCATGCGCTACTTGGTGTAGGAACATAGACATCCTGTTAGTGTAAATTGACTACACTTAAGGTCTAGGATAGCGACATTTTCACATTTTTTGTGGGACCTGAGAGCACATCAAGCATATCGAACTGCATTTTGATTTTGAGGAATGTCCGTCTGATATAAAATAATTTTGATTTTTTAAAATTTGCGATATCATATAATACACATTTTATGGCAAATGATTAAAATTTACATTTTTGAAATTTAACAGTCCTCAAAAGTAAATTGTATAAATATAATGATATGTACTTAAAGTGTATGTAGCTGGGATGAAAAGCTGTCCATCATATGAAAATTTTGACCTTTCATATTGAAGATATACTCAAAACGCCATCAAAATGTAGGTCTTGTTGGGGGAAAAATGTATATCTTCAATATGAAAGGTCAAAATACTTAATTGAGTGTTAGCTTTTCATCCCAGCTACATACACTTTAAGTTCAACAACCCTAAGAGTGTATGTGTAACCTTGACAGTTCATAGATCATAACTCTGTAGATATAGCAAACTATGCATTTTTTGTCTCATGTGAAGGGTAGAGACCCCGGTAGAGACCAAGTTTTCTACATGTGTAGATGTATCCCAGGGTGGGCACTGCTCAAAATGCTGGGCTGGGCCTACCTATGCTCTATGACATGTATTTTTTACAACATACTGTAAACTATGGCAACATTTATTGCAATATATAATGAAGATGTGGAGGTGATTGTTGACCAACTGATAACATCAACAGCCGTTTTTATGCAACAGTGATTGATGACTCATCCTCTATGCATCATACAACGACATCGTGGTCTGTAAAAGAACATTAAAAAAGGGAATTTTATTGATTGGTATAATGCTTTAATTTTTGTTTTCTTCAGATTATATTATGTATATATCTATTAGTCTAGGAAAATTGCCATATCGGTGTGGCGTTGTCCACAAATATATGTTTTTCTTTTTTAAAAGTAACAACCAAGGGTGTGTAGATTCAGAATCAGCCAGGAACCAAAATGGCGCCCTTGAGCAAATTGAGTTATTGAGGTCAAACACCACACAAGGGGGTATCATTTTAAAATGCTTGAATCATAATACAAAATATCACAATTTTTTCTCTGGGTCCAAAGGTGTAAAAAAGCCAATGGTCATATATTTCTAGAACGGCTGAATTAATGAGATAAATGTCAATAGGTTAAAGAGTAAAAACAAAATTGTACATGAGAAAATTTTCAAAATGCTCCACTTGCATTGAAAATGGTTTCAACTTATCTGTCTTGCCATCTTGACAAAATAAAAAAACAAAATATAGGAAGATGTAATTTTGGTTTTTAAGTTGGCACGTACGTTTTCTTTCATTGTTGGCCCACTTAAAGCCATATTGTAACATTTCTTTTAAAAATAGATCAGTATTTCTTTCCCATAAAATGTTAACTTTAACTGTCAGATATGGCCCCTTTTAATTTTGAGCCGAACAATTGAAGTAAAGCAAAGAAAATTGGTATTTACTATCAGGGCCAATGTGGATTACTCCGACGGTCGTTATATGGTACGATCCTTTGATGTGTATGTATATGACCGTCCAGCACGCCGTGTATGTACTGTGTTATAAACATTGCATACATGTCATGGTGTTCAACTAATATTTCTATCATGATGAAAATATATATAAACCATCATATAATATATAGTTAATCAAAACAGCTGAAGATAGTGCTCGATAGTCATCAACCACATCCCTATCGCCATCGGGAAAAGAATCTCCACACTTTACGTCCAACCACGACGTCTTCAAAAAGCCGCCCCCACATACGACGCTCTGAAATCAAGTGGTCACGCTGAATCCATTCAATACACCACCAAGGAGAATGATACGAGACCATCAGCAAAGAAGAAAAGACGCCGCACCAGAAAAGTCACCTGGTTTAACCCTCCGTACAACAAAGCCGTGAAATCAAATGTAGGGAGTACGTTCATCAAGCTTCTGGCCAAGCACTTCCAGCGTGGACACAAACTCAACAAAATATTTAACAGGAACACGGTGAAAATCAGCTACAGTTGTATGAAGAATACGAAATCAATCATCAAATCTCACAACTAGAAAATCACCAAAAAAGCCAACCAAGTGCCATCAACAAAAAGTTGCAACTGTAGAGTCAAAGAAACCTGTCCCTCCGTGGAAAGTGCATGACTAGTGCTTTAGTATATAAAGCCAGTGTAACTCGAATACAGAATCTAAATCTTATATAGGACTTTCAGGCGGAACCTTTAAACAGAGGTTCAACAACCACACCAAATCATTCAAACATGACAAATATGAGAAGGAAACAGAACTCTCAAAATATGTATGGCAACTTAAAAGAAAAGGAAGCAACTACTCTATCTACTGGGAAATCTTGAAAGAATCAAACACACACAGACGTGACTCAGGACAATGCAACCTATGCATTGAAGAGAAATTAGAAATACTGCGTGCAAAAGGGCCTAACACCCTCAATAATAAAACCGAACTCATCTCAAAATGCCGACACGGTCGGAAACCACCAAGCCGCGCAAAGAAAAAATAAATTGCACACTTCATTACTTGCGTAGTGGCTACGCCTACTGCGCGAGCTGTCATGCTTTTCTAGTGAAGACGCGTACGCTTTCAACGCTGTGAATTTATTTGTTTTGTTTTGGAGTTACAGTTCAGTGTTCAGCTATTTATCTGATGATCGCCGTTTTAGGCGTGAAACTCCGAGTAATAAATCATGCTGTTATAACATAATTACGTTGTTTTATGTATTTTATAAACCATCATATATAGACGGTTTAATATTCAAAATCTTGGATTTTGACTAAACTACGGCACCTAAATCTTGCTTTTTGCAGGGTATCTTTGTTTACTAAAGTACATTAGAATCGTATAAAACCCAGAATTTAAAAAAAATATCGAGCGTGTCTTCCTCAGCAAATGTTACAATATGGCTTTAAAGCAATATTATCATTTGTAAGGAGGTTCTTGGACCTTGGATGCTATACTCCCTACAGAAGTTTTTACTGGAGGATGTCCTCAATATTTTATAAAATTCTTGATTTTTACATGATCGTAATGTACTTTAATAATCTAAATTACCAGCAAAAATCAAAGCTATGAGTGCTGTATTTGTGACAAAATCTGAGCTTTTTGAGTAAAAGAATATGACCCAGCATTTTACTTGTATGAACAAAATATTTATCAAATGTGTATGGCATGTTCACCCACGGTGATGGGATGGTCACCACACATGGCACTATGCTGCAAATTCATGCATGTGAGGTTTTTTTTGAGGAAGACAAACTTACATGGGCTAGTCATGTCATATTGATACAGGCCCTAGATCTGTATGTCTGATGGTAGAGAAAATATTTTCTTTTTAATATAAACTTACTCTTGTCAGCAGCATTGGAGTTGCGACTTTTACAGGTTTTGTAAGCTTTCACTATTGTAAGAATCACAGCTGAAACATTACACAACAAAAACAGCTGTCTTAAATTTAAATATAGTATACTTCCAATCACAACTACCACAAGGGGCAACTCATTACCCTGTGTATGGCAGCAGAATGTTAAAACAACATGTTTGATGCGTAAAGCACAAATACTACTCTTCGGAGGCACCTTGTCATTTATTGTCGCAGAAGTAAGCTCTCATCAAGGATTACAGCAAAATACTTTATCATTATCCATGTCATCATCATCTTCATCATCATTTTCATCTTTGTCATCAATTATCATCAATTATCATCATGATTGTCAGCTGTTTCAATGATTATACTGTGGCAAAATGGGCATTTAAGAACTTGTCCTAAGTATAATAACTTACTTGTCACACCAGCAAGCACAGGTAAAACTATGGTGACAATTAACTCGGCCTGGTTCAGACCATATTCAGGTTCCTTATCATCTTTTGTTTGTGGTGTGGTAGTTTGCTGATCTCCTGTGCAGAATATATAGTACAAAAACAATTGTGTAACAGATATTCTGTGGGTTACTGTACACAAAATGTAGTATACCATTTAGAGTCAAATGATATGATACGCTATAATACTATCATTGTTAGAGAAAATTATGGCCACCTGCTGCCATGGTTGACATTATGCATCCTTGCCGTTACAGATGGAAAAGGCGCTGGAAAGAAATAGTTGGTTTCTTTCATTTTACAGCATTTATTTTGATATTATTAGTTTTATTATTTTTGTGAAGAATAAATATAAAAATAACCAAATAATATGTCAGAAATCTTACGATATTGCTTGAAATTAGCTAACTGCTGCTGATATGGGTGTTGATGAAGTAGCTACGAGGGGGTATCAAAAAGTTTTAGAAATCGCCCAGAAGTGAAAGAGCTATATCAATGAAATTTTGTCAGTGCAATCACTGGTCCTTATGTACACTATGGTGCAATAATGGTTTCATAAGTATGTTTACTTTTTTTACAGGTGGCGGTAGATGCCAATAACCTGCTGCCCCAGTTACTGTGCATAAACTGCAAGATTGAGAAAATTGAGGCAAGCAGCGTTACTAAGATCCAGTTTTTGAACAGTTGCAGTGCCTAGAAAATTGGTGATGAAATGAAAGTTATCATCGGTGGTGATTTTGATATGTCACTGTTGCTTTTTGGAAAAGTAATTTTTATTTCATCACATATTTTCTGGGCACTGTAACCCTTAAAATGGAACTTAATCATGCTACATGCCTCAATGTTCTTCATTTTGCTGATTATGCGGTATGCGGTTACATATAGGCAGGTACTGACATCTAGCACCTGTAAAAATATTAAGCATACTTATGAGACCATTTTTGCGCCATAGTGTACATAAGGACCAGTGATTGCACTGACAAAATTTCATTGATATAGCTTTTTCACTTCTGGGTGATTTCTAAAACTTTTTGATACCCCCTCGTATCTGCTGCTAATATGGGTGTTGATGAAGTAGCTATCTGCTGCTGATATGGGTATTGATGAAGTAGCTATCTGCTGCTGATATGGGTATTGATGAAGTATGGTAGCTATCTATTGCTGATATGGGTATTGATGAAGTAGCTATCTGCTGCTGATATGGGTGTTGATGAAGTAGCTATCTGCTGCTGATATGGGTGTTGATGAAGTAGCTATCTGCTGCTAATATGGGTGTTGATGAAGTAGCTATCTATTGCTGATATGGGTTTTGATGAAGTAATTATCCACTGCTGATATGGGTGTTGATGAAGTAGCTATCTGCTGCTGATATGGGTGTTGATGAAGTAGCTATCTGCTGTTGATATGGGTATTGATGAAGTAACTATCTACTGCTGATATGGGTATTGATGAAGTAGCTATCTACTGCTGATATAGGTGTTGATGATGTAGCTATCTATTGCTGATATTGTTATTGAAGTAGCTATCTGCTGCTGATATATGTGTTGATGAAGTGCTGATATTGTTATTGAAGTAGCTATCTACTGCTGATATGGGTGTTGATGAAGTAGCTACCTGCTGCTGATATGGATGTTGATACACCAGCTATCTGCTGCTGATATGGGTATTGATGAAGTAACTATCTGCTGCTGATATGGGTATTGATGAAGTAACTATCTACTGCTGATATTGGTATTGCTGATGTGGGTGTTGATGAAGTAACTATCTACTGCTGATATGGGTGTTGATGAAGTAACTATCTACTGCTGATATTTGTATTGATGAAGTAGACATCTACTTCTGATATGGGTGTTGATGAAGTAGCTATCTGCTGCTGATATGGGTATTGATGAAGTAACTATCTACTGCTGATATTAGTCTTGATGAAGTAGCTATCTACTGCTGATATGGGTATTGTTGAAGTAGTTTTATACTCTAGATATGGGTATTGATGAAGTAACTATCTACTGCTGTTATTGATATCGATGAAGTAGACATCTACTACTGATATGGGTATTGATGAAGTAACTATCTACTGCTGATATAAAATTAGTCTTGATGAAGTAGCTATCTGCTGCTGATATGGATTGTAGCTATCTAATGCTGATATAGGTGTTGATGAAGTAACTCTCTACTGCTGATATTGTTATTGAAGTAGCTATCTACTGCTGATATGGGTGTTGATGAAGTAGCTACCTGCTGCTGATATGGATGTTGATACACCAGCTATCTGCTGCTGATATGGGTATTGATGAAGTAACTATCTGCTGCTGATATGGGTATTGATGAAGTAACTATCTACTGCTGATATTGGTATTGCTGATGTGGGTGTTGATTAAGTAACTATCTACTGCTGATATGGGTGTTGATGAAGTAACTATCTACTGCTGATATTGGTATTGATGAAGTAGACATCTACTTCTGATATGGGTGTTGATGAAGTAGCTATCTGCTGCTGATATGGGTATTGATGAAGTAACTATCTACTGCTGATATTAGTCTTGATGAAGTAGCTATCTACTGCTGATATGGGTATTGTTGAAGTAGTTTTATACTCTAGATATGGGTATTGATGAAGTAACTATCTACTGCTGTTATTGATATCGATGAAGTAGACATCTACTACTGATATGGGTATTGATGAAGTAACTATCTACTGCTGATATAAAATTAGTCTTGATGAAGTAGCTATCTGCTGCTGATATGGATTGTAGCTATCTAATGCTGATATGGATTTTAATGAAGTAGCTATCTAATGCTGATATAGGTGTTGATGAAGTAGCTATCATCTACTTATATGAGTGCTGATGAAGTAGCTATCTACTGACTATATTATAGCTGATTAAGTAGGTATTTACTGATGTTATTGTTATGAGATGTAACATCTACTACCGATGTAAGTGTTGATGAAATAAGTACATGTGTCCTGTTAACTGTCCCTTGCACCTATTCTTATTTGAGGACGGTCCCTAGCTAAGCGTTACTGTTGGGGATTACAAAAACAATAATTCCACTTTTATTTTTGTAAATCTATGTTTTCATTTCTGCTTACTCATCTGTGAAATAGGTTCACACATGAAAGAAGTATTGTTTATTCTAGCACATGACACAAATAAGGACATAATTTCAACCAAATATGTGATTTCATTCGAATGCTCCTCCTATAGCAAATCAGAATAATAGTTGAAACTTGTATTTTACACTTTTTTAAATCCCAAAATTAGTACTGTTTGTATCATTGGTGGGCACACAGGGCTTTCAAAGGGAAGGCACATCTATACATGTATATAATGCTATATGCGGCAAATACTATGTTTTTTATGTGGCACAAATTGGGAAGTCAGGTCCCATCCATTCCAAGAGGTTATCTGATCATTACTTCATAATAGTACAAAAGCCAATAATTCCACTATTGTTTATGTAAATCTAACATTTTCCTTTCTGCTCACTCATCAGTGAAATAGGTTTGAAACATGCAAGAAGTCTTTTATATTTCAAGAATAGTACATGGATTTGCAAACAGGCTTTCCCAGGTAGGCTAATAGCAATTAGCTAAGGTCTGACTTGTAATGATATAATTATTAATTGCCCCTGGTCCCTATCTCTCCACTCATTTGTCCTGCATATTATCTATGTTATGCCTACCTTTATCATTACATAGTTGTCCTGTCCATTGTTCCTTACACTGGCAAGTAAATTGTGTTATGTTTGCAACACACTCTCCTCCATTTAGGCAAGGGTTGGGATCACACAGAGCTATCAAATTAATTAAAATAAAGAGTTAGTAGGCATACAGATTAACTCAATACCTAACTAAAGATATTCACAGGTAATATTGATACGGACTTCATATTAAATGACACCTCATAAACAACGGTAACAATTAGTAAAAAAATAATAAACAAAATCAAGGAATTAATCATTCAACATTAAACTATATATTGATAAAGAGGCAGAATCTAAGACGCTAAAAATGACCCTTATCACAAAATGATTGAAATAATCTGAACATGTTGTGCAATTCATATTTTCTGCTGATATGGGTATTGATGAAGTAGCTATCCACTGCTGATATGGGTGTTGATGAAGTAGCTATCTACTGCTGATATGGGTGTTGATGAAGTAGCTATCTACTGCTGATATGGGTGTTGATGAAGTAGCTATCTACTGCTGATATGAGTATTGATGAAGTCGATATCTACTGCTGATATGGGTGTTGATGAAGTAGCTATCTACTGTTGATATGGGTGTTGATGAAGTAACTATCTGCTGCTGATATGAGTGTTGATGGAGTACCTATCTACTGCTGATATGGGTGTTGATGAAGTTTGTTTGTTTTCGTTTGTTTTATTTCTTCTTTAACCTGGGACACTCAATCAGTTGAAAAACACAATTAATCATCTGTTCTTCCTTGAGGCCCACGGATCAATACAACATTTACATAACATAGTTATTAAGGTTTTAAAAATACTACATACATTCAAATACACGATAATATAATTTAGATCAATACAATGCTTACAAAATAAATCAAATTACAATGTAACTTTACAACATGTTTAAAATACTATTAATACTACATACATAAATAAGAAAAATAAATAAATGTAGATATTTATATAGCGCTTTATGCCGTAAACAGCCTCAAAGCGCTTTACATTTATTCCGCCGTCATTAGAATATGTCGGAACAACGTTTGCAGCCTACAAGTGGCGCAGGGTCCATCAGTACAACAACTGTGACTACCTCTAACAGCTTCCCATTGCACCTGGGTGGGGTGAGGCAAGCGAGCAACACGGTGGTGGGACGGGGAATCAAACCCATGCACGTCGAGCAAGCTCTCGGATTATGAGTCCAAGGCCGTAACCACTGAGCCACCGTGCCCTCATACATAGGCAAAGCATATAGAATAAAGGATCAAATAATATAGGGGACTCAATAAGCATTAAAACTATTTAAAAGATAAAACACTACAAAAATCAACATATGAACCAGCATAGCTATAAAACATTAATATTATTCAAAACTATCGATTGCACCAAATACAAACTAAATCATTCATTTAATGTCAAATACAAATAATTCAATATGGAAACTGATTGCACAAAATAGTAGTAAGGCCTAGCATGATAGTACCTATCTACTGCTGATATGAGTGTTGATGAAGTGTGTTGATGAAGTAACTAGTTACTGCTGATATGACTGTTCATGGAGTAGCTATCTACTGCTGATATGAGTGTTGATGAAGCAGGGACAGACTTAGGTTTCAGTTTTCTACTGGCCCTCCGGGCCAGTGAAATGGCAAATCTAGTGGCCCTGCAATAAATTTACTGGCCCAGCTTTTTCAACATGTTCTACTGCAAAAAAACCAAAAACTTTTTGTCGGTGCTTTTGGGGAAAAATTTATATAAATTTTTAATCATTTGTCATACAATGCATGTGTATCAATCATATCGCAAATATCAAAAAAATCAAAATTATTTGATATTCCTCGTTTTCAAAATGCAATTCGATATATCTGATGTGCTCTCACAAAAAATATGTGGAAACATCACTATCCGAGCCCTTAAAGTCAAGCAAACCTTAACATTTTAATTTGTTTTGTACTGAATGTAGAGAGTGTAGTCACTAACACAAGTTCAGTCAGTAGTCCTGCCTTTTTTAGTTCCAAAAGTTTCAAACTAGGCGGTATTTGCAGTATCGCTATCATCATCAGATATAATTATGTAGCGCATGGAAGAGCTAAGTAGTACATAGGCCTACTACCATCATAGAAGGGGCCGTATATTTCCAACTTGCTAGCAACGCACGAATAAGAATATATTAAAATATTATACAAAAAAAATCATTGAATAAAGATATAAATTTCAAGTGACAGGCAGAGCAGAAAACTGTGTAAATATGACCATCAATGTGATATCTTGTCTCGTAAGTGTTACATCAGGCTCAAAAATCTAGTGGCCGCCGGAATAGCATTGTTGGAAGTTTACTGGCCCGACGCAAAATCCACTGGCCCCGGGCCACCGGGCCACTGCTTAAATCCGTCCCTGTGATGAAGTAACTATCTCTTGATGATATGAGTGTTGATGAAGTACCTATCTCCTGATGATATGAGTGTTGATGAAGTAACTATCTACTGCTAATATGGGTATTGATGAAGTAACTATATACTGCTGATATGGGTATTGGTGAAGTAGCAATCTGCTGCTGATATGGGTATTGATGAAGTAACTAGTTACTGCTGATGTGAGTGTTGATGGAGTAGCTATATACTGCTGGTTTGAGTGTTGATAAAATAACTATCTAGTGTTGGTATGGGTGTTGATGAAGTAACTATCTACTGCTGATATGGGTGTTTATGAAGTAGCTATCTACTGCTGATATGAGTGTTAATGCAATAGCTACCATCTACTGATATGAATGTTGAAGAAGTAACTATCCACTGCTGATATGAGTATTGATGAAGTAACTATCAACTGCTGATATGAGTGTTGATGAAGTAACTATCTACTGCTGATATGTGTATTGATGAGGTAGCAATCTGCTGCTGATATGGGTATTAATGAAGTAGCTATCTATTGCTGATATGGTGTTGATGAAGTAATTATCTACTGCTGATATGGGTGTTGATGAAGTAGCTATCTGCTGCTGATATGGGTATTGATGAAGTAGCAATTTGCTGCTGATATGGGTATTGATGAAGTAGTTATCTGCTGCTGATATGTGTATTGATAAGGTAGCCATATCCTGCTGATATACGTGGAGATGTATTAAACTGGTAAACTGTTTTTTCTTTTTTATTGATTATATTCCTCTTATAGTGAGCTACCATTCCCTATTGTGTTTATACATTCATGTGCAGGATCTTCAAAATTGATACCAGTTGAGAGAATCAAGCCCGCACCTGGACTGAGCAAGTTACATTTTCAAGCAAAACGTGATGATAACTTTTTTAAATGATTTTTTCTCATACCTTTAGTTTATGTCATCGATAAATATCCCATGAAAATGTATATTTTTTCTAGAACTATAGGCCTACATTTTCACTATAACCTACTCTGCATTGATTTTACAATAAATATAAATAAGGCATATGTTGCCAGACAACCTGACTCTATAATTTAAAAAATAAATAAATAAATAGGCCTAAATAAATAAAAAACCACCTACAGGAAACCAAGTCTTATAATCAATTAAAGTTTTACCTTCTTCAGTAAGTGTGATTTGGGCAAGTGGTGTAGTAAGAAGATCTCCAGGCCCTGCATTATCTGTAGGAAAGAAGAAGTACAAGCAATGATCATGGAAGTTTCAAACAACTGGTTGGTTACTTGTTAAAAAGATCTCTCCTTGTTATACAATGTGCAACAATTTTGTTATTTGATTGCTATTTTAGTGTCCTCATCAGTATATACATGGTCATCTTTTTCTACTCATCAGATTATCGTACTCATTCCCCTTGTCCTATCACTATGTCCCCTTACATCAACCTATTCCAGACATGTTTCTATTATGATTTTAGGGGGTCCAATAATGATATTATTATTGATGATCTATCTATTAATGATAGGACATCTACTTGTTGTGTTCTTTATTGGTACAAGATTGAAATAGGTTGGTGCAGTTTTCTACACTCTACGTCTTATAATCAAGCGAGGTTTTACCTTCTTCAGTAAGTGTAATTTGTGGAGGTGGTGTAGTAAGAAGATCTCCAGGCCCTGCGTTATCTGTAGGAAAGAAGAAGTACAAGCAATGATCATGGAAGTTTCAAACAACTGGTTGGTTACTTGTTAAAAAGATTTCTTTTTTTTAATACTATGTGCGACAATTTATACTTACATATTCCAGACATGTGTCCCATCCATTGTCCATTACACATCCCCATTTCAGACATGTACCCCATCCATTGTCCATTACATGAACCTATTCCAGACATGTGTCCCATTCATTGTCCATTACATGAACCTATTCCAGACATGTGTCCCATCCATTGTCCCTTATGCCAATCTATTCCAGACATGTCTCCCACCCATTGTCCCTTACACCAACCTATTCCAGACATGTGTCCCATTCATTGTCCTTTACACCAATCTATTCCAGACATGTGTCCCATCCATTGTCCCTTACACCAATCTATTCCAGACATGTGTCCCATCCATTGTCCCTTACACCAACCTATTCCAGACATGTGTCATATCCATTGTCCCTTACACCAACCTATTCCAGACATGTGTCCCATCCATTGTCCCTTACGCCAATCTATTCCAGACATGTCTCCCACCCATTGTCACTTACACCAACCTATTCCAGACATGTGTCATATACATTGTCCCTTACACCAATCTATTCCAGACATGTGTCCCATCCATTGTCCCTTACACCAACCTATTCCAGACATGTGTCCCATTCATTGTCCCTTACACCAACCTATTCCAGACATGTCTCCCATCCATTGTCCCTTACACCAACCTATTCCAGACATGTGTCATATCCATTGTCCCTTACACCAATCTATTCCAGACATGTGTCCCATCCATTGTCCCTTACACCAACCTATTCCAGACATGTGTCCCATTCATTGTCCCTTACACCAACCTATTCCAGACATGTCTCCCATCCATTGTCCCTTACACCAATCTATTCCAGATATGTCCCCTCCATATTGTCCCTTACACCAACCTATACCAAAACTGTGTCCTGGCCCATTCCATGTCAACTCCAGGGATGTGCACCGCAGCACCTCTTCAATTTTTTCTTTTTCTGTGTGGTGGTAGATATTGATGAGAAAGTAAAATCCTGAAAATTTGAGCTTCATACTCCATTTCGTTTTCCCGTGGCATCAATTTGAAATTTAGGGGTCAGCATAAAAATGTGTGCAACGCTTAAAGACGATGTTTGGAGGTCCATAAATGTATAAAGGGAACCCTTTAAAACTTTGAAAAGTATGTATCCTGGGGTACTTTTTGGTGTAGAATTCAAATCTGCTATCAGAAAACTTGTAACTCCTTTACTTTAAAAGATATAGGGCCCTCAAAATGCAACTTCGTCCAACCAGGACCAACTTTGGGGGGGGTCAGAACTCCAAAAGTAAAAATAACTTTAGCGTCAATTTTTTTGCCAGTCAGAGCCCTTTGGTAGGACATTACTCTTATCCAATATTGAGCATATTAGAATACATTTAGCTGAGATATTACCCATGGAAAACCACTTTTTTTTTTTTTTTACCCCCCTGAAAACCAATGTCAGACAATTTGCCCCACCATCAACTTCAGGTATGTTGAAGATATGTTCTTGGACAACATTTCTGAGAGATATTGGCTTGTGGTCTTGATGGCTTCAACACATCAGTTAGGTTTGCCTACTCCATAGAGTTGTACACATTTTTGATCTTGCATGTATAATGATTTAATGTACAACTCTATGGAGAAGGCAAACCTAACTAATGTGTTGAAGCCTTCCAAACATCGTCTTTAGTGTTATGACACATTTTTACGCTGACCCCTAAATTTCAAATTGATGCCACGGGAAAACGAAATGGAGTATGAAGCTCAAATTTTCAGGATTTTACTTTCTCATCAATATCTCCCACCACACAGAAAAAGACAAAAATTGAAGAGGTGCTGCGGTGCACATCCCTGGAGTTGACATGGAATGGGCCTCCTATATATTGTCTCTTACATCAACCTATTCCAGACACTTGCCCTATCCATTAGCTCTTTATACACCTACCTATTTTATACATGATCTCGTAAACTGTCCTATTCTATATTCATTGTCCCATGCACCTTCCTATTTGCCATACAAGTAGTGATGTAACAGGATTAATTACCGCAGCGACCAGTTTACACTGTTTTGAATGTATTTGCCCTGCACTGTAAGCAGGCTGCACTCATCACCTATGTATGTGTGCAATCATGGATTGAATACAATACCGCTCTTTTCAAACACACATACAGGTGTGAGTGAAATATACATGGACTCAGCATTATCTAAAATATCTATCGACTTATGATCCAGGTCTTTATCTCTATTCTTTGATAATATGGTACAATGCATAGGAACAACTTAACGTCTAGTGTAGAGCAATACCAGGCGGCTGACACTGAAAAATTTGCATGGAAAAATGACCCGTCTCCTCCGCAGCCAATTTGGTTCCGCTCCATCGAAATCAAGCTGGTCACGGAGGAGACTACCCTCCTTTGTGTTTGTTCATTTGTGTATGGAGAGCCCTTTTTGGAGTCCGGAATGACTTAGGCTACGCTCTCAGCTAGAGTCCGACGCTGCATTGCACTAGAAATACCTTTTCTGTGAAATCGCTATACAGCCAACCGAGAACACGTACGATTCGCTTTTGAAAATATAACATTAAAATGAGTATAACGAGTGTGGACCTCGTGGAGTGGAAAATCTTAATTCTTTCATTAAAAGGAAATGAAAATTTAAAAAAACGGATCTACTTGTGCACCAATAAAATTGGCACAGCAATTTGTCTCAAATATGAATGAATTTTAAGAAACATACGGGTATGATGAACATTGACCTGACGCCATGATAGTAGGATCTATTAGTCATTTTATATACAATGTATATACCGTATTGTCATAATACCAATATTTGTCATTATATATAATGAGTAATATCTAGCAACGTAAATGTGCAGTTCATATGCACAAACGAATACTGATCTTTATGATATTCAGGTTTTTGTACATCACATATAACATGTCACATAGGAGGTCATACGTGTTGACCTTCATCTATTGTATTTGTTCATCTGTGTATGGAGAGGATTAGCGCCATTAAACGCCATTAAAACTCCATCAGTATTAGGGCGTAGTTCAGTGAACTCACCGGATTGCTATTCCAAGTACTTTGATAATACAGATAATATGTATTAATGGGTCGAGGCGATTGCATTGAAAAACCTAATAAATTATTCATAACAGTTACGTAATCAATCGATAGTGCGGACACTTT
The DNA here is from genome assembly GCF_039555335.1 of Amphiura filiformis. Lineage (NCBI taxonomy): Eukaryota > Metazoa > Echinodermata > Ophiuroidea > Amphilepidida > Amphiuridae > Amphiura > Amphiura filiformis. The sequence goes on from NC_092630.1 coordinate 69,877,737, forward strand.
TCATTTGCAAACCACCAAAATTGTGATCTTTAAGCGTTGAAAAAGAAACCACGTGAATAGAGTGCCCTCTCAAGAATATCAACTCTCTGGCAATACATTCAAAAATAGTGTTTGCTATGAAAATTACTCCTGTTACATCCCTATGTTTGTCCTGCCCAATTAGGCCTACCTTTATCTTCACATAATTGTCCTGTCCATTGTCCCCTACACTGGCAAGTAAACTGCATTTGGTTTGCAACACACTCTCCTCCATGTCGGCATGGGTTTGGATCACATGGAGCTTTCAAATCAATACAAATCTAAAGAGTTAGAACTACAAATCTTTATTCCCATAACTAAAAACTCAATTTTCCCAAGTAATTGTGTTTAATAATGACTTCATATTAAATGACACCAAATAAACAACAGTAAACAAAAGAGTAATAAACAAAACCAATAATCAATCATCAACATGAAGTTTTAATTTGATACAGCTAAAAAATACTCCAAATGCAAAATCTTGGTTTGTAGGCCTGGTTTTTTTTGTCACCTAAGTCAATGTAAAAAATAAAATAATTAACTTTGAGGGTCATTCAAAAAGTTCTACCTCCCCCTCATATCTCAGCTTCTGCATATAGTACATGTAACCCTTTCATATTATCCATGATTGTAACCTAGGGTTGTATCCAGCTTGTGTGAAAAAAATTGATACCATTTCCCATTTGCTGTATGTAGGCAAAGTAAACATGAAGTCAGGATTTGTGTCACAGAAATGGAGAAAATCTGTACATATATCTACAAAGATGACATAAGTTGACCAAATTGAAGTTACCATAAAATACTTTGCTCACATCAGTTAGCTTAAATTTAAGCTGACAAATATTGAAAATTATGTAAATGACAAAAAGGCTGGTTCACTCCAATAAACACTGTTGCTTTTTAGCAAAGAAAAGATAAGAGCAGTTAATGTTTTTCTTTAAAATGTCCCAAAAGACATTTAAATAGAAATTGTGTGTATTAGAAAAGGGCTAATTTGAAGCATTTTAAAACTGGTATGGAAATGTCACTCGGTATTTGAACACCAAGGAAACTCATTTGTAAATAGTAAGTGACAAAAAGTGGTTGGGCAGTGGAGGTGCCATGGGGGGGGCAAATGGCCCTCAGTCAGAACTCTTGCCCCCCCCAGTAAAACCCAATATTACAAAAAATTTCCACTTTTGCAGTAATTTTGTGCAAAATTTGTTGATTTTGCCCCCAATTTCACTTTGCACACCAATGCCCCCGAAAAAAAATTCCGCCACTGTGGTTGGGTGTCTTTATTTTTAACTTTCAGCTCTGAGACAGAACTTAAAATAGTAATTTCATATAGACGGTCCTCAAGCAGATTGAAAGACCACCAAACGTAACAGTAAGGCTACAGTAAAACTGGATACTGGTATAATTTTCAAAAGTTAAAATGCATTTTTATTACTGGTCATCTTGCATCAATTATGACACAGCCCCTTACTTACATGGTTGAATAGTTGTTAATCCTTCGACAAGCCAAATGCATGATGAAACTACAGCAAACCAGTATATCAAATATCTGGCTGATATCCAAATGGTAAAAGTCTTGTAAATAATTAACATGGCTAAGGTGCCAAACAGTTGATGGAGTCCCATGGTATATTCAGTCCTTTGTTTGTCACTAAATATGCATAATTAATCTGCAAAGTTATATGACAATTCAAATAGATTATAAAGGTAATAAACTATACATTCGGCCTAAAAAAGGAGAAGTTTGTATTGCTAGTAAAGCTCCAAATTTTATTTGGTGAAAATTAACACTGTCTAATCTATCTTTATTTAAGTAGAGCACTTTCTGAAGATAACTTGGTTTATATTTAAATATTTTGCTACATACAATATTAAAATGCAAGTTCACCACAAAATACAAAGGTACACAATGATTTATCAGGTTTGTCAGGCTCCTTTGTTTAATATATCAAAGTTGTTCAGCACAAATTACAAATAGACAAATATTTTGTGAATCCTATACCAAATATATGAAAATTAAAAACAATACAAAAACAAAAACACAACACTATATTTTCAGAATTTAGAGTCAGTCAAAAGGGGCAATACAATATTTTTAGGCCTTAGATGCTAGATGTAGACAGAGCACTTGGAATACTTTGAATAAATAAATTCACATAATATAGCAAGTTGAATTTGTATCGGTATTTTCCTGCACATGCTTTAAAGTTTATTAAGTATGGAAATCTAGCCCAGAATCACTGTGCAAATTTATATCATTATAAAAAGACCTACCTTCACACAGGTTTCTGATTGTAGGTATCACATACAAAACAAATCCTCACACCAAGCCTGGGATGCTGAGTTCATCACAATGAACTAGAATTCTGAATAAGCAACTTGATAATCCATGAAAATATTTCACAAGAACTGCTTAAATATGAAATAAGAGATGATACAATCAACAGGTACACGTTTTGTTTAATGTGTCATGCTTTACTATATTGGGAAACATAACTCTTAACTGCAATCGAGGCTGATTTATGATAAATATCAATCAGGACATACTAGTAATCTATTATTTCTATCATAGAACCTCTCCCAATTAGAACATTCTAATTGTGTGCAGGTGACGGAATATCATCAATGCACATGATATCATATCCCGAGTGACACATAATAGAAATATGTTTTACACCAGATAAATGAGGATGAAGTTTTGAAGTGAGAATATATAAGGGAATAAAAATTCCTTTAAAAGGAATAGGGCGGGCAAATGAAAAATTGTAAAGAGAAATGAAAGACTATGATGAGTAAGTCTTCACAATTAAAAACAGGGAAAATATGACACAACATCGATTTCCAATGGGGAATAACACAAAGCGTATAAACAAAGTTAAAAGAGTTTTTTAACTTTATACGCTTATATCGCTTATCGTTTGTTATTCACCCATTGGAGGTTGTGTCATATTTTCCCTGATTTTAATCTTATCTATTGCTTATCCTTTATTCTCTGCTGGTCAGTTGGAACAGATTTTCCCTGTTTTTATATTAACCCTTCACATCATAACAGAAGATGTTTTATGTTAACATTTTATATAAAACATTGTTATAAAACTTTTGTAGATAATAGTTATTTAAAACATTTTCGTAATCATACCTAGAGTTTTTTTTTATCATCAGATAGAAATACTTCTACTCATCTTCTCTGGTGAGACAACAGGGCTGGGGTATCTTTCCATATCAAAGTTTAAAAATCTGTCATATCAATTTCCTCAATATGTTGTTTTGATACAACTTACGAGGGGAAAACTTTGATTTTACAATATTTCGATATTATTTTTTAACTTTGTAACTTTATTATGATTAATATAACTGTATTTCAAAGCGTCAAACTATATCATTATTTTGTCCCAACAAAAATAATCCAGGGAATAAAATATTCATCCATATGTTTATTTATTTTATTCAACCTGGGCCATTTCTACTGGTGCACATGCATTCTAATAATTTGTCTATAATACCTTATACAAGCATTATCAAGCACAATTTGTCACAAGATTTGAAAATTAAATAGCCTATGTACACACTGAACACAATGTACACACCGCACCCGCCCAAAAAGGCATTGTACACTGAAACTCACAGATCAAATTAATGATCACATTTATCGGATAGCATCGTTTGCACATTATTTTTTGTGGGACCTGAGAGCACATCAGACATATCAAATTGCATTCTGAATACGAGGAATGTCCTTCTGATATCAATTAATTTTCTTTTTTTTTAGATTTGCGATATAATACAAATTTTATGGCAAATTATTCAAATTTGATATCTTTATATTTTTGATATTTAACAGTCCTCAAAGTAACCTATTAATCTTATGATATGTACTTAAAGTGTATGTAGCTGGGATGAAAAGCTGACCATCAATTGAAAATTTTGACCTTTCATATTGAAGATATACATTTTCAAAAACACCTACATTTGTTGGTGTTTTGGGGAAAAAATTCTATATCTTCAATATGAAAGGTCAACATTTTCATATGATGGACAGCTTTACATCCCAGCTACATACACTTTTACATATCATTAGATTTATACAATTTAATTTGAGGATTGATAGATATCAAAAATATCTCAAATTAAAAAAAAAGTCAACATTAATTAAAATAAGAAGGACATTCCTCGTATTCCAAATGCAATTTTGTATGTCTGATGTACTCTCAGGTCCCACAAAAAATATGTGAAAATGTCGCTATCCAAGCCCTTAACTGCAATTCAAGTATCAAAATACAGGGGAAAGAAGAACTGCACATTGTGTACTGCAAATCTTAACATAATGCCGATAAGCTAGAGAAAAAACTCCAGACATACCAGCATGTAGAGGGAATTAAACCCCAGACCTTCAGATAGTGAGTCTGATGCTCTAACCACTAAGCTACACAGACTGTCCCTTTCAAACAGGTCTCATTATGGATAAGCGGTCAGGGTAAGCTTTTGTGCAATTTTGGCCTGATAAGGACCATATGTTCCTGCACCATTATGGTCCTGTAGTGTACTATATGGTTCTGCACCATATGGTACAGGAGCATGTTTGACTTATAAATATTTTCAATTTTAGTACATGCTCCAGGAGCATGTTTGACTATTTCCTTTTCAACTTTTTCAATTAAGGAGACCCAGTTTTTAAAAATTGATAGGCAAATGAGGTATCTTTCTTAGCATTGCTGAGTTGGGACATCAACTGTAGCTCATGGTTGTGTTTACTTTCAAGCAGCTGATTTTAAAAGCTTTTGAAATAATATTTACCACACTCAAATACTTAAAGAAATTACGATTGATATCATATTTATCTTTTCCATGTGACATCCAATGCCCATCAATGATTAAAGTTTTTCGTTTAATTCTAATGTTACAATTATACCATAAAACTTCATCTGATCCACATTCCTTAGTTTTAAACCAAGATTTTAACACATCACACAAAAGGTGTTACAAATTTTGTCAAAGCTGAAGTTAATATGACTCTTGGGATTACACAACCAAATCCAATTCCTCGCCAACTTTTAACAATTCATTTATAAACAAACATTTCCGACTACTTTTATTCTCATCATCTAGAAACCTATTACCAAAGCACATTTCAAGGCATCAATGAAGTTATAAATATTAGTCAAATTCATACCATCATCTTATTTTTGTACAGTACCATTTCTACCATTCCAAATAAATTAAGACATAATTTGCTCAATCTTTTTAATGAATGTAGTCAAACTTGCTGCAAGTATCAATTCAAACTGATAATCGTTCATCTTTCCTTCTCAATTTTCCACTGTAAACACATTTTACACCATAGAATTTACAAATACTGTATGCAAAGTAAGTTTGAAGTTAGGAAAATATTCTATTTACAAACAACAACACACTTCTTCAGGCTGATGAGAGCTTCCAATTTTACCATTTTACTAAATTACTAATAGATTTGACAGTAAGTAGTGCAGTTATTTTGAAAACAAATATATATATATATATATATATATATATATACTGTAAAACTTAAATGAAAATGTTGTACATTTTATAGCATACTGAAAATTTACATTGTGACAGTGATACAGAAAGACATAGAATTTTGCAGTTCAGAATTCATTTTTACAGCATGATTTTACTATGATTTTTTACAAGATATTGTAAACATGTTGCAAATTTTATTGCAATTTGCTTTACAACTTTACTGTAAAATTAACAGTATTTTTTAAGTCTAGCTGTGGCTGTGATTGATGACTAACTGATAACATCAACAGCCGGTTTTGAGGCAACATTGATTGATGATCCATCCTTTATGCAACATAGAACCACATTGACAGCATCTGTAAAATAAGGACAATTTATTGATACATTTAAACAATAATTTTGATTTTTTCTTCATATTATTTTAGATATCTATTTATGACACTGCAACTAAAAATAAAAAAGCAATTATAATAATAATTATTATTATATCTGCATGTGCTAAGCAATATATGGGGGTGAGAAAAAATTCTACAATTGTATACTATAAAGTAACTTAACACAATTGTAGGATTTCCGACCTTATAGGAACATTTTGGGAGAGGAAAAGAATTCTCACCTAAGGTAGCCCAAGGCTCGAACCCTCGCCTATCGTATTCTATCAGCCGACAGTACAACGCCTTAACCGTTCGGCTATCTCACCCACCTGGGAGCACTTTTTCTTTCATTTTTGGCCCACTTAATTTAGGTATTCGTAAAAATGTTTCATTTTGTTGGATAAGAGGTTCAAAATACGCTGATCACATAGCACTATTTAGCAATTCCATTTTAAATTAGACAAACTTGCTTGGCCTTTGTTCTGTATTTTATTTCTGAATATGGACTAGGCCTCAGTATTTTTTTCTGTGTCCTGTCAAAAACAAAATGTAAAACCAGTGTGGAATGTGGTCCTCTATTTTTTTTCTTCCTGACTCAAACTCAGTCAAAATTAGTTTGAGATGCTCAAAACTTAAAAAATTTACATTACTAGTATTATGCACTCAATGATATATCTTCACCAATTTTAATAGCTGAGCATACAATTCTTCAAACAAAATATTTTTTGTTTAACAAAATTGGAAAACCAAATTTGTGACTATTTTTGCATTTTTCTCACAAAATAATAACACACTGGTAACAAAAGTTATGTATATTATAGGGGCAAGGAATCCAGTTACTACACTGGAATTTCAGTGACTCAAGACAAGCACTATGTTATTTATGATAAGGTACCGCTAGAATGTACCTCATTTCTTAACATACATAATGAACCTCTTGTCTTGTACTGCTACAATGTACCTCATTTCTTAACATACATGATGAACCACTTGTCTTGAATCACTGAAATTTCAGGGAAGTAATTGGATTCCTTGCCCCTTTAATATATATAACTTTTGTTACCAGTGTGTGGTCATTTTTTGAGAAAAATGAAAAACTAGTCACAAAATTATCAGGGGGTGTAGTACCACCTTAAATTTACCAAAATTTCCGAGTCAAACTTTTAAAAGAAAACATAGTGTACACCTCTGCCAGTTATTGACAAGAGCCTGGAATCAAACTATAATATGCATCTTTAACAGTGTTCGAAATAGGGCTGGTCAGCCGGCCGTTGGCCTGTAACTTTTTGGCCTGGCCGGTAACTTTTCTGACTGGCATCTAGTTGCCGGCCGGTGGCGGTAACTTTTTAGGTCAAGCCCGGCTGGCCTGTAACTTTTTGAGGCATATTTCGAACACTGATCTTTAAGCTTGAGTGTTACAAAGATCTCTGTCTGTATACAATCGCACATTATGGACACAATGCATTAGATGCAGAATGCGAACAACCAAATCAAAGTTTAAAAAGCACAGCGACATAATCCGGAGGTACACTATTTTCCCTCCATAAGCAACAGGGGAACATGACGGACGGAGTCGGTACTCATTAATTCTACCTCATTGGTATAAACTTACTCTTGTCATCAGCACCAGAGTTGTAACCGCCTGATTTACAGATTTTGTGAATTTTCACAATTGCAAGAATAGCAGCTGAAAATATAACACAACAAAAACATCGGTCATAAATTGAATACACTTTAATTACCTTATCATATTCTACCATCATCATCATAGAATCAATCAATCATCATCATATGTCAATCATCATCATCATCAGGCCTATATATTTCTTGTGGGTAGGGTGGAATTTCCAAAAAGTGGACCTTTTCCTAAATATTAATTCACCTAAATGCAAAAATCACTAACCACCCTCAAAATTAGGTAAATTATTACACTTTTTCTTGAAAAGTGGATCTTTTTGACAATTTTTATCACACATAGGTTTGATCATCATCTGCATAATCATAATCATCAGGAAGCTATTTTCAATATAATTTTAATTATATTTCACAACTTATCAGAGATGAAAACTTACCTGGCACACCCAGAAGCACAGGTATACCTATGCTGACAATCAACTCTACCTGGTTCAGACCAAATAGTGTCCATTCAGCTTCCTTATCATCTGTCGTTTGTGGTGTAGTAGTTTGCTGACCTGATGTGTGATTAACAGTAACACAGAATGTTACATTAAATGTATAGTTCTGTGGATTGTTTTATGTTTGGTAATATCATATCACTTCATATCAAAATGATATATATGGTATTGATCATTGTTTGAGAACATTCTGGATATCTACTGTTGATATGGGTGTTAAACACAGGTATCCTTGCAGTCAGTAGTGATGAAGCTTCATAATGTTGCTTCACTGAAGCAGGTCACATGATTGCAAGCCAAAATCCTGGGCATCTTCATACAGCAATATCTTAAATTGGATGCCCAAGTGGGTCACAATGTGCAAGAGTGCCAAAAAAACGCCTCTTCGTGCTTCGTTCTCCCGACGGTGGTGAAAAGATGAAGTAACTATCTACTGCTGATATGAGTGTTGATGAAGTAACTATCTACTGCGGATATAAGTGTAGATTCTCTTAGATGAAGTAGCTGTCTACTGCTTATATGAGTGTTGATGAAGTAACTATCTACTGCTGATATGAGTGTTGATGAAGTAACTATCTACTTCTGATATGAGTGTTGATGAAGTAACTATCTAATGCTTATCAGTGTTGATGAAGTAGCTATCTACTGCTGATATGAGTATTGATGAAGTATCTATCTACTTCTGATATGAGTGTTGATGAAGTAACTATCTAATACTGATACAAGTCTTGATGAAGTAACTATCTAATGCTGATACAAGTCTTGATGAAGTAACTATCTACTGCTGATATGAGTGTTGATGAAGTAGCTATCTACGTTTGATATGAGTGTTGATGAAGTAGCTATCTACTGCTGATATGGGCATTGATGAAGTAGCTATCTACTGCTGATATGAGTGTTGATGAGGTAGCTATCTACGTTTGATATGAGTGTTGATGAAGTAGCTATCTACTGCTGATATGAGTGTTGATGAGGTAGCTATCTACTGCTGATATCAGTGTTGATGAAGTAGCTATCTACTGCTAATATCAGTGTTGGTGAAGTAGTATGTACTGACAATAGCATAGGCAACTAAACAGTAAACAACATTAAAATTAAAGGGGTCGGTGGACAATTTCTGAAAATGTGATGCAAAACATTTTTAAAGATTATTGATAAAGTAACTATCTAATGCTGATGCGAGTGTTGATGAAGGATGAAGCAACTATCTATTGCTGATACGAGCGTTGATAAGTAGTTATCTACTGCTGATATGAGTTGATGAAGTAACTATCTACTGCTGATATGAGTGTTGATGAAGTACGAGGGACGGTCAAAAGTTTGTAGAACTCGGTATGCTACTTTGTCGCACGGTATTGAATATGGTCTCATTTGAAAGCTTGTTCCTTCAAAACATTACTGCAAAGATATATTTTTGCATCACTGTATATGGGTAGGACACTCTTCAGAAGAAGCCTACCTCCATGAATTCACAGGTACTACCAGAAGTGAATACAGGGTCATCATGGAAATTTCTCCCGACGGTGGTGAAAACTCAAATAAACTTTAACAAGGTACAGTTGTTATAAATGGTAATGAAGTCCTTGGTATTCAACAGCAACGAAATGGTTCTTAGAGTTCAAGAATGGAATGAGCATCCTTGAAGATCATCCAAGGTCCAAAAGACTTGCTGACGTCATCACTAATGATATACGTGCTGGTACAGTGGCATTGATAACGAATAAAAGCCAAATAAGAAAGACGAGATAACCACAAAATATGACAACTCTGATGAATGTGTTTTCAATATTAATCCATTAACATTTGGGTATTCCAGGGTATCTTCTAGATGGGGTCCCGGAATCTTCATGGTCAAAATTGATACCAGTTGACATATTCAGGTCCACACCTTCTATACACTTAGATTGAGGACCAAGGCAAGTGTAATCTATATGTGGCTAAAGGTGATAAGGCATACATTAATCAGTGGAATTATGAGTGAATTTAGTGGAAGCACCTGGGTCTCACATCCCTAAGAAGATCATCACTCGGTCAACGTAGTGCAAGGTCTTCATCGCTGTTTCTGAGATCCAGGGATAGTCTTGATGACAGATCATTTGCCAAATGAAAGTACAATCATAGGCATATATCATAAAATTTTGATAGCAAAATTGAGGCAAGCCATCATGTGAAGAAGGTTGATGGTAGGGATGTGGCTGTTCTGGGATTGTGTCCTGTATGCTATTCTTAGTTTGTCAAGCTGCCATTCTCGACAGAGGGGTCAGTTAATTAAAGTAACCATATTGTGGTTTAGGCATGGCCTTCAGTTAGTGAAACCTATTTTAGAATTTTAAGTCCTACCTTCATAATATCAGGTTTGCTGGTGATCAATGCTGGTGAGCCTTCACTGAAGAGTTGCTCAAGGAGCTATCGGAAGACTTCCATTTTGTTGACATAGAAGGTTTCAAGAAAAATTGCGACGGGTACATTAAGGTATGTAGTGACCATGCTCAAGCGAGAGATAGAAAGAATTTGGCTAGTACTCTTTCAAGTATCTTGTTCTACGAACTTATTGACCGCCTCATACCTATCTACTGCTGATATGAGTGTTGATGAAGTACCTATCTAATGCTGATACAAGCATTGATGAAGTAACTATCTATTGCTGATACAAGTGCTGATGAAGTAGCTATCTACTGCTGATATCAGTGTAGATGAAGTAGCTATCTACTGCTGATATCTGTGTTGATGAAGTAGCTATCTACTGCTGATATCAGTGTTGATTAAGTAACTATCTACTGCTGATATGAGTGTTGATGAAGTACCTATCTACTGCTGATATAAGTGTAGATGAAGTAGCTATCTACTGCTGATATCAGTGTTGATGAAGTAGCTATCTACTGCTGATATCAGTGTTGATTAAGTAACTATCTACTGCTGATATGAGTGTTGATTAAGTAACTATCTAATGCTGATATGAGTGTTGATGAAGTACCTATCTACTGCTGATATGAGTGTTGATGAAGTAACTATCTACTGCTGATATGAGTGTTGATGAAGTAACTATATACTGCTGATATGAGAGTTGATGAAGTAGCTATTTACTGCTGATATGAGTGTTGATGAAGTAGCAATCTACTGCTGATATCAGTGTTGATGAAGTAGCTATCTACTGCTGATATGAGTGTTGATGGAGTAGCTATCTACTGCTGATATGAGTGTTGATGAAGTAACTATCTACTGCTGATATGAGAGTTGATGAAGTAGCTATTTACTGCTGATATGAGTGTTGATGAAGTAGCAATCTACTGCTGATATGAGTGTTGATGAAGTAGCTATCTACTGCTGATATGAGTGTTGATGAAGTAGCTATCTACTGTTGATATCAGTGTTGATGAAGTAGCTATCTACTGCTGATATGAGTGTTGATGAAGTAACTATATACTGCTGATATGAGTGTTGATGAAGTAAAAATCTACTGCTGATATTAGTGTTGATGAAGTAGCAATCTACTGCTGATATGAGTGTTGATGAGGTAGCTATCTACGTTTGATATGAGTGTTGATGAAGTAGCTATCTACTGCTGATATTAGTGTTGATGAAGTAGCAATCTACTGCTGATATTAGTGTTGATGAAGTAGCTATCTACTGCTGATATTAGTGTTGATGAGGTAGCTATCTACTGCTGATATCAGTGTTGATGAAGTAGCTATCTACTGCTAATATCAGTGTTGATGAAGTAGTATGTACTGACAATAGCATAGGCAAGTAAACAGTAAACAACATTAAATTTAGAGGGGTCAGGGGACAAGCGTATTTCGTTCCAGTTTTACTGGGACTTCTTTTGTGCGCACTCAAAAAAATTCTATTTCAAACTATTTAAGTACCAAATGAAGGTGTGTCTTGCTATTATATGGAGCAGCGCATGCAAAATTGTGCAATTTGATCCTTGGTGTTTTTCAGGCCAAAAAGAAAGATACAGAGGGCAATTCATTTTTGCTTTTATTATGATTTTAGGGGGTCCAATAGTTATATTATTATTGATGATCTATCTATTGATAATAGGACATTAGCTAAAACATATTAAAAAAAATATGATAAAGCAGCTATCTACTTGTGTTCAATTTGGTACAAAATTTAAATAGGTTGGTGCAGTTTTCTACACTCTATGAATCAAGTAAGGTTTTACCTCCTTCAGTAAGTGTGATTTGTGGAGGTGGTGTAGTAAGAAGATCTCCAGGCCCTGCGTTATCTGTAGGAAATAAGAAGTACAAGCAATGATCAATGACGTTTGAAACAACTGGTTGGTTACTTGTTTACAAGATTTCTCCTTGTTATACATATGCAACAATTTTGATTGCTATTTTAGTGTCCTCATCAACAGTGCACTTGAGTGCATTATACAGGGTGTCCCAGAATGATCTATACCGGGAAAGTTTTATTTTTCTAGGTATGAAGGGCATTATTAATGGTGATATTGTTTTAAATTCTAAGATCTACATATATTTAGCTTTCTTAGAAATTTTAGATTTTAGAAATTGGATGTTTCTAATAGACGTTACAGGATATTGCGTAAAAATGTTGAATTTAGGGTTTTCACAAATCAACCTATTTTGAAAATCTGTAAAATTACCATGTTATATGTACTTTTGTCCTTACTTTCCTAAATAGTTGATATCTATCGATTATTTATGATGTTATGAAGTAATCCTTGTATGGAATAAAGGATTTGTTACGCTTGTGTGACCTTATACTATTGTTTCTTTGTTGACAGTTTTGAAAGATAATTACTGCGTTGTCCGAGTTTCATAATTTTAAATGCCGGCGAAGATGGATTTGTCATGAAAGTATAGAGAATGTTTGTCCTTAGTGTCGTAGAATTTTTTTATGTCCACAGTATATTGGCAAATCGACAGCTACGTAACGGAGAATATTAAAATTAACTGCAGGTGATCCTTGAGGAAGTTAAATTCTATGTAATAATGACATTTTTGGGTAAAAATTGTGGTAAAAAATATTACATAAAAGTATGTTTTAACCTAGTTATTGAAATGTTTCACTTAATTCCATATCAAGAATTGTTCAATGTTGTACGCTTTACATCTGTGCCAAATTAGATGTATTTCCTATAAAAGAATGTATGATTTCTCCAACGGCTGGACGATGGTGATAAATGTGTCATGATGCCTTTGCGCTGTAAATTAATGTACTTTTTGTCCATTTTCAGTAATATCAATGTCACGCCAAAACGCATCAAGCTATTTCCATGAAAATCACAGAATAAGTAGGTGACATGTGTGCCATTGTATTGCACCTATCAAAATTAGATACACTCTTGACTATATATTTTAAAGATTTTTTTCAAACACGGTATAGATCATTCTGGGACACCCTGTATAGGCTATATAGTCATCTTTTTCTACTTATTGGTTTATCCTATCCACTCCCTCTTGTCCTATCCACTGTGTCCCCTTACACCTCCCTATTCCCAACACGTCCCATCTATTGTCCCTTACATGAACCTATTCCAGACATGTGTCATATCCACTGTCTCTTACACAAACCTATTCCAGACATGTGTCATATCCAATGTCTCTTACCCAAACCTATTCCAGACATGTGTCATATTCACTGTCTCTTACACAAACCTATTCCAGACATGTGTCATATTCAATGTCTCTTACACAAACCTATTCCAGACATGTGTCATATTCACTGATTTGGACATTTTTGGACATTTTTGGACCAAAAAGGCATAAAAAACCTCTAGGGGGGGGTGCATCGCACCTTCCTGGCTACGGACCTGCACACATTTGTCCTTTTTGTCCATTACACTTACCTTTATCATCACATAATTCTCCTGTCCATTGTCCCTTACACTGGCAGGTAAACTGCATTTGGTTTATGACACACTCTCCTCCATGTTGGCATGGGTTTGGATCACATGGAGCTTTCAAATTAATAAAAATAAAGAGTTAGTAGGTGTACAAATCTTCAAATCCAATACTAAAAACTTAGTCTTCCTAAGCAACACCGGTAATGGCATATTAAATTACACCACAAAACAATTAATATTAATCAAAGATAGTCCCCTCCTTACCTAACCAAGCTGATACATAATTGAGTTTGTTTCTGACATCCTCCATTATCAACTTGTGCAATGTTTTGTTTCCCTTGATTCTGCAAATTACTTGAGTGCAATTTTATTTTCAGCAATTTATGCTCCCTCCATTCCCAATATTTATTGGTTCTAACAATGTGGAATATTCACATAATACTGTGCCAGGTTATGTAGGACCTATACTGTATATTTTCATTATTTTTTTTATAAAAATTATTATTTTGTTGCTTGTTAAAGTATAAATCTATGTATTTTGATATGTATTTTAATAAATTAGATAATAAATATAATCTTTATCAATCAACAGGTGCAAACAATCATACATAACCAAAATATTTCAGACCAACTTGGGCAATGAATGCATGTATAGCATGCATTTATTGGAATACCATTTACCTCTTTATTTTGCATTTCGTGATTTAGCATCCTCTTTTTTAGTATGATTCAATAGATATATACGAAAAGAGCTATTTCAAAAATGTCAGTTAATTCATTGAATTGAATCAACTCCTAGCTCTGATAAAATTGTTGACAAGTCAAATCTAATCCATTTCGTTTTGCAAATTGGATTCCAAAAACGAGGAGGGGCAATCATTTTGGGCAGGTCAAGGTGAGGAGAGCAATTTTTGGCAGGCCAAGATGGGGGGCTAGCAATTTTTGACACGCCATTTAGAAATTTTATTGCTCACAATTAATACACAGCCCCTTACTTACATGGTTGAATAGTTGTTAATCCTTCAACAAGGCAAATGCATGATGAAACTACTGTAAACCAGTATATCAAATATCCGCCTGATGTCCAAATGCGGGAAGCCTCGCAAATATAAAAGAAATCAAATGGCTGCTGGAATCCCATCGTGTAATTAATCCATTGTTTGTCATTGAAATTGCATAGGTTATCTGTAGAGTAATACACGATATATAGTATATCATACAGGATATTAACACACAACATGTTTGTATATTATTCAAACAGTAATAATACAGTATCCAAAATATGCATGCAATATTGTAAAACAAAGCGCACAAAATATTGAGAAATTCACAAAATGTTACATGTACATCAAATCTGTGCTATTAAGTATATTTATTACCGGAATCTAGTTCAGAATCTAACCACCCTACATAAATTGCATATAGGCCTATATTATGTTGGACATTATTGCACAGACAAGAGCATGGTGTAATTTTTTAGCATTATAACAAAGACCTACCTTAAACCAGGTTTCTGATTGCAGATAGTTCTGATAAAAATATCCTCACGCCAAGCCTGGGATGTCAAGTGCATCACAATGAAATGTAAACTAGAATATTTAATAAGCAGCTTGCATGGTAATCCATAAAAATATTTTGCAAGAACTGCGTAAATATGAAATAAGAGATGACACAATCAATTGGTACACTCTTTGTTTAATGTCCCATGCTATCAAGGCTGGCTTATGATAAATGTCAATTAGAATGCAGCTAGTAATCTATTATTTCCAAACCCTACCCTCTTAATTGAGCATTTTGCTTGTGTGTAGTTAAGTGAATATCATTATAATGTACGAATACCATATCCTCAGGCATATATGCAAATGCAGATGACACATACTGAAATATGTTTGTTTGTTGAAATTCTATATACAAAATCTGGAAAATGAGGATTAGAATGTGAGTGAGGACTAAAAGGCTGTCCCAACTTCAATGATGCAATTTTATTTTTATTATTGTGTTTGTTATGTTTATGCCATTTTGTTTATGCAACATGGCTTCTAATAATGTATGAGCATTGGAATAGATAGATTTATTATTATTGTAATATGTCTCACTTTGCAAGTACATGAAGGAGGGAGAATGGATGGTATGGGCCAAGTCAGGTGCAGTGGGAGCACAAAGTCTCTCTTTGCATCAGGATCATGTAGGGGTTGGGGTGTGTGGGTGCATTTTTATGTGTGTTGATGAAGTAGCTTATATCTACTGCTATTATTGGATTAAATATATGATTATATATGATTAAACAGCTATCTACTCCAGATATATAGGTGTTGATGAAATAGCTAATATTGGATTAAATATATGATTGAACAGCTATCTACTCCAGATTTGGGTGTTGATGAAATAGCTATCTACTGTAGATGTTGGTATTGAATACGCAGCCCCAGCTATCTACTGCTGATATAAGTGTTGATGAAGTAGCCATCTACTGCTGATATTTGGATTGAGGAAATAGCTATATCTACTGCTGATATAATGGGTGATAAAATAGCTATCTACTGCTGATATTGGTTATGATTAAACGGCTATCTACTCCTGCTATAGGTGTTCATGAAATAGCTTTCTACTGTAGATATTGGTATTGCTTAAGCAGTTGTTATACTGCTGATATAGGTGTTGATGAAGTAGCCATCTACTGCTGATATTGGTAATGAGGAAATAGCTGTATCTACCCTTGATATGGGTGATAAAATAGCTATCTACTGCTGATATCAGTGTTGATGAAACAGTTATCTGCTGCTGATATTGATGAAATAGCTATATATATTGTTGATATAATGGGTGATGAAGTAGACATATACTCCTGATATAGGCTGTGCATCTGTTTGTGTGTGATATTTGTGTTCATGGTGTTGGCTATATCCTCTAATGTTTGCTGAATGTGATGTTGATATTGGTTATGATTAACAGCTATCTACTCCTATATATTTTGATGAAGTAGGCTAAATCTGCTGCTGATATTGGCATTGATGAAGTAGTAACTATCTACTGCTGATATAAGTTGGTAATGTAGATCAGTTGTTTCCATCAGTGATGGCATTTGTCTTCTTGAGGTTTGTAACTTGCCTATAAGTTTAGACCAACAACAATGACAATGGACAACACTTCTGTACTTCCAGTATGGTATATCGTATATTTATAACAAACTGAAGCAGATAAGTTCTAAAAAGTGAGTGGTGTGGATGGTGTTACTTATCCATGAATTTACTTACTGAAATCTTAAATACCTCCTATATCAAGAGGGAGTAGTACCTTGTCAATGGAAGAAGGCAGTTGTATTGCCAATAACCCAAATAACTGCCTGATTTTCAGAAATAGTATACAAATATTGAATGGTTATGAGAACAATTTTAATTGGAAAGAATATTTTCATGAGGTGAAATATGGACTGTTCCATTCAATGAGGCTTTGCCGAGTTGAATGGAACAGTTTATATTTCTCCAGCTGAAACTATTCTTTCCATTGAACAAATCAAATTAATTAATATTTGTTTTATAAAACTCATGTATAGATTCCTTTTCTTCCACAGTATAAATCACCAGGAAACAAAATAAATTTACAAAATATCTAAACTATATTAAATTTTAGAAGCAACACCCGCACCTATAATTGGTGAATCAAGGTGGTCACCACATGTTATACGCTTGTATTTGTCAGCATGTAGCTTTGTGTTAGTGCAATGAAAAATTGACTATTGCACTTGTATGGAGTGCACTAGTCTTTTTGCAGCTGATGCTAAAATAGTAAAAATTGGTCAATCAAATAACATGAACCTTTGTAGGAGTTATATTCAAGTTGGCTTTTGATGCCAGTGACATATAAAGGTTGTGGAGATGTTCATATCATCATCATAGAAGGTTTATTAAAATTGTTATAGCAGTAAACAACACTGATTTGCAACAATTTTACAATAATACACACATATGAAATTTAAGATTAAAAATACATTAAAATACATCCACATTATTTTACATAAGGCTAACAATTTATCAATTAAGAACATCCACACACTCATTTTCAATTATGCATTCAACAACAAGCACATAATACACACCCATACGTATATGCAACAACACATACGCAACATCTATCATTCCTACAAGATCATACTCATTGACCTTACACCTCCATCCACCCTCACCCCATACCTCCACAACCCACCACACACCCAATCTCCCTACCCACACACATACATTTGATAAATAATTAGTTTCAGATTGGAATGTACAAACATAATTTATTGCACAGTAGATATTAAAAATATGTAGTGAACATTATAAAGGTTCATTCCATTACACGACTCCATTCAAATTGGCTCAAATTTGATGTATGGGGCCCGGGTATGGGGTAACTGTGGGAAACTGGAAAGGCTTAAATTTCAAGATTTTCAAATGTCAATATCTCCGTATATGTAGCCAGTGTCTGTCTTTGTTGCAGACAATTTATTCATAACTTGATATTAAAATCGGATGAAAGAACTTCAAAAAACCTCACATTTTATCAGCTAAAACGGAACCATTTGACCACTAGGTTTTTGTGAAATCAGTGCTTTCATAAGTTGTGCCGTGCATGCAGATAAGCGTTGTATAGGTGTAGCATAGTGTGAGTTAACAAATTACGCGACTACGCAACGCAATGAATTGTCACACATGTATACCCCTCTGGTTCAGCAAAAAAATTTCTTTCCTTTTAAATTGCGCCAACAAGTGAAATGGTGAAATAAAATCCCTAAAAAAATCCAGTTGATTTAACACAAAGCTATCTGGGCCAGCATGCATCTTATTAGCCTATACTGGCTATCCAGGCTTGTGCATTTTTATTGTATGAGCTTGGAATGGTCCATGGATTTCCCATGTATTAGCTAGTGTCCTTCACGGACCAATCTGGGTAAACAAACAAACAAACAAACACATCAGGATTTTCTTTGCTTGTATTTACAAAAACATTAAAAAGTACATATAATAATCAAAAAAACTCAATTTCTTGAAAGAAACAATGTCTGGAGTACACAGCCACATTAAATTGATCAATTGGTTTATCAGTTCTATCTAAGTAACTATACATCACAAATAGTGGCAAACCTATCTTTTTCTCACTGCCTGAAGCTACACAAATAATTTAGTACAAGTTTCATGCAGATTGGAGCAACTTTAATTTTGGACCCTTGTACAACTTGAAAATTGACCTTTTTTGGCACATAAATGTACAACCACAGGTCATGTGCACAAAATTTATATTTTTGAGATCCTTATATGACCATACGCTTAATTTGATATGCAAATGAGTGAAATCAGAGCAAGTTTAATTTTTGACCCCTGTATAACCCTATTGGGTCATTTCTGGGGTCATTTTTAAGGTCATAGACTCCAATTAATTCTTGCTAATTGCCTTTTATGTGGATTCAGCAGGTCCAAATTAGTAAAGATACCTAGGTTATCAACTTTTTCTCAAAAATGCTTCAACAATTGTATACAAGCACATATTTGATGAGCACTTTCAAGTCATATTTAGCTTGCTAATTACATTGGTTATCGCTAAATACAATAAGATACAAAGAAGATAATACATTAATATATTACAAAAACCGTGTCCCAAATACTTCAAAAAACAAAAGGCACATTGACTGTGTGAAAGTTTAAAACAAGTCTTCAACCCTCACTTTTTTGATCCATATATTTCAGAGAAACCCTTTTCCGTCATCAGCGGGTGGTAGCTGAATGTTGACTATTTGATCCTCTATCCGATCTGATTATGCAGATATCAGAACTTTAATTAGTACATGACATTATATATATGGAAAAACCAGAAATCCCTCCCCATGTATTACTTTATAATATATGGATGTTTGAGCCGCAGTATCTAATATCAGAACATGATATCATGTCTGTATTAATTAATCATGTTGCAAGAGTGGAAATCCCAGACTGGAATTTACTATAAAACCAAAAGACAATAAGTAACTTGAGGCCATTCTGTAGAGGTAGGTGAAAATGTGAGGGTGCAAATAAATGCTCCCAAAGTAGAGCATATGAAACAGATAGGCAAGGTATTGGTTCAGCCACTGAGTGAAGGAAGATCATGGATTATGCCAAAAATGCACATTTTCCCAAGAAAGGGCTTTATAGTGGTTTTCTACGATTAAGCTCCAGTTTACACATTGTTCTGTCAAGTGCAGATTGAATAATAATGGTATGTTCCTGAAGATAGAAGTGAATGGTGTATGAAAGTAAAGCGCTCCACAGACTCCGAGTATTAAACGTACAATATTGTATGTAGCATATCTATGTTATTTAATCTATTGCCATTCTATTTCCAGTAATGTTTAAGTTCTAACGAATGTTTGATGACGAAAAAATCGATAATATGTTACATATAATATCTAGTAGAAATATATTATCGATTTTACGTCATCAAACATTCCTTAGAACTTAAACATTACTGGAAATAGAATGGCAATAGATTAAACAACGTAGATATGTTACATACAATATTTTACGTACAATAAAAAGTCTGAATACTGCTTAACGCAGTTTTTGATATTGTCATCTTCACTACAAGGATTACATATAGCCGCCACTTGTCTTCATGTCTGCATTGGACCGTTGCCAAGATTTAAATTTGCAGCTGGATATTTAATACTTCAGAGACTCATCTGGAATTTTTAGTACTTGTGATTTTACTGCTAATGAGCACAGTGATCTGTATTTGTGTTTTATATCAGCGCAAAAGCATTGTCCGATCTGCTGTACTTTCAAGTAAATAATTCATTTGTTTTGAATTATAGAACAGTGTCCCATGGCCGTGTTACTTGTGCAGTATATTTGACTATTTGAGTGAACTTGGGTAACAGGTGATTTCAGACTTTGGTCTTCTTAGGTCTTAACAGCTATAGTCTTATCTTCACGGCAATATTTCACAATACCAAAAATTCCACCTGGAAAAGAAATGACAAAAAATGATTTTCAATCAATTTTGGACAAAATAAGCCCAACATGCAGATAGATAAAACAGCTAGGGAGTGATTCACAGCTGATTTGCTGTGGTAAGCAAGCGATGTGTTTCAGTGCAAATGCACTGAACTTTTCAATTTGAAAACCCTACAGCTTGGGTGCATGGGATATACCCTCTTCATGTAATCTCTTACCACATAATAGTCCAAATGCAGTTAAGCTCAAAGGTATAACCATGCCCATGAACTCCCCTTTGGTCATACCAAGTATATCCCATGGTTGTTGCACTGCATTATCCTCTGCATTATCCTTCGCATCATCCTCTGCATTATTCTCTGTATGCAAAATGGTAAATGAAACAAATAATAAGCTGTTAAATAATGTCTTTTCACTGTTGGAAAAAGCATTGGCCATTGAGAGCTTGTGAGGATCTAGGTTTTTGAAAGGGGGACTTGCTCATGACAATGTCCCTACACAGAGTTGGGACTGTACATTATATTATATTCTCATTATCCAAGGAGTTTAGCTCTAAAGCTGTCCATCATGGTCATAAACTGACAATAAATGTTTAATTCACAACCAAAAACCCTATATTTTTATCTAATGTGTTTACTGTTTGTGTTTACTTTAGTGTTCATGTGTTAGGCCAGTGAAACTGACCTTAGTACTGAAAATGAAAAATGAAATGCCTAGCTGTATTTAAAAAGTCTTAAAGAAACCATAAACACCCTTAGCGTATACAGTCTTCCGTTATACCTGTGCATATTTCACACATTTGTCCTGTCCACCACTGTCCCTTGCAGTGTCTTCAACACATATACATGCCTTCCACATGCAGTGTAAAGATTTCAGCTGGAATAGCCCAATGATGTCACATGATTACCTATTTTTTGGAAAAAATATTGCAGCACATTCCTTGCTATTAGGATTTTTGTTAATTGCTCCATGATGGCAATTATCTGTGATTTTGGATCAGTTTATAACTTTATGATGAAAACATGACCAAAATTTGATTTATTTAAGGTGTACAAAATATGCTATTTTTCAGTATATACTTGCTGCTGAATCCTTATGTTGACTAACCTAGTGAAAGGATTAGAAATGAAACTCAATAAACACAATCGTGCTTGGTGTTTTGCTGGGCCAAAATGGAAGAATATTTTCAGGATTTCTGTTGATTATTCTGTGCTGGGTGTCTGCGTAATTAGATGTGCAGAAATATATATTTGGGATATTTGATTATTACGGATTAAAAAACTGGTGTGGGGTATTCCATAATTATTCCAAATCCTGCTAGAGATATAGGTTAATCTATTGCACCTGTACCTTTATCATCATCTTTATCATTACATAGTTCTCCTGTCCATTGTCCCTTACACTGGCAAGTAAACTGTGTTTGGTTCTGCTGATTTGGGAGACACTCTCCCGGGACACTCTCCTCCATGTAGGCATGGGTTAGAATCACATGGACCTGTCAAATAACATACAAATAAATAGTTCTGGTGTACATAGATTTTCAATTTCAAGACCAAAAAGGAACAACAGTCTAAATTATAAATGTTTTTGGCACATTAAAGCTGGTTTCATACTACCCTGCAGCTTGCCGCTGAGCTGGCGTGGCGCCTGCGCGCATTGCAGACAAACAAACACAATCAAGGCTTGTCATTGGTTGAAACGCCCTGCCGCTTGCAGCGGCAAGCGGCAGGAAAGCATGCTGGGGGCATAAGTTAATAGCAGGATGAACCAATTTGTAATTTCATCACATCCCGGTATGTTTGTAGGTTCCATAGAATACTGTGTGAATAGCACACAATAGTTTCAAAATGGGGACTCTGAATAGGCTATGCAAAATGGGGCATTGTCTGACTTTCACTGGTTAACTGAGATGTATACAGATTATTTTTATGATAGTTTAACCCATTACCCCCTCCCCCTTCCACACACTTGATTGTCTCATTATACATTGCACCTACCTTTATCACCATCTTTATCATTGCATAGTTCTCCTGTCCATTGTCCCTTACACTGGCAAGTAAACTGTGTTTGGTTCTGTTGGTTTGGGAGACACTCTCCTCCATGTAGGCATGGGTTAGAATCACAAGCTGTCAAATGATATACAAATAAATAGTTTTGGTTAACATATATTTTCAAATTTGAGACCTACCAAAAACAACATGATGTCTGTCCAAAATATTTTTTTTTGGTACATTAAGTTCACAGGTATAGTCTGTATACCTTTTCAAATCAGTAATTGAGATATTGTTTTTTTATTTATGTATATAAAAAAAGTATATAAAAGCATACATTCTCAGAAAGGAAATGATGCAAGGAATCCAACTAGCATAACAGATACCTACAAAATTGACAGTTTTTGAAAAAGAAAAAAAAAATTGATTTTACTTTATTGACCCGAGGAAGGTATACGGACTATATAATTGCTCTACCTGTTTTCCTGCACCAGACTTTTTTTAAAAACAAATGCTCAGTTTTGAGTTTTGAGTTTTCACACCCTTAAGAAATGAATTCATCCTTCTTTTACTATAAATAAACAATATATTCCTTGAATACCCCAGAATTGCAGCAGGTTATGAGCTTTTAATTTCATCACATGGTATTTTCATTTTCCACCTTGACCTTCACAGTCTCCATTTATGGAATTTCATCCTTGTATGTGTTTATTTGCCTTTTGATATGAAAACCCAATCGTGTATTTGAAAGTTGAATAGAATATTGTGGGAATAATAAACTGAATTTTCAGAAGAAGGGAAACAGTACATGCCAAATCAATAAATAAATGTGGCTGATGTCATTGCAATATGTTAAGAAGGCGAAATAAGCAATTCCACAGAAGTCAGACTGTGCGATATTGGACAAATGTGGTACAATAACCATTTGCCTCAAAAATACAAATGTTATTTTGTACAATAATTGTAATACCTGATTATTTCCCTTATTTCCCAACATTTTGGCTCCCAATCTATTACACACACCTACTTTGTCAACATTTAATACTTCATCAACACAAATAGCATACAAACAGCACGCAAACACGCTCTACTTACAATTACCTCAGAATGGGGACAATTAATGAACAATAATAATAATATATATACTGGAACATTACTTTATGGCTTTCACTGTTTAACCAAATTTATACAAAAGTATTTATGGCATAAACCCATCAACCAGGGACTGATTTTTTGTTGTCACTAATTGGGGGACATGTTCTCAAATACATTTTAGGTTATTTTCAGCCTATTGCACATATTTAGAATGCAGAAACGGTCCCCAGTTTCTTGGCCCCTGGAATGTAAAATATCATACTAACATCCACCATTCGAAGGTGTTACAATCACATCCACATGCATCACCCTATAAACACAAACATGTTATCTTTGTCATCCGTGGACATCAGTGATGCACACTTGGGAGTTTCCACTTCCCAACTGTGGACAATAACAGCTAACTACCTATAGATACCCTTAACTAAAGCCACGATTTCTCCG
The DNA here is from genome assembly GCF_039555335.1 of Amphiura filiformis. Lineage (NCBI taxonomy): Eukaryota > Metazoa > Echinodermata > Ophiuroidea > Amphilepidida > Amphiuridae > Amphiura > Amphiura filiformis. Next base: position 69,902,073 of record NC_092630.1, read on the forward strand.
TGATACGGAAAAACAGAAAAATTCACGGAATTCTGGGTTTGCTCACACAAATTTGAAAATGCCACAAAATAGTGAAAAACTGTGTAAAATGTCTAACTTTTGTGTTGATTTGCAAAAGAAAACAAAGAAAAGTGATAATTTAGCAGTAATCGACCATTAAACAATCCATTCTAGCATTTATTCTATAGGCCTACTATCGGAAGTACACACAGGACAATTGATGATGCTTAATTTTAATGGGGATGTTGAGGGGAGACTACATAAGGTACAGTGCTTTATAATGTAACACAGAAAATCACAGAATCGTCCAATTTGTAACACGGAATTTAAATTTTGTAACACGGAAAAATTGTGGCTTTACCCTTAACACACTCTAACTGATAAGGCCTACATTCTTTATAATTATTTTGGCTATATTTGATCGGTACATAATAACACTATCCAGAAAACATGGATGCCTCAATTTTTAAGGTGTTTTTTTTTTATAATCAACCCAGAATGAATGAAGAAAATTGAAAAAGAGTGAAGTTAAAGTTATTTTACTATGCACATTTAATGCTTACACTTGTGGCAAGTCTGTGAATTTATTAAATTGAGTAAATTATTTGGTTTTGTTTCAATGAAAATTTTCCTTAATGTATATCTACAAACCTGATGAATCTATTCAGTGATCTGTGAATTTAGTTAAAGCCATATTATAACATTAGCTGAGAACGCCCTCAAAAAATGTTAAATTCTGGTTTTTACACGATTGTAATGTACTTTAGTCAATAAAGATATTCTGCAAAAATCAAGACTTTAGATGCTGTAGTTTTGTCAAAATCCGAGATTTTGAATAAAACGCCGCAACCGTCGTTTTATTATTACGAAGGAAATATTAGTTGAACACGTATGCACAGTACGTACACAGCATGTGGGATACACATATGTCACACACCCCAGAGGATCATACAGTATTACAACTGCGGGAGTAACATGTATTGGCGCTAGTATTAAATTCCAATTTTCTATGTTTTGCCTCACTTGTTCGGCTCAAAATTAAAAGGGGACATATCTGACAGTAAAAGCTAACATTTTATGGAAAATAAATACTAATCTATTTTTACAGAAATGTTATAATATGGCTTTAACTGTTATTGTGAGAAAGCATAGCAAATAAGAATTGTGAGAAAACATACCCTATACGCTGGCGAAGTTACATAATAAATCTGATTAACTACCATAGCAATAGGTGAAAACAATTTTGAATATACCACGCCGCACTACAAGCAGGTTGCACTCATCACCTGTGTATGTCTATAATCATAGATTGAATACAATACTGGTCTTTTCAAAGATACTTATCTTACAGGTGCAAGTGATCAACATGCATGATATGGTTCAATGCAGAGGTACCGCGTGAACATATCAGTGCAGCGCGGTATATTCAAAAATTGTTTTCACCTATTGCTATGGTAGTTAATCCGATTATTACGTAACTTCGCCAGCGTATAGACGAATCCAATGAGCCAAGTCATGGTCAGGATTTGTTCGGCCATATTTGGGTACCCGCATGCACCAAACAGGTTAAATAAAGTAGAAAAGGTTCTTTGTGTTGTGAGTACCCAATTGGGTGGATTAAACACGCTTAAAATTTGATGTTAGATTCTTTTGTGTTGTAAACTGTCATCATTCTTTTGTCTACGTGTTACACGGGTGATATAATAAGTTTATAATACCCTTCAAGGCCGCATCATCCCACATTTTAGGTGGGATAGTTGGGTACCCGTCACGGCTAATGGCTGCCATTCAGGAGCAGGAATCATGTGCGTGAAATTGGATTCGTCTATAAGCATTGTTATGCAATACTTACATGTTTGAATTGTGATTGGTAATCCAAGGAGTATAGCAAACCAACATACCATGCTGGATGCCTCATAAAATGTCATATTGAAGATTTCAAATAGATGATATAGTCTCATTGTACTACACTTCTGTCCCTTGTTATATGTAACTATCTGTAAAGTAATGCTACCATTATTATTCAAAATAAGTACAAACATATGTAGCAAAATATACAGATGAAAATTTTACATAGTCAAGGAGAATATTAAATGATTTAGCAAAATGGGGAAAATGTTACAAACAGGTACAGCATATATATTTGACGGCATCCACGGATGGAACACACACATCTATTAATAATGTGAAGGACAGCAGTAACCATGGCAACACATTTGGATGCTGCAATATCTTTACTCTCTGTTCTCACCTTGGTCTGGGGCAAACATATTAGAAATGAATTTAGAAGAGCAGCAACGACACCACATAAATTAATTCCAGATGTTAAATCTATGGCATATGCAAAATTTGGGCAAACAAGAATTGGGTGTTTTTTATTTTAGGGTTGTTGTTCTATATAACTGGTCTTAACATATATGAAGAGTGTGACCGTTGAGGAGTGTGACCATTGAGAGCACCATAACCTCCAGTTTTAGTAAGGAAAAGGCTATTTAAAAAAAATGACCATTACTATTTTCTGAAATTTTCAGAGTATGTAGTATGAACATGTAGAATTATAATCAAGTAGTTGACCTACCTGCTCTTCTCAAAACAAAAACAAAAGTCCTATACCTCAATGATAATGAAACCTAGTGTTCAACCTATTATCTTGCTTTGTTTTATTTTACCATTTTGTTTGTTACAAATTCAAACTTGTTCTTCATTATTATAAGTTTCGTAGCATTATTTACTTAAGATGGCCAAGTGTATCAATATAATTAAATTTTACACAAAGACCTACCTTCAAACTGCTTTTATCGTAGATACCATTCAACAATCTTCGCAATCGTGCAGTTGCAACAAAATATCTAGTGCTAACAATCCTGAAAATCTACAAACACAAAATTGCACTCTTGTCTGTATTTTACTTGTTTCCCCAAATCAAGTTGGTGTACCTGGCTCTTTTTCTTTCCTGTTGTTCATATTCAAGGTATCCTCTTTTATCATATATTGATCCTTGATGTGTTTTGTGTCCTCGTCCGTTGGATTCACAATTACCCACTTTTTATGTTGAAAGAGCTACTGAAGATAGATCAGTAGTGTTTGCCAACTACAGTCAAATTATTTAGACTTATCTTAGCTGTGCACACCGTCCACACCCAACTCTGTATAATTTGATCAGTGCAGACATGACATTGAATGTTATCATATGCTGAAATTGTGATGCTACTGGATCCATGCCCTGACTGGATCCAAACAGCTAAGTGATAAAGTGTTGGGATGTGTCTTACTATGTCTGAGTGCAATCAACCTTCAATTGTTGTCAAACATTGAGTGGAATTACCCACAATACAAAAATGTTATTAATTAATTAAGATATATCTTTAAGCACCATTAAGCATCGTGCATTAACATATTATGGTTCATTTTAGTACCAGGCCATTATTGGCAGAAGTAAATTGATTTAAGATGTGTGGCACTAAGAGTTTTTAATTATTTTGTTCAGGGTGACAAAAATTCTAAATTTTCAGAATATGAGCACAGTAAATTATCCATTTTCATTCAAAAATATACACCAGCTCCCTTCATGGGTCACTTCCTTAAATGGTTAGCTTTAATTTGAGAAAAATATTTTTCTATACCCAGCACAAAATAAATGAAATACAATATTCAACCTAAATATTAGCACCCATACCCTAGTAAGGACCTCCTGTGAACCTTTCTAACTTGCATCTGTGTAAGCACCCCTTTACTGAGTGCATATGTGTGTTGCATTAAAAGTGTAACAAATGCTAGTAAAATCACATCATGATCATCTCAGCATTAAGCTGCAGTAGTTGTAATATTTGTTATATGGGCATCCTAGGTTATTGTGATGATTTGTACAATGTTTAAGCAAGTTTGATTTTTGACCTCTGCATGAACTTTGATGACATGATAAAGAAATAGGAACTGCACAACAAATTCTGGAGCTTCTAAAACTCCTTTCTGTGGCTTAATTGGAAACGGAAGAGGTGCATAATTAAACAGACGTTGGTTGAAAAGATTATTAGAAGGTGCTAATAAGAGGGGGCTAGAGCCTATGAAATACACAGTGAGACCATTATCTCTATTTATACTTCAGTCATTATTGACAAGCAGTTTGAATGCAGAGATGAAGAAACTTTAGTTGACAAAATGTCCAGGTACCTTCAAAATGATCACCAAAATGGTTTACTGATTTCTGCAATGTATGGTGGTGGGAGAATGATTCAGGAACATGTCGGGAAGAAATCAACAGCTTTAGAGGACAAAGTACTTTCAAGATCTGGGAAGAAGAAAGAAAGGTCATGTGGCTAATCCATTAGACACAAATGACCTTGAATCATGCCATGTTCATTACGTGTTTAAATGTCATTATGCCCTTACGAGCAACCACATGACCTTATATTGCAACTAAAATTTTGAGTCTCCCAACCCTTGCAAGATGTTGGCCATCATTGACTGTTATATTCTTCCAGAACTACTTCTCTGCAACCTTTTGACACAACCAATTTGCCGATACCTTACAAAAACTAATTAAACCCTTCTAAAAGCATCTAGACATTTTGTGAACTTTTTGTGAAGTTTTTTCCTTTCTGCATTCTAATGGAAATCACCTTCCACCCAATTGATTAGCGTGATTGATCTTAATGGGGGAGGGGCAACCGTCAATCAGAAGACCAGTTAGAAGGCTCACTATTCAGAAAACCCGTCACACAGAAGCTTAGGTCCCCTATTCAGAATTCTGAATAGCAGGCTTGTAAAATGACCCACTAACCAGAAGACCCGCTAATCAGAAAAGCTGTTAATCAGAAGGCCTGCTACTCAGAAAATATTTTCCTTTGCAGAATCACACCCTCTATTCAGACAACCTGCCAATCAGACAACCTGCCACTCAGAAAACCCAGTTCTTAGGGTTAGAATAGGGGTTAGTGCTAGGGTTAGGCTTAGGGCTAACTCAGTTCTTTCAAATGATTAAAACAGCCCACTAGTCAGAATTCTGAATAGTGGGCATTCTGGGTAGCAGGTCTTCTGGTAACGGATAAAGCAAGCAAGCCAGAAAACCTGCTAGTCAAAAAAAAAAAATCTGAGTAGCGGACTTTTACATAAAACACATTTTGAACTATATTTAGGGCAAAATTTGGCCTAAAAATTGTTAAAATATACAAGTGTCCAACATTTTAAATCATTTTATGATGTGTAAATGGTAGTTATATTAGGAAAATGTTTTTTGTTGATAGATAAGTGATAAATTATCAAAACTGTTCAAAAGATAAGACCTAATTTGTGTAAATATTTTTTTTCATGAATTTTAAGCCATTTCGTGCCATATGGCACACAATTGATGGGGATAATAGAATAGAGCTAACACAAACTTGGCAGTTTGGTGGCCCAAATGTCTGTTCTATTGGCCACATTGATACACAATTTTGCATCTAGAATCCAAACTGCTGGAGCTATTAAACTGAAAACTTGGAATACGAATGTTTGGATGACAGGCCTCTATGCAAGGTAAAAAAACATCCTGTTTACCATCGGACTTATGCATACAAACTAAATATGAATTGTACATATATTTGACCTAATCAGGCCACTCCCCTAATATAATAAGCTATCCCTGTAGAATTTATAAAGTGGCACCTGTCAAAGTGCTCCTTTCCAATTCACCTGTACAACTAAATTCTATCAAGCGTCTAAAATAAAATTACCATGTAAACCTTTTTGGCTTAGGATTATGAGCAGGGACAAGTTATTTGCGCGAAACCTTTTTTTCCGCGCAATTGGCTATTGGCTATTTTTTTTCCTATGGGCAGAGATACATGATTTGCACTGAAAATTTTTTCCCAATTTTGACTTTTATTTATTATTATTATTGCAGACATTTATTGAGCACCTTAGCTAAAAAAGAACAAAGCACTATACAAGCTAAAAAGTACCGACTAATGAAATTTTTTCATGAGTACACAATAATCTACAAATATAAAATACATGCATTTAAGTAAATGCATAAAATAGAAGTATAAAATACATGCAAAAGCACACAATAATCTACAAGCAAGAAAATATAAATAACACACATAAAATACACTCAAAAGGCCCAAAGATAATGCAGTGGCACGGAATGAGATAAGATGGGCCAAGAAGGTGGAATCACACGGACAGGAACAAATGCGTTTTTAAACACTTCCTGAACATCATGATGGTCATGGAGCTACAGGATTGCGACAGGTAGGCTGTTTCAGTCGCTGAGTGCTATCGGCAATCTTTATGACTGATCTTGATGACGTCACATGTAATGGTTGCTGATTGATGATCTGATCGTAGATTCAATAAAGTCTGTACACCCCCTCGTCTTTGTTCATTGTGGTGTTGCCACTACTCCTTATCCAGATGGCCTCTTTGAGCCAGTGAGTTGTTTTGTTAGTTGCTGTATGTTCTGCTATGGCCGATTTATGTTTCTGAAGTAGATGCTTTTCTCTTCACTCTCATGAAGGTCATCTGACTAGCTTTTTCTGATTCAGTCTTGTGTTCTTTTAATCTAGTAGACAATAAGCGGCCGGTTTTCCCTATATAAGTTTTTGGACAGCTCTTGCATGGAATTTCAAACACTGCTTCAGCTGTCTGGAGTGGGTCTCGATTATCCTTCGGGTGTACAAGGGCTTTGCGGATGGTGGAATACGGTTTTAGTGATGTTGAAAAACCATGCTTTTTTTTTTTTTTTGACACCCGTTCAGATAAACCTTCAGTATGGTAGCACTACCAAACCTTTGCTTTTGTCTTGGCTGTCGCTAGTTTTGATATTCTTTGGCTTTATTTAAAAGAGTTAATTTCATCATTTTAATGAGCTAGCTTCTGAGAGTTACTAACTTAAGTGCCCTGGGTGCTAATTAGGTAAAAAATGGTAAGTTAAGTTGGTACTACACCCCTTGATAAATGTGTGAATATTTATACATTTTCCCAAAAATAATAACACACTAGTAACAGAAGTTATGTATATTATAGGGGCAAGGAATCCAGTTACTATACTGGAATTTCAGTGACTCAAGACAAGCGGTACATTATTAATGATAAGAAAAGAGGTACCACTAGTATGCATCATATTCTTAACATATATAAATGAACCACTTGTCTTGAATCCCTGAAATTTCAGTAAAGTAATAATAATTCTTGGATTCCTTGCCCCTATAATATGCATAACTTTTGTTACCACTGTTTAGTTATTTTTTGAGAAAAATGCAAAATTAGTCACAGAATTTATCAGGGGGTATAGTACCACCTTAAGTTGATTACACAATTATTGTCTGTGCTAAGAGATACACCACATTGCTATTTGTGCAAAATACTCACTATATTAACATACAGTCGCATATTACAACTTGTACTCGTTTACAGAACATTTTGTGTAAGCAGTTTGTAGTGCAAAGTAATATTATTCTGGGTTGATTATTGCTAATAAATTGAAGACCCTGTTGCAGTGTAACAGATGTGAGCTGCTGATATAAGGTACCTTTTTTTGTAATGCTTTATGATATAGATGGGCAATCTTAGGCAATCCAAGGTCCCCAATTGAAGTAACCCCTACTATACAAACATCAATTATTCACACAAACATGACAAACAAAACCTTGCACCCAAACCAAGAATTTCATTCCAGTTATTCATTTAATAGATCTCATTCTTGTACATAATGTTCTATACTATTGTATAGAAGCATTCAAGTATGTCATGCAACAATGTTCTGTAATACAGAGATTATACAGTATAATATACTTACGCATGAGATATTCAATGCATGTCTACCACACACAACTCCCCGTTTTCAAGCACAGTTCTCAATTTTTACTGCGATACATTTTGGTGTAATAAATTGTTTTCAACAGGTTTGCTCTTAGACAAGTATAAAAATGTCAACCTTTTGTTTTCATTAGCTTTGACTTCTTCTGAATAAAACTATTGGGCATACATATGTAGACCACCCTCTAGTACTACCGAGGGTGTACCTCAACTCTTCAGGGCTTTCACCAATTGGCTGTATAACCAATTAAAGTTACCAGCCTCACACAAACTGTACTACCTGCCCAATAGATGAGTTGACCTCAATGTTTATCAACAAAGGCAAGGGACTGGTATATCTTTATGCTTGAGTGAACCCCATGCAACCACTATACTGTTCAACAAACTTATTGTGATGTGGCGGGAGTTTTAAAAACACGAGCCCTGACCAAAATATGATGCGCCCGCATACTGCCAGGCAAAAAAATATGGAAATTGTGATGATGCGTGCGCATACTGCCAGGCATTGACGTCAGAAGTCAACTCATCTATATACTGAAGTGCTATTGCTACCAGTCTGGCAATGTTTAAATTTGATTAGCCTCACAGCAAAGCACCAGCCACTGGCTGTCTGGTGTATTACTCTTATTACTTTCATCCTGAAGAAGTCAAAACTAATCCTGATATTAGCAAACTCACAGAACCCCTCCATTTGTATTACAATACCCTTCATAAAAGTATACTTAGAAATATTTAGGTAGTGTTTTAGATACCAAAAGAAAGAAGCAGTTTACAGAAACTTTACACCATCTTCCTTAACAGATTTCAGCAGTTTATACCTATTTCCAATTATAGCACTATAAGTAACATGTATTACAATGTTTGGTTTGTACCCAGAGTTTTTAATGTCTATCAAAATCCACACAAACTGACCACAATGTAACTTAAACGAGTTGGGTACTACTTGATGACTCACTGGAAACTAATACTTGATGATTTCAGGTCCATCACAAGGCACAGTCTTTCAAATGAATATTTGAAACTGATGGGTTACAATCATCGTGGGTCTATCCTTCATGTAAGCCTACACAGAATTAGCCTATTGTCAAGACTTCATTCAGGGATTGGACAACTTTATTCCTCAAGTTGTATAATCCCTGTCTTGATATACAAAGCTAACTGTGAGTAGGTAATTTTAACATTATATTATGCTATGGCAACATGTGTGTCCCTGATGCACTGAGGATGGAGTATCCACTGGACAAGTGGACCAGGGACAAATACTTGTACATTTATTGTTTACTTTTTTCTCCATTTTGAACATCTACTGACTTTAGCAATAATCAATAGTTTTCACTCAAACTAATAGTTTTTATGCCTTGTAGTAAACAATAAATGTACAATCAATAAGTTTAATGAATTTTACATTTTCTCTAGCCTCAACCTCTTTCTCTAACCTGGCACACATCAAGCTCATGTCTTTTTTTTCACTTTGAGCTTTGACATCTTATTATTACATATGAAATTTGCCAGATATAAGTTTTGTTTGTTTGATGGCTGTTTGAAAGTCCTGCTCTTTCTAAATATCATCAGCATTGAATGCCCAATAACATATTAGAACTTCAGCCTACAAGTAGTGTTTACAGAATAAGGAAATAATATTTATTTCATGGCCCCACCATTTCATATTTTGTAGCCATTTTCAAGAATTAGCTCAATTGATGACATTGAGAATTTCATCTGAACAAGACCAGTCAAAACTTACATGTTTTTCTGGACATTTTATCAACCATCGGTTGACTTCATTAGCAGTGTTTACAGACAAGGAAACAAACAACAAGACAAGATGGATCAAGGAAGCAATCTGGATCCAGAGGAACAGCGGCAAGCTCCTAAACAGAGATGAGGGGGCCTACCAACTTTCACATCTGTATGATCCTGTGTTGCATAAGAACTTTGACACAGGAGGTGATGCTGCTCCAACATCAAGAGTTGCCGGTCCAATATCACACAGCACTTCAAAACAGCAACACTGCAGATGAAGTCAACCGAGGGTTGATGAAACGTCCAGAAAAATGTAAGTTTTGACTGGTCTTGTTCAGATGAAATTCTCAATGTCATGGACAATTTACAGACCTGATGAATTTATTCAAGGGATTAACTCAATTGACCTTTAACCTATGTTCCATAATGTATAACACTACGATTGAACTACAACATACTTCACATTCTGTGTGATATTGGCCAAAAATCCACAGGGTGAAAAATGACATGTTTAGTTGTAGTTCCTATTCAAGTGACATATGGGTAAACCTCAGTTAATAATAACAATCAACAAGGTGTATCCTACTCCATGCAGGAAATATATGAGCATATCATGGGATGGAATGTTTCTATTGAGGTAAAACCAAACAGGTTAGACTGGGAAAGCAATATGCAAAACCTTATGGTAAATGTGCCATACTGGATTGTCACATTGGGGACCAAAATAGTGAAACTGTAGCGATTACTGGCAAAGGCCCAAAATTAAATGATAATTGGCATCTTGAAGGTTGATCAAAACATTGTTTATGAACCTAACCTCCACATTGCCACAAGGTGCTTGGTGAGAATATCCATAGGCACATTCTTTTGGCTCCAAGAAGTGACAATCCAGACTTTCTAGTCTAAACTCTTTGGGTAAAACAGAAAATTTACACAATCAAATAATCATTCTACCACTCCCAAGTATTGTTTGGCAAATTTAAAAAAATAACAAATATATCGGGATTGCAACGTCTGATAAAATGTAATTTTACAAGCACGATATCTCCTAAGTCATTTAGAATGTTTAAATTCATAAATGAAAAAAAGTGATAATTCATAATAAAGATTGATTGATAAACATTCTTACTAAATGAAATAGAGATCAAATAAGTGATTAAATTGAGATGGCAAAAATTGATTTCAATGCTTGTTTCACATTATTATTCATATCAAATTTCAACATACTATCAGAAATGTTATCATACAGGAACAGCTTCATGTAACTTGGTATCATTAAAAATATCACAGCAAGGTTTGGCAGTTAGAAATGTTTATAACATTCTCTTCACACATTTGGATTTGATTTGCACCTGAAAATGTACATAAACAATAGTATTTCACTTCAGTTCAAATAGACAGAACTTCACTGTTAATATTCATATCATAATTGAGCCCTCTTTCAAATTATGCAGCTAACAACCCTCTGCAGCACTGAACATGATGATCAAGGGAATTACATATCAACATTTGTAAATGACTACCCACTAAATAAGCCATTGGGTTACTTTTCCAAATATGGTTTAAATTTAATATTACATCAAATTGTAATTGTATGTCTGACCCATAAATTCATCCGCTAATTATATACTTTCCAAAGATGTAAATCGGTAACAGATCAACTTCCTGAAAATGTGCGCTCACCCATGTGTGCTCACCCATGTGCACTCACCCAGGGAAATTTTTTAGTCGCTCTTTTGTGCTGAAATATCATCATTCAATTCTGGAAATTTAAAAGCAAAAAATATATGTATTTTTTTTTTACATTTTCAGATTTTTTTAAGGCCACGTCTCCAGAAAAGTTACATCTCTGACTTTCAGCTAAGCATTTAATTAAATTACCTTGTGCTCTGTATTTACACAACAGTAAAACTGCTAACCTTTCATCAGTACATTTATGACATATTTCTTAACTCTGACAGTATTGGTTATAGGCTTTCTTATAGCCCTCCTGATATCCTGAATGGTCCCACAGCTCTCACCATGCAGCGTTGGAAGTAGCTGGTATCGCATAGCAAAATGCTACACAATTTGATCAATTTACTACACAATTTTGGAGTTGAGTAGCATTTTTATGCCATTGACTTGCACACTAAAGTATGTGAATGTACCAAGAGAAAAGTAATGAAAGCAAATTTTGCTACGCATAAACAAATGCTGAATTCCAACACTGTCACCATGCAACTATTAGCAATGCTTTCAGCAACAAAATATGGTTATATCAATCCAACATGTTATGAGTGTCACACATTATGTGTTAAACAAAGTATAGTTACAGTTATGAGTGCTTTCATACTTGAATTACTAAACTTGGATTAACACCCATACAGAGCTTACTAAACTTGGATTAACGCCCATACAGAGCTTACTAAACTTGGATTAACACCCATACAGAGCTTACAAATATGTGGAAATACTTAAGCAGGTAGCCATTATCATTATGCGTAAATCTAACATTCCCCTGATTGTTATTCCAACATGGTTTATTCAGTACAATTATGCAATCTTTCATGATTTCTTACCTATATCAAAGTTTCTCCTATTGATATTGGTACCTATACCCTGTTTTAGTTCACTTTGGCTGCGACCTCATTGAGGTGCCAGAAACCTAGGCTTACAGGCTTAGATTCTATTTCACAAAGTTATGAGTCTTCACCAGCCAGGACCTCTGGTCAATGATAGGTCAAAGGTCAACTATACACCTCAAATATAAGCACTATAAGTGTACTGTTAAACCACAAAGATATTGGTTTCAACTTTATAAAAGAATACTTAATATATAATGCTGCTTATCTCAAATCATCATAAAATCTGCCTACTACATGTATGTACGCCAGATAAGGCATCTACCAGGATTGCTTGCAAGGTCAAATGTAAAAGGTCACTCTTCCATATCTCAGGTTAGGGAAATTGATAAGTTAAGTGTGTTTTGGATTGTTTTACTCCATGTGGGAAGCTACTACAACACACCCATCTCAGTATCGCTGCATACTCCTCTCACAGCTATTGTTGCGTTAATACCTGGAATAAAATAATGACAAAGAAAATGAAAATTATTATTTTATTATTAACATCAATTCCTCATACTACAAGTGAATCCTCACATTTAATGATTATTATTGAAAAGTAGTGTTTTTCCCATGACCAAGTCTGATACTATTCTAATAGCCTCATCCATTCATTTCCCCCCTCGGCCAGCCTTAAATGGTCTAGATATATATTGCGAGCGCCACAAGCAGGAAAATGTGCATATTTAAGTGTTTAAGCACTGTTTTCATACACCATGAATATGTGCCAACAAATTGCTTCCCCCTCTCCCTTTGGCTGGGCAAAAGAGTCTTGCCCCTCCCAATTTAACACCCACAGGGCTCATAATCATTGCACAGCCCCATACCTGTAATAGTTTAGTTTGAATGAGCCAGCCTTATTAAGACCCAGATATATGGCATCTTAAGTCATGACTTAACTATAATAGTTTGGTTTGAATGGGCCAGCCTTATTAAGACCCAGATATATGGCATCATGACTTACCTATAATAGTTTGGTTTGAATGGGCCAGCCTTATTAAGACCCAGATATGTGGCATCATGACTTACCTATAATAGTTTGGTTTGAATGTGCCAGCCTTATTAAGACCCAGATATATGGCATCATGACTTACCTATAATAGTTTGGTTTGAATGGGCCAGCCTTATTAAGACCCAGATATGTGGCATCATGACTTACCTATAATCGTTTGGTTTGAATGGGCCAGCCTTATTAAGACCTAGATATATGGCATCATGACTTACCTATAATAGTTTGGTTTGAATGGGCCAGCCTTATTAAGACTCAGATATTTGGCATCATGACTTACCTATAATAGTTTGGTTTGAATGGGCCAGCCTTATTAAGACCCAGATATGTGGCATCATGACTTACCTATAATAGTTTGGTTTGAATGGGCCAGCCTTATTAAGACCCAGATATGTGGTATCATGACTTATCTATAATAGTTTGGTTTGAATGGGCCAGCCTTATTAAGACCCAGATATTTGGCATCATGACTTACCTATAATCGTTTGGTTTGAATGGGCCAGCCTTATTAAGACCCAGATATTTGGCATCATGACTTACCTATAATCGTTTGGTTTGAATGGGCCAGCCTTATTAAGACCCAGGTATGTGGCATCATGACTTACCTATAATAGTTTGGTTTGAATGGGCCAGCCTTATTAAGACCCAGATATGTGGCATCATGACTTACCTATAATAGTTTGGTTTGAATGGACCAGCCTTATTAAGACCCAGATATGTGGCATCATGACTTCTTATAATAGTTTGGTTTTAATGGGCCAGCCTTATTAAGACCCAGATATGTGGCATCATGACTTACCTATAATAGTTTGGTTTGAATAGGCCAGCCTTACTAAGACCCAGATATTTGGCATCATGACTTACCTATAATCGTTTGGTTTGAATGGGCCAGCCTTATTAAGACCCAGATATGTGGCATCATGACTTACCTATAATAGTTTGGTTTGAATGGGCCAGCCTTATTAAGACCCAGATATGTGGCATCATGACTTACCTATAATAGTTTGGTTTGAATGTGCCAGCCTTATTAAGACCCAGATATTTGGCATCATGACTTACCTATAATAGTTTGGTTTGAATGTGCCAGCCTTATTAAGACCCAGATATATGGCATCTTAAGTCATGACTTAACTATAATAGTTTGGTTTGAATGGGCCAGCCTTATTAAGACCCAGATATATGGCATCATGACTTACCTATAATAGTTTGGTTTGAATGGGCCAGCCTTATTAAGACCCAGATATGTGGCATCATGACTTACCTATAATAGTTTGGTTTGAATGTGCCAGCCTTATTAAGACCCAGATATATGGCATCATGACTTACCTATAATAGTTTGGTTTGAATGGGCCAGCCTTATTAAGACCTAGATATATGGCATCATGACTTACCTATAATCGTTTGGTTTGAATGGGCCAGCCTTATTAAGACTCAGATATTTGGCATCATGACTTACCTATAATAGTTTGGTTTGAATGGGCCAGCCTTATTAAGACCCAGATATGTGGCATCATGACTTACCTATAATAGTTTGGTTTGAATGGGCCAGCCTTATTAAGACCCAGATATGTGGCATCATGACTTATCTATAATAGTTTGGTTTGAATGGGCCAGCCTTATTAAGACCCAGATATGTGGTATCATGACTTACCTATAATCGTTTGGTTTGAATGGGCCAGCCTTATTAAGACCCAGATATTTGGCATCATGACTTACCTATAATCGTTTGGTTTGAATGGGCCAGCCTTATTAAGACCCAGGTATGTGGCATCATGACTTACCTATAATCGTTTGGTTTGAATGGGCCAGCCTTATTAAGACCCAGATATGTGGCATCATGACTTACCTATAATAGTTTGGTTTGAATGGACCAGCCTTATTAAGACCCAGATATGTGGCATCATGACTTACCTATAATAGTTTGGTTTGAATGGACCAGCCTTATTAAGACCCAGATATGTGGCATCATGACTTCTTATAATAGTTTGGTTTGAATGGGCCAGCCTTATTAAGACCCAGATATGTGGCATCATGACTTACCTATAATAGTTTGGTTTGAATAGGCCAGCCTTACTAAGACCCAGATATTTGGCATCATGACTTACCTATAATCGTTTGGTTTGAATGGGCCAGCCTTATTAAGACCCAGATATGTGGCATCATGACTTACCTATAATAGTTTGGTTTGAATGGGCCAGCCTTATTAAGACCCAGATATGTGGCATCATGACTTACCTATAATAGTTTGGTTTGAATGTGCCAGCCTTATTAAGACCCAGATATTTGGCATCATGACTTACCTATAATAGTTTGGTTTGAATGGGCCAGCCTTATTAAGACCCAGATATTTGGCATCATGACTTACCTATAATAGTTTGGTTTGAATGGGCCAGCCTTATTAAGACCCAGATATGTGGCATCATGACTTACCTATAATAGTTTGGTTTGAATGGACCAGCCTTATTAAGACCCAGATATGTGGCATCATGACTTCTTATAATAGTTTGGTTTGAATGGGCCAGCCTTATTAAGACCCAGATATGTGGCATCATGACTTACCTATAATAGTTTGGTTTGAATGGGCCAGCCTTATTAAGACCCAGATATGTGGCATCATGACTTACCTATAATCGTTTGGTTTGAATGGGCCAGCCTTATTAAGACCCAGATATGTGGCATCATGACTTACCTATAATCGTTTGGTTTGAATGGGCCAGCCTTATTAAGACCCAGATATGTGGCATCATGACTTACCTATAATAGTTTGGTTTGAATGGGCCAGCCTTATTAAGACCTAGATATATGGCATCATGACTTACCTATAATAGTTTGGTTTGAATGGGCCAGCCTTATTAAGACCTAGATATATGGCATCATGACTTAACTATAATAGTTTGGTTTGAACGGGCCAGCCTTATTAAGACCCAGATATATGGCATCATGACTTAACTATAATAGTTTGGTTTGAACGGGCCAGCCTTATTAAGACCCAGATATGTGGCATCATGACTTACCTATAATAGTTTGGTTTGAATGGGCCAGCCTTATTAAGACCCAGATATTTGGCATCATGACTTACCTATAATAGTTTGGTTTGAATGGGCCAGCCTTATTAAGACCCAGATATTTGGCATCATGACTTACCTATAATAGTTTGGTTTGAATGTGCCAGCCTTATTAAGACCCAGATATTTGGCATCATGACTTACCTATAATAGTTTGGTTTGAATGGGCCAGCCTTATTAAGACCCAGATATATGGCATCATGACTTACCTATAATAATTTGGTTTGAATGGGCCAGCCTTATTAAGACCCAGATATATGGCATCATGACTTACCTATAATAATTTGGTTTGAATGGGCCAGCCTTATTAAGACCCAGATATTTGGCATCATGACTTACCTATAATAGTTTGGTTTGAATGGGCCAGCCTTATTAAGACCCAGATATTTGGCATCATGACTTACCTATAATAATTTGGTTTGAATGGGCCAGCCTTATTAAGACCCAGATATTTGGCATCATGACTTACCTATAATAGTTTGGTTTGAATGGGCCAGCCTTATTAAGACCCAGATATTTGGCATCATGACTTACCTATAATAGTTTGGTTTGAATGGGCCAGCCTTATTAAGACCCAGATATTTGGCATCATGACTTACCTATAATAATTTGGTTTGAATGGGCCAGCCTTATTAAGACCCAGATATTTGGCATCATGACTTACCTATAATAATTTGGTTTGAATGGGCCAGCCTTATTAAGACCCAGATATTTGGCATCATGACTTACCTATAATAGTTTGGTTTGAATGGGCCAGCCTTATTAAGACCCAGATATTTGGCATCATGACTTACCTATAATAGTTTGGTTTGAATGGGCCAGCCTTATTAAGACCCAGATATTTGGCTTGCTCATCACTTAATTCAGTCAGATGGGCATCAAAGGCAGGAAGATGAAGACTTGCAACATATTCATCTGAAAATAAAAAATGACATGAAATGTTGATAATCTATCACATCAACATTAAGCTAACAACATACTTTTATCAAAACATGCATATTTGAGCACTATCACAGGACATTGACACGATCATTTCAGGCATGTTGGTGTGATAAGAATATGCCATGTACAGTAATTTCACTATATGTGCACCATATAGTGAAATTTGGTGCTAATGAACTAATGCTAATGAATGCTAATGAACTATAACTGGTGGCTATAAATTTTATGTTTACAAACATTTCCATTAACCCTCATGTTACTAGACCATACAAAACAACACAGCACAAAGCAACTGTAAGACCATGCATCCCACATGATCCGATTGCGTAATCATGCCAAACTACATATATGCATGAAACCGTTGGCAATGGCCAGGCGACAGTCACACAAGGTGTGGTAGTTGGCACCAGAGGGGTTGGTGGTTCAAAACTTCTTTCTTCCTCCATTTCTTCCACAAAAAGCAGCTTGGACATTGTGGTTAAGATAAAAGATTTTTCACTGCATTCTTATAATTTATAATATTTTTTCCATTCTTCTATTGCACTCCATATGTGCCCATATAAAGTTCATTGACTTTGGTATGTGTCAAGAGTTTGGAATTCAGGAAGTGAGCAGTCTATGTATACCCACACGCAAGTTTAGCTTTGTGTCATGTGTATTTAAATACAGGAAATAATGCTTGCCTATTCCTGAACATTCAAGGTTGATCTTGATTCTAGATGAACCCTGGGCAACCAACACCTATTCTCAGTCAATTTGATGAAACTTCAGGCCATTTTACAGCCTATCATTAGTTTGTTGGTATTTTTTTCACTTTTACAGGCTTGACAGACACAATAAGATGGCTCTATACTAAGTGTGTAAAGTCTTCTGAATTTGCTGGGTTTTACCAAGTTGACATACTCCTTTTGTGTATGCTACAAATCAAAAAGGTTAACTGTACCAAACAGGTTGGACTGGACTCCCAAATAGGCTCGTGTGTGACACTATGGTAAATGCACCATATTGGATTGTCATTCATGGGGACCAAAACAGCATACCTCCCATAGTTATCAGCAAAGGTGTAAATGATAAATGGCATCTTTAATCTTGAGAGTTGCTATGTGCATATAGCACTTAGCACACACTATCGCAACAATATATTACATATTTATCCCAAACATCATGCACTTTATCAAGGTTTGTCAGGGGTAACTCGGGTAAGGCAAAGCAATCTGGAGGTATACTTTTTTGCCCTCTGTGAGCAACACACAAACAAGGTTGTTATAACTTTCTAGTCTAAACTCTTTGCAATGCACTGATGGTTAGCATGTGCATGAGTGATGCTCAAATCTCAAGTCAAAATATTTACAGAGACAATTTTACTCAACTGTCTTTGATAAACAAATCTAATGCATTTATTTGAGCCAAAATGTTTGAAACCAAGTATCGGATCTAAAACATCATTTTGTTTAATTTTAAAATGTCAAAAATCTGTTTTCAGGTCCAAACTAACTCTGGAACACACCACCCCTGGTACAACACCTAGTTCTACTGCTTACCCAATTTTTTAGGAAGTAGATAGACGTCCTGCTTGTAACGTCCCTGTGGTGCATTAAACAACTCTATCAAAGCCAGCGCCTGAGTAGTGGCTGTGATTGACACAACAAATGATGGAACAGTAGAACAACTCAGATTCACTAGACGACCCTGTAATACACAAATTAAACACGTTTATTTTAAAATAACAACAGACACATATTTTTGGATTTTTTTCTTTGTAGGGCCTATTTGATTCACTTTTTTCAATTATTCAATTTTATTTGTCCAACAACATGAAACATTTTTAGAATTTTTAGACCAAAAATAGGGAAGGTCATATTTTTTACATCAAATAGGAGGGGTTATAGAATTATTAATGGCTGGCGACTCAAAATGTCAGTTCTCGAGCTGCGCGTGCATTCTTTTATAATCAGTTGCGATCTAATGCAAAAATTTTGCACGTTCCGCAAAAGGGGGGGGGTCACTGAAGATTTTCGACCGAGATAGGGGGGGTCATAAAAATAACCCGCGATAGGGTGGGGGTCATAAAAAATTGACTCCGGTCACCGACATAGGCTATGCCCCGGTTTTTGGGAAAATTAAATTCAAATATTGGAAAATGAAATGTGAGCATACAACAGGGAAAACATGGTCTATACTTTTTGAAAAATACATGTAATTCCAACAACATAGAAAAAAATCCAAAAGGTTAAATAGATTAATTGAGTGGCTACATATTGTACAGTGCATCCCAGAGTGCCCCTCTCTCTCTCTTTCAGTAGTGTTTGGACATTGCAGTGCAGTGAGGTATTTGCTGATTTAAAGGAGTATTTCGTGATCCTAACATCCTCTATTTATGTCATTTTTCATTAGATATCCACGAAAAAAAACCTATTCCCAAAATTTCAGTTGATTCCGATTTTGCGTTCGCGAGTTATCCATGATTATGTGTATTACACTGCTCCATAGACAATGCGTTGTAATTTCGTTCTGGTGCACCCACAGAGGAGTAAGATAAGACAGAGCGCGTACCACCAGTCAAAGTCTCCGCCTCATCCGATAATGAGGGCCGATTGTTCCATGACGTGCGACAGGCGAGACTGCTACGCAATTACCGCATATTTTCATGGTCTATCGCGTAATCGCGAAAGCACGCAACGCTCTATCGCGTAGGCACGCAGCGTTGGCGTGATTGTTTGACACAGCACGATCGAACAATCGGCCCTCATGAATATGCGAGAACTGGTACCATACAATACACGGGGACATTGACTGGTGGTACGCGCTCTGTCTTATCTTACTCCTCTGTGGGTGCACCAGAACGAAATTCAAATTTCACGATATCTTTGCTAAACGAATTAATCTGCAAGAAATATTTTGTACATAAACATTATGTAGCCAGAGGTTTCCAGTGATATAAAAATCTCAACTTTTTTGAGAAAAGTGGGGGATGAGGCTGTGGATCACGAAATGCCCTTTTAAGATTTGGAACAAATTTTAAAAATTGCATGATGTTAAGTAAAGCATGAATGCACCATCATTGAAACAACATTTCTGGATGCAAATCTAACAGTTAAAACCTTTGAAAAACAAAATCAAATTGTCTTGAGAAGCTTACCTCAGCTAGGAGTAGAATTCTCTTGCCATCTGGCCAAATAATATGATCCACCTGAGAACGAACTTTCTCCCAAGTCAACTCAGGTGTTCTTAAACTGTCCTATTGACAAACAAAAGAAAGAAAAACATTGTAAGAATATGAACCTATTATCATAAACAGACAAAACATACTCCCAACAAATTACTTGCAATATTATGTTTCAATTCTTTCCTTATGTAAATGCTGTATCAAATATTCTGTGTTTTAGTAAAAACCTATGGATTTCATGTAACTTATATGATTGCCAATTGAAGTTTCCCCTCTTTTCTATGCATACATGGGTAGGTTAGTACTGCTGCATAATTTACAAATGTTGGCAGACGATCATTTGCATATTGTTTGAAGGATTTTGTTTATCTGTAGTACAAATGGAACTACAAAATTTAATCTGAAATGCAACATTGTTTTGAAATGCTAGATTTTTTGCAATTCAGGCGATATTTAAAATAATAGTTTTATTCATTATATTTAATATTAACTGATAAAGGTATGACAGAGGCTAAAATCAACACCTGTACACTCTTCAATAGTCAATATTGATAGAAGCAGAGCAGTATACCTCAATGTTAAAGAACAAGGGTATGGGAATTTCAACTAGAAAAAATATAGCTCCAAATCAAACAAATAAACAAAGCAAAAGGAAGCATAAAAGTCCGAGATCAAAGAAGAACATCAAGAAAATAGGTAAGTAGGCTCCCATGAAAACTTTTCCAACAGAGCAGACAGCAAATGTCATCAAAAGTGCTATCCCGGTAGCTACAATCAACAAAATTAATAATTGGCACACCTCAGTTCTTCACCTCAGACAATCAACAAAATTAATAGTTGGCACACCTTGACAATATGTTGCAACTCTTCATTGCTGCTCTAATAATTCAGTGAAATTAGTATAACTATGTTTGATGAGAAGTACAAACCTTCTCCTTTCCCCTTCCCTCCCCCATTCCCCCTCAATCAATGTTGGGGAGACTAGAGAGCCCAATGGAAAAAGTGCTTTCATCAACATTCATCAACATTGAACGGGGGGAGAGGGGTGGCAATTTACATTTAATATGCCAGAGTGTGCCAACATTAATTTCGTTGATTGTAGCTACTACTTAGTATGATAGGGCTAGATTAACTTACTACATCTATCTCAGTATTGGAGTGTCCCATGTTGCAGACGATGCATCCGTTTTTAAGTCTGTCCAAATGCTGGCGAGATACTACATTCTTGTTACCTAGGAATGATCAACAAATAACAATGCAGTGAATAATTTGTGTAGTGTATTCTTATCTCTACCTGTCTGTGTCCATGTATGGAATGATTAGTTGGGGTAGGGGTGATTGTGTCTTCTCATTTGTATGTGTGCACACTAATGAACACCCTACATCTATGAAAGTGTATGTGTTGATGGGGAGTTCATGTATGTGGGACTGTGGGTATATCATAATGAAACAAATCACTAACATTAGTTTATGCAATACTGTACAATTATGTATTTAAAAAAATCAAATCATTTGTGCAAGTGTGTCAATAGTCATTTCAACATTGTCAGCCAATTAATAGTAGATCAAAGCTTTTGACATTTCTGATAAGGCAATAGTAATGCTTTTGTCAACATATGTGACCCAATCTGATCTAATTGGAAATTTCAAAAATTGAGTTACTACCATCACTAACTTGCTCAGTACCTACACTTACTGATGTTAAATCCCCAGGTCTCTTGAATACTTGGTTGCAAAGTTATGAACCTTTTATATGTCCATTTTCTTATGTTTTTTTTTATTTCTCCTCACTTTTTAGTTACATCTGACTCTGAGTTTCATTATTGCCGACTTTAGCCTGATTTGACCAGATCTGGTCAAATATAATAATCAACAGTCTGTATACCTTCCTCGAGTCAGTAACTTAGGTATTATTTTTTATTGTGTTTCTAAATGTAATAATGATAAGTATATAAAAGTATACATTTTTAGAAAGGAAATGATACAAGGTATTCAACTATCATAACAAATTCCTGCAAAAATTAACAGTTTTTGAGAAAATCTCAAAATTTGATTTTACTTTACTGACTCGAGGAAGGTATACGGACTATAATAATTCTTGGCAGAAAACAAAATCACACAGTAACTATACTGACAAGAAGTAATTTTCATAGGCACAATGACTAAAACAGACTAACTTACCAGTAGCTGTGATAACAACATCCACAATGCGAACCACTTCATCCAATTTAACCACTCGGAAGCCATCCATACTGAAAGTATCAAATATCACATTATAATTAATTAGCTAATGATTTATGTGCATCAACATGATTTAAAATTATAGTGATATATTTATACAACCCAGCCAATATTTTCATATAAATGGGGCGGAGATAATGGTGACCTCTGCCAAGAGTACAGTACTGAATATCCTGAGTTCCATTATCTGTAGCAGTCTCATTGCCACATCTATCTATCTAAACAGGGTGATATATTTCATCATTAATTTAATGGAATAAATTGATGTTCCTTTCATGAATCATATTTGTGTCAAATGCCTTTCATATCTTTACATGAATCAATCAATCATTAGCCTCTGAAGAGAATTTGCATCTTTGCAATTCAATTGTGCACTATGGCTCTAGTCTTGTGAGTTGTAACCTTGTTGGCCCACTCACTGATGTTTACTATATATCTACATTTATTTATTTATTATGTTTGGCACAAGCCAGATGAAACCTAAAAAGTGCGCAAATACTAAATCAAAGGGTAGCCCTATATCAAAAGCAAAAATAAAATGATGCAAATGTAAAAGACACAAAAGGCCATTAAAACACATACAACAACAAGCAGAAGTGGCAGAAGATGCAGGAAGGTGGACTTTATAATTCAGGAATGAGTCAAGAGCAGTTTTGAAAGTGAGGAGGGTATTGCAGTTGACAATCTCCTCAGGCAGCTTGTTCCATAATTTGGGACCATGAGTAAAAAAGCTTCTCTGACAGAGTGCAGGCTGATGAATAGGGGGTAAGGAGTACAAGAATGGAGTCAGGATGGGAGTGGATAATGTAATTTGATAATGCAATTGTGGTACTTTTATGGTTTGTGAGTGCCATTCTTGATTATACCATGCTCTTTCTGATCATAATCATCACAATATTATTATCTTAATATATTCATAAAAGTTATTATAAATATAAAACAAGTATATATTAAATACTTGTTGTCATCATCAATTACCATCCTTCTCCTCATTGGTAGTAGTAGAGGTAGTGTCAGAGGAGAAGGAGGAAGAGGAGTGATGGCGATTTTGCTTTTACTATACCTTGCTTGAAGGGCACAAATGGGGTCAACTTCAGTCACATAAACAATAGCTCCTAGCCCCTTGAGGGCAGAACAGCATCCTTTGCCAACCTCACCATAACCGCATACGAGGACTTGCTTGCCTCCAAACATGATGTCAGTGGTCCGTTTAAGTGCATCCAAAATTGACTCACGGCAGCAGTAAAGGTTGTCAAATTTGACCTGGTGAATGGAAAGATGGAGAGATGATCAAAATGTCAACATGCTTCAAGCTTTAATAATGATTTAATTAATAGTGCTTTGGGTTTGTACATCAAATACATATGTAGTAGCAACTTAACATTGTATTTAGAAGTGTTACACATTTGTAGCGCTTTGAGACTTGCTGTGACTTGTGCTTTATAAGCATGGTTATATTATTATTATTCTCTTTACCCTCTGAAGCCAGTGTAAGAGAACATGCACAAATGTATTTGTATCACTTCTAGAGGCAGATGTGCAGATGCTGTGCGTAATAATGCAACATGATTCATTAACAACAACTTCCAATATCTATCACATCTTGTTGCATTTAAGGGTATATGGATAGAATGTGATATAATACATAGAATTTAGGATTAGGATTGGGACAGTGAGTATTATGTTGATGTGAAGAATTTCATTTCAAAGTTATTCTCAAGCAAGTTAACAAATCTGTTATTTGATAACAAACAATCGCATTCAGAAAGGCATTATATTACAACCACACTCATTTAAATCTAATTTTAAAAGATATGATGCAGATTTCCCGAAGTTGGCCTGAAACTGATTGCTAAGTGTTTACATCTTTGGAACTAAAAGACAAGAAAAAACAAGCTTTTGGAGGAAATTTCACAAATTGTTAGCTCAATCCAAATTAGTTTTGATTTGAAAAGATATCTGAGAGTGGATTTGAAGAACAGGGCAATGATGGAAATGGAGGTTTCAAGAAACTACATGTGATGATGTGACATGTAAGGGTTGGATTGTTTTGCCCTCTCACCTACCACAGCATGGTCTTTCTTTTTCTTACCTTGGTAACCGAGTCATTGACATTCATGGCGGTATGCTCAGTTTGCCTGACTTTGAGAGCTGATATAAGCGATGCACTCCAGTGACTGACTCCTCTACAATGCCTTTTATTAGTTTGAATGTTTCTGGGCATTTCTTAAGCATAAGGTGAGTGGCATCACCACCATCATCTAAAATCTGAAAAAAAACCAAGGAAAAATGAAGATGTGATAAAGTCATCTTTACTAATTTATTTTTGAAAATGCTATTTTTACAGTTTGTTTCATTAAACTTCTGTATCCAAAGTAAAAAAACCCCAGAAATTGTAAATAAATAAGATTAGATAGCAGATAGTGCCTCTTTATACAGGATGCATGTGTTTTTGAATTAGTCTACTGCAAAAGGGTAGAAAGTAAATAATGTAACAAATACTGTGTTTTATTTGCAACTGATATTTTTAGATCTTTTTTGAATCTGTCTGCTGTGTCTGCTCCGACAGAAAACACACTGATAAGCAAACACTACACTTTTTATTGTATTAAAGTGGTTGGATTACTTTCAAGCGAGAAATATTTACCTGCTTGAAAATTTCAGGATCAATAAGAATTTGTGACTTTTTTGCGTACACGTACAGGCCTCCAAGGATTTGAATTAATACATGAAAATTGTGAATTGTGTAGCAAAAATAATGCTCTCTACAGTATTGTTAAACACAGGGCAAAATTTGATTACTTATAATTATAAGCTATTAGCACAACAACTGAATCATATTATCATCATCATCTTTACAAAACGTCCATCCACTGTAGTGAACGACTTTGTAGTCGTATGGACAGAGCCAACTGATGATGATGATTTACAATGTTGTGAAATGTAATCATAGTAATGATCTAAACTGTCCGGTTGCCTTGGCAATATGTTGTGCCATTCCAAAAAGATAATTAGACAAACATTTCCCTCACGGGAGTTTGTATTATATTTCTGTAGATGCAATCCCTGTATTATATTGACAGACAAGACAACACTGCATTGACACAGACATGTACATATGCATGATACTACAGTCAGCATTATAAATAAAGTAGCGATTCATGAATCATGACCTTATAGCCAAAGTGAGGGTCAATTTCGAAAATGAAGGTGACCATAATGACCGCAAGGATGTTTTCTTTAATTTGAGATATCAGTGACGACAAATGATGCAGAAGTACATGTAATCAAATTATGAAACTTAAAATGGATGGAAGGTACAGATTCAGTAGTTGCATCCCTATTGGTTTATACACATCATGTATGTCATGCATGCACATGACAATATTCAATCATTCAATCATGGTGAGTGCCATGTATAATAGGGCTTGCCATGGTAAACATTGATGAAAAGTGAAACATGTCAACTTTTGAATATGTACCTTCTTGTTTCATAAGTCAGATATTTCTGCATCATTTGCCGTCACTGATATCTCAAATTAAAGAAACCATCCTTGCGGTCATTATGGTCACCTTGGTTTTCAAAATCGACCTTCACTTTGGCTATAAGGTCATGATTCATTAACTACTACCTTATTTATTGCGCTGAATGCATATAGCATGCAGCATTGAAGCAAATGCACAAACTACATTATGCACAACGACAAGGAACAATGACCTTTAACTTG
Organism: Amphiura filiformis; assembly: GCF_039555335.1. NCBI lineage: Eukaryota > Metazoa > Echinodermata > Ophiuroidea > Amphilepidida > Amphiuridae > Amphiura > Amphiura filiformis. The sequence continues at coordinate 69,928,370 of NC_092630.1, forward strand.
GACCTAAAACCAAAGAATCAATGTTAAACCATGGACCTGCTTGAAGCCTTACACTCCCAAGACCTGATCCTATACCAGCAAATGACACACAGGCTTATGCACATGCATGTTATGTTGTTTACAATATGCTGGTGAGGGGAATGAACTGAGTATGTCAACAGTTGCTGGGAATCCACTGTTATGTCAAGTGTATTCTGGTCAACATCCTAGGTTGCGGGCATTTACCAAAAAACACTACCCTCAAATACACTCAGTAAATCACTCGATCACAAAGCCACAAAATATTAAAACTAAAAGCCCATAAAAATATATCCATAATCAGAACAGTAAAACTCAGAAATATTTATATCCTGCATTTACACCTCATAAATATTCATGAGCTTATCATGCCGATTCATTGGTCAATCAAGAACTACAAGAACTATTTCCCAGTGCAATTTCCTCAGAGCCTCATGCCCATAGGCAAAGTATGGTGTAATAAAACAAATACTACATGGTTTATATTGGAGAAATAGGGCAACTATTTTCCCCTTGATTCTGCCCCGTAGCCAGCACCTCAGGGAAAATAATTTGCCCTATTTCCTCTCAAACCATGTATTATTTGTAAGCTACTACATGTATCTACATGGATAAGGTGGACATAGTATCTTCAATCTGTAATTGATTTTATTGGCCTTAAAAGACCTTAAGCTTTGGCAGGCTTAAACTGGATGATGATCCCTTACCAAGTGCCTTAAAAGTATATCACCTGTATTATATTGATTAGTCTACATGTCACAGTATCCTTTTTGGTAGTGCCTTCCTACCTTGCCCTAGATAAATGTGTAAATATATATCTTTGGACCTAAAATGACCCAAATCTATTCCACAACTTGCCAACTGTTAAGTCTCAATGAATGGGATATATATTAGTCTGAATCACACATCTTTAGTTTGTGACTATGAGATAAGAAGTAAGTCACATGTGATCTGGTTTACTTCTTCTGTAGAAGAAAGCTATTTCCCATTTACCGGGGTGAATCATACAGTGCTCAGAGTCTCTGTTCTATCTCCCACAATGCCAGGGCATGATCTATGAACAACCAGGCAGTAACCTCATCAGAGCTCGCTGCAAAAGCGAGATGGATAATTATTGACAGATGACATCAGATGCAAACTAGTCTTTTTATCTCTGTCTTTCATTATAAAACTTACCATATTTGGTTGCCAGCCATCTGCTAGTATGCACCTTTCAATACACCACCAGAAGTCTTCCTCACTTTCACCTCTCCATGCAAAGATGGCAAAGCCTGCTTCCGCTAATGCTGCAGCTACCTCATTCTGTGTGGAATAGATATTACATGCCGCCCATCGCACATTGGCCCCAAGACATGATAGTGTCTCTATTAGCACCTAGTAATAAAAGCATAAAGAATACGGGTACATACAATGAATAACAAGATAATATAACACTTGTTTAGTTAACACTTTTCTATGAAAACCTGTGCATGTGACAAGATACACATTACACTATTTGAGGTAAATGACCACTCACACAGAAGACGCCAAGGTATACATTAATTGGTAAATGTCGGCACGCTTTGGGGTACATAACATTGCTTCCCCTTTTCTCCCAATTCAATGTTGATGGATGCTGTATTAATATTGGGTCATGCAGTCTTCCAACAATGAGTAAATAGGAATAGGGAGAGAGTAAGTGTTTGTATTTTACATCACAAATACTTGTAGTGATCCTTGTATAATAGCTTTATAGCCATATTGTACCATTTGCTGAGCAGGATGCCCTCAATATTTTTCTAGATTCTGTTTTTTACACAATTGTAATGTACTTTATAAAACTATTATACCCTGCAAAAATCAAGTGATGTAGTTTTGTCAAAATCTGAGATTTTGAATAAAGCGCAGGAACTGTCATTTAATCATTACGATAGGAATATTAGTCAAACACATACACAAAGTTCATAACACAGAAGGTACATGGCGTGCAGGACAGTCATACACACATCAAAAGACCATGCCGTAGCACATCGGATGGAGTAACACGCATTGGCGACATTAGGCGCTGGTAGTAAATTCCAATTTTCTTTGCTTTACCTCAATTGTTCAGCTCAAAATTAAAAGGGGATATATCTGACAGTAAAAGCTAGCATTTTATGGCAAAGAAATACTAATATTTTTTTTTTTTTTGAAATGGTACAATATGGCTTTAAATCAGTAACAGGATGGTGCACAGTACATTTATCAATACTTTGAATGAATGGGATCCAATTATTTTCCATTTAGCACCAAAATAGTTATTGTAGCCATGATGCAATCAGCTGGGTACAAGTTGCCAGTGTTCTATGGTTGAAAAGTTAACAGGTGAATTCTACAAACTGAGTGAGAGGTCCAAAATTACAATTTGATGAATAATTTTGTTCATTCCTTGATAAGGCTAATGAAAGTTGACTCCCAGTTTCCCGTTACCCGACTCCGGTCAGAAAAAAATGCCGATCAAATATTTCATTATTTTCCATTATTTCATTATTTCATATTTGTCAAGTTTTTAAGAAAAAAAGGATAGTTTTAATGTCATCTTTTACGTCCGACACGTATTTTAAGCACTTTTACGCCGACCCTGACCGGCCGAATAGTCTTTGCAAACGCTGGGTTAAACTACGTGGTAAAATGGCGATATCGTGAGGGCGCATTTACTGGAGACTAGCAATTCCCTGCATCTAAGTTTCTCCTACCACTAAATGGATAGACCGAACACAAAGAGAGGCAGCCAAGTTCAAGGGAACCAGCGTATGAACAAATATGAAAGCATTTCTACCATGCACTATGTAGCGCCTATATATAGACAACATCAAAATAAATAAAATAAATAAAATTTGAAGTCAAATTTATTCTGCTTTTCTTACAAATATATGTATTTAATAAAATAATCTTATAAATAAAATGATTTATTTGTCAATTTCTTGCATGGTTGTTTTATTATTAACACGTGCACCCTGTGATGATTTTTACCAGCAACCTCCATGTGAACGTTCGAATTGTCAAATTTAGTTTATTTCTGCTTTCAATTTTGTTTATTTGTTCATTTTGACTTTTACTTTCCCTACTGGTGTTTTTGATAAATATGTTCATTTCTGTGAAGGTGGAGGAGGAGGGCAAGGTCCGACTGCCGTGGACAATTATTACAACCGACATTGGTCAATCATTTAATGTTTTATTTGCCGGACTGTCGCCGTCTGATCTCGAGATAGTGAGATGCAGTGTTGGGGAAAGCAAGTTGTCACAGACACAGTCCTCCAGGTTCTCCAAAGACTATCATGGACTTCTGGTGCTTTCATATGTTGCACAACCTATAGGTTAATTTGAAGATTCCAAAGAAGATGTGCTAAATTAAAATTTGTTTTGAAGACTAAGTTGGAAAAATATTTGAGTGAAGCATGGTCATTTAATACTATACTTTATTTTATTTGGGCCTCAAAACATAGCATTCCGTAATTAACTTTGCACCGATAATGAAAGTTTGAAAATAATGAATAATGAATAATGAAACAGTCACCTACCCAGTCATGAAAAACTATGTAACGGGAAACTGGGGATCAACTTTCATTAGCCTAAACAATTTGCAACCAACAGGTATGTTTAAGTGATGTCTGTTTTAACTTAACCAGGTAAGCCATGTGTCTTTAAATAATAATATCATTTTGATTTTGATCAGTGTAACTCAAGTAAAACGGGGTTTCCCCTTTTTATGTGCAAGTATAAATCTTACTGGCTAGCCAGACTTCCACTGAAGGCTGTGTCTCCATTTAAAGAAATATATTATATTAACCTATTTCTTCTATACTGACAAGAAGCTATGGAGTGAGTTGAGCAGTATATTAGTTTGACCATAGCTTAGAGGATATGACTTAGCAACTACACTCTCTGTATGACCTTATCAACTGTCAAAACAGAGCAACTGAGTCATTTTGCTTCAAGTAACACTATTATGAGCATAAACACAACTTACACAATTCCTTGTCATCTTTTTGAAATGTAGGAAATCATGTGTGTATTTAAACTTTTTAAAAAAGTGAAAAGTGAGTCAGAATATCATCTTATTCATCTATGTACAAATGCACGAAGGACACAGATCCCAGGGAAGGTCTATCTCATGGATGATACAGACTGCAAAAGAATAAAGGTACATGTACCAGTTACTTTCACCCCATCCTAAACAAAGACAGATATGTCACAATTAGAATCAGCAGCCAACAGCTGCATCTTTTAGCTCAGATTTTATAAGACCTCATCGCTGAACTCGGTCAAGAAATAAAGACACAGTGATCCAAAATCCCAAGGAAGATCCATTGGATTCCCTATTGATTTGTACATTAAGCCTACTCAAACAAGAGAACTTTTGATTTTGGTTCTTCCTTTGATTTTCCATCACTGTTTCTTCAAAACTGGGGCAATTTCCTGAATATTTTGAGGAAATTTTCACACAAAAAAATGGGCACTTATTCAAGAAGGCCAAATTTTGGTGGCACATCTATAACCATTTGGACCTCTAGATCCTAAATCTTTATGCTGTTGCTGGTTTAAACAAGTCTTATTTGCATAACCTAATCAACCTGCCATAAATTTGACCAGATTGGACCAGTGGATGGGGTTTACAACTTGCCTGCCAACATTTCAACTAACGTGGATTGGATAAAAAACACCTATTTTGCTAAATGCCTGATCAAATTATGTTTCTAAATGAGTGTCATCTTTCTCGGGCAAGTAATCATCTGATGTATTTATAACTCTCCTTTGCCTATTGGCAAGTGTCAATTGTCAATTCAATTGTTACTAGACTCAATCATGCAACAGCTGGGCATTCTCAGCCTGATACTTTTAATTTACTGATTAATTAGAAACACTTTTAAAATGCAATAACAGGATAAGAAATAATTAAGGAGGCACACAGGATCACTAATTATCCATTATTATTCACCTTATAACTCGAAAACTATTTATGTAAAGTATATAAAAGTATACATTTTTTGAAAGGAAATGAGCTCATAAATCCATTTAAAATGTCAGTTTTGGGTCAAAAAGTACAATTTTTGGTCCGCCATAAAAAAATTATTTGAAAATCAAAAACGGTAAAACATGAATTTTATTAATTTAGACAAATAAATCTAGAAAGTGTTTTTTATTTTTTCAAATTTTGCTTAGTTTTTAAAATATAGGCAAAAAATCAGTAAAATCGTTTGACCCGTGTTCAAATTTTTGAATCATGGGTGATAAAAAAAGTTCTAGGCCCTAATTTAAAAAAATGAAAAAACACTATCTAGATTTTGGCCATATCTAAACGTTCGACTTAAAAACTTACCTCAGTGATGCTTCATTTAGACGCTATGGCGGACCAAAAACGGTTAAAAGTGGTCAAAAGTGAACTTGCCGAAAATCACGATTTAGACAAATACAGCGGATTTTAGGTCCATTTTTGAAGATTATTCCATAAATATATAATCCGGTGACTTGTGACGTTTGGTCAAGTAAGAACATGAGAAGGGGCGTCCAACTGCAGCAGATTGGCATTTTTTTGGTGATTTAGAAGGTAAAATATACAATATGACAAAATTATCCGTGCACATTCGGCAGATGTTTATCCACATGGAGCAGCCATTTTATTTACTGCAGTCTTGTTTCCATGGTGCAGCAGAGCATCCGGCAAGACCACGGCGTCGCATTGGCGTTTGAGGAGCGACAGGGCGCGCGGACAGACAGACAGGTTACGCGAATAAATTGCACAGTGCATGGTCGTGTTGCTGCGAACGAAACCATGATTAGGCCTATTTAAGCACAATTTTGTCCAGTTCCATATAAAAAAAGATCATGCTCTGTATTAAAATTTGCGGACATCAGAACATTAAAAGTAGCATAGAATAACTGACAAGCAATTATTTTAGCAGATAATCAGGAAGTTTTATGAAATGAAGAATAAATTGAGACATAATTATGATAATTGCGATTTCTGTTTTGTCCTAATACTCCTAATTTTGCTTTAAAAATGTAATGTTTTTAATTTATCGTTTTTGGTGTTTTCTTTTTCTTTTTTTTGGTGTTGACAAAATATTGCATTTTTATGTTCATTGTCCTTTTCTGAACCGCAAACACGATGTTGTAGTTTCTCGTTGCTTTTTCTTTTTAGTTGGTGCTTGAGAGGCACCACAGCGGCCCGTCCGCGCCAAAGATAGGCATTTTAACGCCCGTTATAGCTAGGTCTACACCACAGGGGAATCCCAAGTAAAATTTTAAAAGATTCTGATGTGTCATTACTCAATATTCCGTTTTTGTTATTGTAATTGTTTGTTGTTATCATATTTTATTTTTAACTTTTTACGGAATATCAAACACGTACAAAAGTCATATAGGCCTATTATAGGCCTAAAGCCACAATAAAGTTGTAAAATATTTTGTACCGCATAAAAAGTGAATAAAATACAACAACAAAAATAAAAAAAAGTGTGTCTGTTGTTGTTTTCAATCAAATAAACGTGTAAAAAGTGGGGTAAAAGTTGTAATATGTCTTGAATAAACTTGTAAAACGGACAAAAAGTAGGCCTATATAAAGTTAAACGGGTAAAACACGGAGAGGTCACAAGAAAACTGAAAAACACGGAAATTGACATAGCCTAACAAAACCGAATTTCAAAAGTAGAAAACGGAACACTTACAATGTATGGCTTTAAATTAGATTGTGGTTTATGCAGTAGGTCTACCGTATATATTATACCGTAGGCATCATGCTATAAAGAGCGTTTTAAAACACTGCATGAAAACATTAACGAAAAATGCTTTAAAGCAGTATGCAGAAAACATTATAAACGTGAAAGTTGAAAGCCAGACAAACATTGCAAATAAAAAGGCATTCGGTCAAAACATTCGCAAAAAGTGTTGTAAAACCAAAAGCTTTTATCGCAATCATGGCATATGGTAGACCTAATAGGCCTACTAATGGAAATGTAGTTAAAATGGGTTATGAAAAAAGCACGAATTTGCGTTTTCGTTTATATTTCTGGTTTGAAATTATTAGTTAGCATTAAAACATTCATGAAAATGCTTTCATAAACGCGTGCTCGCTATGCCGATTTCAAATATAGACATTTTTGACATAGAGTTGTAGGCCTATGCCTAGATGGTCGATATGATGTATTGAAATGTCAACGCTTTTTGACATTATGTTAATGGTCATGAAATGAATGAATGAATGAATGAATGAATGAAATAAAACAAATTTTAAACATAAAAAAATAAGCCTAATGATGTACTATACGGGCTAAGTCTAGACTACTAGCAAAATATTTAGGGCCTACGCTTTCTATCGTATCCACCAGATTGCGCCATCATTACAGGGCGGCTTTTGGGTAACTACTTCTTACAGATAAATTTCATCTTTTCAAGTTCAGAATGAAACTTGAAAACAAACAAAAAATACACTATTATGTTCATATAAAAAAGACTAACTTATACCACTATAATACCAGCGTTTTTTGGCGAAATTTATCGAGTAGGCCTACTGATTCTGGGACGGGGACGATGGTGGTCTGTCGGCCCGCAGTTTCGCAATGCAATGGTGCAAGCTTTACATACCTTGGAAGACATCAATACGATAAAATACGGTAGTGATCGCGATTGGCGACTCCAGCGCCTCAATCAGCAATCACCTCGCCCATCCAGTTTACCATGTGTGCGTGTCTTTGCTAGCTGTACGCCGCAGTACGCGCGTTACGAGAACGCGATCTATTGCGGGAAAACAATGATTTATTTGCTTTTGCATTTTGACGAATTTTTAATGAAAAAGGGTCTTTAAAATAGCTTTTCTTATGGTTCAAATGTTAAGATTTCTTAAAAATCTATTAATGACAAGATAAAATACGGTTTGAAGATGACATTAGTGATGAAAACTCAATTTTGGCCATGTAACAATTCAGTGATCCTGTGTGCATCCTTAAGACAAAGCATTTAATAATATTAGGATTAACTGATATCATAAATGACTCACACCTGAATTCAATGTGTACACTTCAGGATTTTTACTTTGACTCTAAAGCATCTGCTTTTCACTAATCTTCACATAATCTACCCCCCTTTGAATTTTGCACCAACTATACTAGCAAACAGTTCAAAACACCACCACATGCAAAATTTGAGGGACAATTGTTGTAGGTTCAAACCCTGTCAGGGCCGATGTGTTGTCCTTGGGCAAGATGCTAGAGTAGAATCACTCCACCAAGGTGTAAAATGGGGAGCTGTTAGGGAGTAGTTGTACAAGCACTGTTATTGTTAAAAGCCAAATGGGGCGAGATATCCTAATGGAAGCAGAGTAAATGAAAGTGTTTGATATCAGTTAAATGGATCTAAAGCACATTATATAAATGCCTACAATTATTTATTTAATCAGAGGAAATTAAATTGGAATTCAACTGATGAGCTAAACCTTACTGAAATATATCATTCTTTCTTCAAAATTCACAACATATTAAACCAAAGGGGTTGACAATTGACAACATATGCTTCCCTCCCTCCCCCACACTCTTAACGAAAGACAACTTCCTCACTCACTCCCACTCACTGACTGTCCTAGCTACTACTCAACCTCGTAAGTCAAAACTTACTTGCTGAAAAACAACTTCAAATGAAGTTCCAAGGTTTGTCTTGATTTAGATATTATTATATATCATCTTCAAATTTGATTCCCTTTGGCTAAATGATTCACTGCCTTCATGAAAGGTCAGTGTTTGTGTCATTTTTGCCAAGCACCATTGCATTTAGCAAATTAGCAGAATCAAGTGTGACATGTCCAGTCCAAATGTTCTAAGTTATCATTTTGCTGTTGAGTCATATGCAACAATTGCAATTTTTTGCCAATGTTTTGGACAGCCTTTTCAACTGATATAACCTTGAAAAAGATCCATGATATAAGGCATTTTCCCGTCTTCTTTCCATTTACTTTTATTTTCAAATCTATAATCTACTTTTGATCTTTGAGTGAGCAATCAACAAGTGGTAAAGTAAGATTATACAATTCTGACTTGGAACTACTGTATCAACCATTCCTAAATCTCAAGGAAGTTTATCAAAAATAATCAATATGTTCCCATGACAATTCTGGTCCACCCAGCAATAACATACACATAAACAATCTGCAGTGCGTGCAAGAGTTCAAGCTTTATTTCATTGCATTTAATTTGTTTGTACCTGTAACATTTACTGTTTCGGCAGAAAATTTGTATTCTTCAATGAGACAGATTCACAAACATAGTTTCTCTGCCTCTCAAATTCTTTGTCCAAACAAAGTGGCACTGTTGCCAAAACCAAATAGCAGCAACTTGGCTGCAGCAACAGTTCTTATGTAGTACGAAATTATATTATGCCTGTAATGCACCAAATTAAAACAAAATTAAAATGGTTGCATTTTATCATTAAACTGCTTAGAATCACCCAATTTGGAGGAAAAGTAAGGTAGCTGATTCTGTCAGCAGCAATTATCATCATTAATTGCTATTCCAGAGTGCAACATCCTTTTATGTTTTCTGGTACTCTGACATGCAAATGTTCTCTTTATTACAAAAATTACCCATTTATGAAGGCTGCCACAGCTTGATGGTTGCCCAAGTAGCCCAATTTCAGACCCAATCAGGGATTCTTCAGCAGTAGGCAGTGGCTAAGTAGCCCAATTTGGTGGCAAAACTGGGGTGTCAATAACACTGCCAAGTCAAGCGCTACTTACCGCAGCTTGTGCAGTGATGTGGGTACATCCAATAATCTTGGCTCCCTTGAGTGGTTTCTCGGCCTCCGCTCGCTTACGAAGTAGCATCAAGCCTGGCATCTCTGAAAGTTAAAATTACAAGATGAAAAATATTAAGTTTACGTGCAAGATTTTGTGTTCCTTAAGAATGCTTTAATAGCAATCAGATTTTCTGTCTTTTTTCACCATGTCCTTACTCTACAATGCATTTTTTTTCATTGATATATTTTATTTGTTGTCGGGACAATTCTGTTTAATTTAAATTTTAAATATCATAAATGGAAAAACAAGACAATAAGACACTTCAAAGTAATAAATGAATTCTATGAAATTTAAATTTACATTGCCAAGAAAATGGTATTTTAAAAGCTAATGGGGGCAGAAAAACACTGTTACACCCACCTGTTATGCATGTCCCAATTTAGGGTTAACAGCCATTATAGAAACAATGACTTTCCATTCAAATCAACATTTTATTTACAATGTCTCCTTAGGATTTCACATGCTATTTACACAGCATGTTTATTGGGAAAAGAGTTGTAATTCTTTTTTGTGTGATATCTTATAAAAATAAAAAACACAGAAATATTAAAAAAAAAAAAAAAAAAAAAGAGTGGAAACAACAACAACCAAGAAATTTAGTTTTCTACAATTCTCGCTATTCACAATAAGGGCACCGCCAGCGGTTTATGATGTAATCGTGATGTATCATGGGAAAAGGTCGACATCCAAGTCCATGCTGAATACGAATATTACCATGCTATTACATAGGAACACGTGACAATATTTTTTAGTTTGTCAAAATAGGTGTTACACACGAATCAATACTCAATAATACTTAATAATGTGATTTGAAATGTGCACAATTATTTTTTCTCTATCGATTTGCGTGTAATACCGTTATATTGACAAACTAAAAATATTGTCACGTGTTCCTATGTAATAGCATGGTAATATTCAGATTATGCTGCGACTTGATGTCGACCTTTTCCCATGATACATCACGATTATATCGCAACCGCTGGCGGCGCTTTATTGTGAATAGCGAGAATTAAAAAGACATACTATAACTGTTGAAATCTAAGTACTATTGATTCAATGATTTTTTTCCTAATGTTTTTCCCCAGCAATATGCAGATGCACCATTTTTTACCCCTCAACATTTATATACACTGGCTGCTCTGGGTAACGATCATCTGAGACGAATATAACTATATTCGTCTCAGTTCATCATATCAAACCATAAAACTAATAATACTAATTTGTTCAGAAATATGCGCAAAAAGCTTATTCCCAAAATTTCAGTTGATTCCGATTTTGCATTTGTGAGTTATGCATGATTATTTATTACACTGCTGCATATGCCACTGTGTTGAATTACGTTCTGGTATACCAGAATGTAATTCAAATTTTGCAGTGGTTTTGCTAAATGAATCAATCTGCAAGAATTTTTTTGTACATAAACGTTATATAGCCAGAGGATTCCAGTGGAATAACTAGATGGACCACGGTTCCAGGCATAAAAATCTCTTTTTTTTTTTAGGAAAGTGGGGGGGATGAGGCTGTGGATCACAAAATACCCCTTTAATAATCACACAGATCTTAATATGCTCATCTTCAAGGACATCGCTCATTAAGTCAAATATTAGTTAATCTATGACGGTTGAATGGAGGCTATTAAACTTCTAAGCCCCCGGATATGAAACCATTTTGGTGCATAATGAATGTGTAAATTATTCATGTCACAATGTTATTATTGAATATGGATGAAAAACGACTAATTTAGTTTGAATGCATCACATACATGTTAAAAGTGTATATGATTTTCTGTTCTTTGGAATGTTTCCTTATGGCATCAAGTGGCAGACATACTGTTAACAGGATCATTTTTCACTAATTCATCTTTTTCACCCACTTCTTCATGTTCTTTTAAGCTTGTCTGAAATTACAAGCTTATAAAATTTGTTTCTTTTGCATGTCGGTCTTGAAATAGCAGAATTAAAACAAGTGAAAATGTTATAGATGTATAGAGCGAAAACCAGATTGCATGAAAATATCAACAATATGATAAACTTTAATATCACTTCCTGCCTGCAGTTCCTTCATAAGTAATACATAAGAACAACATCCATGACCTCCAATATCAGTGTCAACATCTTTCAGCTCTGTTAACAGTACTGCTAGCAATAGAAATCAACCAAACTGCAAGTTGAAGCTTGATATATGTACTGATATATTAGGATACAATGGGAATCAACATGGGTCTGAGTTTTCATCCTCATCATGCAATTCAAAATGAGTTTCCTAACACCCACACAGGAGCCATCAGTTTGAGGGCAATCAAATATGTATGAAATCATCTCCGCTTAAAAGATGCAAAGCTGACAATCTTCTTTGCTTTGTTTATTTTGAATACTCAGAGATGAAAGTTACATATAGAGTAAGAAGTAAATACACACAAGGTCAACAGCATTGCAAGTCACAAATAATACATTGGATACTGTACCGGGATTTGATAGCTTCTGGTGATTTGGTAATATATTGACTTAGTTTGAAGAATACTTTTCTACAAAACTGACATGGACTCCATATATACAGAGCATTAAGGTTGGTCTGAACCCTGGAATTATGAAAACCTTCGGGCTTCATAACTGCTAAATTATTAGTCTAAAGAATATAAAAGTACATACATTTTTAGAATGGAAATGACTTGATGAATTCATCTGTGAGGTCCAATTTGGGCCAAAATGCTCATTTTTGGAGAAAATCCAAAAAAACAGGGTTTTTGGCCCAAATTTTTTCGTGCAACGTAACAAAAAAATTGTTTGGCCCAAAAAATTTTTTTATTAATTTTTAAAAACTAGATAAAAATATCTAGGGACCGTTTTTTCATTTTTTTGAATTTTGACCAACTTAACCAAAAATATTTGAAATTTGGGCGAAAATCAGGCTTTTTTATGATTTTTTTGAAAAAATTTTTTTACCATTTTTGGTGCAAATTTCTCAAAGTTGGTCAAAATTCAAAAATATGAAGAATGTCATTCGATATCAAATAATTTTGATTTTTGAAATTACAATTTAATACATATTTTATGGCAAATCATTAAAATTGATATTTTGATATTTAACAGTACTTGAAGTAAACTTTATAAATCTGATGATTTATACTTAAAGTGTATGTAGGTGGGATGAAAAACCCGACGATCAATGGAAAATTTTGACCTTTTCAGATTAAAGATATGGATTTTTTTTCCCAAAACACCCAAAAAAAAATTAGGTCTTTTTGGGAAAAAATCCATATCTTCAATATGAAAGGTCAAAATTTTCAATTGACCGTCGGCTTTTCCTCCCTGCTACATACACTTTAAGAATATATCATTAGATTTATATAATTTACTTCGAGGACTGTTATATATCAAAAATTTGAAAAATATCAATTTTTTATAATTTGTCATAAAATTTGTATTATATTGTGATTTTTAAAAATGAAAATTATTTGATATCAGAAAGACATGCTTCAGATTCAGAATGCAATTCGATAGGTCTGAGGTGCTCTCATGTCCCACAAATACTGTCGAAACGCAATAAACGCTCATTTTGGATCCCTTAAGTCAGTTTCATTTGTGTATAAATAGGGTTGCTTCATTTTGAACACAACTTCAGAACTTGTTATCTAATGAAGACCTGCGTCAAGATTTTTTTAATTTAAATTCTATTTCAAATCGCGATTTTGAGGTTTAAACAAACACAGAATTAGAAGTTGAGTTGATAGTAGTTATTGAAGAATCAAGTGGGAATAATAGTTGATCTAATTCACTTTTGCCTTGAAGTCAACATGCGTTCTCCGCTCTCTGCTTAGTGTAAACATCCAGTCAAAAAATCATTTATGTTAATCCTTAGTCGCAAGTTGAACTGAAATTAATTGAACCATCCAAGAAAGAGAGGAGAAAATAATTCTTACTCGTAAATATCAAAGTTGACTGCCAGTGCACACACAAACCTGAGTTTTGTGTAAAATGATGATATTTAGATAAGAATTATGTGAATGTGCATATATAAGAAGGGTGGTTTGTGATGCTTGTTACGGATGCTTCACTGTTGATAGTGTGCTATGCTTCATTGACATTCTAATGAGTGATTGAGTAAATTTGATTTAGACATAACATAAAATCGCTCCAGGATGTCGACATTTGCTGTAAAATCCAACGTTAAAAATATTTGTATTGGAATATTATGCGTCTTGTGCTGCAGCTGAAAGGGTATTCTTGATTTTTTTTACGATCAGAAAACAAAACAAAAAAACAATTTTCAAAGCTAGCAGATAATCATCCAAAATTACAAAGGAATATTGAAAAGATACGCATATCTGTATAATACATTTTTCTTCTAATTTGTTGTGTCATTGTTTTTGTTTGGTCACTATTTCCTCTATTTCCATATGTATAAATCAGGGACGTACAATCGTATATCCCACGCTAAAATGTCAGTCATGTGCTAACCTGTAGTATTTCAAACAAAAAGCATATTCTCTCAGGACATAAACATAGATGAGGGAGAAAGTTCATGATGCAGGATGTATGGGGCTTGCATGATAAGTAACATCCCATCGGTCAATATCGTCTAGAACTGCTCAGAACTCATGACTTTGTCCAATCAATTACCTAGCGACACGGAGGTGAATACAGTCAAGAACCTTAGAAAAGAGACATCTATTATTTACTGCAGCTGGTGAGGATGTTGTTTAACGTGGGAATTATAACACTGCCTACGCTATTAATGGGAGGAAGAGCACTTGCATTATGCTGGATACAATGAAGGCCATACATGTGCTTACTTCTTTTTTTGCATTAGGGGCTGCACAATAATTATGAGCTGGGGAGGGGGTGTACAATGGGGGGAAATAAGCCAAAATGGGGAGACACAACATTTTTGGCACAAGTTTATGGGACAACTTTTAAATACAACACTCTAAAACATTGTAAAAAGGCTTAGAAAAACAGTACAGAAACATTCAAATATGCAAAATTCACTACACTTGTAAGGTACACCATTTTAGGTTTGCAAATTAGATTCCATTAAAAAAAATTGGCATATGCAAGGAGAGGGCAAAAGATTTTTTGGCAGTCCAAGAGGGGCAAGCAATTTTTGGCACAAACCATTTGGACATTTTACCCCCTGGGGCACTCACAATTATTGCACAGTCTCTTATGGTTTCAGACAAAAAGATTACTTGCAAGGCTATGTTGTGCCCGAGTACCACCAAACTCAGCTTGCAAGAATCAAAGGATTCCTGTATAATAATCTTGTGTGTGACATTTGTGAAAGATTTCCAGGAGATTTTGTGCTTCTTACTGTAAATGTTGTCAGATGTCATGATCTTATGTAATTGCCCTTTTAAAGTAGCCCTTTAAGATAATGTGTGTGGGTGTGTTTATCTGTGTCTGTGGTGTGCAGGTTTAAGCACAAGGCTTATTTACTGTGTCATGTTTAATGTATAATTGTACAAATCAACTGACATGCTAATCCAACAGGCCAAAGGAGGCAATTATGAAAATTAAGTTATTATCATGTGAATCATTAACTTGCACATAACAGTAACCATGTGCGCGAATATAGCTGAAAGCTTTACATCACTTGTGTAATTGTTAAAAAATTATGAGTTTTGCAGTGAAATTTTCCTATGTATTTTCTGGGGTTTTTTTGCTCTTCATTTTTGACCTTATCTCAAAATCAAAATTGGTTAGAGATGATCGAAATACATATCATTTCTCTGATCAGGGTTTCTTTTCTAAAAAGCCTTATGCAGTAAGGCAAAATTACTTATTTGTGTGTATAATAAATATTTTGTGAACCCTAATTGCAATTTTGTGACATTTTTATTCATTTGAAACAATAACACTTTACAGTGTTCCTTTTGCTGCATCACCTTTTTTAAGTATTTCAAATGTCATTTGGCAAATCAATCCAGGCCAAATGAACACCATCTTCCTGCAATTCTTACCGTTTGGGAACATCCATGCAAATATCCGCAAGAAATCACACCCAGCCAGTTAGTAATAAAAGCCCGAAATACTTTTAAAAACAATAGCTATATATTTCTGACGATTCTGTCCATCAAACTCTTGCACAGCCTGTGCGTGACTGGTTAGTATCGTTTAACTAGGGTGGTTCCTTCATTAGGTACGCAATACTAACCAATCACAGGGTGTAGGGCATTTGATTGACAGGATCGGCAGACACAAACTAGTTTCTTTATTTTTGGGCTTTTATTATAGCACAGTTCCTCAAACTGAACATATTTGTACAATGACCTCTGAAGGTGTTTACGAACAAAAACTCATATCACAACTTAAAGAGGTCAAATATGACTTGTTGAATGAACTGTGTTATTAGCATGAGACTTGTTAAGTGTCTGCTCACCTTGCTCAGCAATTTCTATCTCCCTCCTACCAAATGCCGCCTGGTTGATGTTGCGCACACAGAAATCCTTGAATCCTTTGGAGCTTTCCTGAGGGAGGGATAGGAAAGAAATTGAGAGAATGATAATAAGATGGTTATTATGTGTGCATCATTCTATTGTAACTTTACACCAAAAGGTAAAGGTCTTGCATTTAAAGGGAGCTAGGCCAGCAGAGAGCACATAACTTCAATATTTGAAGACTTCAGATGCAAAAACTGACACCCATTTTGTTCTTAATTTGAGATATATCTCTGTTCAAATATCAAGAAAATAATGTCAAAATATGTGCTACTTTTGATCAAAATTTTACCTGGAAGTTAAGTAGGTAGGGCATCTAAATATTAGGATATTTAAACAAAGATGAAATATTAGGATGATAGCCATTAACATCAGAAATTTGAACTTGAACAAAATCTTATAATTTAAAAGAACTTTAACTCTTGAAGGCTAGCTACCTCCATCTCGAAAGACACCTCTAATTTTTTGTTTGTATCTATTTCCTCGTCTTTTTCAGCTGATTCTTCATATTCCTCCAGTGGTAAATACTCGCATCAAATTGATATCTTCTTGACCTTTGACCTGATAATAGATTCATAGACTCCTGGATATTTCTACTTTCCCCACATTTGTTGAGTTTTCTTGGCTCATTGCACGCCGCCGCATCCTCATGATAAAACTAGACATGTTTGATCTTAATTGATTGATTCAGCAAAATGTTCACCAGCTTTCTACATGCAGTCCACTTTTTTATTTGTAGTATTCAGTAACTAGTACAATCCCTTTTGGATGTCTTCTTAATCTGTGGTGCCAGTTATGTCCGTCTGGTCTGTCTTTTTCATAATGTGTTGTATCCAGTTGTATTCCTCTGGTTTGTCATAAATCCTATGAAAAGCAAGGTTGAAGTGTACAGGCTAACTATGCTGTGCACCTTATCAGCAAGGCTCAAGACAAAGCAAGAATCATGAAGCGTTCTGCCACAACACCAAGTGAACTCCCCATCTGTAGAGGAATTTAGAATAGACTGTTCAACAGCTAATGTCTTTTTATGTCCACAATATTTACATCATGGCTTTCTCTTCCATTCTGTCTTCCTGTTCTCCTCCATCATTTTGTTGCGATAGTATCAGATTTGTGGTACAAAGTCTACTCTTATATGTTTCATGAAGCCATTCACTTCTGCATACACTATTTGTGCTCTCCCAGCATGTACCTCAACTTAATCCAGTTAGGTTGAATTACAGAAATTATAGAATGTTTAAATATGAATCTATAAGTCAGTTCCCAGGGCAAAAGGTCAAGAAGGCCACAATATGATCATAGATCATAGGCCTATGTATTAAGGCAGTCTCACTGAAATCTACTATTTGACAATAGCCTGCTTGGATTTGAAAAAGGTTTAAAGATTCACCTTTAATTTGAAGCCATACTGCTATACAGATGAGGTGGAGGTTCTCACCAAGACTTTCACAGAGGCAGAGGCACTACCTGAGATGGGATCTGAAGCAGGCTTTATAGTATTACTATACTAGCATCATGAATTCCAACATTTTCAATTTATTTATTCCATATCTCACCAATGGACCTTTTTTTGTTTCAAATCTCTCACAGAATGAACCATAGTTTGAATAACTTTACATACCTATCCCTGACACTTCCGATTTTGAGATTCCAAATTTCACAAAGTAAACACACTATACAACTTTTCAAAAAACAAAAAGAAATGCAATATTTATATTAAAAAATAAAAACAAAGTGCTATCACTCTGACCAGATGCATGCAGCAATTATTTTCAAATCACAAACAATTTCCAGGTCACACAAATAAACCGTAACAGAACTTTGCATTGAATAATTTTTAACCTTCCTAAGTCAATTGTGAGTTACACAATTTGATGAAGTGGAAAGCAACAAACATCATACCCATTTCATATTTTGAAGCAATTTTACTGCACATTTTATTCTAGAAAAAAAAGGAAATTGCTTTTATATTTTGCTGAACAGATAGCAAGCTTGTGTGCGGGTGGCTTCCCATTGTGCCCTTTTGCATCTCTCTGCTGTTTTTCCATGCCAAGTTGTTTTTTGTTTTTTTTGCTTTATAATTATGTGTATTTGATTTGATTTCTTTCATAATATTTGTTTATTGTCTCTTGTATAATGCAATTCGGCCGTTTGGCCGCGATGTTGTGCAGGTTAATAAAATCATATCATATCATATCATAACATTTACCACTATATCTGTGCATTTCTATTTGGGGAAGCAATTTTTTGTCTGCAAATGCTACAATTTCCCAGGAAATTTCCCAGGAATATTTGTGTTTTGTGGAATATTTGACCATAAATATTGATAAAAAAATAATACATTCTGTATATCTACTCTTGCATTTTAAATACCTCTAGTCACATAATTTGTTCCGATTTCTCTTTTATATTATTTTGACAATTTCACAAGATATTTTAAAAATGTGATTTACATTAATTTGATCTAATAACAATTAATGCAGCCCACTTGTTTGAACCATTGGCGTTAATCAGGGAAGCAGCCCATATTCAATGCAATCAAGGTGGATCATTGAGTCAAGAAGAATCCCATTGCTAAATCCCTGTTATTATGGGATTCCTTCAGTGTTTTGATTAAGATTTGCACACCGCGGTCCATGACATATCAACTGCTGCCTTAAAAGGACAGTCAGTGTTTTGCTGATATTTTAAACCACAAAAAGGATACAAACCATGTGAAATTTTCCCCCTCTATAAACCCCTGATCTAAACAGGAGCATCTGGCACTACACATTTAATCAAATTGGCAGAAAGGCTACAGTCTGAAGCTTACACAAAGCAGCTATGCGCATACATTATTGCACTGACGTTGTAACTTGGTAGTCTCCCAACCCAACCATGCTTTGCAAAACCTATACACGATAAACATGTATTGGAGTCTAGCATTATATTCCCTCATGTTAACATAGTATCCAGCAAACTCTATTGGGATAGCTTGGCGCATAGATTTTAACATACGAACAAGACTTATCACAAACATCTAATTGGTTTCGCGTTATAAAAGAATCTTCCATTTCAGTTTGAAAGATGATGTCAATTTAGAGGATAATGACCTAGATGATCATTTGTACGCTTTTGTATGAAACAGTTTCAAAAAAGATTCATTCCAAGAAATATGACATCCAAACTTAAGATAATCTGATTAAATCTGTTTCTGTCTGGGGGAAAGCGATTCGGCTAATTCCAGATTTTGAATTAAATATTCACGGTTGTTGACCCAACCTTTTTGCTTGTATGCAATATTTATACCTCTGCAATGCAGACTCTTCATGATTATCCAAGCTGGGATGACGGATGGAAGACACGCCACAATCAATGCTTCGATTGAGCCCTAAGGCTTGTGTTATTGGCTGATTTCATAGACTGTATTGATCAGAGTTTGTAAGTAAATCTAATTTGAAAACGAGGATACTTTTAATATCCAAAGCAGAGTTGTTGATGCAATTTGTGCCTATATTATTTTCTTCTTTTGGTGTGCATTCATGCAGGTGATTGAGGAAAATTTAGTCCAAAAAGAAGAGGATGTAGCATTGCCCTCCCAAGGGGGAGATTGGGAGTTTGGATTCCCCCTCCCCGTATCATTATCAATCAGCCATTTATATGAAAACCTGCATATAAAGAGGTACAAATGTAGGTATGGGATACACCTGTTAATATTACAGAAATTAATGTACTCAATTTTGTTCTGCAATTCCAAACTTAGGGTTGGTATGCAACTTCATTTGCATAATAAACACTTTTTTTATCAATTTCCAAAATTCGGACTGGTCGTAGATTTTGCCTTATTAAACTCTTTGAGAAATGAGAAATATTTCTTTAAAAAGATTTTTTGAAACATTATAACTTGCAACATACCAAACACTTGATGATGTCCTATAAACAAAAGAGCTTTCATAACTAAAGTACTTTCATTAGGAGGCTGACCCCCTCTCTCTACTTCTAACATAAGATTTAAATGTTGAAAATTACAACCAGAAAGATCAACATTGACAGATGTTAACTTTCTTTTTACAAACGTAATCATACAATCTGACCCCTCCCCATGAAAGGCCTTTACTTTATAGGACATCATCGAACCTTTGGTTTGTTCCTTAAACATGTTAGTTTGATATTAAATAGGCCTAGTTAACCAAAATAACATAATTTGACTAAAAGTCCCAAACAGTGAAACAACTTGCATGTCTTGCAGTTAAGTAAGACAATCAAACATAATGTAGCATGCCAAATACAAACCTTAGATTATAAACCTCAATGTGGCTAATACATCATTATGTGAACTCAATTTTAACAAAATCATGTTGATCATTATTAAACTGAGAATTTTGTAATTGTGCAGTTAGTTATAATATGAAAGTATTGTTGCCAAACAGGCTGTGGTGCGATATACCTGAACTAAACGGAAAGACTGTGCATCTGTGATACAGGATGACTTCTCCTCATCCCAGATAGGCTATTTGAAAATAAACAAAATGAAATGATTTGTTTAACCCTAACATAACACTATAAAATCTTACAAAATCTTACAAGGAAAACCACTGCGCATGCATGCATTCCACGTGATGGCATTGCGCAATCACCCCAAGTCATTTATGGGCACCAAGTCGCTGGCCGGGCAAGCGACTCCCCCGTGGCATGAGGTCGGTGATCGTGTGTGTGGCACCCGAGGGGTCCCGGGGTCAATTCCCGGGGGTGCCAAGTGAAATCTTTCTTCATCTTCGTTCCTTCTCTGCCTTCCGATAGCAAAAAAGCATGTTCTTTGTTAGGGTTAATAGTCCAATTATTATGTAAGATCATTGGTCTTTACAGAAAGTGACACTGACCATAGTGGCTTGAAACATTACAAACCACTTGCAGTTGAATAATCAGCCCAGGCCCTTAGTTTAGTGCACTGATATAAATGCATTTTCCTTCGATTTGTTGCCACTCAATCTCAATTTGGCTCATTTTGCTTGATCTCAACACAAATATCCTATCTTCCAGTACATTGGTCACACCTCTTGACAATAATTATGATGGGTTTATAAAATCCCCTCCTCAAGATGAAGTACGCTCATGGTTTTATTGCTGTTACAGCTAGTTCTCAATAAAGACTATCGCCTCATTCCAAATCATTGGTTAAAAGCAAGAAAGTCATAGGTGCATAATAACAGTATAGCACTTGCAACCTCAACCTTTTGTATTCAACGGTTGAAATGTATCAAAAGGAGAGCATAATTGACTTACTCCATCTACACGTATCAGAAAATACTGCACTAAATATATTGAATTTAAAAAAACTGCTTTGCTAGATAAAACTTAGCTCAATCCTAATCCTTTAGTTTGATTTACCTGTTACTAAATGTAAATTCCATGTTCAATTTGGCTTAAATTAGTGAAAAGGGGCAAAAAAAACCCAACAGATTTTGCATGTTTTGTTATAATTACAGTAATCACAAAATCATGCATAGTAATACTAGACTAAAATTGGTATAGAGAACATCTTTGCTAAAAATCACAATACCTATAAATTTTTAGGAAAGGTGTTCCATGTTCTCCTTTCTACCAATTATAGCTTAGTATTCTATTATGCATGATTTTGTGATAAATGTAATTGTAATAAAACATGCAAAATCATGTTTTTACCGAAATAATTAATTAGGCTTTGTAAAATCTTTGTGGTTTGATTGGACAAAACACCATGAAATGCATAAATTTAGCATTTTTTCAAAAATTTTATTGCATAGAATTTTCACTTTCATTCCCAGTTCTAGCAAAACAGAATAATATTTTTGTGACATCATGAGTATAATACTGCCAATTAAATGTGATTATCTTTCTCTGTCAATACCCTGGAGATTGTCTGTGAACCTCATTCAAGTTCTCTATCCTCTATACCATGCTATCCCTATAAACTATTTAATTACATATTATGAATTTATGTAAGGCTTCTAACCCCTTCTCACCAGTGTACTGTACTATAAAACACACAAGTATATATAGATGGCAAATATAACAAATCTGAAGCAATTCTATGTACTATTCAATATGGTCAATTAGGGGCTGTGCAGGATTTATGTGTACCCCGGGGGGGTGAATTCTCAAAATGGTCTGCCAAATATTGCTTGCCCCCCCCCCAGCCATGCTAAAAAATCTCCCCCCCCCTTGACATGTCAAAAACCTTTCCCCACTTTTGATGTGTCCATAAATCTTTGCCCCTCCTTTACACATGCAAGATTTTGGGGAAGCCAAATTAAAACCTTAATTTGTCTGATCATACAATGCGGGCACAGCGAACTTGATATTTTGCAAATTTAAATGTGTTCCTAACATTTTCTACAACTTTTTAGGGCGTATTATAGAAACAGTGCCTAAAACACCTCTGCCAAAACTCGCTTTGCCCCACCCCCACCCCATTTTTGACATGCCAAAATTTGCTCCCCCCCCTGTTTTGGCCTGGAAAAAACATTTACCCCCCTAATTAACCACCCTGGTACACATAATTATTGCACCACCCCATTATAGCCTCATCCCCTACCACTTCCTTTTTGAGGTTTCTTCAATCAGATTTGTGTTTTTTGAAATTCAGTTATCTTTTAAAAAATATGTCTATGACATAGAGATGCTTTCTATAGCCTTGCTAATACAAAAAATACTTTTGGAAGGTTTTGAGGTCATTAGAGGGGACTTACCTCTCAAAACAACAAAATATAAAAGGCCTCCTTCTTTTTCCAGGCATATATTGTAAATGGAACAGCTGAAGGTATGGGTTTTTACACCTATTCTGCGATAAAAAATAAAAAGCTCCCTCCCCCCTCCTTTTTTTCGAAAACCTGGCAGTGAAACACATTTTTTTTAACTTGGCCTTACTGATACATGTGGCTGTACAAACATGTATAATTGTAAGACCAATCTATTGAACTATTTTTGTAGAGGATGCCTGCCTTTCTTCTCTTTAAAAACAAACCAACCTCATTTACATTTGTAAGAGGCATGCTTGTAGACAGAATTCTAGGGTATTGGGGTTTTATAAGAACCATGTCCAGACATTAAATAGAACATTTAGTCACTGACATTGTATTTGAGTTTCTTCCTTAAGTTGTTCAAAATGTTAATAAATATTATAGTTTACATGCTTCAATGAATTAATATAATTTTTCTATTCAAATTGAATTGTTTAATGGTTTCAATTAATTTTTCATTTCATCTTGCATAAACAGTGCATTCTATCCCCTCCTGGGACATAATGTTGCCATGGTTACATAATGATGGAAGCCCTTTCAGCAATAATGCAAAGTTTATTACAAGACAAACAGTTCATTTACCTTTTTGAAGACAATTGAAATTCTTTATTTTCTCTGCTACTTTGTTTTCTTTGGCTACTCACATGGCTCACATAACGAAAGGGCATTGACTTCTGGTGATCCAAACAATGGGAAGATTCCAACAAAGCATTTTAAGAATATGGGGATGGGGACTGTCAAAGTGTTTAGATCACAAAGTTTCAAATTAAGTGTACACAATTTTTAGTATTATTAAAATTGTAATTTTAGGATCATAATCATTGTAATTTGAACCTTAAGTTTTCAGGTACCTGACAAAATTTGTAATACTTATTTCTAGAACAGAACCCCAAAAGTGCAAATTTCTACTTTTTTGTCACACAAACTCAAATGCCTTTGATTAGTTCTTATGTGTATAAATCCCAAATTCCTATTGCAACTGAGATGCTCAAGTAAAGCATAGACCCTACAAAGAATAGGGTCTATGAGTAAAGTAAATAATTTACTTGATCAGGATTTGAACCCAGAGCCTTTGGGCTTTTAGACAAGTGCTCTTACCATCTGAGCTATCAAGAAAGTTTCAGAGCAGTGAAATGAGCAGAGCGTCCAAAGCTCAAAATTGATTTGTCTGCAAAAATCCCCACTTTTACTGTATAGTGTATACAAATATTTATGTGGTGTTATCAAGCAAAATCAGTCTGAAGTCGTACATATTCAATTTTTAGTTTCTTATAGGATTGTAAACAGCATTTACAAAGCTATATTTGGATTGAATTTGGACAACCAGTTCAAAAGATATGAGCAGTTAAAGAGTTTCCAAAACAATAGGAAACAAAAGGAAATACTTCCTTTGTTTGGCTATAACTCAAAATCAATATTTCCGACTTGCCGACTGATTTTGCTTGATCACGTCACATATGATGTGTCACTCACCTGCTGCTTTTCCCTGGGAGAGATATCATCTTCATCCGATGAGCTGGTGTAAGACCCTGAGCTATAACTGTCTGTTGATGACTGCGACAGAGATCGTGAGCGCCTCTTTCTTCTGCTACCACGTGACGACTGCGACGATGTTCTGAAGGATATCTGCATGGGAAAGAGGCAAGCAAATCAAATAATAAGTTAGGTCACCAAGCATTAATTTGCTTATCTGTCGAGGACCAAAAAATGGTAATTTTTTTAAGTAGCTGTCAGGAATATAATGTTACACCATTGTCTTTTCAGAAATAGTGACAACATATGAAGCAAACTGAAAGGCTACATCCATCTTTGAGACTGCATCCCTTATTGGATTTGCACAGACTTCGTTATGCCCAGGCATAAAGAATTCTTAACCTGTGACACAAAAAATATAGGTGCACTGGGTGTCTATGTAGCATCTTCATTGTAGGGGTCAATTACTACATTTAGTACCGTAACATAAATGACATTTGTGGCGAATAGTGTGGGTTGGGATTGACAGATCTCTGAAAATCCCCTTTATGTAAGCAAGTTGCGATAAAGCCTGACAGTTTAATGTCAAATGCAACATGAGGCACTTTTGAACATATTATTTCAAACACTATCATTGGTATTTAATTATTACCATTACCTTCCACCCGTCACTTGACTCCAGTAATTCTGGAGGGTTAGTAGCAGACCGTTCTGACCGAACTGGGATAGCACTCAAGTCGCTCATCCTCAAAGGAATATCTCTTAAACAATACACTGTAGTAAACTCGATATCCAACCACATGGACAATGCACTTGACTCTTATTACATGGCCCTGTGCTGGTGTCCTGATGATCATTATCACCATCCAAATGATATATTGATATTGATTGTATTGACTTAATAGTTTGATTGTAACAAATATCGTTAATTGATGGTACAAAAGGTTATCGATAGAGATAACAAAAATTACTCATTATATATGTACTTACCCTGTAAATGACCTCATTATACCAGACCTTATACATGCACATTGCACAATTATGCGTTATTAACCATTTTATAATTAACATGGCTATTGAAGATAACGATTAAGGTCAATGTATGGCTGGGCATCCCAGATCACAAACATTTCATGGGGTTTAATGTTTGTTTGCCAAGACACACTTGGGTCCTGATGGGACCAGGCTCAAACAAAATGCTCAAGCCAGTACACCATTACAAGGTAAGTTTTGCTATTAACCGACTTGGGATATACAGCTACCTCTATACATGCCTATGCTCTTTATTTTTAAGTGTTTTGCTCCTGCACCAATCCATCATGCTAAAGTACTATTACCCATTTTTAAAAACTGTGATCATGAGCCTATATCGTAAGGCTGTACTATGTAATAATGAAACACCTCATCACCAGATTTGAAATTGGACGGCAGATTGCACATTATGTGTTCTTGATTGGCAGTATCAAGGAGCGCAATGAACACACTCCTAATAAATGTGACATGAGTACTTTCTAGGAGGGCTATCAATTGCCCTCCTTAATACTCATGACCTTTTGTTGCATTAGCAGTGGTTTTATGACTGTTATCAACTTAGAAATTTGTCTTCAAACAATGAGATAAGGGAAGTTGTACTTTATCTAGTAATCTAGTTAGTATTAAGGAGAACAATGAACCACACTCCTGACAATTTTGAGGTGAGACTTTGAAGGGCTATCAATTGCTCTCCTAAAAATTCCAAGTTGATGCATAAGCAGATGCTTTATGATCTTTGAAGTTTACATGCACACAATGAAATGACTAGTTAAACTGCATCATTTGACTACTACCCTCATAAATATTTATTCAACATGCTCATTTTTGCTGATTTCACTTTACTATTCACTCTTCAATCCATTAAACAAAGATGCTGAAGAAGAACATGATGTTCATCATCATCAATCGGCTGCAGAGCAGGCAACTACAAGCTTTCTCCAACTGTTACCATCTTGGGCTAGCGAAACAATTTTGTTTGGCTGCATTATCCCTTCTGTATCTCCCAGGTCTCAAACGGCTTGCTTTTTGATTCAATTGCAGTTTCCAGAATGCTGCCCAGGCTAGTGCTTTTCTTTCTTTTCTGTTAATATTATAATATTAACAGCTACAAAAACCTTACATGTGCATTGTGCACACATATAGCTCTAACTATACTCCATGTTAGGGTTTGCATTCTAATCTAATCCACCCAGGTTCTTGGGCAAGTTGTGGAAGTTTCATGGATGATGTTCTGTTCATGAAACTTGACAGAATTCCTTGCACAGATAGATGATCAGTTTCATAAGAACAGACATAATGTATGTACAGTCATTTGCAAAAACTCCCAGCAACTTTTTATGGTCAATATGTGTCCTTTGTCATTCATTGCACATTTATGGTGACTCAGTACTTGCTATGCTATACATCATTGCTGCACATGTTGTACAATTTTGTAAACCTTAGTGTTCCTCAATATTTTTGAATAGAGCGCACCGGATGGCTGTGTACAGACATGAAGTGAGAGTCGTGACTAGTATACATTATGTCATGTTCTGTATAACATAGCAGAGAATATTGCATGATAAACTATGTATCTTGAAAAACATACTAAAACGACAACACAAATTGAAGAATCAATGCTACTATTCAAAGATGCCTACTCCTTGACATTTTCAGGACAGCTTTTTCCATACTGATAAATCACAATATACCATAGGTATAAACAGAGAGTAAGAAAAACAGACAGTTACTAAACTGCACACTAAGCACATCGAACGCAAAATCCAAGACGATAATTACCGGAATCAAATTAGGAGTTATCCTTATAGACATCCTTGATACTCAACAAGATGTATCT
This sequence comes from Amphiura filiformis, assembly GCF_039555335.1. Lineage (NCBI taxonomy): Eukaryota > Metazoa > Echinodermata > Ophiuroidea > Amphilepidida > Amphiuridae > Amphiura > Amphiura filiformis. The sequence continues at coordinate 69,955,726 of NC_092630.1, forward strand.
GGTAGTGTTTCAAGATGGATGACTCGTACCACTAGCTAGAAGTCGGATGATCCGCTCGCCACCAAGCGTAAGAATTAAATGAAACACCTCTGATGACCGAAGTCTCCTTAACAAGGTTATCCAGGCAGAAAATCACCCTAACGATTTCTTCAGAGTATTCTCCTCGTGATGGGACGCAATATGTTACAACTCTTTCAAATTACGTGAACTCTTGTTCACTGCTGCTTTTCCCATTCCATATCCTGACACGTTTCTCTTGATTTCTTATTGCATTCAAGTCAACCCTGGGAGGTGTGGTGTAGCAGCACATGCACATGGTTACATTTCAATGTTACGTTGACTTTCAAAGAGCCAAACATGAGTTTTTCCACAAATACAATCAGCCAGTGGATCACAGTTAACCCATTATAAAACAAATGAATATTCTCATTTTGATAACTCATTTAGCATCCATCTCCTTGCAGAACTTGAAATATAACTGTAATAAACTCAACATACGATGGAAATCCAATTAAATTACTCCAACACAACCTAGCAGTGGTTCTTAGGTTTTTAATTAAATTCAGTGTTTATTTAAAGCTTGATTGTTTAACAATCAGTTGAATCGTTACTACATGTAGGTAAACATAATTGCTACTTAATTCATGGTCACAGACCAACCAAACACGCACATGCAACCCAACTTATACAGTGTGTCAAAAAAATAAATATTACAAACTATTCTGGCCCAAGTCACGGCTAAGATCTGTAAATGATTTTTCAAATACCTTCAAGGTCTTGGGTATTTGTAAGGTGCTATTTCTGAGAGTCAAGCTTAATTGCCCAAACACTTTTCAATTTACGAGTCATAAGATAAAATCTACCCGCAAGACACTTTTCAGTACATGACGGTAGATGATGCAGACATGCACATAAGCCCACTGGAATCCGTATCCTAAGTATAAATTACAGTTATAGTCAATTAAGGTAAAATTGTCCAAAACAATTTACCTAATGCATGTAACATTTACACCGGGCAATTAAGAAAGACAGTTTAAAGAACAAAATGTGTCTATTTCTAACTAGGACACCCTGTACATCACATCCACTTGTTATGCTGAAGTCGCTATTACAACTCTCGGACAAGTCACTGAATCCCTGTATCTACATGTACAAAACAAATAAGGCCAAATTAAAAAAAAGGTTTTCTCAAAGCTCCCGCTTTCAGTAACTAGTATTTTAGTTTATTCACCCGCAAGAAGTGTAAAAAATATGACTGAATGCTGTTTTTACAATTTTAGGCCCCTACTTTTAGAACACTTCATTTCAATACAATAGCAGTATCACTTTATTGTTCAATACAACACTTCCTACAGTAGAATATAGACTTTAAGGTTTTTTCACATTTGAAAAAAATCTTTGGAAAAAAAAACACACTTCGCATTAATGTTTCAGAGTTGGAGAGCTTTGAGACAAACCTTTTTTTTAATTTGGCCTAACCATAAGGGTTTTTGAATTTATTTAAGACCATTTTACTGTCACTAAATTCAGAGAAAAGATTGTTAAATTACACACTTATCCTGATCTGTGCACTCTAGGGCACCATGATATCAATAATTTAATAATATATCCGGCCATTTGCTATAATGGGTCATCACACTAACATGATAATGCAAATTCAAGGCACAATACATCTAACATTATTTCAATAAAAATTCCTTTAAAAGGAATAGGGCGAGCCAATGAATTGTCAAGATAAAGGTGCAGTTCCATATTGATAAATCCAAGTAAAATAAAAAACATGTTTCACGTCCAGGTTTTTGAAAAAAAGGAGGAGGAGGGGCCTTTGTATTTTGTATCGCAGAATCGATGTAAATACCCATATGTAGAGCTATTTTAGCGTGCACAATAATGCCTGCAAAAAGGAGGAGGCCTCTTTTTATTTGTTGTTCTGAGGGGTAGGCCCCTCTAATGATCTCAAAACCTTCCAAATTGTTTCTTGTAGGCCTATATTGGGAAGGCTATAGAAAGCATCTCAACTTCCTAGACATAATTTTTAAAAAGTTCTAACTGAATTTCAAAATATAAAAATATAATTGAAGAAACCTCCAAAAAGGAAGCGGGAGGGGACGTGAAACATGTTTATTTTTTATTTAACCTAATGCAATATTACTTTGATTTTCACTTGTCATCATTAGCAGAGGAGTGAAATTTTGATTGAAAGAATTAAACTAAGGGATGCACCATTTGATACTGGGGGGGTAGGAAGTTGAGGTCGGGGAATTTTTTGTCGCTGCCAAAGGCGGCGATTCTTTTTTTCGCCGCCGAAGGCATCAATTTATTTTTTAATATCATGCATTTATACACAGTTAGGTGGGGAAGGTTGTTATTTTTTAGAGTTGGTGGGGAAAGTTTTTTTTGCTCATGTAGTGGGTGAAGTTTTTTTTTGTTTGAAAAACTTCCTACCCCCACCCTGAGAATCTAATGGTGCGGCCCTAAGAAGGTTTGTGTTGGAAGTTATATAAATGACGAAGAGACCAAGGAGAGCAATCAAATTAGGACAACAAAATAAAAAAATAAAAAACCCTACACTATAGGACTGTACGGTACAGGCTACTTTTTAGTAACCCACCTTTGTAGGACTACACAACAAAATAGCCCTTCACCATAGGACGGTAAAATATTTAGAGGAGTATGCCAAATAAACAATGAATCACCACTCATGACTCGAGGTCAAAACCATTATGTAAATAAGATAATGGCCACTAAAATGGCTCACAGACATGAGTTCATTATTATGTAAATGAGATGTCATTGTTCAGTGTTTGCATGCGATCTCAAAAAGGGACATGTTGACATAACTTAATTGACTGTGTGGTTATAGTCTCATTAACAGATTTTATACGCTATAGTTGAACATCAAGCACATACAAGCAAGTATTTTGCCAGTATTAACCCTAACACCCAAAAATCTTACAAAATCTTACGATGAAAAAATATGCGCATGCATGAATCCCAGGGTCTGCGATGACGCAATCAGCCTAAGTGTCATATGCGCACGGAATTGCTGGCCGGGCAGCAATAACCCGTGTAGCTACCGGACCGTGATCGTGTGGTTGGCATGCGAGGGGTCAAAGGTTCAATCCGGGGTGCCAAGTCAAAATTCTTCTTCTCCTTGACTTTTTCGGATCTTCTTTGACTTCCGATCCCAAAAAGCAGGGTCCAGTGTTAGGGTTAATAAAACTATAATGAGGCTATTAATGTAGCCCAACTGTATGTAAAATCTGGCAATACCGCTAAATCTTAAAGAAATGAAAATATCTGTTGCAATTTTCGGATTTGCATAAAAGTAATTCTAGTTCATCCAAGTTGTAAAACAATTATTTCTTTTAATACAAACACATTCCTTGGTAAAACAACTTTATAGCACTGTTTGTATATCAACATGAAGTAGTAATGACAAATTTAAATGTACACTATCGCCTCTGTAGTTTCCTGATTACATAGACAGCACGATTATTTTCTGCAACGCTGTGAGGAATAAGTAGGCCAAAACCCATTCCAAAAAGGAAAAACAGTAAAGGGATAGATCTTACTATCACCACCTGACCTTTGACCATTTTTTTAAACCAGTTGTTCAGAATAACTTGGCCATTGTACTTGATGATTATTATTTCAATCAACTTTTAACCTGGTTATTTCAAGATCATATTGCCCAAATTTAAAATGGAAATTTCATGATATCCTACCCCCTCCACTCCATGAAAAAACACCAAACACAAAAAATAAAACAAATTCTACATGTTTTCCACTTGTTTTCCTTTTTTGTTTTTGCTGAATTCCTTCACATATTAAAGGGGCATTTGATGATCCACAGCCTCATCCCCCACTTTTCAAATTGTTTTATACCACTGGAAACCTCTGGCTGCATTGGTACAAAATATTCTTGCAGGTTAATTTGTTTAGCAAAGATATCATCAAATTAGAATTACGTTCTGGTATAGAATGTAATTCAACACAGATATGGAGCAGTGTATTACACATAATCATGCATAACTTGCAAATGCAAAATTGAAATCAACTGAAATTTTGGGCATACGCTTTTTTCGTGGATACTGACAAATGTCATAAAAACAAGATGACAGGATCATGAAATACTCCTTTAATGAGTATAGTAGTTCACTATACATGATAAAACATATTAATTTCACTCTATGCCATAATGTCAATGAGTGCAGATGCCATAGACACTTGTTTAAAATCAATGACTATCACTCTAATGGTGACACCACATATTAAAGAAGCACTTTTCTCAACAGACTAAATAAAAAAATTGCATATTATCTCGTGTTGTATGTGTACTGTCTGGTTTAGGTTTGGACAAGGATGACCTGAAGATGACACAACACATGAAAACAACTTATAAAATTTCTTTTACGCCTACTGGCTTGAATTACACTTCTTTATCAACATGTTCCATCTCTATGGATGCTACAAAGGTAAATATTAAACACAAAGTTTACATCATGTTGTATTACATTTATATTAGCTCTTGGTTTGTAATAAACTTGGAGCGCCTCAAGATGTTTACTCATAGACCCTGAATAAAGAATTGTTCAGGGTCTTTGGTTAAAAAAGCGTCATGACCCCTGTCACTGATGTTTGAAATTGTAAAATGATGTGCTGCTCTTTAATTGTAATGGTATTATACACACTGTTTTATATGCTACACTTGCAATAGAACCTTTGAAATGTTGGTCATGTTATGATTTGCTTGTTGTAGCAATAACTACAGGAGCATAGAGGGAGAAAGCAGTGAAATTGAAGGCAAATTATACAAATATTATTACGCTCTAGCATTTGCACAGTCTATATGAAGGAAAGGAAAGAATAGGGATTTGTTTAACAGCCATTGTCAGTAAGAATGGGACCGAAATGGGACTTTGTGATTCAAGTCGTCATGGATTTTCTTTTTAAAAAATAAGATGATGCATCATCAGTCCAAGAAACTACCCCCAAAATTTTAGCTTCCTCGCTCATTTCGTTTGTCCAAAAAAAATTATTGAAATTTTGGCCCCATAAACATCGTTAAATGGTTTACCAATTAGTAGCCACTAGAAAATTGTGCGCCAACGTTGGCCCAGTGAAAAGAAAACAGTTTTTGAATCCTTCTATGGGTATCATTACAATGATGCAAAAAAATTGTTGGGTTACCATTGGCGCGTCGTAATAATCAAGTTTAAAATATTAGTGAAAAGCGCCCTCGTGCTGTTTTCTGTGGCTTTAAACTCATTGCGCCATTAAGCACCCATGAAAAAAGCAAGTTGAAATGGATAAACTAATTATATAGAATCAAATGCAAATGCAAAATTGATGGGTGCTTGTTGGCGCAAGAAGAAAATGGAGGTCAAAGGTCAAATTTTCTAATTTTGAGCCATTTTTACGCCTCATTAATTTCATGCGCCAAGGTCGAAGAACAGAAAAATTTGTGTTCAGTGGTAAACAAACTGTAACTCTACTAAAAGAAGCAGTAAAAAGCTTGGGTCCTGTTGGTTTAGTATTTTTTATGATTTTCTAAATATCATCTTAAAGCAAGTAAACAGTAAATAATATGCCATGCCGTACTATGTGCGAACTTTAAGTATCCTCCACTAGATATGCCAACAAGTACCCATGGTGTTTTAACTTCAGTTAGTTTATTCAAGTGCTGTTGCTTGCATTTCTGTGGAAATAAGTGTGGGCGCATGTTGGCGCAAGGATATTTTAAGGGTCAAAGGTCAATTCAAAATCACAAAATGCTACTTTTATGTTAGTTTGTGCGACCAATATGCAATCTTCGAGTGTCCATATCTCGATGTGCCAACAAGTACCCATGGTGTTAAACTTCATTTAGTTTATCCAAGTGATGTTACTTGTGTATCTGTAGGAATATGTTTGGGCTCATGTTGGCGCAATGATATTTTGAGGGTCAAAGGTCAATACAAAAAACTCAAAATATGACAAAATGCATTCTTTGAGTGTTGGTAATTTCAATGCCAACAAGATCCCATAATTTTTTCACTACCTATGCCAACTCGATTTATTCAATTTCTTCATAAAAAGCCTTGAAGTTGGGATAATATTGGCATTATATATGAATATTTAAAGAGCCCAATATTACAAGTATGAGACCAACTTCTGCATTTTTATTTAAAAATGCAGAAGTTGTGCAAGCTTACATTGTATAATGTATAATAATAAGTGAAGAACAATATTGCATTTTGACTGCAATGAATCAATATACTTACATGTATACTTATAATATGTGCAGGCTTATAATATTTTGGAGAACATTTTTGTAAACCATGAAAACTTAAAATGTGTACCTTTCACTTGGTTTGTTGTGGATGGTCAAATGATCTGAAAATGCAGGGTAAGTTTTGATTTATACACATTCTGCATTCAACAGTATTAAAGTGTTATTCTTAAATTAAATATCACTGTGCCATGAGCATCCATAAGACTTAACAGGCAAATATACACTCCATTTGAGGTAGATATTGGGACAATGTTTGTGCACATTTTCACAGTTGCACAAACTCGCAAAAGAGTTGCACTTTGTGCTTTAGGATTGACCTTTGACCCTTAAAATGTCCTTGCGCCAACATGAACCCAAACAAATTTCTACATAAATGCAAGTAACAGCACTTAGATAAACTTATTGAAGTAAAAACATTATGTGTACTTTTTGGCACATCTAGTAGTGGACGCTTGAAGATTGCGTGATAGTTGCAGGAACTATCAAAAGTAGCATTTTATGGTTTTGGATTAACCTTTGACCTTAAAAATATCCTTGGGCCAACATGAACCCATATTAATTTCTACATAAATGCAAGTAACAGCACTTAGATAAACTGATTGAAGTAAAAACATTATGGGTACTTTTTGGCACATCTAGTAGTGGATGCTTGAAGATTGCATATTGGTTGCATAAAGTAGCACTTTATGGTTTTGGATTAACCTTTGACCCCTAATATATCCTTGCGCCAACATGTGCCCAAACTAATTTCTACATAAATGCAAATAACAACACTTAAATATGGTGAATGAAGTAAAAACACCATGGGTACCTGTTGGCACGTCCTGTTGTGGATGCTTGAAGATTGATGGAACCCCTATTTGGCCTATTATATGCTATTTACTAGGCTTTAGGATGATATTTAGAAAATCATTAAATAGTGAACCAACAGGACCCAAGCTTGTTTCTGTTTCTTTTATTAGAGTTATAGTTTCTTTACCACTGAACACCACTTTTAATGTTCTTTGACCTTGGCGCACAAAATTAATGAGGCGTGAAAATGACGCAAAATAAGAAAAAATTTGACCTTTGACCCCAATTTTCTCCTAGCGCCAACGAGCACCCATCAATTTTGCATTTGCATTTGATTCTAAATAATTAGTTTATCCATTTCAGCTTGCTTTTTATATGGGTGCTTAATGGTGCAACAAGTTTCAAGCCACAGAAAACAACACGAGGGCGCTTTTCACTAATATTTTAAACTTGTTTATTACGATGCACCAATGGTAACCCAACCATTTTTTTGTGTAATTGTAATGACACCCATAGAAGGATTCAAAAACTGTTTTCTATTTACTGGGCCAATGTTGGCGCACAATTTTGTAGTCACTGCTAATGGATAAACCATTTAACAATGTTTTGGGGCCAAAATTTAATTATTTTTTTACGGACAAACGAAATGAGCGAGGAAGCTAAAACTTTGGGATTGTTTTCTTGGACCAATGTTGCATCATCCTATTTTTTTTAAAGAAAATTTGTGATGCACTTGAATCACAAGAGTCTGAATCTTACAGACAGTGGCTCTTAACTTTTTCTTACATGTGTTGAAGACTATGTGGGAAGCATTATGTAAATTCCACGTACTGCTACTTCTTTTTTTCAGAAGAGTATAAAAGCAAACAAACTCCTTGTTGCTTTTCCTACACCAGCTGCCCTACATATTAAGGTTGTCTCAATAAATGATAGCCTTGTGCTTGTTTTACCTCATGAATGACAAATTACTCAAAATGCAGTATTGGGTGACATTTTTTAAAGACTTCTGTGTGTGTATTAGTACAGCAGTCAACAATGTCAATTACTGGAACCTTGCAACTATAATACATAGATAATGCTGAACTCACATATTTAGCTCTGGCGATTGTGTGGCAAGGTGTGGCAAGGTGCGGCAACGAATTTCCACCAGGATTGTAATTCTGGCCCTAAGCTCGCCCAGTTCTGACCTTGCTATAACATGATACTGCCAAAGCAGCATAGTTCAGCTATGGTGCGATAACCGCCATAGTTTGCTTCATCTAGAATCCAAATTATTAGGAAAATTGAATTCAAAACTTGGATGTAGAATGTTTGGGTGGTGGGCCTCAATGTGAGGTAGCAAACATTATATACCTCATATATAGATTCCTGTCATCTGATTGGTTGAATGTGCAGTCATTGAATTAACTATGCCCTCAAAATGAACTATGGACCGGTCCATGGAAATGAACTATGGACCGGTCACGTGCGTCCCGATCAAACTGCGCAATTGCAACATCCACGTATCCATTCGGTATATAAAACAAATATTCAGTTCCTTATAAGATAGTAAAAAGCATATACAAAACTGCATTTTGCAGAAAACTCCATTGAAATTTAACAACCAGTTACAAAAATATGAGCAATTAAAGACTTTCCAAAACAAAAGGAAACAAATGGAAATATTTCCTTTGTTTGGCTATATTTCAAAATCAATATTTCTGATTTCCGACTGATTTTGCTTGATCACATCACATATATTGGTTCCATCTTCTTTTTGAGACACATCAAATTGACATTTTCCTACATTGAAGCACGTGACCTGTATCTGTTATTGAAGTTATCTCCCATATTTGGTAATGGTAATCAAAGTATGAATAGCATTCAACCAATCATATTGTTGTTATCTTATTATTGTGCAACTGTATAGAATTGACACAATTTCCTACATTCAAATGGGTCAAACGAATCTCGTCTATGATTGAAGTTATTTTGTCTGTAATATCCCTACTGTGTATTCAGTTACCTGGACAACATCTGAGTGCATACTTCTCTTATTTTCTCTCCATTTTGTCACCCTTTCTTGATCTAATGCATGCATGGTTTAGACTTCAGAAAGCTTTTAGATGCTATTGTAATCTTGTAAACTTGTATGGATGAAATCTTTCACTATTCTATGCTCTTGATTAATGCTATTCAAAGCTGAATGCTTGACTATAAACTGTTTTGAAAGCATAGCATAAATAAATTAAATTGATAAAGCAGGGGTGTGAGAGGCCTTAGACAAAAAAAAGAGGAAAATTACTAAAAAAAATCTGACAAACAGCGTAAAATCAGGGTAAAAACACCACTGTGAAAACACCAAATATGGGCTGAAAATAAAAGAAAACACATCAATTTTGGCAATAAAAAAAGAGGAAATCAGCTGAAAGGAGGAACTCTCACACCCCTGATAAAGGGAACAAACCACAAACTATAATTAAAGACAGAGATAAAAAGAATTTATCGCGTCTGACGTCATCTGTCAATCAAATTAGAGCACGGTTTGTTTACAAGTGTTGTGATGATGACTTGCTGAACGCGGCGGTATAACCAGGCGCCTTATTGTTAATTTTGCACCTTCAAACATGCAAACCATCTCAAAAGTTAGGTCTTTATAGTAGGAAACTTTCTTTCGCGAAGGCACCATGTCAACAATGCCTAGAAAAGCTGCTTTTTGCTTTATAAAAGTACGTAATATTTCGCCATTTGCTAAATATTCCTTTTCTCCGATCAGCACCCGATAGATCGGTCTTCCTTTTACGCGCTATTGAACCTGTGTAAACCAATCAAGGATCGTAATTGACAGTGATATCAGACGTGATAAATTCTATTTATCTCTGTCTTTAATTATAATGGGAAATGTTTGTGCCATGCTATAATGAATGGTGCCAAATATATATATTTTTTATTAATGGAGATTTTACCTTTATGAAAGAGATGAAGAAATAAGTGCCTTATATACAGCAACACATCACATGTGACATCCTGAAACCCCAAAAGTGCACCTTTTCATTACCCAATCAATTCAGCATCGTCAAGTCCACCCACTGACGTAGCACATCTTCAATCCTATACAACTTGCATTTATGACATATATTCAAGCGGCCTTTAATAGTGAAATCTGGCATATTTATAAAGTGATTCCCAGTAGGTCAGACGTCTAGAGTTATCATTATGCAACATAGGAAGCCCACTTCTCAATACCCACTCACAATACCATGTGTTATATACCTCTCAATTTTAACACTACTTGTGTAGACCTGCACTGGGTCTACGATTCACCAGAAAGATCCATGCGACTTCCAAACCGTCGCAGTTATATAAATAAATTTCCTTTTATCCCGATATATTGAAAATACATCAAAAGAGCAAATTTCCTGCAGGTGGGAGCACGCAACACATGCATTATATATTGCTAGCATTTCTAACATGCTCATCTCTCAGGGCACATTACCGGCATGTGTAAAAAAAAGGGGGATATTTTGGCACAGCCATAGGGGAGAGCGGGTAGTGGTGGTGGTGGAGCAAGCAATTTTTGGCAGACCATTTTGAGAATTCATCACCCTTGGGTACAATCATTATTGCACAGCCCCTAATCAACTCTTGAGCTGGTTGATGTTAAATTTCTTCTGTTTAATTTCATTAATTTACATGCACAAGGCTATCAATCACCAGTATGGGACATTTTTTGCTCCAGTCCGTAATCCAACCTGCGCCAAAGAGCCAAAAACTTTCATTCACTTAAATGCCATTTGATTGTGTGTAAGTGATCCCTACATCAACCTGGCTGATTCAGATGACATTATTAACTTTCCTCTTTGCTATTTGTTTAGGAAGGAAGCCATGCAGTCCAAAATTTGACTGACATGCTCCGGAGTGAGTGAGTGAGTTGAGGTACGGTCAATCCATCCATCCTACAGCTACCTGTACTGTGTGTGTATTTTGCCAACCCACAATAATTGATTGATCTTCCTTCTCCACTCCAAGATCTAAACTACAGCAATTAGCAAGGGCACAGTTCTCTAACTCCAATACACTTCTATGTTCATTGATTGACCTTTGAATTCATGGTAAACTAACTCATACTTCAATTTGTGAGCTTTCATTGTTCAATAGACATGATAGAGGTTATAAGGAATATTGCATTTTTGAAATGAGACCATTTTGACTCGTACTGACACTGGCCAGCCCAGGATGAATATCATATTCCATATTGTGCATCTAATCAGAATCTGGGATGCAATTTAATCAGATATAGCCTGCGATTCTTCTCTTAATTCTAAGCCATGAGCTTAATACTAAGTAATTGTTTTCCTGTTCAATGCTTCTAGACCTTTTCTAAACACTTTGCAATTACAATACTGTTATGCTTAATGCTTGTCATAAACACCATAAGTGGCACTTAAGTGGCAGTAAGTTCGTGCAATTTTTTGAAAGGGAGCATCTGTCAAAAGCAATTTTTTAGTGTAAAAAGCATAAAAATTGGGACAAAAAAGTATGACTCACTTCCAGTTAGTTTCTGCATTCAAATCCAATATGGCAGCACCCACAGCATATTATCGCAGTACTGCAATATTACATCTGTAAGTGCATTTCAAGCAAGAATGTGATTTACTTAGAGAAATTCTACTAAAGTTTAGCAATGAAATGGATGGATGTTTAAGTTACAATAGGTTTTATCCATGCAATTTAGCGATCATGATGGTCAGCACTGATGCCAGTTTTAAACTTACTCGCACGATATGGCATGGTCACATTTCAGTCACTTTTTCATTGAAAAATATATCGGGAAGCTAGAGTACAACCACAGATCCAAGTAAAACACAACATTAAATACACGTGTATATACAATGGACCAATTGTGAAGATGGTACCGGGATCTTTCCATAACTCTGTATGTTTCAATGTCAATAATTACACATGACATTGTAGTTTTGTACATTGTAAATTGCTTGAAATGATCATCAAATCAAATACTGCTAGCTCAATACTAATTGTTAAATGAATTTAATTCCGGACACAAGAGATGGTCCAATTCTCATAACTTACAATCTTTAACTTATATGCCACAATGAGCTAAATGAATGTCCTTGACATTAATAATATGGTGTGTACTAAGAAAAAAGTCACTTCAGACTTGATTTTCTGCCAACATTGTAGTTCACTGCTAAATTATGTACTTTTACTGATGAATTCTAAAGTCATGATCCTTAGAAACTCAATCAACTACATGTACATATCGATGTATATAGTGAGACATTTGGAAGCAATTAAAGCATTGTGGTTGGCATCCCAAACCATAATCCTGCCCTGTGTGTGTTCTCATCACACCTAATCCAAAGATTCTAGCCCTTATCCTAACCCTAAAACATACCCATAGTCGTGTTCACATTGTCGGACGTACGCCCGGCGGAACTTGATCAACGTAAGTTGCTAGGAGTAGCGGTAGGCGCTGCTAGGAGTAGGTGCAGTGTGAATGATGGTCAGCCTAAGTTCCGCCAGGCGTACGTCCGACGATTTACTGGCGAGCTGGGTGTAACCTCCGCCAGGCGTAAGTTGCAATGTGAACGCTGCTACTCCTGGCACCCGGTGTAAGTATGACCTTTTGTTAGTCGGAACTAAGAAATTACATATCGCGGGTTGATAAAGGTCACAGAAACACCGGAAGTGGTAGCCAATGTTTACGCCGACCAGAAGTGAATGCTTGGTGGAACTAATTGGCGTAGTGCTAGGAGTAGGCTAGGTGTGGACACGCAGTACGAGTAGGGAAAATATTTGTGGAATTTTGATCAATGTTAGCGTAAGTTTATGCCGGGTGTAACTCAAAATGTGAACACGACTCATATCTTTAAGTTTACATAATGGATTCTTTTTTCACGTCAATATAAATCATTTAAATTCTTCTACCAAATTTAAACACACAACTCCAGTTACTCCACCCACAAATTAAAATAATTATAGTCCATTTCATGCATTACAGACTACTAATAAAATCATAAATTCATGGCATTATATGATTTGTATTTATTTGGTTAGCTTATTGATCTTTTCTCAAGACACTACATTAGTAACTCACCGCTGCACGATTGTAGCGTATCAGAGCTTCAGCCCGAGCTTTTAACATCTTGTCCCTTCAAATCCAAACCTCAGCTGAATTGACTTAGTACCAACAGGGTTTACTAACTGTGTCATTTAATCAATCCAATTTCAATTTTAATATTGACCAGGTATTCAAATGAATCTTTCTATTTCACAAATTATTACCTTTATTGCATCCAGCTGCAATAATGAACAATATTTAATTTAAATTTAGGGTGTGTAAAAGAAATGTTACTGGCAACTCAAGTTTTCCATTTTATGTGAATTAAAGGATGGTAACCAGATTAACAGTCTCAGTCCCTCAATTTTCCTCATCAAAACTAAGATTCAGCTGAAGAAAGCTTACATTTTTCTCATTTCCCCAGTAAACTTTAAAGCCATGGTTGGCATGTTAAATCAGAGACTTTATAATTAAAGACTGAGATAAAAAGAATTTATCGCGTCTGATGTCACTGTCAATTACGATCCTTGATTGGTTAACACAGGTTAATCAGCGCCAGAAAGGAAGACCGATCTATCTGGTGCTGATCGGAGAAAAGGAATAGCAGCAAATGGCGAAAAATTCCATTACTTTTACAAGGCAAAAAGCAGCTTTTCTAGGCATTGTGGACATGGTGCCTTCGGTTAAGAAAGTTTCCTACTATAAAGACCTAACTTTTGAGATGGTTTGAATGTCGAAAGGTGCAAAATTAACAATAAGGCGCCCGGTTATAAATCCGCTTTCAGCAAGTCATCATCACGACACTTGTAAACAAACCGTGCTCAAATTTGATTGACAGATGACGTCAGACGCGATAAATTCTTTTTATCTGTGTCTTTAATTATAGTGTATCTGCTCCATCAAATATGTTTTTATCTTATGAACATCCCTCTACCAGCTAGTTGTGACCGAGATGCATCATAGATCACAATGGAACATATTAAGAAAAGTAAATTGTGTGCAGTATGTGTGTGTGTATAATATGCTTACAAACAACCAATATTACTGCACATAAAGCTCGTTTGAATGTTGCCCCATATACATGTTATATAATGACATGTATGTTACAAAAACAATCTACTAATATAGGCCTATAGGTCATACATGATGTGTCTCACCTACTAGGGAAATACTATTTTGCAAACTGAATTGGGATGGTACGACAGATAGCAAGTAGAACACGTTTTTCGTTTCCGTTTTGTCCACAGAGAAATCATAATGGCAGAGGCTGAGCCTGTGATACTTAGTATTGGCATCAATTGCAATCATGGAAGATATGACACCTGAACAAGTCCAACAGTATGGACTGAGTAATACTATCAATGGTAATCATGCGGGTAATCATGGGCGATATGACACCTGAACAAGTCCAACAGTATATGGACTGCATGAGTATTACTATCAATGGTTATCTCCCGAGTAATCATGAGCGATATGACACTTGAATAAGTCCAACAATATGGACTGAGTATTACTATCAATCAGTACGACGGCAACTTCGTGACCTCTTTTGTTCGATAGAAAATTTTTACGGGTTGGTGAACACGGGTTACGTAACTAAATGTTGAAAATTTGGCCGGCAAACATGTTTTAGCGAAATAGCTCCAGAAATGGGAGACACGGGTCGTTTTTTGCTTAAATTGCATACCATGATCACGGATAAGATACCAAACATTTGTGCAAAGAACAAAAAACGAGTAAAAGTTGAATAATATTGAAAATAAAGAAGCTTGAACATGTCCAAAGTGGACGGAAAAATGAGAAAAATTGCATGTCACGATCACCAAAATGGTTATATCTACATCTATGAGCAAACACCGGTCGTATGCTTTTCTGTAATGATAGATATTAACTAACTTGAGCTTGTATTAAATTTTCAGCGAAAATGATTGGTGGAATAATCGAGTCGTAGGTTGGAAAGTTACTCTCAAAACGGCCCGTGTCTCAATCGTATGCGTGTCCCGTTAGTGACAAGTGTCACTAGCAAAATAGCAGCCCGCCTTGTCATTATATCGAATAATAATCGTCAGAATCGTCCAGTTGACTCCAGTGATATTTATTTATTCAAGCAAAATACTGCATTGACTTACAAAATATTGAAGTCAACATAAAAAGTAATATCACCTCATTTGACTGAACTTAAAAGCAGTTTTAAAAATATTATTGTTGATCGAGTCCCTGAATGAGAAATAAGATTGCAAAAGATACGAGTATGGTACAGCAGGTTGTGATGGTCTAGTGGTTGACGCCGTGGTTTGAAGTGCGAGAGGTTGAAGGTTCGAATCCTACAGCATTTCGATTTTTTTCTCTCTTGTTCTGTTAGGCCTATGGTGTATGTGTGTAGGCCCGTCAGTATTATGATCAATTGAAAATATTTCTATGCAACACGTTTGCAATGTTTTCTCTATCGTGAGCCTACATAATTATTAAAAAATAAGATAGCGTCAGCCATAATTTACAATTTCAAACCTGATATTTTGGCATAATATTATTTGTAATTTTTACACCGTTCTTACACCCTACTCAGACATACACATGATTGGAATCAGCGTTTCGTTGTCTAGAGTAACTTTAATTATCTTCAATAGAACACCATAAGCGGTCAAGATAAAAAAAATGGTTTCTTTCATTTTACCTCATTATTTCTGCTTCAAATGATCAGAAACCCTTCCTGAAAGTTGTTTACTAATATCATAAATATTTTCAAAAAAAAAAAAAAAAAAAAAAATACCGCTATGGTAGGATTCGAACTTCCAACCTCACACACTTCAGGCACGGCCTTAGCCACTAGACCATCACAACCTGCTAACTTATTCTCGTACCTTTTGCAATGTTATTTCTAATTCAGTGTCTCGTTCAACAATAATCTTTTATAAACTGTTTGTAAGTTCAGTCAAATGGCTTGAAATTACGTTTTATATTGACTACGATATTTTGTAAGACAGGGCAGTATTTTGTATGAATAAATAAATATCACTGTAGTCAACTGGACGATCCTGACAATTATTAATCGATTATATGGACAAGGCCGGCTGTTAATTTTCCTGCTGACACTGGTCACGAATGGTCACGCACGATTGCGAGGGGAAGCCGTTTTGAAAGCAACTTTCCAACCTACGACTCGATTATTCCACCAATCATTTTCGCTGAAAATTTAATACAAGCTCAAGTTAGCTAATATCTATCATTACAGAAAAGCATACGACCGGCGTTGGCTCATAGTTGCAGATATAACCATTTTGGTGATTGTGACATGCATTTTTTCTCATTTTTTAGGATACTTCGCGCACAATAAACATTCATTTTCTCCACAATAATTGGACGTTTTCACGTTACTGTTTGCCTTATACTCCATTTTTTTGATGTTTTCTGAAAAACTGCATTTGCCACCTGATTTTCAACATTACGTTACGTAACAGCAGAGGTCAAGCCCGTAAAAATTACCGGAAGTGAGCTAAGTTGCTGTCGTACTGCAATGGTTATCACCCGGGTAATCATAGGCGATATGACACCCGAACAAGTCCAACAGTATGGACTGAGTATTACCATCAATGGTAATCATGAGCAATATGACACCTGAACAAGTCCAACAATATGGACTGAGTATTACCATCAATGGTAATCATGGGCGATATTGATATGACACCTGAACAAGTCCAACAGTATGGACTGAGTATTACTATCAATGGTTATCACCCGGGTAATCATGGGCGATATGACACCTGAACAAGTCCAACAGTATGGACACCTGAACAAGTACAACAGTATGGACTGAGTAATGTGAGTATTAGTATTACTATCAATGGTACTACCCGGGTAGTCATAGGCGATATGACACCTGAACAAGTCCAACGGTATGGACTGAGTATTACCATCAATGGTAATCATGGGTGATATGACACCTGGACTAGTCCAACAGTATGGACTAGTCCAACAGTATGGACTGAGTCTTACCAACAATGGTAATCATGGGTGATATGACACCTGAACTAGTCCAACAGTATGGACTGAGTATTACCATCAATGGTAATCGTGGGCGATATGACACCTGAACAAGTCCAACAGTATGGACTGAGTATTACCATCAATGGTAATCATTGGTGATATGACACCTGAACAAGTCCAACAGTATGGACGAGTATTACCATCAATGGTAATCATTGGTGATATGACACCTGAACTAGTCCAACAGTATGGACTGAGTGTTACCATCAATGGTAATCATGGGTGATATGACACCTGAACAAGTCCAACAGTATGGACTGAGTATTACTATCAATGGTAATCATGGGCAATATGACACCTGAACTAGTCCAACAGTTTGGACTGGGTATTACCATCAATGGTAATCATGGGTGATATGACACTTGAACTAGTCCAACAGTATGGACTGAGTATTACCATCAATGGTAATCATAGGCGATATGACACCTGAACAAGTCCAACAGTATGGACTGAGTATTACTATCAATGGTAATCACCTGGGTAATCATGGAAGATATGACACCCAAACAAGTCCAACAGTATGGACTGAGTATTACCATCAATGGTAATCATGGGTGATATGACACCTGAACAAGTCCACCGTATGGACTGAGTATTACCATCAATGGTAATCATGGGCGATATGACACCTGAACTAGTCCAACAGTTTGGACTGAGTAATTACCATCAATGGTAATCATGGGTGATATGACACCTGAACTAGTCCAACAGTATGGACTGAGTATTACCATCAATGGTAATCATGGGTGATATGACACCTGAACAAGTCCAACAGTATGGACTGAGTATTACTATCAATGGTAATCATGGGCGATATGACACCTGAACAAGTCCAACAGTATGGACTGAGTATTACCATCAATGGTAATCATGGGTGATGACACCTGAACAAGTCCAACGGTTTGGAATGAGTATTACCATCAATGGTAATCATGGGTGATATGACACCTGAACAAGTCCAACAGTATGGACTGAGTATTACCATCAATGGTAATCATAGGCGATATGACACCTGAACTAGTCCAACAGTTTGGACTCAATGGACTGAGTATTACCATCAATGGTAATCATAGGCGATATGACACCTGAACTAGTCCAACAGTTTGGACTGAGTATTACCATCAATGGTAATCATAGGTGATATGACACCTGAACAAGTCCAACAGTTTGGACTCAATGGACTGAGTATTACCATCAATGGTAATCATGGAAGATATGACACCTGAACAAGTTTAAAAATATCAATTTTAAAAATTATTTGATATCAGAAGGGCTTTCCTCGTTTTCAAAATGCAATGCGATATGTGCCCTCAGGTTCCACAAAACAATATGTCAAAATGTTGCTATCCAAGCCCTTAAACTTGTTATTAAACATATAATTAAAGACAAATACTTTTTGGTCAATGTTAATATGTACTCAGGTGTTTAAAATATGCGCAACCCATCTTATGCGAGTTTAATACTAATAGGTGCTGGTGAATACTTTTTAACACCGTATAAAAGCATGAGGCATGAGCCAATGAATATTTCTACGGAATATAAACCGGGGCTGAATTGGAACGGGATACAAAGCATACTGGCTATCAATAGCCTGACCTTTTACTTGAATCCGTCTGAATTGATAGAAATTCAGGGAAAATGCTATTTTAAAATTCTACAAGATTTTAAAACAGATATTAATTGCCATGACAATTATATTTACCATTATACACAAACTACTTTAAATTCAATCCAAACAAATATTGTTTGGAATATTGGGATGGTTTCTTGTGTTGTTTATTTGATGCATATTTCACAGAAATCACCCACATAAAAAGGAAGCTTGGAGATATCACCATCTGGTCATTCTTTTTGAAACTTTAAAGGTTCACAATTTTCTCATGAAGGAAAGCCATTTGTTAGATATTATTTTCAAGGAAGTGGCCATTAAAATGATTGCTTGACCTACTTTTACCACGGTATAATCTAGTAGCATTAGACTACTACTACCTGTAGCAATTTCACATGTTTATTTCAAAGCTATCGTATTTGATCACGGATCATAAATGACCAATCACTGTTCACATGATATGATTTCAAACAATTTCCTTGACATTTTTTGATATCGTCTAAGATTTGCTCACAAGACATGACAAACATTTTTCATCTTGAGCAGCTCCATCAAAATTAAAATTATGAAAAGGCACACTTGTTGTTTAATAGGAGCTGAAACACTTTTATAGTTGTTTAATATCGATTTAATAATACCAAACCAGCATAATCAGGTCGGGATTTAATATTGCCATCAAACTGGCAAGCCAGGTTACTTTTTAAAAACAAATAAAAAAAGACATTAAAAGCTGACTATTGCATGCAAGGGCGCCTCTACATGTAGGCAGTAAAATACACAGGTTTTAAAACAACAAGAAAGTACATTTTACAAATATCTTTACTAATAAAATAATAAGCGGGCTGTATCTGTCTGTCTGTCTGTCTATCTGTCTGTCCGGCTATCGTTCCTTGGCTTTGACGATCGAGCGAAATTTCGGATATGGGTAGGTGACGGGAAAAGCATGTTGACTGGGTGGTTTTCAAGGGCCCCTCGAGGTCAAAGGTCATCTAGGGGCAAAATACCCCAACTGGATAGCAAAAGCAGCAGCAAGTGGATACAAAGATGTGTAATGGGCAACTATGGACAAGTTTCATTCAGCTTTTGGCTGTCTGCCCAATTTGAAATGCACTGTAATGTCTACCCAGAATGCATTGCTGCAAAGCTACAGGTGCACTAGTATGAATAAAAGTAGTACTTGGCACAAATATTTACAATAGGTACAAAATGCCACATACACACAAGCAGACAAAGCAACAAACAATTTCCATGCCTCAATCAAGGGGAAGCCAACAAATGAAAGAGCGCAGCATAAAAAGGCACTCGGGAAAGAGCGGAGCATAAAAAGGCACTCAGGAAAGAGCGGAGCATAAAAAGGCACTCGGGAAAGAGGCAAAGAGAGACATAACAATCATGCCAATAAAAGAAATAAATCTGAGCAGTATAACAAGTATCAGAAACACTATTTCTTAAACTATGATTGCAAATACATAAAGAATATTAAGAAAACTAATAATAAATACAATGAAAAACAACTGATAAAGGATGTTAAAAAACATGTCCACACTGTCCTGACTAATGCACACAACAGCCAAGGAAAAGCAAGCAATGCAAGCATCAGAAGAGAGAAATGAAAAAAATAATTCAAGTTGAATGCATAAAAAGAGTAAACTGGTCCACTGAACAGAGTGCCCACACCAGACCAGAAAGTGAGGGGTTCCTGAGAAGGCTAAATGTTTTTATCACTATCATCTGCGACAAATCTACTATTTCCGAAGAAGACGAGAACAGCGAGACAATCCTTAACCTCCGTCGTCAACTTCAAACTGTACTTCTTCAAACTGTTTGGACATTTGTAAGGTGAAAACAAAACAATAAGGAAACTAGATACCAACAAGGCAGTCAAGATAGCGAAGATACCACAATCAACCATTATCAGCCTTCAGAGACCTTTGTACCATCTAACAGCTGATATGTTGAATGCTGTTCCTGCATAGATCCCTGCAATCAGATCTCCGGCCAGCTTCAGCAATGTTATTTAGCTGTCTGGGCGCAACTTCTCAGCAGTCTCTACAAGATGCTAATTTCATGCTGTTAATGCCTTGATAATAAAATGTCTCAAAATGGTATATTAAAAAAAGCATCAATACAGCATCTTTCGCAGTACAATGTCGATCTGGAAAGCTCCCTGCTTACATTGTCAACTCAAGAACTGTCCAAACATTTCAAAGAAAAGGGAACTAACCACTTGATATTTAACCTCTTCATAAATTAAGGTTAAAGTCGATATTGTTACTTCAGTCACCATGTGGGTTGGCAGGTTAGTTGACAGTGTGATTTGCTTTTTGGCAGCTTTTTTACCAACCTAACGAAAGAGAAAGAAAAAGAGACTATGAACCAAGAAGCTGCATATACTGTAACTGCCATGAAAACAAATGAAAAAAGGCTTCTAGACCATATCAAATTCTGAAATATTCCAGCTCCTGCTTTGGTGATAAAGAAAATGTTAGTTCAAGTTAGCTCAATTGATAAGGCGTTCAACTATGGTGGGAGAAGTTGTGGATTTGAACCCCAGCAGTGGTTAGTACGCTCTTGTGTAAAAATTGAGTTAGCTTGAAATTCCCCGGGACAAGGAACTTACTGCTAATTTTCTCGTTGTAACCCGAAACTAGGGGAGCTGATCTTGGCTGCGTAGGTCAATTGTGGAATGTCTAGGGTGTGCGCTTCTTAGCTGCAAGTCCCTGTGTTATTTAATGGTGTATGGATGATGTGGGCCGTAGCGGTCAGCGAAAACCTGCAAAGTGTGCCAAGACTTGTGGAGCAACATGCCTGTGCATAGTGCACTATTTAAAAAACATTTAATCAAATCATCTAGTCAATCCTGCCGCATATCATGAATCTTGCGTGGACCATGATTAAAATATGTTGACCTATATTTGAACAGAGTCCCTCAAATCTGATTTTCTATGATCTTATAATCCAAAATCCCCCACACTAAACTAGCTCACGTTTCAAGAGTCTAACAATAATGAATAATATTGATGGATTTTTATAAGAACTGATTTGAATGGAAACCAAACTTTATGAGAGCATGTAATTTGTTTAAAACTGATGGGAGAACATTGAAGATGCTACTTTAGTCTCCACCTCACTCATCATTTTGTCTAGCTGTCTATTGAACAATGAGCAGGAAATTCAGCAAAAAAATACAGCATCTAGAAGAACAAGTCCAGTGCATAACTGCATACTGAACGATAACTAACGAAAAACACCTGCACATTTAACAAGTGTGTGTGTGTGTGTGTGGGGGGGTGACTATATTGTGGTTTAATTTGGACAGGAATTGCTGACAACTCTAAATTATTTTTGCATGCAGAGGGAAGCAATAAACAAATTAGAGTCTAAAAACTTCGGAGGCAGAACTGAATTGTGAAAAAAAACTGCAAGAAGAGTCGATTAAACAAGGTCCGCATCATGACGATAACTCAGTGGTTACATGATTGGCCCTGTGGATGTCATTGGCATTTAAAAATGAACTTGTTATCGTCTGATGTACTTAATTGAAATACTGAGTACCCAGCCAGCCAGGGACTGCTTATAACCAGTATAAGTCTCACTTAACAGGTTTAAGCTGTACACTTGCCCCATGTGTGAGTATAGCCACTTGACAACCTGCTCCACTCTGAACTGCAAATTGGCTAAACTGCCTTCCCTATTCAAGCGCACTGTCACTGTCAACATTCAATTTTCAATGTGACTTGTATAATATCTTTTTTTACATTGGGTTAAAAATGATCGCAAAACATAATCAGTAATAAATTTATTAAGGCTAGTTAGCTGTTGTCAAGCGAATTTGTCATATCATAATATCCTGTAAATAGTAATGACCTCGGGCAAAAATTGTTGTGGTTATTTTGAAGCGGGCTTGACGAGAATTCAAATATCACAGTTATACTTTTGTAAGTCTTGTGGTTCTTTAGTTATGATGTAAAGAGTGTTGAAACGAAACATCTTCATAAAACGACACATATCTCAAGAAATACAATTAGAGAATAAAGGTGTTTAAGAATACATAACACACTTTTTTATTTCTGTACTCATTCGAATCTTCCTGGTGTAACTTTTCATGAATTCCATATCTATACACTCTTAAAAAACTTTACTTTTTCTCTTCCTCAGTAACTTTACCCAATCCATGGTAGACACTTGATTATACAATCCTTACAAGCATACCTTCTTTGTTCCATCAATATCAGTATCTTGTTTGGGATTTTTTTGTGGTTCTTCCTGTGTGTGTGGTTCTTCTGATGCTTCTTGCTGTTGTTTCTCATTCTCCGCTGTCTCTTCCATTCCATTCTCCTCAATATCCGCCAAAACCACAGTAGCTTCCGCCATAATTAGTCTAGTATGTTTTCCAATTAGATATAATCCTCTTCAGACACCCTCAACCACCAGATTCAGCAACAGTCCACAACTGACACAAAGTAAGACCTTTCCCAAGTGCAGTAACAACAGAAAAGAACTTGAAGCAGTAGAACTCTTTGCCGGTGACTACATGCCAACTCTGAATGACTAAGACCCCATGCGGTTGCTATTAACATCTAGCATACAACAGTACTCACTAGACGCTGTGGCTAATATTAGTCTTTTCCTCTTTCTGGAGCAGTGAAAATTGCTAGGTACCGAGCTGTGATTGGCTACTGCAGCTTTGACTTGACTATCACCTGAATAGACTACTTCACGGCATGCAGACAGGGAACCATTCTTTCTGGCTGCAAGCTAAATTTGGAAACGTAATGAATTCACTACTACTCCACTCCTAATTTTTTTACTTATTCTTAACTCAACGATATCCTGAGAGAGCTTGCTCGAAGCCCTGATAATTTTGATATTGTAAACCAGTAGTGACATTCATTAACATATTGGATGTAATTGAAAGATGATGTTCTCTCAGCCTTGTCATTTCCATCAATGTCGTTATATAACAAATTCAGTTTCACAAATGAACGATTCACACTGACATAGCAAAGTACATCTCTCATTTGTTCAAGAACCAGGTTCAAAACTCAATTTACATATACATCATGCTATGATGACAAGAATCATTTATTTAACAAAATACATCCAAAGACAAAATGAAGCTGAGCTGCACACAGGTCACTTTTAGTTGCATGAATTTAAATTTAGCGTGGATAATTTTCTGTATGTGTAGGTTAGAGCAGGAAAATAGAGTTACTATTGATTTTGCCCTGCAGAGAGAATTTTTGGTGGCTTAAGATAGGGTATGTCATGAACTTGCTTAGTTTGTGACAGCGGGTTATTTCTAAGCTTGCTAGTATTGATCACGTGGGATGCATGCATGCGCAGTGATTTTGCTTAGGGTTAGGGTTAGCAGACCATATCCAACAACTTCAACCTCCCCCACAAATGTACTCATCTATTTTTCAGCTCACATCATTCACACTAACACATCCCTCACCCCCTCTCTCTCACACACACACTATATCACAAAGATGGCATATTAATTAAATTTTTAATATCAACTGTTAGAACCTCTTTAGTAAAACAGTATCAACGCGGTAACATCTTAGGAGTAATGGGGGATTATTATAACAGATTTATGGTTCAATAGTGAGCTATAGGATAAGACATGATATCCCTAGCTATTATTAAACACTAAACTTTTGCAATATTCATATCCTTTCAAAAACAGAGTTCCATCTCGGTATATCGTTGCACCTACCCAAGGGACGTTGAATCAACTTCCTGTTGTGAATTACAAGCTCTTTCAAATACTAAATGTCACTTCTTTTTGACATTTCACTACAAATGTTATTGAAAAAAAAAAAAAAGAAATCATGGCATGTTTTTGAAAATTACAAATGAACCTTATTTCTAAATACTCAGGAAAAATTTTCATCCATAAATAATATTTGAAAATGGTATCTGATTTGGCTCAAAGTTGAAACTAAACAATTAATGAATAATATATTTCCTCTGCACAAGCGTTTCTATAAAAATTATACTTAAAATCCTTCCCTAGTAGTAGTGTTTCAAGTGAAGCATACTTTTCCCATTTTCCCATTATAAATGAACAAAAGGTTGTATAACTTAAAATATTGAAGTATCATTCTACCGCATCTTTGACCTCAATATAGCTTTCAAAACATGTCACAAGTTGACAGTGGCGGTGGCACCACGGGGGGGTGGAGGAAAATGCCCCAGTCAGAACTCTTGCCCCCCCTGTTTCCCCAGTGAAAAACCCAAAATTGCAGGAATTTTGCGAAACATTTGTTGAAATTCACTACCCCCCCAAAAAAAAAAAAATTCCTGGTGCCACCAATGCAAGTTGATACCAAAATTAAACTGAAATCTTGAGCATATACTTTGAGAATGAAAATAATGTATGAGAAAATGTCACTCATGCAATCTGTTTTATATCTTCCAGCAGAAGATATAATTAGAACCTTTAGTTTAACATTTTGAGTAATTTTGTAATTACATAACACAATTTCCCCCATTAAATATGTATAACTGCACCCCCTCTTTCCTCCGCTTTCTTGATTTCCTCCAATGTCTCACAAAGATTCATGAGATAGAGGTAGTTGTCATGCAGCATGCATACAGTTCAGCTCAATTACAAGTTCAATCACAAGAGACAAGTCATAGTTTTTCAACCAATGAACAGGGTCGTACTTTTCAGCAAAACAAGTAACCATCAATCTCATTGGCTGGTGATGTGTTGAGCTATTCAGAGAGTGTGGCTAGTATGGCTTCTGTGGCAGGTGTATTGCACAGGAAACTAATGTATTCAAACATTAAAGGAGTATTTCGTGATCCTAGCATCCTCTTTTCATGACATTTTTTAGTGGATATCCACGAAAAACGCTTATTCCCAAAATTTCAGTTGATTCTGATTTTGCGTTAGCGAGTTATGTATGATTATGTGTATTACACTGCTCCATAGGCCACTGTTGTAATTTCGTTCTGGTATACCAGAACGAAATTCACATTTGACAATATTTTTGATAAACGAGTTAATCTGCAAGAAAGATTTGGTACATAAACATTATGTAGCCAGAGGTTTCCAGTGGTATAAAAATCTCAACTTTTTTTGAGAAAAGTGGGGGGATGAGGCTGTGGATCACGAAGTGCCTTTTGGCTGCAAATTATTGTTTTGAAGTGTTTTTCTGCACTGAATATTATTAGGTGGTACAAAATGTGATTATGACGGGGGGGGGGGGGGGGAGAATCATCACCCCTGGCAACTCAAGATTTCCAAGGTCAAAGTTTATATTGGCTTGGGGTCAAAATTCAAAACTGCCAATATTTTTTTTTAAACCCATACCAAAATGTTCCTCTGATCATTAGCAGGAACAAATGCAGGGTCAGAAATTTGCAACCATGCCAGTGGAATTTTGCAAGAAATCTGAATCCATGGATTCTCGCCATATAACTTTCTATGATAAATTGAAATATTTACTAGAAGTAGAATCCATTTAGATTCTTGCAATTTTATTGACGAGAATCTTTGCGAGAATGGATTCTCGAATTTCTGGCCCTGAAATGGAACATACATCATGAAATTGCAACGCTTGCAGACCTGGAGTGCAAAATTAATCTTCACTGCTCATAAGTATGACCATAACAGCCACCATTTGCAAGAACTTCACTGGCTTCCCTGTGAAACCAGATAATTTTATAAAATCCTGCTTTATGTGTTCAAATGTCTGCAAGGATATGGACCAAATTATCTTGCTGAATCAATTTCATTTCCATCTGAACTCCATTCTGCTGTCTCTCTGCCCAATTTTCAGAAAGGTCTCAAAACCTTCCTGTTCCCACAATAATCTGGGGGTTTTGTTTCAGTTTGCTGTTTTGTTTTGCCTTTCAAATGTTTTGTTTTACATCTTGGCACCATGGATGAAATGCCTTATATGTATATTTGAAAAAGATATTGTTAGCCTGCTACGCTAATTGCCTAAGTCACTTTTCCATGTTTCTCATTTGCAATTTTGATTTTCTGAGTAATAAACCCATAATTAATCAAATTTCCATCCACATTTTTCAATAACTTGTGGAATACATCTCTGCCTAAGTCACTTTTACATGTTTCTCATTTGCAATTTTGATTTTCTGAGTAATAAACCCATAATTAATCAAATTTCCAGCCACATTTTTCATTAATACAAGTGACTTAGGCAATTAGCGTAGCAGGCTGACGATATGAATTACATGTATGCATCATAAAGATTAAGAAAATGTATAGTTTGACCTACCTCTCACTTATTGTTCTGGGGTTATAAGCCAAATTGTCAAAGGCTAAATTTGAAATTATACATGAGCTAAAAATGATAAAATGCTACAAATTTGATCAAAATTGTATCAAATTGCTGTTACGGTATCACATGACCAGCACAGTGGGTCAATTGCCTGATGAGTCTGATGGTATCAAATGCAAATTCGCAAGTTGTAATAAAAAAAGTAAGTTCCAGTGAAGGATTTAATTGAAAACTTTGTGATATCCTAGTGACAGCAAAATAAATGTAAAGCGCTTTGATATAAACCATTTGATTACTGCTCTAAATGTATAATATAAATGCCTACCTAGACAATACCAGCAATGGGTATGGGAAATGAGAATTAATGCTACAGGGATATGAAAGTATTGTTTCTTAAATTTGATTTTTTGGATAGGCAATGTTATCCATGTCCCAAATTACAGGTATATCTTAAAGACAGAAACGGAAATGAATGATAGCGATCAAGATGTTATGATGTATTCTTTAGACATCATGTGTTTTGCACGCAAGCAGGTCATGGAAGAGACAACACACAGACACAAAACCACCTGCTCTTATGGCTGAGTTATACTAAAAGGTAGGAGGAAATTATACCCATCAACTAGATGCATCAACAACTTAACCATGTGAAAACCCACACCAAACAATATATACAGCAATCAAAAGCATTATCCATCACATGTCTGTACGCATGCTATCAAACAAGCAAAATGGCACAGATAGCCCCAAGTCACTGTTATATTATTATAAGCTTACCTGAACATCTCTGCCTTGCAGATTACCACTCTCTCGCAGCATTGTATCAATTGCACGCATGAATATCAGAAAATTGTTCCAATCTACAAATACTATTTCTTAATCTTAATTCTCCAGTTCTATTTAACCACTATACAGGTATTGTGACCATGTGATTCCTGCTAATGCATCTCATTTTTACACCACTGTCAGCCCTGTGTAGTAAAGAAATTCTAAAAATAGCACCAGTCTACGGGCTGGCTCGGAAAGGAGCACACTGCTGACGATGTAATCCCACTCAACTCGCATATCTGATGCCTGAAACGAGGCTTGTGAAATGCATGGGGTGGCGTCATTAGAGCCGTATCTTAAAGGGCCTCTGTAGACGTCATACGTTGCATAAGAGCATACTGAACAGAGTATGGATTTTTCCTCAAGGATAAAGCCATTTCTATGTTGACAAAAGTAGGAAACCATGTGACACAAAAGTGATGATGCATATGAATAATATTCCAATGCTGATATTTTTGCACTGTAAGCAGTGACACAAAATTGAACATGTAGAATGTTAATTTGTAGAAATTACTGCTGACAATTTAGCACTTGTGCTTAATGATTGTCACCACTATAAATACATCATGACAATATAATTATAAAAGATTAATTATAATATGCCTAATGGACCATAGCTCTTCTCTCAAGCAACGTGCATGTACATCCAAGAAACATAATTTTGAAAAATATATGAAATCTAGTTTTGAATTTGTTCTAGAATATTGTTAGCATTATATTCAGTAATTAATCGAATTATGGAAAAATAAATAGTTGTCCCACGGTTTAAAATTTCTGGTTGTCCGTCTAAGTTTTTGGTTGTCCGTACTTGGAACAAAGTTCCCCACAACCACATGTGTACTCATACACGTACAAAGGTGAGTTTTGGCTACAGATTTATCGAATCAGTATTTTTGGTTGTCCGGCGACTTTTTTAGTTGCCCCGGGCAACCGGACAACCAAAATTTCGAACGCTGATTATATTGCTTGTTTTGTTTTTACTACAGAGGGTATGTGACAGTATAAAAAATAATGTACATCCCCATCATGATTTACACGTAGCCACACGTACGTGCCATATCTATATAGCTCCCAAAAGCACAAATTGCACTCCACATGTATACAGATTGTGTGCCTTTAGCCATAGTCTTATCACAATACATTCAAAGAGAATGAATGTGATGTCGTCCACTTGACTTGGGTGCAGATGAGATCAATGTGATGTCATACTGCCATCTTATCAGGATCAATGGCATGCTCACATCAGACAGGTCTCAAATCAAGCTGGGTGCATTATTGCAATACAACAATGTACTAATATTGCACTTGATACTACCATTTTCAAATGACATTGCAACTTAATCATAATGCTAAAAGTGGTTTTTGGCTATCACAAAGGAAAGAAGGAACGAAACAGGAGAGAAGATGAACAAAAAGTTTTGACATCAAGACCCCTTGTGTGCCAAACACTCCCTCCATCGGTGACCGTTAGCCACAAATGTTTCGCTGGCATAGCCAGCAAAACCGTGCGTATATACGAGGGGGTATCAAAAGTTAAAAGAAGTGAAAGAGCTATATCAATGAAATTTTGTCAGTGCAATCACTGGTCCTTATGTACACGATGGTGCAAAAATGGTCTCATATAAGTATGTTTACTTTTTTTTACAGGAGCTAGATGTCACTACCTGCCTATGTAACCGCATAACCAGCAAAATGGAGAAAATTGAGGCATGCAGCATGATTAAGTTCCATTTTAAGGGTTACAGTGCCTAGAAAATCTGTGATGAAATAAAAATTCCTTTTCCAAAAAGCGACAGTGACATATCACAATCACCACCAAAGATAACTTTCATTTCATCATCAATTTTCTAGGTACTGCAACCCTTCAAAAGCAGGATCTTAATAATGCTGCTTGCCTCAATTTTCTCAATCTTGCAGTTTATGCGCAGTAACCGGGGCAGCAGCTTATTGGCATCTAGTGCCACCTGTAAAAAAAGTAAACATGAGACCATTTTTGGACCATAATGTACATAAGGACCAGTGACTGCACTGACAAAATTTCATTGATATAGCTCTCTCACTTCTGGGCGATTTCTAAAACTTTTTGATACCCCCTCGTAAGTTGGGGGTTTGTGCATCATTGCATCACAGTAGTTTTGCTTTGTAAAATTTTAGGGTTAACTCCAAATGAAGATAGCAATTTTGTGACAAGTTAGACAAATTTCAAGGCATGGTTTACCCTCATATCGATTGATGATTAGAAGTGTGACACAATCAAGCCCATTTTTTCTTCCAAAATTGGTTTTGATATAATTGCAAACATATGTTCAAATTTATTTTCAATGTCGCTGTTTTTAGCAACATCAACACAGTTATCTCAGGAACCAAGATTTATATGCAAATCTGTGACAAATAAAGCTGACACACAAGCGGAATGGTACAGGTTCTATAAAGGAGATCCCAAGGCTTAATACAAGGGTGTCATTTCTGTCTTATGTGCATGATTTTTGCTTTGTTTTGATATATTGTTGGCCTTCACTCAAGAACCGCAATACCTATGGAAATATAAATGGCATGATTGGCTTCCTTGACTGGTTTCCTATCAGATCAATGTACTAATATTAAAAAGTACACTCCAGTTTTTTTAGTTAAAATGGCTAAAACTGAGAAAAGTGACGTCCCACTCACCTTAACGAAGTCATTTCAAGTACGTACTTATGTTTTGCAAGTCAAAATGGACATTAGGCAAGGCAGACAAATTCAGAAACATGCTTGTTAGGTGTACATGTATGCGACATGACAGCACTTGAATTTAGAGCTAAGGGGATAAATAATACAAGAATTACTTGGTGCAATGGGGCATGAAGGTGTGCATGTAAAACATAATGAGGGCAGGAATAGGGTATTGGTACATGTATACTCTCACCCTTAAAAACTGATTTTATTATGATCAAATTTGAACTAAATTTATTTACATTAATGATAATTACTAGAGCAGTTCAACAAAATATGTAAAACAGAAATTCCCTGAATGTGCCTTTGGAACAGTTCCCAACATGTATATATGATTAGAAATGCTACCTCACATTTGATTAGGAGAGCAAGTTGAGGCCTGGAGGTACATCAATTCCCTTCAAACTAGACTACAGTCACATAAGTGGTTCAATCAGACATTCATCTCACTATCAGAAACAAGGCCTAAATCTGTCTCCAACACAAATATCTGGGCCAATGCTTGTGCCAGAAGGGATGTTTTTCAATAACTTGTTCTGAACATAGATAACTATTGATCATTTTAGGGAAAAATTACAATTTAATGGAAACAAACACATTTTCATGAGCATTATTTTTCACTATTGCAAGTACACCCCCCCTATCATGTATATTTCCATGGACCTCAAAAATGATCAAACACTTTTAACTCCTTTCTCCATTTTGTTGATGTGTTTATTGTCTTATCTTATGAAGTCCTGCAAAAAATCCTACTAGACCAGTTTATAAATTTAAAAAAATATAATGTGCATTATTATCGTCCATGATAGAGGTGTGTGGGGGTGTGTTTGGATGTGTTTTCACACAAATATCCACATACACACAAACACCCTCCCCACTTGCATTAGCATGGACACACCCATCCCACTTGTGTTAGCATGGACACACCCACCCCACTTGTGTTAGCATCAACCGGGGATGATTACTGGCCAACACAGTTCAAGTTGTTTTCACCTAATCGGGACTTCTTCTACCTTTTCTCCTATATATGTAGACATCACCAGAATGGGGGGTAATACTTGGACAACCCAGACTTTTGAGTCTACCCCCCTCCAAAATAAATACTGGCTATGGGCCTAACCTGTATGATCATGAATTGTTTTCATGATTGTACTGTTACGAAAACATCAATTCAGCCAAATGCCGCATGTAAAAGCCTCACCATGACATAACTGAAATGTCACCAGTGCAAAAAAGAAAGAAATTCAATTTGAATGAACAATTAAATTTGTACCTAGACTTCAATTTGGATTCTTTACTGTCACTCGTCATGAGAAGGGAATCCTAATTCCCAATCCTCATTTACATAACCGAATAAAAAGATAAATTCATCACCTGTGCACATATACTGGTGAGTCTGAAGTAAAGGCAAATTGCTTAAACAAATTTAAGCAGCTGTATTATATTTACTTGCAAGGCTAGCAAAGTATCAACCACTCTAAAGCTTCCCCTTCCCCTGAATATTTCCTGAAGTAACTTTGATTATAAAGCTTGTTGATTAATGCACTTGCCCTGCCCTGCATGTGTCACTACATTTTCAACAACAAATATATACTGTTTCAGATTATAAATAAACCCCAAGTATGAGAACACAATATAATAATCATGATGTAACTACACCATCAATATGGAGATATGAGAGACAGAGCTGTAGCTACACGAGTACACGTCTATCCATGCAAAAGAGGCGACTGCCTGTTATTTTTGAGAAATAAAGAAATGTAATGAAAAAGAAAGCAGTAGAATGTCTTATTGTCTAGTTGTTGTTCTTACAGATCCTGCATTCCCTGTCCCGCAAATACATAAACAGCAGTGGCATAGCCATGAGTAGTCAGCTTTCCCCTTGTCCCCCCTCCCCCACACACACACACCTGTGGCTTGCTGGCTGCTACCAAATTTAACGCTATGCAATTTTTGTCACAGCTTGCCCCACTTGACAACATGCCAAGTCAAGGTCAACTGTCAGCAATGGCTCAAGACAGATGTAGCTGGAGAAAACTTGTGGTCGCCTGCTAGGCTGCTCCGCAGCCGAAGGATTGAACATTCCATGAGTAACCTGTATTTTTGTATAGAGTACCTTTTCCTTATTGAGGGGCTCATGAACTCAACATTGCGCAGTAGTTCTGCATGAAAAAATGATCAATAATACTTTGTTATTTAATTTGTTCCTATTTCGAGCAATGGTTGAGGTTTGTTGCCCTTTAACCTTTCCCAACGCTCCAATATAATATGGAATAGAAGCAATTTCAAAATTTAAACAGACATTTTGTAGATGATGGAAATGGATTAAACTTTTTAAGTACAGGTCAATAGACTATATAGCATGCTAACTCTAAATGTCAAATGACTACTTAACTAAAAGTGCAAATTTTTGAGTGTGTAATTTTTCACACTTTGTTAATTTTCACCTGTTTCAGTTGTTTATAAAATGGGAGATTCTAAGTTTCTGCATATAGAATACACAAAGGAATCTATTTGTATGTTGTTATTTTCATGGCAGCTGTGGAATATGTAAAGACTAGAGTGAAAATAAATATAGCATGAAAATGTCCACTTTCACCATTCATTTCAACACATTTGTATGGAATTTCCTCTTACAACATAGTTATTCCCACTGCAGTCTTAATGAAAACTTAATGATGTACTTCCTTGACGGTTCATAAATGTGTATGATTATGAATTATCATAACCACCTCACTAAGATTCATCATTTAAGAATGAATATATTTATGTGTCAGGATTCTGTCATGTCATCAGGTATAAATGCCTGCATGAATAATATTATGTCTTCTACAAGTGGTTTACACCTACAGGCAAATATGTTTTCAATGCCTAAGAACCACAAGTCCTTCACAGATATTCAAGAATAAGCTTGGAAACAAAATGCAATCATACATTTCTTGCCTTCCAGTTTAATTTCACTCTTTGTTTTCTAAATTTGTTTAACATTTCTTACCTATTATTTCAAGTTGCTTGATTTATTTGTATTTATTTTCAAATTTTTACAAATTCTAGAAAAACTTTTTTTACAAACGAACAAACAAACAGTGGTAGCTTCATCCTGTTATTTTGTTGCCAAATCAAGATGCACTTTTTTTATTCTGAAGAATAATCGATTGCACCTTTAATTTTCACCATAACAAACACTCATCATTCATTAGCATCTAGCGCTATCTACCTGGCAAGGGGCACATTGATTGCAGCAAACCCAATTTATTTGAAGCTAAACAATGTTCATACAAAAACATGGAGGAATTTTAAATTCTACACCCTCTTGTTTGGATTGTCAACCAGATTCCAGGCATCTATGAATGAGGGCAGTACAACACTTACCAACTCTCACACCAGGCAGCGCTAGCCACAGTTCTGTCTATTTCATTTTTCAACAGCATTTCCCCCCTAATAGCCTGCATCAAATGAATTGCACTTGAAGCATGACATTTTAACTCACAGTGATTTTTGTATCATTTTACTTGGTCAACAAAGTATAAATCATTGCACCTAAATTTTTGCAAGCCAAATATGAATTACATGGAAAACTGGAGTGGGAAGAAAGAAATCAAAATACACACATGTCAAATTTCCTGGAATATTGCCATGAACACTGCATGATTTTACACCACAAAATCATTGGACCATTAGTACTGGAGATACAGATACATCTACATATTTCCATATAAATTCAAAAAGTACACTTGCTGATGATCTTACAATGAGTATTAGTGAAATGTGCAAATTAACTATACACTCTAGTATATACAGCTCTCTGTTTCAATGTTATTACACACTCCACATAAAATGACATTGTGTAAAACAAGTGTCAACATCACTGATTTAAAACTTGCTCAACAAACTTGCTCAATGTTATTACATGGAGACTAAGACATTTGAAGCTAGCGGTCTCATCGTCTCGATCGAGCAATCACTCTCCAAACTTCTCAGGAGAGATATATTTGTGCACAGCTAGCCAGAACTTTATAGAGTTTGATGTTCTATTTCAATCATTTTTATGACAGACAGCTCTTCTAAACTTCCTTGTGAGAATGAGGCCTAGCTAACCTGCCATTTTAAAAAGTCAAAACCCTGGTCAAAGCCTAGGTTACATGACTGTTTACAGTACCCCATATATACAGCCCCAGCAATCTTGTAGGCTATATACCATGTGTGACAGTTGTACATTTTGTACACTATCATAACAGTTGTGTTTATTTTGTAAGCTTACCTGTCGCAGGTGGTATATAATAGGAGATTGCCACAGCCCCATACATGGGGTAAAACTGGGGGTAAAACACCTATTCAATGCTAAAAATCCAGTATCCAGCTAAAAAATATAAGACACTAAGGTAATGTTTCAATTTTGTTCACTTGTATCTGTTTTATACTTCATAGTAAGATTCATTGATAGTTCATACTGCACTGCCTAGTTGCTTTTACATCATCTTTTTAACTTTCCCTTTATAAATTTCAAAATTTGTCAAAATCAAGAAGTCTACAGGTATCCTTTAAAATGTCCTACATCATTATGATTGACAGATGATAAGAAAAGTGCATTTCATAACTCATAACAAATTATGATAAATAGGCCATAAGCTGATAATCTGATGTGGAATTATAACATCTGGAATTCAGTTTGTTTTGTCTGTGCCACTCTTTTTGAGCTTTCTCTTTCATTCTTGAATTTCAGTTAGCAAGTGTATATATTGAAGGCCCAAACTCATATGTCTGGCATGGATATATCAGGGATGTAAGTAGGACTCAAGAAAAAATCCTACAAATCTGGAAAAAATCCTGAAAAAGCGTGTGAATTTGGGCTAAAAAACCCCAAAACGGGCTGATTATAAATACGGACACAAAAAAATCCTACATTCAGGATTAATCCTACAAACTTAAATCCCTGATATTATATATATCAGCGCAATAGCCTCCATTTTGACAAAATAAAGTTGACCTTTTTCACGGGCCTGTTTCTAGATGAAATACCCCGATTGTGCCACATCTTTTAAGTTTTGTGACTGTTAGTGTTATTGTTAAAAACAAGACTATTCACAGTACGGTACTAATTTCACATGGCTGAAGACAAACATGCACTAAAACATCCAGCTTATTAGGGTGTGTGTGTCAGTGTGTGGTGGAACAATCACACAATACTAAATGTCCCTCAGTATGCAATGTTGGAGCATAGTCTCTGGTTGAATAAGCATGAATTCTTTCCTGTAAGTCACTGAGGGTTGTGACCTGCTACCACAAAATGAGCATAAAGTAGTAAGTTGGTAGTTATGAGACATCCAGCCTGCTGCATTGATGTCCTTTGTGGGGGCACAATGGGCCATTCACAAAGCACATACTATATTTGGCCTGGTGTACGCCAAACATTAACTCAGCAGCCAGGATGTCTCAAAACTACCAACTTCCAACTTTACTCTTCTTTCATTGTAGCAGGTCACAAATATCAGACAAGATGACCCAAGAGCTTTTAGATTTTCACTTTACTTTTCTGCATTGTTACATTCATGTGGGAAATAACAGAAGCATTTTCTGTACCTGTGTGGTAGCCCATGTTGTCCGGGGGGTCACTCACATTGTGGCCTGTACATCATCCGCGATAATCAACTTTTGAAAAGCACCCTAAACAAGTATTTAACCCTTGGCTAAAACGATACCCTAAATAAGTAACACACGCCTGTTTTCACACCTTTTTTTTGTAAAACCACATGCTTTTTGAAGATCACTTCCCCTTTCATATTTATCTCTCCATCTGACCAATTTACATACCCTTTCCGCGTATAGCACATTGCAATTATTCTACCCTTTTAATTATCCAATTTTTGATGTTTTTGACACCCTAAACACGATACGCGCGTATCGTGCCTACCCACGAAAAACTACCCTTTTTACACGTTTTTATTATCACGGATGGTGTACAGGCCACAATGGGAGTGATCCCCCCGGGAAATGTTGTCATTTTCATGAGCAAGGCAAGTAGTACACAGGAGATTGAAAGGAAGCATGCAGGACACAAACACATTTTTGTAAAAACATTTGATTTTTTCTTCTATCACTACAAGTTCATTCCATTAATTTATTTATTCCATTTTGTAAGTATTCTTAGTCTGTCTGGAAGCCAACATTTATATTGTGTTGAACACTGATACATGTGCACCTCTCACATGACTCGCTGACTGAAAATACTTTTCTAGCACAACTACATGTATATCAAAATGTTATTGTTAGTAATATCACACACTACATAATTAGCTGATATTAGTTTTTTAGTGCACCGAGGTTTACAAAAGAGACAGATGTATATTACCTTTTTGGGTGTAGTTGGGGAAGCCTCAGAATCAGATATTGGCTGTTAAATGTGAAATGTAGCAAGCAAGCATGCATAAAAATATGTGAGTCAAGAGCAGTATAAAATATGATTATGATAAGGGATGCAACATATCACCCTATTGAAGGAACAGTATATAGTCTACCTTTTTAGTAGACCCTTGTCATTTATCATCACTGGTTTCTGGCATTCTCGGAGGTGCAGTTCTTGGTGGGAGCAGTTTTCGGAGTGAGCCATCAACAAAATTTAGTTGTTGGCTCAGAACAGGGTAGATGGCGCTTCCATGGTCAGAGGGGGAAAGCCAAATAACAGTGATTATAAATTAAAAGGGTCTACTACAGTAGACTATATATAGTGCAACATTTTGCAGTGTTTTGTCATTGTGGCAAACACAGTTACTGCAGCATTTTCCATTGTGACGACAAAATGTCAAGAACAAAGCTAATTAATAATGTTGAAAATAGCAGCGGAGAACAGTCACAGAACACAATGATGTCGCAACTTACAGGCTGTATCCAAAAAAATGATTGGTACCCATCAGTTTCCAGTGCAACATAAGAGCTACCCGGGGTAACCCGGTACCTTATTTATAGAATGTTAGAGAAGGTCAATTAACTATAAATTCTAGCTATTTGAAGAAGATGTTGCATATTTAAGAAGCAGTGTTGTCAATAAACACCAAGAACTGATGGGTACCAAACATTGTGATACAGCTTATATATACTGGCCCTAAAATGATAAGCTCTACGCTTGCAACCGATACAAACCAAACAAGATGCATATCAGCAAAGGCCAATTGCTTTAGAGGTTAAAACATGCATGATTAGGCTTAGCACATAATGCATTTCCTGCAAAAATAACAATGGTTCCCAACATTTCTTATGTATTTCTTTATTTGGGGTAGCAAACAATTTTCCTCCGAATGCCTGGATTCAACATTAGATAACTAGAAATTGTGTGATTCTTAATGCAATGTCATTCGCAATGCCTCCATCTTGGCGTGCATCATATACCTGCGGGCCATTTCACTTCGAAAATTTCATCACGTGAGATACGCTTTGTTCCACCAGGTTTCACTACCATACGACTTACTCTCCCCTTACCCAAAGAAAGTCATGCTGCAGGCCTGATGATGCATGGCCAAAGTGTGTGGAAATTACCAATATCACGCCAGTGGAAGAACTCCACCAAGAGGATCGCCACACAGTGGGAATCCTCCGAGGGATCGAAGGGTTGTGGCAAACTTCTGACATTGGAGGATAGCTACACAATGTGTGTGAATCCTCTTAGGGATCAGAGCATCACCACGCAGTCGGTGGCAAATCTTCCGACGGTGGAGGATTTTCCCACATACTGCATGGGGATCCTCTTCCATCAGAAGTTTGCCACACAGTGCATGATGATCTTCTAAACCGCCACCATCGGAGGACTACCATGCAGTGCGTAGCCATCGTTCAGACCCTTAGAGGAATTCCACACACTGTGTGACAATCCTCGACTGTCTGTTCTTCCACACTCATGGCACAGGTCATTTCCACATACCAAATCATATCAGCATCGGGTAGTACTAAATGATAGTATGAATTAGTTAGCAACTCTGGAAATGAAGTTATCATACTCTATTGGACCATAATATGTGATGCGATCAAGCATAACGAGTTGGATGTCGGGAATATTGATAGCCATTAGCCAATGATAGTATTCAACTTCCTTTGTATTTTATTTTTCTGAGCAACACTAAAATAGCTTTATCCCTAGAAATGTAAGTTTAATTATGATGGGTTTCAGTAAAATGAAGCTCAGAAAGTGGCTCATACAATGAAATTGAAAACAAAATTTTGATATTTAGTTGACATGAGACTCATTTAGCTTGATCGCATAACATCTTTTTTCTTTGTACTGCAGTCTGCTTTGGGGTAAGTGCATGCTGTCAAACCATAGTCTTACATGAAGAGCAACATTGATTTGACAGTGAGTCAGTAGCACAGCAACCTGGATCCAGCTCTAGTGCCCTAAATGTTTACCACATGACCAAATACGGAATGGAATCATCACAAATCTTTGAGCACTAGGCCATGATTCATGTTATTGCATCACCAGCAGCAGATCGCATAGCAAGTGTGCTGTAATACATATGAAATGTGCACTTGAAGCCGCACCAAACAAGAAAAAGGACAAAGTGTTTATAAATAGCACAAAATATAACATCACAGTTATGTACGGAAAATGCATAGTAAAAGACTGGATAGTCACCTAACAAGTCTGCACTTTATGTCATATTTCTTGTTGTAAAATGGAACATGTTGAAACAATTTCCTCTAACCCTTGACATACGGTGACAACCAAGGAATAAAAAGTGAGAATAGGAAATCATATTGAAGCCACTGATGTATCAAGCTCACATATATCACTCTTTGAGGAGGAGACAAGGCAACACACACCTATTCCTTGGTTCACCTTAAGTACAGCTCTGTGTACCTGCCACTCTCTGTACCACATCCAGCATGTTAAATTGGTTCATATGGCAAGACACAAGATTACTCAACTACTATTACCAAGCATTTTTCTGTCACCTTTTGAATCTGTTTGTGTAAATGGTTGCTTCGCAAAGTGCTCAAACTAAAAGTTAAAGCCACACTAAAAAGCAAAATAAAACAATGCTGGCCTATGTGCAATGTAAATCGAGAAACATCTTCACCCAATCCTACATTCAGAAATATATACTCAGGAGCAACTGAAATGTAACTGATATGTACATACTGAACATGTTTCTGACATCGTTACCGTACACAATCCTATATTAATATTTTATATAACTGGTCCAATACCCACTGGTTCTGATTCCATCTGCACTAAATGTGATTGAGTAGTTATGCAAACCACACCATAGAGTAGGCCTACCCGGTATTTTAAACGCCAAAATTTTTTGTGTTGGGTTTTTTGTTTTGCTATTTTAATTTTTGTGATAAGGCCACCATTTTTATAATAACTTTAATTGCTACACTTCTTCCGTCTTGGGGGATAGTCCACCTTCTTCATGTTGCAACTTTTGTGCAAAGCTTCAGTAAGACACAATGTTTAATTTGGTCCTACAGCACTATGCTCCGATAGGTAGCAATGGCTCTTTCTATCGTACCCTGAACATTTGAATAGTGCTTGTGTTGTGTGAATTTTGTATTTAAATGAAAAACGATAACACTTAAAGATGTACACCAGAGTATGAGAAACTAATGCAACATTATGTTATCTGCAGTCTGCACAGTGCATTGACATATATGCATCTTATATTAATGATTTATCAGATGCAGAGTGAATGTACTGTGCAGATAATGTCACTTGTTAGTGTCCCACTACTGAACTAGTCAACTTTGGACTATCATGCTTTATGGCAGAATATGAAAACCATGCATTCACATCCACACATTTTAGTGAATTCATTCCATTGTCCGAGACTGATTATGTGTGCATGAAAATAGGCAAAGGCACATGTTGCTGTATTAGCTAGGAAAAGAAACATCCTACATAGTGCAAACTATTCTTTATTTGAATTGTACAATCAAAATGGAAATATTGACACCTGTTGAATCAAAATCTTAAGTATTTTTGGGTTTTGACCCCTGAAGAGTCAGAACATCCCAGATAGGTCTAACTATATTTCCTTAATCCTTATGACAAGAGGAATACATTGGTTTTATTAAAAATACAATTTGAGCAAGTTTGTAGTTTGATCTCTGTACAAAGTTCAATGACTTCTAGCAGAGTAATTGCTGGGGTACCGAAAGTCCACCTTCTCCTTTTTGTCATGTATCAAAGTCTGATACATGACTGTGAAGAGTAACTTTCATGCACACGGGATCAGCCTCAAACAACAGAGTAATTTGTAAGCATTTGCCCACTAACATGCTCAGAAGCAACTGAACATGTAACTGAAATAACACATTTGCCTACCCTTTGTGGTTGATTTTGATGCCAATTTGTTTGCTTGTTATACTGTGGTGAGAATGTCTTCATTCCTTCCATCATTGATCCATTTTCACCATTCAGTGGCAAATTTATAGGCCTCCTTGTCATTGGTAAATCATCAATAGCCGTTTCCATAAATGCCGGTGGTGGGCTCTCCTCAAACACCGATTCATTGATGAGCTGCGTCTCCTCTGACGTATGCTCTGACATTTTGAATATTAACTTGTCTTTATCACATATACATGTATTTCCAAAATGTTTTTGGTGTAGCACTTGCCTCAGAGCTCTGGCTGCCGTATGCCTACTCAAAAATGACACTCCAGGAATACAAGTTTTCCAGTCTAAAAAGCAGACATGTGCTTATTTCTCACTACCGACTATTAATTAGAATGAGAATACCAACTTAGACATAACTTCACATCACCACAGTCACTGGCATAAACATAAACCCAACTCAGTGATTCAAAGTCCTTATCTACCTCAAAACATCAAATCAGCTCACTATCATTATCAATTTCATCTCTACTGTGTGAAACATAAACAATTCCCAAATAATATCAGGGTTATTGTTTTTGCTATGTAATAGTTACTTTTACTGAACCGTGTCTTCAGGTGATGAGACTACAGGAAGTTATTGTGAGTGGCTCAAGTAGATCATTGTACATTATGTGCAGGCATAGTGATGAGGGTTCCTGTTTTAACACTCTGTATGGCACCACGTTCCAATATCTGTGGTTAGAGGAACTGAAACTGTAGGCACTATGCTGGTCTGTTTCCTTTTTGAATAGGCCCTAGATCTTGTCTCTTTGTTCTGTAACAAAAGGTCATGAGTTATAGAGTATCTGACAAACTGGACCAAGTTTTATAAATAATAAATCAATTTTGTATTTATATTCCAGATCTTGATTTAGATTTATATTCCAGATCATAGAGGATTCACAACGCTGTATTTTTGTTGCCATAGTAAATCATCACAACCAGATCGCATCAACTATGTCGCGTCCGGTTGCAGCGCAAACCTATCTGCACTTAGATTGTAACATTCACCAATTATCTGTGCAGATCCAGCTCCCCAAATTTCATTGAGTAAAGGAAGTTTTTGATAACCAAACAACTAATCGCCGATTTTTGAAAAGGAGAAAACCGGATCCCGGAGAAAACCTACAAGAGTGAGCATGGAATTGGATAAACCAAGTGCACATGCAGTCCTTGGGCACTGCCGGAGCTTGAACCCGGGACCTCAGTGATGCAAGGCGAAGGACTCTACTGCTGTGCCAACTCGCTCTCCCCAGAGATCAACATTAAGAAGAAATTCAAATAATTTAAGAGACAGGGTTCTTCTTGTCAATAAACAGATTTATTATAAAAAACGAAGCAAGTTCAGGAAATCTTGAATATGAAGGGAATTTTGGCAAAAGCACACTGTCTACACACTACTGAAAAGATCTGAAATAGTTTGAATTTTGTGACCAGTTTTCAGGTGAAATATCCATTATTCTTTCCCTGCTGATGATACATTAGATATTCATTAAATCCTTTCATTGAATAATCAGGCTTACACATCCTCTTTTGTTATCAAAAGGAAGTAGCACGAGCACCACTAATAATAACCACTGATACAGGAATTTGATAGCTATCCATGTATACCATGGAGCCTAGCATTTCTAAATGGCCAATGAATTTAAAGCTGTTTAAAATTTTTAATGTATATCATATTGTTCAAACAGGGATTCAGTTGCTTGATCACCCCCCCCCCTTGGGGTCAATTACATTTACATTTAGGTTACAAGTACAATGTATTAGAATGGTGCAATCACCCCAACCCTGTTGGCTACCAAACCTCCCATAGAGGTAACCCCTGTGATCATGAATAATGTGTTACCATTATATTGACTGTAACAGGAGGATGACATTGCACAGGGTTCGAGAAGGATGATATACCACCGCTGCCATTTCTGGAAGCAAAAAGCCATGCCAGTGACCTGTGTCATAGTCTGGCTATTCAGGAAGATGCCTCATCAGTTACTTCATATACCGTACCCAATTTACTGTGATTAGAATACTTTCTTATACCATATCATGTTAACTGTATTAATGTTTAATCATAATTCATATTGATAAAATGTGACCAAATGTTATATCTTCTAGGGTCTATGGTGAAACAGATACACCTACTAAGCATGCAGGGAAATACACTGACCTATGTCAATTCAGGTCATATGATATACCACTTGTGTGAATTGTGAC
The DNA here is from genome assembly GCF_039555335.1 of Amphiura filiformis. Taxonomy (NCBI): domain Eukaryota; kingdom Metazoa; phylum Echinodermata; class Ophiuroidea; order Amphilepidida; family Amphiuridae; genus Amphiura; species Amphiura filiformis. The sequence continues at coordinate 69,998,890 of NC_092630.1, forward strand.
CTTTTTCAGTCACAATTCCCAGATAAGTTCCCTGACTGTAAACCACAAAAATGCCTTTATCATATAATGTGAGGGCGCTATACATGTTGAGAGAAATATCACATGGGGTGTGTGATGACATTTATATTTTTTTGTTTTGAGGCAAAGATGCATCAAAGTGGGAAATGTCAAAATTATACAGTAGGTCCATCAATACCGTACAGTAATTAATTTTCCTGTCAAAAATTATCAAATTTTGACAATTTAAAATTATAAGCCAGGTTAGAAAATATCTAATCCTGACACTTTTGAATGAAAATGGAAAAATGCTGATTTTCCAGAAGATGAGCCGTGACTATTCCCAACTATAAGTAGAACAGGCTTCCTCAAATAGATTTGTTGAAGTGCCACATAAAATAAAAGAAAACTGCAAAGCGCCACTCAATGGGAGTCAGAGTGGGGTGTAGAAAAGCATTGTAGAAATAGGAATGCATATGAATGTATCATCCCAGTGCCGTACTAACGCTGTTACTTTCCTATTCCAAGTTTGTACAGAGGTAGACAAAAGACCTGTCAAAATTTGTTCCGGTTGCATGCGCGTATTTTGGGGGCTTTGGGGTCGGCAAAAAGATTTATTAAAAACAGGGCGGAAGAATTGTGAACAAAATGGAACTATATATCAAATTTTCTTTGGCTTTTTAGGTCGCTAGCGCCTGTGCTCTTCACTTTTTCAAACCATCAAAAAAAAAATTGAGTCAACCTTTTCGGGCTGTTGATGAACTTAATGAAGGGGTCCACAGCAAAATTAAAAGCAGCCACGGTACACCACTGGGTTGTCCAAACACACAAGTATCAGAAGGATGGTCCACAATAGAGTGATTCACACAACATTTATAGTATTACAACATTTATACAGGGATAAAAAAGCTGTCAAAGTGGTCTCATGCCATCAAGATTTTGAATGCAAACAGTTCAGACCCAGAACATGACGATGTCAGTAAATATTTTGTTCTGGGACTGATTATTCAGACTAGTATCATCCATGCATCCCAAGCGCAAAGCTGGGCCGCAAAGAATGTACACATTAATCATGTTGATTGTCACAATCATGACAATGTCAGTAATTTAGTAAATGAATATTCTGTCACTTCTGTTAAGACTAAATGTGCATTGTGATTGTGTGAGTTGAGTGAGTGAGACGAAGACCTTTCTCATACGACCTTGTCCTCTTGACTCTCGAAGAACAGTGGCAAGTATCAGGTGACATATATACAGAAAGGTCATGCCTTTGTAAACAAACCCGCAAATGCATGCTGGTTGGCTGCTTGGTGAATTCCACTGCTGCGAATCGAGTCGTACGTGATAGCATTGTCAATGCAATGCCAATGTCTACACACACGGCGCTGTATGTTACGATCGTAGTCTTAGGCTTGTCTGCAACGTACAACCCTCCGATTTACGATTTAACGTTTCTTAACATAATTATCTTTAAAATACTTACCCTTCCCTCTCCCTCAGGATGTAAGGGCCGCTGATCTGAACGAGAACGTTCAGAAACGTGACCGTAATTTGTAGTGCTCTGGTCCGCCATCTTGATCCGACGACTACGATCACGTGATTACCAGCTGTGTGATCCAGCGACCAATCAAAAGCCAAGTTGACAGCGACTTCCTTTAATTGGTGAAAAGTACAGAGAGGAATCGCAAAGGGCAATTCCCGTGCTATTTTTAACTAGAGAATGATATAATCTACAGCGTAATTGACGCAGCAGTTGATAATTCTAAATATACAAATGGTCTTTATTTTTATTTCACATTTTGGCTGTCATATAAACTCGAACTATGAACAATAGTTTGCTAGGAATAGTCTAGGATTTCTCTCGGTCGCAGCTAGCTCGGTTCTTTGTAAGGTTCTCGTCCCCTCCCTCCTCAATCATTTTCTGGGATTTGTCAGATTTTTTTTTGTTTTTAGATTTTTTTTCAAAATTTTTAGACCTTGGAATACTTTTGTTTTTGTTGTACTCTAGGGGGTTTATCCCTCAGAATCTCGCATTAAACAGGGGCCTCCTCCTTTCCTCGACATGTAGCACTGTTGCACTGCAAAAACAAGTGTTAATAATACATTAACACTATTTGAGCAACACTTTTTAAACATGTTAAACCGTTAATGTGTTAAAATATTAACATTTGTGTTAAAATATTAACAAGTATGTGTTAAAATATTAACACCTTTACACTTTTATTAACACATTAACACTATGATTAAATGAGGATGTTCATTTTTAAATGCTTTAACACGTTAACACCACTTTCCAAAAACAAGTGTTAATATATTAAGTGTTACTTTTTAAACACGTTAAACCGTTAATGTGTTTAAATATTAACATTTGTGTTTATATTTTAACACACAATTGTTAATATTTTAACATAAATGTTAATATATTAACGGTTTAACTTTTTTTTTTATTTATAGACCTACCGAATATTAACTTACAAATAGTGTCTCAGATCAAATTTATTTCATGTTTCAATGAACTTCATGTTAATAAAAAAAATGTTTTCATCTTCTCCAATGTCTTTACTTTTGAAGATTCGTCACTAGCTGTAGTGACGTAGCTAGGGGTTGTGGCGCCCAGAGGAAAGAATACACAATACCAGTGATGCGGGCGCACAAAAATGTGCTTACAAACTTGGTATAATCAAGTTGAGTTTTGGTCTTTCAAACGACAATTTATGTGCAATGCGCGCGAAGCGCGCAAAAATTTTGTGTTGAAGGGGGCACCCAAATGAAGAGTATAATTCTATGCATGGTGGGTAAAGGTTTCCACTTCTTTCCTATAACAAAGTATTATCATGTCGAAAGGGTATCCAGGTCTGATGGGTGCCCCCTTAGCCCGGGTGCCCGGGGGCGCGGCCCCCCCAGAGCCCATAGGAGTTACGCCACTGTCACCATTCATGATAGTATGAAGGTAGGACTTGAAATTATAAAATGGGTTTCTCTAACTGGAGGCTATGCCTAGACCACAATATGGTTGATTTAGTTAACTGACCCCTCTGAGAAAAGGGTACAGGATACAATCCGAGAACGTGAAAAAATTTGCACTTTGGATGCTAAAATGGCCAAACGTGAGTTTAATTTGATCAGAAACCCACACACAAGCGTCAACATGTGTGGGGGGGGGGGGGGATGATTGTATGGACCACCCCGGCAAAATATTGGGGGATTTTCCCCCCCCCCGGATCTACGCCTATGGGTGGGAGATCCAGGAGCTTCCACTGAATGAACTCATAATTCCAGTGATTAATGTATGTCATATCACCTTTAGCCAAAATGAAAATTGTCTCGGTCCTCATTCTGACTGTATAGAAGGTGTGGACCTGATTATGTCAACTGGTATCAATTTTGTGCGTGACGATTCAGGGACCGCATGTATATAGAAGACACCCTGGAATACCCAAATGTTAATGGATTTATGTTGAAAACACTTTCATCAGAGATGTCATATTTTGTGGCCATCTCATCTTTCTTGTGTATATTCTTTATTATCAATGCCACTGTACCAGCATGTATATCATTAGTAGTGACGTCAGCAAGTCTTTTGGACCTTGGATGATCTTCAAGGACGCTCATTCCACTCTTAAATTCTAAGAACCATTTCGTTGATCTTGAATACTAAGGACTTCATTACCATTTACATCAACTGTAATGGTTAAAATTCATTTGAGTTTTCACCACCGTCGGGAGAAATTTCAATGATGACCAATTGACCATGTATTCACCTCTGGTAGCACCTGTGAATTCATGGAGGTAGGCTTCCTCCGAAGAGTATATATATCCTGCCCATACACAGTGATGCAAAAATATAATATCTTTGCCGTCATGTTTTGAAGGAACAAGCTTTCAAATGAGACCAGATTCAATACCGTGCGACAAAGTAGCATACCCGAGTTCTACGAACTTTTTGACCGGCCCTCGTAGTCGATAAAAATCGGGCAAATCATACGTGCCGTTTATCAGGATGATATTAATTGGGAACGATTTAGAGAATAAAGGTGTTGTTTTAGCCGCTGGAGTGCATCTATCGTCTCATATAACACGGGTGACATCATTATTTTAAGTAAAACAACGAGGCGGAGCCGAGTTGTTTTACCCCGGTGTTTTACGCCAAAAATAATGATGTCGCCCGTGTTATATGAGACGATAGATGCACGACAGCGGCTAAAAACAATACCTTTATTCTCATTCTTAAACACTTTAATTCAAATAAAAATAGGCCCCTGTCGTATGTATTACTAATTTTAATCAAATTAAATTCTACATTTTACAAGGAATTACCCAGGGCTTAAAATCGATCAGTCCCGTTGTTGCAGTGCGACTCCGATTGGTTCAAATAGAGAGTCCGCGTATCGCGCCGATGCACACGCGCTTACCCGTGTGATATCACACGGGTAAGAACCAATAAGATTGCAGGAACGTTCTCAAGTGTTTAAGAATATCGAATAGGGTGCAACGCTTACATTTTAACGTATAGAACGCTAGTCAGTCGATGGCTATTATAACAAGACCCACTCAGTCACTTAATTGGGCGCTTGAAACGATCGAATTCGGTGTTGGAATTAGCAAAAATTTTAGTTACACCTTTTCACTTAATAATTAATTTTCTAGGTTTTCATTTCTTCGGTAAATGTCAGAAGAAAACTATAATGCTTGCTTGGTACTGTATATTTTTTTCAAATCCTGATGTTAAATTTAGGTGTGAAATTTAAGCTTCTAGTGTAAGATTTTCGATTTTCACAGGTTTCAACTTGCCCCGTGAGCTTTTTGGAGATCAACGTTTTACTTTTCAACGTAACATAATTCGCTAACGAAAGATACGAGGGGCGGTGAAAAAGTTCGTAGAACGAGGTATGCTACTTTGTCACACGATATTGAATTTGGTCTCACTTGAAAGCTTGTTCCTTCAAAACATTACCGCAAAAATAATAGATTTTTGCATCACTGTGTATGGGCAGGACACTCTTCAGAGGAAGCCTACCTCCATGAATTCCCAGGTGCTACCAGAAGTGAACACATGGTCATCTTGGAAACTTCTCCCGACGGTGATGAAAACTGAAATGAAATTTAACAATGTACAGTTGCTGTAAATGGTGATGAAGTCTTTGATATTCAACATCAACGAAATGGTCCTAAGAGTTCAAGGATTGAATAAGCGTCCTTAAAGATCATCCAAGGTCCAAAAGACTTGATGACGTCACCACTAATGATATACGTGCCGGTACAATCGCATTGATAACAATTAAAGAACCAAACAAGAAAGATGAGATAGCCACAAAATATGACATTTCTGATGAAAGCGTTTTCAACATAAATCATTAACATCTGGGTATTCCAGGGCGTTTTCTACGTGGGGGTCCCAGAATCGTCATGCACAAAATTGATACCAGTTGACATAATCAAGTCCACACCTTCTATACACTTAGAATGAGGTCCGAAATAAGTTAAATCTATATTTGGGTAAAGTTGATAAGATATACATTAACCGCTGGAATTATGAGTCCATTCAGTGGAAACACCTGGATCTCCTGCCCATAAGAAGATGATCACTCGGTCACCATAGTGGAAGGTCTTCATCGCTGTTTTCTGAGATTCAGGGAGAGTCTTGATAACAGTTCATTATTTTGTCAAATGAAAGTACAATCATAGGTATATATCATACAATTTTGATATCAAAAGGTTGGTGGTAGGAATGGGGCTGTTCTCGAATTGTGTCCTGTACCATTTTCTTAGTTTATCAAGCTGCCATTCACGACTGATGGGTCAGTTAGGGGCCGTCCATAATTTTCGCCATTTTCACTTACGTACAAAGCGTACGTAACTTTTTACCCCCTCCCTCCCTCGAGTTACGTACAAATAAAATGGCGAAGGATTTCCATGACTACTAATAGCAAAATTGAGATGTTGGCTTGGGGTTGTGGTTATAGTTTAGGTTAGGGTTATATTACGGTGTTCCAGGAGAACAGTTAGTTCTGGATTAACACGATTAATATTTTTACAGATAAGTTGAGAAATGCTAAAAAAACTTCCTTTTTAAACCATATATTCATGAAAACGAAAGCCATCAATAAATTGAAACATAGCTTAAAATGCAGCCTGAATCTAAACTAAATGACTAATGCACTCCAAAATCTGCTGAACATCCTATACTCTCTTTTCCACTTAGAACTCCCGGGATCAAATCATATATAGGGGGAACCAGGGGGACATCCCTTTGACATGTTTGGTGTATGTTCTTGCAATTAAACTATGGGTTCCAAGATAGAAAATACTTTTTTTAAAGTATTTTGGTATGAAATAAATTGAGCATAATGTAAAATAGGACCACTGCTTCTGCATATTGGACTCAACATTAAAGCGAAAATCATTGTTTGCATGCATGTTAACGAAATTGTTAAAACGAATTGAACAATTTATAGGTCAATTGGTTATATAAAATATTGGAAAATACCATAATAATTTTCACTTTCATTTTTTTATTGCTCAAAAAAATCGCCATTTTTCTTACGTACACATGCCCAGGATTTTTACCCCCTCCCTCCCTCTTACGTACGCTTTGTACGTAAGTAAAAATGGCGAAAATTATGGACGGCCCCTTAACTAAATCAACCATATTGTGGTCCAGCCAGGGCCTCTAGTTAGTGAAACCAGTTTTAGAATTTGAAGTCCTACCTTCATAATATCAGGTTTGCTGGTGATCAATGCTGGTGAGCCTTCACTGAAGAATGGCTCATGGAGCAGTCGGAAGACTTCCATTTTGTTGGCATAGAAGGTTTTAAAGGAAAATTACGACGGGTGCAATTAATGTATGCAGTGGCCATGTTCAAGAGTGAGATAGAAAGAATTTGGCTAATCCTCTTTCAAGTTCTTCTACAAACTTATTGACCGACCCTTGTATTTCCAAACTTTATACAGCACATCATATAAAGCTATATCATGATATGTCATAGTTTGTCAGAATTTCGGTTTTGATTGCACCATTTCAATTCCGACTACTAATTTTGTCAAAATCAACTCACGAATGTATACCCATGGATGGATGATTTTGCAAGCCACAATAGAAATATCGATTAGTTCTGCTGGTTAGTACTGGTTGGACATTTTGGCCATTGGCAGTCGCAAGTAAAAAAAGTGAAATGAAAACGGATTTTCTGACAAAACTATAATATATAGACCCACAAGATGTGCCTTACAGAGATGGGAAATATCTTTCTTTAGCGAACTAAATTTATATTAGTTTGAAATGCAAAAAAAAATTAATTCCAAAAAAAGCTCGCGGGCGAAGTTGAGGCCTGATCAAAAATCTTACTGAAAGACACAATTTCATGCCTAATTTTATCCCCCCTAAATGTTTGATAAAATGGGGACAGCAAAGAGTTAAGTGTCTATGAAATGACTAAAAATGAGCCAAAATTGACAAATGGGGACGAAATATCGCACCGGGGAGAGGAGTGAGGAATCCATATTTGGGGATAAGTCTATAACCAGTACAAATAAAAACAGCCAAGCACATCATATATTTTTAGAATGATTTTATTATATACAAACCAGATTCCCACACACATTTACAGCAGTTTGATATCACCCAGCACACAAACAATATTCACATTATGTATTAATATAAAGAAAATAAAATTTGTCAAAAAACGATGCGGACCATTAACAGAAATTTGTACGATGTATGAAGTATCATTTATAGTACTTGAAATCATTGCATTTGCCTTACAGGCTTTTGGAAATCAATGGAAGTAAAACATAATAAAGAAAGAAAATATTCTTCTCTCTCTCTGAACTTTAAATGAAAGTTTGCTTTTGTTGCATGACAAGTAGCATATTATATACTAGTGTTCCATAAGTGTTTCCAATAAAGCAGACAATTAGCAGTAGAATCATCTAACATCAAGAAGCAAGAAAGTGATAAAAAGAAAACCTCAGTAAAATTCTGACAATGGTCCGCATCTAAACAATACTTAATCTTCAGCCTTAAACATTATAACGGAGTGCTTCAAAACAAATTATTATATATTTACATCTTCATAGTATCATTACTATTTTGTGAAAAAGCAACAACTATGTACAGAACAATAACAATACAACAATACATATTAAACAGGCTATAACACCTGGAGCTTTGACGATGAGGATGATTATGATGATGATGATGATGATGATGATGATGATGATGATGATGATGATGATGATGATGATGATGATGATGATTGTGATGATAATGGTGATGATAATTTTATAATGATGATTGTGATGGTGATAATAATGATGATAATTCATTTGTTAGACTTGAATATACAAACACTAGTGGATGAAGATACATATTTGAACATTTAAAAACTTTACGGACAGAAAAAGTAGCAGAAGAAGAAGAGATCATGTAAGATACATTAAAATTTTCTAAAGAGATTTTCATATTTTTGTTTAATTTTCAAGCATTAACTACCAAATTCTACATGAAAGATATTTGAGATATGTGAAATTTACCATGTATAATTTGACTGATATGGTCTACATATTTGATAGGAATTCATTATGCGTACATTTGCAAAAGAAAAGGAGTTGTAACATTCAATATATTAGTTATCACCCAAAAAGTGGTACCATACTATCTTCTGTGTAATAGTGTATAAATAACATTTACGGTACTGAAGTTTGAAACTACTGTTAAAAATTGTCCATATTGTTATGAGATTACCCACTGGATAATTTGTTACCCAATTCAAACATTGACCCAAATGATGGTGTTACTTTATGTCATGCTATCTACTGTAGATAGCATTCACTCTAGCGCCCACCTGTCAGCCAAAACTGGAATAAAATGTTATTACCCATGGTTCATGGGTTTGTTTATAAAGTACCAAGTTAGACCCAAATCAAGATTTTTTCCAAGCAATGACAAGTATATGCTCTCTACAGTAGATAGCATAGGTTGAAGTGCTAATGCCATCCAAAATAAACAGTACAAACTTTTACCTACATCATAATTTGTACCCAAAACAGTGGTGCTATCTACTGAAGATAGCATTTTAGCCAGTTGTCAACCTACTAACATTGAGTAAAATGTTATCCAGAACATCAGCACTGTGCACTTAAATTAAATTCTGACTTTTTGCAATTACATACTATATAATTTATCAGTTCCTGTTACACTAACATTTCTTTTTCTTCAACAAATATCATTTGATATAAACTAGGATCCCTACCCTTTTGCAATATCACAAATATATCAGTATAGAGAGATATGGAAGTTGTGAATACTTGCATAGGAATAAATGACAGGAAAAACTATTAGTGGAGTCCCTAGCTGTGAAAAGGTCTTGGGTTATGGCATGGTGAAGCAAGTGTACCTTATGGCCTTTGTACTGCATTCAATTTGCAATGCAATATCCGTACACACTAAATTTACAATCCCATCCTCACAGGGTATGAAACAAAGCCTCCCATCTTGGGTTAACTCAGAAAACTAAAATTAAATTTAATAGTTTGTGAGGAAACTGAAATTCACATTTTGAAAATATTATTCTGAATGAAAATATTCTCATGAGAGTTTAATTACTCAATTTTGAATGACAATTTAGTGCTTGTTTAAATTATTATTATTATGCTTTTGGGTTTTTATTATATTGGCTTTTAAATGTCCCATGTCTGACCTGATTAAGCTTAGAATAACAATAACATAACAAGCGCCTTTCCTAGAAAAGAAACATGCAATGGATGAGTAGAAAACAAATTTCCACCACATCAAGTAGAACATAATATAGCACACAAATTTGGTATCATAAATCTATACAATTTTTGCCAATACAATTTCACTTCAAATTATAAAAACATAAACAAAAAAAGACATTAAATATTAAAAACACAATTATAATTGGCATATTCAAAAGCAAATTTTAAACATCATAGCCCAGCATCTTCTGATAGTGACTAAATAATAGCTGCTATTTCAATTGGAAATTTCCAAAAGGGTAAACTTGCGGGTCTGAAAATCTACCTTGTATGTAATGGAAAATCACACCAATATATTAGATATATTTCAGTTTTGAATATCATGTCATGTGCAACCTTGCAAGTTTAGATCTACTGGCCAAGAGCAATTAAGCATGAAATTAACCACAGATGCTGGAAACCCAGATCTGTGAATTAATTCACAAAAGGGCAAACAAGGAAAGTTTATTGACTGTACATCATCATTCTTTCCACAATTCTAAAGCAATTTGACACTAATTTAATATTGGAAGACTTTATATTGTTAAACTGCTTAAGTTTATCATTAATTTCAATTTCAGTAACCTAATACATCGTAAGTATTTTACATCATCAGAAAATTTGAAATATTGATTGAATGAGAAACAAGGGTATCAATGTGAATGTGCTTGAATTATACAGTGCAAATGTAGATCTATATTATTTACTAGTTATAAAAGAGCATAGAAATATTGGACTGAAAAGTTCATTTTGTACGTCAGTTAAATTGAAAAAGTTATACACCATCTTCTTGATCAGTAAATGGTAACTAAATTGTCAGCCAGCAAGAGTTTTTTCAATATATAATTATGACATCATGTTAACTGCAATACATACTCCAATATCCTGTGTTAATTGGTTTTTAATTATTAAAAACATACTGGTTTAGTAGTGTCGGGAATGATGGAATTTATTAGAAGTCCTGTGTTTCTTAATGAGATCAAGCAACCCCTGGGTGTTCAATAGGAACAATATAATAAGCATGGCATAAGTTAACTTGCAATTTACATATGATGTGTCAACTCTTATTGACTGGAATTTAAATATTACATAAGCCTCTAGAATTCACAAATGGAATATAACATAAGTCTCTTTTCTATTATATTTTATTAAATAATTGCAACTAAATCAAGCAAAATTACTGTAATATGTCCCTGAAACAAATATTATCAGCCTCAATAACGCATCCTGGCAGTTTTCCTGCTTGTTATATTTCCATGGGAACCTGTTTGTGGAGCAAATTTGTTTACACCTTCATAATCCTGTGTTCTTTCACATGTACCTTTCCAGTGTATATAAAAAATGGCCTTCGGGATATATGTAATATTGTTAGTTAAGCTCACAATGTAAAACCTCAGGAAAAATGGCAACTTTGCTTCCTAAATTGACACAAAAAGTCACAAACATTACAAGACCATCAATATTTTACAACTAATAACAAAATAAAATCCAATTCAAATAAATACATTGCAGTCTTATAAACTTGTATTTGTACAATATTTACATGTACATGGTACATGTACATTTCATATATCCATACAGGTAATATTTTACATATAAAATTCAAATAAAAACAAACTTAAAGGTAAACAATAAAACAATTTTCTGATTTGCTGCAGAGGATGGGGTAGGACAACCTGTAGCAAATATGTATATATAATTGTATTTGACATGTCTTATATTCCTAGTCTTAATGTCATCTTCTCTTTACCAAACACTAAATTTCCCACACAAAACCCCGGGACAAAACCTAGATATTTGGAATATTTTGACAAAGCCCCACATTTCACACTCACCCAACCCCCAATCCTGAATGTTTACATTTTGCCCTCTCAATTAATACAGATTTTGACTGAATTTTGGCTTCCAAGTTCCTGCATAACAAACACTCCGATGTTCAAAAGTTCCCCAACCTGTACAGAGAATTTCTTCAAAAGACATCATTTTAGTGTAGGTCAGTCCATGTGATAATAACAAAAGTACAAGTATTGAATTCATTACTAAAATTGATCCTACCCAATACTTTGAAGCAAATCATAATACATTACATTAAAATTGACATAATACAAACTAGTTTTGTAGTACACTTTAATTAAAGCATGGGTTTTCTATACCACCTGTTGCCAATTCAGTCTGTTCATTAATAGACACACAGACCTTGGTGTAGCAATAGTTTATTAGTCCAGTAATTATGGTATTCCTTTGGATTGAATACAAATAGTATCATATATACCTTGATGAGTCCTACACAGGCATAGCGTTTTAATATTAATGGCAAATGTGACTGTCCACCACGATCCTCTCGTAAAGCTGACAAAATGTTGATGGAATTTGTATTGGTAAGTGCATGAAATGCAAATTTCAACCAACCATAACTCTGCTTTTAGATATCATATGAAGTCAAAAATATATCATTTTAACCCCTATATAATACTTTCCAAATATCAAATTAAACAAAATTTATTGAGGCAGACTTTACCACAGGTGTGTGGTGAACAGACACAAAATGCCAAAATAGCATGTAGAATAATACACATACAACAGATCAGTGCAGAGTATGCCAGGCTTTGACTTTGATGTGAATGAGAGTAATCATTATCCTTAACCCTATTCTATGAACCAGCAAAACTGGCATATCATTGGAAAGCTTGGACTTAAGTTGTTTTATAATTCATTACACCTGCAACTTTAAGGGCTCAGATAACGATGCTTGCACAGTATTTTTGTGGGACCTGAGAGTACTTCAGAAACACTGTGTTGCATTCTGAATATGAAGAATATCCTTAATCCTTAGAATAAGACCTAAATTTTTAGGGTTTTTTTTTGGTGGGGGGATGTACATCTTCAATACGAAAGGTAACAATTTTCATATGATGGACGACTTTTCATCCCAGCTACATACACTTTAAGTACATATCTTTAGATTTATAAAGTTCACTTTGAGAACTGTTTTGAAAATATTAAAAATATCAATTTATAATAATTTGCCATAATATTTGTATTATATCACAAATTTCAAAATATCAAATTTATTTGATTTTAGATGGACATTCCTCGTATTCAGAATGCAATTTGGTGTGTCTGATGTGCTCTTATGTCAAGCAAGAAATGCTGTGCAAAGGTGGGTGACCAAGCCCTTAAACTCAAGGATGCTCAATTTAAATTAGTCATCTAACAGCTCTCCTAAATAACCACAGAGTGATGTGTGGCTTGCCTGAACATGAAGCCAAAGCCTGGCATGCAGGATGTGCATGGTACAATGCAAACTAGACCAAATAATTCCCTAAATATTTAGACCAGAAAGCAGCAAAGACTTCAACAAGAAAGATCATCCAAAGTATACAACCAGATTATAACATGCTAGAATAAATCTTATCAAAAATTAAATTTTTCGATCAACCAACTTTGTTTTAAATCCACCTTTCATGAAATGTATTTATGCATAGATTATTGAATAAGAAAACATAAACATATACACATACTACCAAAGCACAATCAACATAACTGCTTCTGCACTCACTCTCGAAACTTTAAAACACTCATCAAATTTGAGAAACTTTTGATATATATAATATATATATTTATAATTCTTGGCACATACCCCAAATTTGTTGAAATACAAAAAACTCAATGTAAAAATTACATACATTACCAGGAAAAGGGGAATATAGGGATAAAGTTGCGGCAAATATTTTAGTATAAGACTTGATAAGAAGTTTGATCTATTTCAGCTAATCATATTTCATCATTTGAATGCAAAGAAATTGTGGTTACGATCCAAAATTTGTTGGGTTGATTATCTGCACTGCCATGCTTCATAATATCTTATATAGGCCTATATGGTTTACGGTGACTAAATCAGTCTTTCACAGAATCACCTCTGTAAAATACCACATCTATGCCATTAGCCTTTTCAAAATATGGTGTACACAAAAGGAGGGCAGTCTTCAATCTGGGTAAAACCCAGCAAATTCAAAAGACTTTACCCACCTCGTGCAGCGCCATCCTATTGTGTCTGCCATATCTCGAAAAGGATAATGAAGGTAAATATCTTCTTTATTGTTTAGATCTGATATGACATATGTCCTGCAGGTGTACCTGTGGATATCTAGAGTAACTCAGTATTGTTGTACCTTCAGTTTTCATGTAGTAGCCCTTACTTAGCCCCCTTATACCCACAGTGATGTATATCTTCTTGGCATGTATTCTGATGACCACTGACACGATACGGTGATTAATTTCTGTATAAGCACACAGCACATGTATATGAATGACAAAACCTTAACAAGAACATCATCTTACATCCCTGAATGCTGACAGAAATACTCAAATTTGACAGAGTAAAGCAATATTTCATGTTACGACAATATTACAGTTTAATGCTGCTACTCTTAATGAGCATAAGTAAACTTAATTGAAAATACTGTTTCTTTACTATAATAGTTGTCAACTATGGAGCAAGTAATACAATATGAATATTTCTGTATACTTTATAGTCAGGGATGTAGAGACCCCAGCATATATGTGACACAATCTGCTCCATGGGGAGCCAAAGGAGGCATTTTTGAAAATTGAGTTACTATAATTATTACTTTGTAGTAACATTAGGCTATCATAATTATACTGAAAACACCAAAGTTCTAGCATACTTGGTTCTGAAGTTATGAGGTTTTGTGATGTGTATTTTCTTATTGTTTTTTACTCCATATTTTTACCTTTATCTCAATTTCAAATTTGCCGCCTTTGGCCCCCATGGACCAGATCATGTCACATATTATGATATTAGGCTATTCCAGTTGAAATCCATGATACACCCCCCCTGGAACACATGACCATGAACCTTCACAAAGGTAGTGTGAATGTCAAATGGGGTTACCTGAATGGGTGATGCCATTTGAAATTTATACTCCCTGTGTGGGAGATTAATGTCATATCTTTTATAGGGGGTGTATGGATTTTAACTGGTATAGCCTCTTATCATGACTTTTCAAACCATCAAATTATGAATCAAAGTGTTACTAAGCAATCTTGTTACTGTAAAAGTAGACAATTTTCATGTGATTAATTTTTTGTACTGCAAAAATTGCAAACTTTGTCAATTCGCTAATATCACATCTTCTGCAGAGACTAACATGCAAAATTAACAGTTCAGCATTTTTTTAACTTTTACACAAGCTCAAGAAGAGTTTAAAAACTGCAAAAATTAATGTAGGATAAAAATGTCCACTTTTACAGGATACAAAATAGCTCCAAAAGCATCCCATCAAATTGACATGTTAACAAATATTCTGGCCAACATGTGTCGGTTCCTTACAAGATGTAATTGAATGTATTAAAAGTACATGCAAGGTTACTTGTACTTAATACATCCTATTGGTTAGGTACTGCAGACAAAACACCATCATGTTCCAGCCCATATCTCCAAGACAATTTGCAAAACCAATTGATAGTGATATACAGTCATTTTTCCAGAAAAAATAGATTTAAATTTTGACATCCTTAAATGAAAATCAAACCTTACAGCTTCTCACACCAAAAATGTCCAATGTTCAATTCAAGGAGAAAAGTGAACAATATAAAACAGATTTGTCAGTGTATGATGGGAGCCCTATAGAAAATGCAAGACAGATTAAACAGCACATGTGTAGTTTATTCCAGGTTACTCTAATTTATACAAAGAAAACCATTTTGAGCCAAATTGCTAATTTGGTCTTACGTTTAGAGTGTCAAAATGAAATGACTGTATATCCCTGTGATATCAGACTCATCCCCCTCCCTAAATCAGCTAGTCGAGATTAGCAGTTCATGGGGCATCCGATTCTGGAAAATGTTCTGACTGGTTAGGCTCATGAACAAAAGCTGAATCTCACACAGCTAAGATGCATTTGGTTAGTAAAAGCAACTTCTTGTGTAAGGACATGCATTTACTGGGACACCTTGTAAAACCTTATTCATAGTAGTACAGTCAGCATGAAGTGCATACATCTATAGTCTATTCAGCTTCCTCTGGAGAGTGACCTCAGTGTGTGTGCATAAATTACATGCGTTGACTCAAAGAACTGGCATGTTTACATGTGCTATCAAAGGCAGTTACAGCTGTACATGTGTGGATAACTTCAGTGAAGAATTGACATCACTCTCTTGAGGAAGTCAAAAGGACTATAGCCATGAATTTACAAGACTTTTTAATTAGTATTCTGCATAGATTATACCAAAACCAGATTTAGCAGTGTGCAGAACCACAAACAATGAAATGCTTTACATGTACAGTCTTATTTTACTACAGATGGCAAGATTCATTCACTAACTACTGGTTTCTACTATTGTTATGAATGGCAATGGAAAGCCACACAATCACAAATATTATTAATCATATAAAAGGAATTAATAATAATAATTAATGCAGTTTATTCAAGAAAAATAAAACATATTAGCCATAATGTGTACACAGAAATCAAAATGGCCACTTTTTCAATATTTTTCTTCATTTTTGACCTGAATTAAAGGCACAACTAGAAACATATTGTTTAATGTACAATGATTAAATCATTTTGTCACACTCCACACCAAAATATCATATATTTTCAAAGTAAAAAATAATATGCACATTCAGATATTTTTTATTACATTTTTTTAAATCTCTATTTCCATAAATTGAGAATGATAGAATCATAAGTGGCAAGTATGGTGTTGTGAATCTTGCATTTTTTGCATCAAAGAAAGGTGCAATGAAAAATACCAAATTACCATAGTAACCAAAATAACACATACCATATTGTTCCTAATAAGCGCCCATGGGCCGTTCCATTTCATGAAGGGCAGGCATTTATTGGGGACTAATTTATAGGGTACGTTTTTACCTTTATAAAAGCTGTTTCAAGCAACAATGGCACGTGGGAGGGGCACCGGTCGCCGACAGTACTGCCTTGGTGATATACAATTGTATCCATATTGAAATCATTAATAGAGAATGACATGAATGCAAATTATCACTTTGCATATTAAAACATTTTTTTGGGTGGGACAGGCACTTATTAGGAACAATATGGTAGATATACATAGACCTAGTAAAAATCAAACAGACAGCACTGATATGAAAAAATCACATATGCCTTAACGAGTTGTACTGGCCTAGAAACATACACAGTCACATTTTTAATTAAAGTTAAAAAAAAGTAATTTAGTTTGGACTTACTTTCTGCTGGTGTAAATGCAGCAACTTTTCAGTTTAGGATATGTAAGCTAAATATGTTTACAACAGTGCATACATAATATTATTTTACAATAATTTGTGTATATTTGGTATATTTCTTTTCACCTTTCAAAGTTAATAAAATTGGAAAACAAGTGGCTAATAGACAATTTACTGTTTTGTCAGACAAATTTGTTTTGTTTGCATGAACATTACAAGTATCTTAGAGAGTATTTAAGATAGAGAAGCTTTTTTTCGTTGATTTTATAGTATAAAAGGTTCCGATAATAGCTGAAATCAAACAGTGTAATTAATGACAAAATGTATTCCAACTTACATCATTTGGCAAATGATTGATTTAATGATCACTTTATAAATAATTTAAAACTTCGTTGCCATGGTTACAACTGCATTGCATGTTGGGTATTGTTGAAAACCAGTGCATGTGCATTCAGCATGACTTACAAGGAAAATAGTCAAAAAAGGAACATTTGATTATGATGCAGAAAATACAAAGAGTTTTAAAGAGACTTGCTAAAACCAGTGATATCCACATCCAACCACATGATAACATCGCTATTCAGGGTGGCCCATCACAGTGAAGCCACAACTGAGGGATCTTCAGTTTTCAAGAAGTAAGAATTAATATTTGATGAAACCAGCAAGAAATCTGATCTTCTGCAGATACTTTTTAAGTTCCAAGCCAGAAAAGTGACTATTTTCAGCTTGAAGTAAATTATTATAAGGCGCTATAAATCATATATTTATATTATATTGATACCAGCAGATATCAGGTGGATCTTTTAATATACATGTCAATGTCTTTCCCTTCATTAATCCTTAAGGTGTTGCCTATAAGGAACTCATCAAATCCACTGATCTAGCTTTACTGATCATGTCAGAGCTTATCATGTCAGATGAATAATGATATCAAAGATCTTAGGTAAATGTAGAGGTCTAACTACTGAGTCCCGCTCATCGTTTATCTAGTCTACTCTTTAGAAATTTTGGTATGAGGGGTCAAGGGTCATGACCTCAAGGAAGTCAATTGTGTATTTAGTAGTCTACAGAGGGCACATACAATGGTTATCAAGAATGTCGATGGTCTCAATAATGATCCTCTACCGCAATCTGTAGAATTCTCCTGTAAGAAAAGAAAAAGAAACAAAACGTATATCAATACAATTATAATTTAATTGGAAAAACAGTGACCAAGAGACGTAAAGTAAATAATTGCAACGACCACCAACTAAAGGATTGAATGCTAGGATCAAACAACGGAGCCAATCAAACATCTTAAATGCTATATAGACAGACAATGAAATCAGTAATGTCTCCTTATATAGTTCAGCCTTTGTCAAGACCAGGGGTCCATTTCACTCAACTTTATGAAGCTTCGTAAATCTCGCAATACAAGTAGTAAGTTCCATTTCTCTAAACTTATTTACGAACTGTAGGCTACCCTTTGTAAGTAATAGGGATTTACTACCCTTCATAAAGTTACATTTAGTATTGGGAATACATAACTTAACAAATGGTTAATTGAGTTATGAAGGGTTAAAGATTAAGTGAAATGGACCCCAGGTGACAATAGTCCATTTGGCTTCCTCAAGAGAGTGACATCAGTACTTTGTCAGAGTTACATGTACAGATTTACCACTCGTTCTACACACACAATTTAATTACTCACTTCCCAAGCACTCACTGACATCACTCTCACAAGGAATCCATAAGAAAGTTGGAGTCTTTGTAAGAGTAAACAAATTGAATGGTTTCCATCTAAGTTTTGTTTTTGTTTTTAATTCACCTGTAGGTAAACCACTTATTACATATTGCCATGTCTGTAGTGTTATTACTGGATCTGCGCATGATGGGCCAACTTAATTTAAACAGATTGTCTCCTTCAGCCTAATTGAATCAAGTCATATCAAAGTACACTTTGATAACATTTAAATATTCTGTTCAATAAAATTAAAATCTTACATCTTCATGTTGAAAATGACAAGTATCCGGCCTCCTTCTGTGCCTTTGTCTCTTTAGTTTATCACACCAAGCTGTCTCGTTATACTCCACTTTTCGTGGGTCTAATTCTATCTTCTCCATTTCAAAATCTTCCCATTCTTCCATTAAATTACATTCGCATGCCATGTCTTGCACTATTAGCATCAAATTACTGTACTCGATTTTTTGGATGCTAAATGATCTGAAAGGTAAATGAAAGTCACAATTTATTAGGTATCTCATTGTCCAGTTGTGAATGCTAGGATCTCAAACATGCCAACCTGGGATGGATGGATGCATGGATGAATGGAGGGATGGAGGGATGGATGGATGGATGGATGGATGGAGGGAGGGAGGGATGGAGGGATGGATGGATGGATGGATGGATGGATGGATGGATGGATGGAGGGATGGAGGGATGGGATGGAGGGAGGGAGGAAGGGAGGGAGGGATGGATGGATGGATAGATGGATAGATGGATAGATAAATAAATAATAAATAAATAAATTTAAAAAAAAATCAATCAATCAATCAATCAATCAACAAAGGTGCTTTAACCCCAATATGTTTGCACTGGTCATTTATATGGGCCAGTACCCCCTAACAATTAATACAATAAATAGTGAGAGAAAAAGGAAGGAGAGAGAGAGAGAGATAAAGACAGAGACTCAGAGAGGGGTGAATGGGAAGAGTGAAAACCCTTTCCCTAATAAACCCACATACTAAGTACAAATGGCCATACAGGGATGTGCCGCAAACATGGGTTTCATTTTCAGCCTATTGATATCAATGACCCCTAGGCTAATTTTGGTATATGGATGGGTCATTTTTTACCAATACCTTTTCATTACTTAAGACAATAGCTAAATTGTGCGATACTTTAACGAAAAACTCTGGCAATTCATGTTCAATTTGGTTGAATCTTAGGTATATGTCCCAATTTCTTGAAAAAGGATGGGTCCCCTTACTGATTTCAAATTATGCCTGAGGGGGTGCCTCTTAGTGGATGGTGGGTATGGGGATGTGTGGTAGATGAGTTTTAAGTTTGCATCTACAAGCTTGACTAAACAATGTACTTACTTGGTACAGTCATCCGTACAAAAGTCTGAGGCTGAACTATGTAAAGGTAAATTACTGAAATTAGCCAGGAAGAATGTTTGTACCTCATCACATGACTCATATTGGCCTACTTCACCTATAGAAATAAACAAAGAAATAAATGACATTCATATTACTAGCATAATTGACT
Organism: Amphiura filiformis; assembly: GCF_039555335.1. Taxonomy (NCBI): domain Eukaryota; kingdom Metazoa; phylum Echinodermata; class Ophiuroidea; order Amphilepidida; family Amphiuridae; genus Amphiura; species Amphiura filiformis. Next base: position 70,019,124 of record NC_092630.1, read on the forward strand.
AATTTTGTAAATTTTTATTAGCTCAAACATGAGATGCACCACCAAATTTAATAATGTGGCTAAAACATAATTATGATAAGATTCCTTTGTAAGTTATTACCATGCAAATTATGTTGAATAAGAATAGGCTCCTAACCAGGATTTATTCTGTGAAAGGTGCACTTCAATAATTGTCTAGCATGTGGAAAGTGGACTTTATCCCCTTACAAGTGGATATTAGAAGTAATTTTTGAACAACAACAACCACAAAAAGATCCAATGTGAATTTTAATTACAAATGTTAACATTTTGGTCACACTTTTAGTATGTCTGTAAAAATTGTATACCATGTTTGATCAAACTATTGTCATGAATATACAGAACAATTTATAGATATGATTTGAACAGTGATCTAGGCCCATCCATTATGCTGTCTTTTCAAAAAATGTTTTAAATTTCCAGTGCTTTGGTTTATTTCATTATTTTTACTCACAAGACTTTGAATAATATGTAAATGAATGTTTTGGTAGAACCAAATGTGCGATTAAAAAATAAAACAATTCTAACCACTTGCGCTATGTATAATACATTTATGTAGTCAACAATTTAATATCAAGAACATCTTTGGAATAATTCAAATAATTAAAAAATTATATAAAACTGATAATAATAATGGGTTTTTGAAATTGATATCATTTTCTTTATCAAGGCTGGGCATGCCAAACAACTTATAATGAAAATTTAGACAAGAAAATACTAGCTGACAGTCCACATTCAAAAACATGCTTTCAGTTATGACCATTGCAGTCAGCCATTTAGATGGTGAACAAAGTGAGTTCAAAATAAATGCTCACTGACCAATCAAAACATGAACTCATGCATTATAGAAGGAAATTCATTCATTCATCCCTCCTGTCTCACCATGCAATAGTAAACAAAACAATGATGTGAACTACGCCTTACAAAGTGAACCACTCACTCAACATACTCAAGAAATTTGAATCAATTCACCTTTTAATCTAAATAAAAACAAACTTGTACTCTACGGAGCCAACTTAAAAATAAAAAATCAAATCAAAAAACCTAGACAGTATGTGCTGGAGAAAGAGAGACCATCAAATAAAAGAAGTATGTCTGTCTGAAGCTAACACTATATCCAACTGAATGAAGATAACTTGTCTGAGCATCCATATAGTTGTGATACACATGCAAATAAACTGTTCCATCTTATTCTCATGAAGTTTTTGTTGATCTACAGTGATGTCATTGGTGTGATTATAAATAGATATCTAAGTATACCAAATTATTCATTTGATGAAACCACATCCTTCAGTAAGATGTTTAAAATCAGGATATGTAGGATTGACCCAAAAGATTATGGCAGGATAGTTCTAAAGATACCGCCTAATTTGTTGGGAGGGCGTCTACTTCTTCAAACAGTGTATAATTTGTTCGGGATTTTTTTTGGCAGGGGAAGCTACCCTGTTTTGAGTGCAACTGAAAACAGCTTTTGTTACTTCTTGAACCAGCACATACAGTTATTATAGTGCATTTTGTCTAGAAGAAGCAGGTTACTGTGATTCAAGTCCTATTCAATTTATTTCAACTATGAATAAAATTTCAACAACATTTAACTTGTTCTTTTGGAATAGAATTATCAAACATCAAAAATAAGCAAATCTAAGTCAAAGAATGTCTATGTTCATGACATCTATACCAGCTGTTATGTAAACTTTATGTTTTTTCATATTTTTCACAAGCGGTGATATGGTGATGGGTGTAGGAACAGTATATGGTGTATTAGTTAATATCTTCCCAGATTTAAAACATTACTACATTATGCTAATAAAAATTCCCAAATAATATTAATTTTACAAACTTACTACAATAATTCACAAAATTGTGCTCACCATTGTTTTTCAGAAACATTATCTACGTTTCAATGAATATACTGGATGAAATGTACCCGACAACCAAGACGTTCAGCTCATTTTAAATGTTAATGGCTCAGTAAGACATATCTCCATTAGCTACCATATGAATGATTGAAACTAGTAAACAGAGGGTCCAATGCCACAACCATGTATTAGGACTACAGCGACTAAAGTGGACATATGTCTTTGTGCCGCTGAGCCCTGGGCTATCTAGACACAATCATTCTTATGGCTGATAATGGAGATATGTCTTTCTACCACTAAGCCATCGATATAATAACTCTAATACATTATGTTCTATGGTGTCCATAAGAAAAAAGAATAACTTAATTTAAAGGTTACCATCAGTGATTCCCGCAAAGGAGTTAATTTTTTTTGGCTGAGAAGTGAAGAATAATAGTCCCAAACAAAAATGTTTGGTAGACTCATAACCGGTGCGATCTTACCTTTCCGATGTTGATTAAGATACTTCTTGCATCGATCCCGAGATGCGGAAAAAACCAATAGTCATTTTGTCCCACATAAATGAATAAATAACAAAACCCCGATCCCCGAGTGGACTCACCCATCCGGTGACGTCACACGATAATCATCCCTTATCCGACTTGGGCAGCCCCTACTCGCCAAACTTGTAGGGGCGGCGGGTCTCGAGATAATCAACATCGGAAAGGTAAGATCGCACGGTTATGAGTCTACCAAACATTTTGTTTGGGACTAGACTCAGTACACGGTCGATCTTACCGTTCCGATGTTGATTAAGATACTTCTTGCATCAACATCTGAAAGATCGATCTAGCAAGTAACCGACGGATGGAGGTACAAGATTGGCCAGCATCTGATAAGGATCGGAGTGGGTAGCATGGTAATCGCGAGGTCAAACTATTTCCCCCCCTCATGGCCGGGAAACAGAAAGACTACGTGAACAGACAAAAACCCCTGAACTGAAAGTGCAGTGGTTAAGAATAGAAACACTGGTTCTTACCATGTTGAAATTCTGATTGTCCGCAAAACACCTGATACCCAACCACCATGTTATCTCCCCAGAACAGCCCTGGTGAACTTATCGCCTGGTCGTTGGTTTACGTTTTTGTAGTAAACCGTGGAAAAGGACGACGGTTCTTCCAGGACACAGCCTGACAAATCTCTTCAATGGGGACCCCCTATGGTAGGCCCACGATGATGAGATAGATCTGGTTGAGTGGGCCTTGGGGCGGCGTCTTTTGCCGCCCCGAGTCCACCAACACCTGGACCAGCCACCGTGCCAGAGTCTGCTTAGCGGCTGGACCGTGCGGGTTCTGCGTGGGTGATAAATAAGCGGTCATGAGCCCCTCTTAAGGTTTGTGTTCGGCCAAGGTAGTGCTGGAGCGCCCCCACCGGGCACCACAACCTGTCTTCGGCTATTGACGAACCCTGCCCAATACTGGGTAGGAAGAGGCGAGTGTCGGAATGTACCGCTCATTTTTTGCAAGGAAATCCGGACGAAGAAACAGCGTCGCTCCGTTGTTAGTAAATACGGAGGCTGACTTTGAGACTGCGTGCAACTCCGAGCAGCGCCGTCCCGAAGCCAACGCCAGAAGAAAGGCCGCCTTAAGAGTGACGTATTTAAGGGTCGCTTTTGACAGGGGCTCAAAAGGGGGACCCTTAATATACTCCAAGACTGTGTTGAGGTCCCATGGAGGGACCACCTTCCTTTCGGCGGCGCTCGTTGAACATACCGTCGAGAAGAAGACTTAGGGACCCATCTGAATTGATAGTCGACCCGTCTTCAAATCGCCGATGAATCGAGAGAATGGCTGACTTGTAGTTGGCTATCGTTGCCTGTTGAAGTCCTGACCTGAACTTTTCTGTCAGAAAATCTGCCACTAGAGGCACAGGGGCTCTAGTGGGAGATGTATTTCTCTCATCGCACCATGCGTAGTAGGGAGCCAAGCGCTGACTATACGTGCGGAGGTAGACTCGTCTACCCCGGCGATGAGAAGAAGCAGCTTCTGATGAAAAGCCTCCCTCCGCCGCACGTTCCTGATAAGGGCCATGCAGCTAACTGCAGGTGCTCTAGTGGTAGACTTGGTACCTCTCCTCCGGGCATCCGGAGTAGATTTGGGAACTCGGGGAGTACTCGCGGCTGTGCCGCTAGTAGATCCACCATCGGTCGAAACCACAGGTGTTTCGGCCAGAACAGTGCTATCAGAATGACGTTGCAATCCTCCCTCCCGATCTTGGTCACTACCCTTGCGAGCAGTGAGATCGGGGGGAAAGCGTAAGCAGTCACTCCTCCCCAGTCCACGGACAGAGCGTCCACGGCGAATGCCTGTGGGTCTGCGACCCTTGAGCAGTACACGGCAGCTGATGATTTCGATGAGATGCGAACAAATCTATCGAGGGGTGGTACATCACCTCGAAGATCGTCTGGGCGACCTGCGGAGCAAGGGACCATTCTGTAGGTCCCGACACCTTTCCTTGTGACAGATCGTCCGCGAGGATGTTGGTGACTCCGCTATGTGCATCGCTCTCAGCGTAATCTGCCTGGCCTTGCACCACCCTATCAGGCGTAGTGCGTGCAGGCATAACCGTGGTGACCTGGTGCCCCCTGTCTGTTGAGGTAGGCCACCACGGTTGTGTTGTCTGTTTGGACAACGATATGAGATCCCACGATCACCTTCTCGAAATGCTGGAGAGTTCTCTCCACTGCCCAAAGTTCGAGAAGGTTGATATGGAACTCCGTCTCCGTGGCCGACCATAGGCCCGAGACTGAGTCCCGTGGATGTGGCCCCCCAGCCCAGCTTTGGCGCGTCGGTCGTCACTACGTGGCGCTTTTCCGCTGGTGCAGGAAACCTGACACCTTGAGTCAAATTGGGCTGATGGATCCACCACCAGAGTTCCTCTCGCGCGATCTCCGACGCCGGAACCGCGAGGATATTGGGTGACGACTGGGCCTGTAAAAGGCTAGAAGGTGTAGTTGTATAGGCCTCATGTGAAAGCGGCAGTACGGTACGAGGTCTACCATACTGGCCATAAGGCCCAAAACCTTCATCCATGCCACAGCGGGTGCCCCCTCTGACTCGGCCAAGAGTCGGGCACACCTCGCCACGTTCGTAACCCGCTCGGGTGAGGGCAGCGCGATCCCCTCCTTGAGGTTGATCTGGGCCCCTAAGAATAGTGGTGTCTCGTCGGGACCAAATTGGATTTCTTGGCGTTGATCAGAAATCCCAGGTCCCGCACCGTCGGACTACTAACTCCACGAGACACTGTGTCTCTAGCGGGTGCGTCCGTAAATGAACCAATCGTCCAGGTAGCAACACATGTTGACTCCCCTGCGCTTCAGGTGCGCTGCCACCGCCCTGACCAGGAGTGTAAACACTCTGGGGAGGTGGACAAGCGAATGGCAGGCATCGAAACTGGTAAGTTTGACCCTGTACCTTGAAGCGTAGAAACCTCTGATCTTGAGGTGCGATCGGAACATGCAGATATGCGTCCGAGAGATCTAGCGATGCCGCCCACATACCCTTGATGGGGCAGGCTAGCACCGGCGAGCGAAGTCTCCATTCTGAACCTCTTGGGCCTGATGAACTCGTTCAGCGGCTTGAGGTTCAGAATGAACCTCAATCGCCGGTCTTCTTTGGAGCCAGAAAAAAAGCGTGCTCCAAAACCCCTTGGTGAAAGGGGTGGTAGACCGGGACAATCGCTTGCCGTGAGAAGCTGAGTGACCTCTGACAGTAGTGCCCGGCGCTGGGGGCCGTCTGGCGGCACTACCGTGGACCTCTGAATCGTGCAGGCGCCACGGGGTGGCTGGTAAATTCCAGCCTGTAACCCCCACTGACCACTGACAATACCCAGGCGCCCGGTGAGATGGCATGCCATCTCTGGGCGTAATGCAATAGCGGCCGCCCACAGGGGAATCCTGTGGGAAGTCCAAACCTGCCGGCATGGACTGTCGACCGCCGTGCCCTCAGGACCGATCTGGTTTGCCACCCTTAGAAGAACGGCTCTTCTTAGGGGCTTGCCATCTGATCCAGCACTACTCTTGCGCTTCCCAGATTTCTTGGGAGGTGCTGGAGTAGCCTCGGGCTCGGTGTAGTCTGTGGTGCGCGTCCTGCTGAAGCGGAGCTGGCGCTGAAGAACGCTTAGAAGACTTCTTCTTCTTGTGCTTCTTCTTAGCCTTACTGCCCTTCCCTTGGTCAGGGCAGCCTCTGACTTCTTCAGAGTGCTCTCATTGGTGGCCTTCTTTGCCCGGTCCTCTACCGTGGCGCAAAAGGCCTGTCCAAAGAGTAGCCCCTGTCCCACGAGTCTGACTTCTTCATTGCTTCAGCAAAGTCGGAGCCGTAAGTTGACTGGAGGGACAGACAGGCATTCTCCGGCGGCGAGATGACATCCTATGGGCTAGGCCCATAGAACTCTCGTTGAGGTTAGCTGTTAGCACCGCTAACAGATTAACCTCATGGAAGAGTTCGGCGTTGCCCGTGGTCGTTCGCTACCTTCCTACCGAGGTGCTCGGCAAGCGTGGTAGCGGCGCTAGAGACTCTGATAAGCGGCGTGCTCGCTTATCGATGAGCTTTAGCTCCTCCTCCCACTGGGGGAGAAGCGACCCGTGCGCCTTGGCCGCTAGCGGCAGGCGCAAACGTCTGGATCCATGTCAGGGACCCTGAGGTAGGTTTACGTAGTCCTCCTGCGAAACACGCGGTGGGAGCGTGCAAGCACAGCGGCGTCGAAGCTCCAGCGAGCCTGACAGCCCTCTGAAACCTACCCTTGAGGTCCGCGCGGGGAATGCAAGTGCAGGCGACCCTTGTGTGGGCCGCTAGCTGGGCATCCTACTGAAAAGATGCCCTGGTCCTCCTGAGCGGACTCCTCCTGAGAGAAAGCCAGGCCCAAACCTTGGGCCACACGGCTCATCACCTCAGCGGTGTCCGCAGGCAGACCATTGCTAGCGAGTTCCTCACGGGGCAGCGGGGGAAGGATACCTGAAGCTACCTGCACAGCCTCATCAGACTGTGAGTCGCTACTGGTTTCATCTTCCGACTCCTTTCCCTCGCCTTCAGACTCTGACTCACTCTCTGATGAGGAAGAGATCTGACGACAGGCATCTGAAGGTGGACAGGGAGGTGTCGCCACCGTGTGGCTAGCCAACTGAACACCAGCAGAAGAGGGAGTACTCCCCAGACCCGAGATGCTAGCCATAGCACCCGGGATCCGCCGCTCTCGCTGCTGTCGCCCTAGCCATAGCAGCGTGCGGCCTACCCTGAGCTGTATCAGGGTTAGCCACTCGCCGCCCAGCCTGGGTAACAGCTGGTGGTACTGCTTGCCCATCGCTGGCGGCACTTGCCACGGTGCTGACCGTGGAAGAAACCACCCTGCGGCGGATACCACGGGGTATACCCTGTCGGTAGCTGACCCTGAAAGGATCCGCCACCAGGAAACCCCATGGAGCAGCAGTACCAGTACCGCCTCCCCCTGTTGCCACAGAGACTGTGGTAACCAGGGCGAGTACTGCGGTACCTGCGTGGTTGTAGCGTAGGTGCCCGGTAGGGCTCCGGCTGCGTACCACTGTACCCATGCCTCTGGCGTTCCCGCTAGAGGATCAAGCCGTGTGTATGGGTACCCGCTATACTGGCTGTCCCTTGGCTAAAAGGAGCTTGCCTAGTATCACGGGTAGCTGAGCGTGTATACCCCCGATCAGTCACCTCGCTACCTGAATAGGTAGTATCAATCAATGGAGCCATGCTCCGCTGAATAGATAGTGATCGATCATAAGAGGGTAATCGACCCATTGACTGTAATGGATCACCCACGCTCCGCTGGCTCTCGAGGACATAAGTGGGTTGTTGATCAGCCAGGCTGTTCAAACTACCTACCCTAACCTCTTGAGCCTCGCCCAAGGTCGCTGTGTGTGGCGGACCACTCACGGCAGCTATGGGCGCGTGCATAGTGGCTACCACTGAAGTCGAGCCGTGGCTCGTCTCGGTAGCTGCCACCGTTTGCACTTGGGTCGCTGTCCCGTGAGAGACTGCGAGCCCAACCCCGGTATAGCCGCTAGCCAGTCCCGGAGGACAGCCGGCAGCCATTCCAAGGCCCAGGGCATCACTCGGCGGTCCCGCCATGGAACGCTGCCGTGTGACAACCCCAGTTGGTTCTGCTAAGACTACACCCGAAGCGTTAGCCCGGTATCGTCTCTGCTAAACCCATGCACGTTTTCATTCGACCCTTGCGGGAGCGAAAGGCGTGCTGCGTGCCGTGGATCAACCCAGGCAAGCCGGGTTCCACTGGCACGCTGCGTGCTACAGAACCGGCGAGGCAAGCCGGAGGTCCGTTCGCATACGCTGTATGCTAGATTCAACCCAGGCAAGCCGGGGTACCCTTGGCATACTGTCCGTCGCCGGCTACTTCCGCGGGTGCTAGACCCGCTCGTTCGCCAGCAATAGACGGGTGTCCACCTGCAAGAAGCTCGCTAGAGATCTCACTGGTAGACTGGTACTCGCCTGTTAGGGCAAGTACCGCCCTGCTGCCTGCTACTAGCTTAGAGCGTTAAGTCAGTGCTTTCGCTGGCTGCTAGGCCTTCGGGCTCGCTAGCAGTCCCGGAGGGTCCGCCTGCTTGCCGGGACCGGAGCCCCAGAGGTTACCTTAGCGTGGCCCTTGCCGGCCGCGCTAGTACCTACCATATCAATCTTACCTGTAGGCTTCTGTTTCTTAGTCTTCGTTTTCTGTCTGTGTCGAAGACCCAAGCGAGCGCTACTTTCTAAATCCTCGAAGTGGATGTCCGATAAGCCTATGCAAAAGGAAGCACACTTATTTGATTTAGAGCAATCCCTGTGGGTGTAGCAGAGTGGATCTGGGTCCCACTCTGCCACAAGGGAAGGGCATGATTGACAAGGCCTAGACATTGTAGTAATCGGGGGCGTATAGCACTACCCCCGAACACAAGCTCAAGCCCAATAAACAGACCCACACGCACAGTGGCTGGCGCTGATGTAGTGGTATGATATAAAAATATATGTACAAAGGGATGAAAAACTGAAAACCTTTTGGTATAGATTTGTCAGGCTGGTCCTTGAAACCCACGAACTCTTAGCAGTAACTTCGTCATCAGACGCGTACTGAAAGATATAACGATAGAGCACACCATAAACATAGCGATAATCACTCACCATACATGTATACACAGTACTGTACAAACATCTATTGTAACTTACTAGTCTGTTATAGTTGTTTTACGTGAGAACAAAAAATAAAATGGCGTCCTAAGAAGCGGCCATTTTGAAAAACGTGTGTTCCGTGTCTGACGGAAACACTCATACAAGCTAAGTTTTTGGATCGTTTTTGTCACTTTTCTAGCGAAAAATGTCGTCAAAACTATCTCCCTAGCGTACTATACTGGTTGGTTTTTACCTCAGGTGTAACAAACAAACTGTATATCTAAATCCTTTGGTTAAGTAATGATACTTAGCGTTGGTAAAGAAAAAAATCCACACGTCTATCTCATCTAGAAACCAAGGAGGATAAGGATGATTATCGTGTGTGGCGTCACGGATGGGTGAGTCCACTCGGGGATCGGGGTTTTTGTTATTTATTCATTTATGTGGGACAAAATGACTATTGGTTTTTCCGCATCTCGGGATCGATGCAAGAAGTATCTTAATCAACATCGGAAGCGGTAAGATCGACGGTGTACTGAGTCGTCCAAAACTTGTCATTAGGATCCCTCCATATGAAAAACATTGGCAAAAAAAAGGAAATAAATGGCAGTGTTGATAAATATGGCGCTCTATTCAATTGTGAGTAACTAGCTACAAGTGTATGTATGGACAGACTCCTCTCTAAAATGTCTTCTTTTACTTTTTACCCTATATAAGGCTGTGTTTGGTCTTGCAGGGTATGTTTAATTTGCACACCTGAACACTACAAAAATGCACAAATTTGATTTTTTAGATTTTCTGATTTGAGCGAATCACTGATATTATAGTGTCTATAAGATAACATAAATTATAACTATCAGTCACAACTTGAAGAACTGACAAGAACTTAAAAAATAAAAATAACTTTGAAACTAAATATAACTCTCAACTGATTAAAACCCACAATCAAATGTACTAACATATGTGATCATATTAAGTACCATGAAATTTGATATGATATATTTACAAATCAGGCAGAAATAAAAAAATGATTAAAAAAGTGAAACTAGAGTTAATTTTACCAAGCAAAATTGATCTCACAAAAAGACAAAATGTATTTATTAAATAGCCAATAAAATTGGTGCATGTTAAAACTGTAAACAAGGCCTGCTGTGCTCTGAAGTTGAGCCTTATTATGCTGTGCAATATCTTGAGAATTCAAAGTACCATACTGTTCATAATAAAGGCCTTGGAGGTGTGGGATATTTCAAAAGGAACATCATTTATACTAGATGTAAATTTTCAATAAAAAAGCTTAAAAATTGTGAAGTATAACTTCCAGTTCATTTACAAGTTCAAATCCTTCAATTAGTGTATTTTTATTCAAGAATTCTTCTTTAATTTGGTAATGAACTGGATGGAAGTTTAAGTTCTGTGATGGCCAGTTTTAAGCCCGGTTTTAAGCTGACTCACATGATATGGCATAGTAATTTCTGCATTTTGGTCACTTTTCATTAAAATAATTAGAGGGCTTTTGTTGAGGCAGTGGCATTTATTATTAACAATACGGTACATGGTTCTATAGGTCCAAAATACAGGCATACCTGACGACTATTAGAGGCTTGTAACATACATATACAAACTGGGTTTCTTTCTACCTTATGGTTTGATGACTTAACTTTATATGAAAAATAAGTCTCTAAATATTACCTAAGTACAAAGGTTGGAATTTGATAGGGTCAGGGGTTAACCTGTAATGAAATGATTAGATTTAAGATGACAAAATAATATTACTAAGATTTGAAAATTTGGAAATATTTGCTGATGATAAAAGCTTAAATGTATGGAGAGATAGGTAGGTATGTGGAATAAATGAGGATCACACAAAGAGGGAAATTGGAAGCAGCCACAGGATGAAATATTTGCAAGAAGATTGAAGAAAATAGTCAGCTTTAGCTGGGGAATTAGATGAGACATTTGGGAGGAAAGCTGAATTTATACACACTTGCTTAGAAAATAAAGATTGATCTTTGAACAATGAGGCAATTAGAAACCGATTGGTGAAAAATCAGTCGTTTTACACTTGGCGATCAATTATAAATTCAGCTTATGATAAGATAAAAGGTAGTTGAAAAGATGACAGACAAGACTAGAAATTTCATTAGCAACAAGAAAGATTCAAGACAAGATAAGGGGATATGAATAAAGACTATACAAAACACTATATCAAATAAAAAATTATGAAAATTGGGTCATAAAATTGTGATATATGACTCTCAAACATGAGAACCTGAATGCAATGAAAGCTTGAATTCTTAATTTAAATAAGTCGGAGTAGACCAATAGAAACAATATTACTGTCATGTTAGCAATATGAAGACACAAGTCTAAAATCTAAGGCAAGTAAAATAACAAGATTTCAACTGAAAATTTTGCATTATAGATTATGTGTGTCTCACTGCCCAGAATTAGAAAAGGATTTTTAAGGACTGTATCAAATATCACCATGGAAACCAGTATTTTCAATAATGTTGATTATTTATCATTTTTTTCTTTCATTTCAATATGCTAGCTGATAATAGGTCCCACTCATCCTGAGCACAGCAGCACCCTACCAAATTATGAATTAGCTCATGTGGCAATGAAGAAGAACATGATAAAAGAGGTGTGTGAATGACAAGACAAAGGTCACAATCTTCTCATCTCCAGTACGGTCAAATGTGCGGCTATCTGCTAAAACTAAAACTCTTCCCAATTTGGCAGCTATTGCATCTGGTGTGTTGCGTCCTTTAATATCTTACAAATATTTCATCGTATATCACATATTGCACACATGTTTACTACTGAGATGAGAAAATTGCCACCCACAATGTGAAATAACATGCAAACAAGAAAGGACAAGAGATTTTATAGAAGATTGCCCGCCCCTTAAAATGTAGTAGGGGTAAATCGGACAGAAATGGAAGAAAGCACACCTCCGCCTGAGTGGCCACCGTTAGCTGCCTCTTCGCCTAGGAAACGAAGACAAACATGTAACACAGATCACTACATCAGTTCTATTATTACATAATTACAACAATTTGTCTACAATTTTACTTAATATAGAATATCCTGCAATTGGTGAGATGAAAGGTTAAGGTTCAAAGGTAAGGTACAGAGGTCAAAGGTTATTCAGGATTGGAAAAGCCTCTTACCAAAGAAATACATACTATGCATGTTCTTTGCAATAATGATGTGCCCCAAGGGAAGTAACATTTTGTTTCATCTCTCTACATGCCAACCCCTTTCTCTTTGCATTTATGCTGCATTTTGCTGATGATATATTTCATTCAAACCGTACATGGTTAACATAGCATAGCTGACCAATTAAATTGCAACAGATAATGTTGCATATTTGAACATTTTCAAATCATTTTTCTAAGCCATCTCATAATGAAATTTATTACATATAATTTGGTTCATCTCAAGTTCGGTAGTGACATAGGTGCGTATTTCGCTCACCGCAGTATTGATTTGCACGCGTAAAGTTAAACGCCCTGAGTGTACACGCATGCGTACAGGGGCGGCGCAACCGCAAAAAGAGCATTGACATTGCTACCAAACTTGAGGTGAACCAATAGAGACAAAATGTGTTCGCCAAAAATTGCTTGCCCACACCACAATTACACCTTCCCCCATGGCACATAATCATTGCACTGCCTCTTGAGGTCTAATATTGACTCTCAAACGCCTTATCTTTAAATACTAGTTTAGACAAAATCACCCGGTGGGTTCAGTTTGTATTTAAAGGTAGGACGTATGACCGTTCCAGGATTTGAAAATGACCCCTATTTCACGGGGAATCAAGGACATTTGCAGCAATTTTACCCCTATTTAGCGCAAAATCAAGGAAAATTTGCCCCCAAATACCTCCCCTATTTTTATCATTTTGAGGATGCATTTTCATTTCGCCCCCTTATCACCAGGAATCAAGGACATTTTCCCGAAATAAATACCCCTATTTTTACCATTTCAAGGATGCTTTTGAATTTTCCCCCTATTTCACGGGGAAATGAGGACAATAACGAAAACTGTAGCAGTAAAACACGGACGAAAGTCCTAGAAATACACCCTATTTTTCATTTCAAGGACAATTATGCTCCAAAACACCCTAATTTGGACAATCGCGAACAATTTTGTCCTCGAAAATTCCGCGGACATTTCTTGAAAAGTACCCCTAATTGGAACCATCATGCGTACACATTGTCAGTGAAGACTGAACCCACCGGGCAAAATCAATGAAATAATCAACTAAGTTACATTACACATTAAGATCCTATTCAGTAGAAGTAGTTATCTTTGTAAATTGGAATGAATACGGTAGTTATCTAAAACAATATGACTTGAATGTTTCATCATTATAAGATCATTTCAAACACCCCCCCCTCCACACACACACATCCCGCACATACATGCCAGTCCCCTCACAGCATCAGCAGTAAGAGGCTAAACTTGATATAAATCCATCCTAAAGGAGTGAACCACTAAACAATTGGAGTGGAGCAACTCACTATGTGTGGACAGGGTCTGATCATGAAGCATATCATTACAACCAATGCACTCAACTTTAAAGCCCATTACATGTAAATTCATCAAGGAACAATTATAATTCTAGACACTAAAAATCTATTTTGCAATGCTGGCAGGTACTTCATGATATCATAAATTCCAAATATTAGATATTACCTAAATGATAAAATAAATAATGCCAATTATTTCACTTTACCAAACAAGTATATCCTGTGATGTACCCTGTGACGTATTATAGCTCATTTTTCATACTAAAAACATCAAAGCATACAAGGAACTGATCAGAACAGTTTGATTACAGACACGCTCATCATGAGAATAGAAGATGTTAATACATAAATGCAAATATAAACATTTCTGTTATTCTTGCATTCTGCCAGTGAACTGTTCCAAAAATATTGTTCCACAGATCAAGTAAAATGGATGTATGTATGAGGTACAATGAACCAGGAAGGGTTGGGGTGTGTTTGTGTAGTACCCTGGCAGCATCATGTGTCTTGGTTGCATCCAAAGAATGGTCAACAAATGACCCCATCTGACCCTTGAACTTGACCTCAATTGTTTTGAATCCAACCTATCTCTCAAGGATCACTCCATCAAAGTACCATCAAAATAAACGCACACCACAAATTTTATCAATCTGTCTAAAAATGTATCATTTAGTCCCGAGAAATCAAAATTTACCACAGTGAGTTTCTTAGCTTCTTTCTTAATTTGCCATTATTTACTCAGTCAATTTGGTGTTGTTGAAGTGTAATTTATTATGTATAGCCAATGAAAAAGCATAGAATAGGCTTGTATGATGTCATGTGTGCAAACATGCAATTAAAGCTAAAAATCATAGGGGCATGGGCGGTTAATGGAACAAATACGGTACATGAATTTTATGTATTTGAACAAAAGAGCAAAGTTTTGAGAAAAACTATTATAAATAATCCTGGTAAATAACACCATTATAATTAATAATTATTTTAATTTTAAACAAAAATCATCATGTTATTTACTTGCAGTACTATGAGATTGCATACTAAATACTCTGGGCATATACTTAAGAAATAAAGGGTAAACTAGAGCTACGACAAATATCAGGCAGCGGCTTCTGATTGACCTCAGTGACATTTGACCATTTTTCATGCTCCCTCATATCAAGGATAATTTGCACCAAGTTTAAGCCCAGTCGGGGAAATTTTAACATTGATTTCATATGACCTTTGACCTCGGGTGATCTCAGGTTGACTTTCATGTTTCCTTCATATCAAGTTTAAGCCCAATTGGGTCAATTTTACCATGTGATCTCATTTAACCTTTGACCTTGGGTAACCTCAGGTTGCCTTTTTCATGCTCCAGTATATCAAAGATGATTTGCACCAAGTTTAAGCCCAATCAGGCCCAATTTAACATTTGACCTCATTTGACCTGACCTCAGGTGACCTGACCTCAGGTGACCTCTTCATGTTCCCCTTATATCAAGGATGCTTTGAACGAAGTTTAAGCCAAATCGGGTAAATTTTAACATGTGACCCCATTTGACCTTTGACCTCTGGTTGGCCCTCAAGCTGTAGTACAATTTGGGCCAGTGGTTTTTCTGAACAAGTTTGGTAGTCATATCATGTAATTTAAAGGAGGAGTATCATTTTTAAGATTTTCACAAAATTACCCTTAATAACCCCTATATGACCTTTGACCCCTATCTGTGTATAACTTATATTCAGCTTGGGTCAACGGTTCTTATGGGGTCAAGTGCCTGGCTCTAATAGCATTTTAAAGATTTTCACATAATGAACTCTAATAACCCCTACATGACCTTTCACCCCTAACTGTGTATAACTTAGGAGCTTGAGTCAGTGCTTCTTGTGGCCAAGTTTGGTCGATATTGGCGCAAGCGTCTGGCACTAGTAGCATTTTAAAAGATGGTTTGACAAAAGAAATGGAAGGCTAAACAATATGTCAGTGTGGCCTGGGGGCATTACCCAGCAACATTTTAGACACATTTGTTAACTTTCCCCACCCCCACCCCAAAATAAATCTGGTGCTGCCACTAAGTACTAGTCTTTTCACATGCCATGTAGCCTGTGTGCACCGCAATCTATTAGCCACCAATGCTAACAGTCGGCATCCATGACATGTGCCTCAGACTAGCTCCACTTATAATGGTAGACAAAAGTAGTTGGGACACATATATCTCTATAAATCTAATTTTATCAGGCTATATTTGATGACTAATCCTTCCCGACATATCAATGTAGGGTACAACTATACGTGCACGTGCGAAATGGCAGGTTTGAGCACTGGTGCAGGAAGGGGAAGTCTTAATGTATTGTAGGCTATTCAAATTGTCCTCTGTTGTAGCATTCAATTACCTTTAAACATAGATAGAAATAATAAAAGCACTGGAAAACAAATATATATATAATAGCTGTACCTGTCTCCCTTCAAATATGATCATCTATTCATGCACCAATATCTAATCATTTAATATAATATTTCACTCCATAAAGACCATAAAGATTTTTCATAATTATGGTAATTGATTATAATAAACAAAATGTACTGCTATTCAAATAGTAAAATGGTGAACCCTATACCCCTAGGACAACAATTTTCTTTGGTCTGACTTGAGTGAATTTAGACAATCAAGTGATAAAAACAACTCGCCACCAATACATCGCAGCTACCCTTGACAAATGCAAATGACTATTGGCTGAGTGGACAGTAATGGACTTGCTAATTGGTAATGAACATGTCATTAAGCAAAACAAATATTAACAACAGCCTAGAACTGCCCATTTTTCTGATCTCTGTAAAACCGTGTTCCCTGCAAACAAATGAAACATGATTTTGTCTATTTGAAACCAATTCCCAAATGTAATTGAATTTTAAGAATATACTTGATTAGTACTTTATTGTTGTTCAACCGACACAAATCAATCACCAACTTACACTTTTGTGTGTTAGGTTGAGCTTCTACATAGGATTCATCCCAGTCATGGTAGAAATTTAAATGAAGAAGAAACCTGCAATAAGGAGCAAAACCAGGAATATGTTAATAATTACACCCTTTCTCATGTGTTCCTTGCACTTTTTTGCTGATGAATAGGTGTAGAATTTGTACTGCACTGATAAAAGATGTGAGGGGCTCATTGGCTAATTGAATCACATCATTAAAATACCTTAAGTGCATGCCAATGGTGTAACCAGGTCATAATAAGATTCTTTCTCAATCGACCCTGGCTTTCCCTTTTAAAGGGAATTTTTATTATGTCCTAAACTAGGCACACATTTTGTCATTTAGGCAAAATGACCATGTCTAGTAAAACATATACAACAGAATAGATGTGACCCAATATGACTCTGTGGGTACCCTGTAGCATTATCTGATAAAACCCTTATCAAATGTTGACTGCTTACATCATGAAGACATCGTAACCATTTTGGTTACTTCAATGTTTTTATAAGTAGTAACATTACAACTATGTAAATCTCTAATTATTTCTAACCTATATACTTACAAAATGAATTGCTCAGCCCACCAAGATAGTAAGCCTGTAAAACTAAGGAAAGGCTGAAAAAAAAGATAAAAGAACGAAGCAGGTCAATGTTATAAACAATACAACATGGATTGGGTGGATTTTTGCACAGCCAATCTGGGTATTAACAAGCAGTTTGTAACTGTAACCTATTTTAAGTACTAAATATTTACACCATTTTGCAATAACCTATTGCAATGGCCAACTGATCAGGTAACATCACACCTACATCATGCGATGCTACACAGATTGATCGCGGAATTAGGTGCTTACAGTAAAGGAAAATCCTGGTTAAAAACTGGTTAATAAGGGGAGGAGGAAAGGGGAAACACTGCTGGGAAACTCTGGCTAAATAAGGGTGATCCAGAGATGCAAGTATACTTACACTTAATAGATGAGATGCAGCTCCCTCTGTATTTTCAGGTTTATTGCACATAGCCTGGTAGTCTACCAGTTCTTTCCTGTAATATAAATCATTGCATCATTAGGTTTAACTGCCTGAAAAGAATTGATCATGTCTCAGGTCCTTTTTCAACCAAATCACCAGTAATAACTCTTGTTGTGAGGGATCAACATTTAACCACAAATTGCCTTAGGTGTGGTATTGAGATACCACACAAGGTAATTGACCCATTTGTGTTACATACTGCCTCTAGCTATAATGATAGTCTGGTGATCTGGTCAACGTATTGACAGATACCAACCTCAGGAGGGAATTCAATCTTTTATCAATTCTCTTCAGGTATTGAAACCTAATGTCATTGGAATAAGCTTATATGAGCCAATCAAATTATTGCATGTGTATCAATGAAAAAGTTTTCTCAACTTTTAGTATCTATATTGACAAGAAGTGACAGAAGCTGTTGGGATTTCAAAAATTCATCCGGCTTTCTCTTAGCCATATGTTTCTATCATTCTATGATATATCTGGATTATATTGGTTGGATATTTACAGCTTTTTCAGTGGTGCAACCATTTTTTCCCCAAATCAGTGAAGACTTATTTAGGAGCCACCTTTTACACAGAACCTTTGGGCCACCTAGTGATTCCCTAATGATGGGTTTGTCTCTACCTCCTTGAATATATGACTTTCATTTGTTGAACAAATTTATCATGTCATTTTTAACATTGACATAAATAAGTTTTTAAACTTCCTAATTGTTGCAAAAGAAAACACTACAAGAATTTGATTACTGGTTTGCATTATTATGTATTAGATGCATTTTACCCACCTGGTGTACACAAATTGCCAATATGTAAATCTCACTGTATACGTGTATTGTGCTTATGCAATACACTCTCATTGACCATGTTCACATTTGAAAATTTCTTCATTCGACGAAGATAAGTTAATCTTGATTAACTAATTAAGCATGCGTACACATTACTCTGAACGAAGACCGAACGAAGACATTGCACTGTACACATTAATGAAAATTAACGAAGCTCGAACGAAGCTATTAACGCCCGGCTATTATTAAAGCCGGCGAAGGTCACTCATCACATGATCACTTTCCTTTGGCTTTGTCGAACAAAGTATTCCTTCGTCAAAACAACCTTTTTAGCTTCGTTGAACAAAGCAATTTTAATCTTCGTCGAAGGAAGAAAAGTGCGTACACATTAGGAAAAAACTATTTTTAATCTTCATTTGAGGTTCGTCGAATGAAGAAACTTTTCTAATGTGAACAGGGTCATTGACTAGATATAAAATGTATGTATGTACTTACTGACTAGATACAAAAAAATATCTGGTTGGCAGTGTTCTTTGATGTTTTCCTTAGTGGTATGATAAAAACCTTTATGGCAGATTCGTCATTCCTTCAAATATTTATTGTGTTTTAGATTTGTATGGTTCATTTTGACTTGCATTGTTGTGTTACTGTAGAACCTATCTTTCTTGATGTACATTGGTGCAGGATAAGTTTTCATTACTATTATTATTATTATTAATTCCATCCCTATTGCATAGGACAACAAATTACAATACCGGAATTAGAACAACAACAACAACAAAAACATACTTACGTTTCAAAAATGCTCACTTTTTCATCAAGCATATACCTAAATAAATATTTGTTCTTGTCGTATCTTGCAAAATGATTTCCAATCTGTGAAATAACAAAGGAACAAAGCACTCTCAAGTCTCAAAATGCATTTAGTAAAAGCGCTGTAACTTTTTGATTAATCATAGGTATACATTTTTTAAAGGAAAAGCCCCAAGAAATCAAAGAAAACATCAATAAATAGTAGGCTTGTTCAGACGATCGCTTGTAAAGTCGCTTGTAAATACATTCGAATGTAAACTTGTATGTAGCGCCGATCTAAACACACTCGCATGTAGCTAAATGCAAGTTACAAATGACGATTTTACATGTAAGATATCTTACATGCAGCGAGCTACATTCGAATGTAAGGCCAGTGTGAACAAGACTTGCATGTAAACTCGCATGTAAGCATGACCTTGATGACCCAATCCTATTCTGATTGTGCATTATCATGGCATAATTTACCAGAGAAGGTCACTCTTACTTTTGAGTTGGCTTACAAGTAAGTCCCGTGTGAACACACACTCGCTTGTAGCATAATTTAATTGCTGGCTCGCTTGTAAGTTACATTCAAAAGTAGGCTACTGTCTAAATACACCTAGTGACAGAAGCAGACAAACTGAAAATGACACTTACCTCTGTGTCATGTTTGGATGCTACTATATAGCCATTGTTATCAATAATTACACATTCTATTTCCTGAAATGAAAGAAAACAAGCAGCATGTCAGTACTATTTAATACAGTTTATGGAAAGGTTCTTCAGTGGTCTGCTGATTTGGCACTAGTTTAAGTGGGGTTCTGATTGGCTAATTGAATCATGTCATCATCACCTCAGAGCACCTCATTTGCTGCATAGCATCATATTACCAGGGGTGTGAGTGACCTCTATTGAAAAAAGAGGAACTTTGTTCAAAGAAGAGGAAAAGCACTGAAATATGCTCAAAATGGACTGAAAATGAAAGAAAAAGCTGAAATTTTGCCTCAAAGAAATTTCCAAAAAGAGGAATTCAGCTTAAAAGAGGAGATTTCACACCCCTGTATTACCCAGACATGACCTAGTTATTTTTACATGATAATCAGGAAGAGCAGTTAAACACTGCTGAATAACTTTCCTGAATAATAAGAACAACTAAAAAGATGCTGGCAAGCCTTGCATCATCTAATTCTTTGTCAGTCATACATTAGTTCATCATTTGGATGTTTCTGAGTTATAAGACTGATCCCAAGTCCTGAATCCCATCACAAGTCTAAACACAGTACTCCAATAAATAAATCCTATGGGAGGTGATGGGTATGGACTTATGATGGGATAAAGGAATTACAATGAGTGAACTCACCCCTCCCTGACTATCAAGTGTACTCTTTTTCTGAATTTCATATCACTGACCAATCACATCAACTTTATTTAGATTTCTTTACTAGGTTATTGGACTTTAATTTAAAGGGAGGATCTACAACCTTATTCCTGTTCTTTCTCCATCATGATGAAATTTTGGTATCATTGGCAAAGTTATTTGGATTTTGTAAGCCAAAATGTGTCTAAAGTGGGTTAACACAATTCTTATTCAACAGCATAGAACTCCATCTCTGGTAGAGAGTCATGGTCAATCAACACAGATAAAAACACCATAATGTAAGAAAATTGCATCATAATACTAATTACAGAGTGTCCGTCCGTCCGCGCGCTATCGTGTTCGCGTGGTGCGATATCGCGTGCGCGCGGTGCGATATCGCGTGCTCGCAGTGTGCTATCGCGGAGTTTCAACTGGGGTGTGCGCAGAGTACCGCATCTCGCATCGGAAAGCATTACAGTGTAACTAACAGGTGCATCTCATCGGACCAATAGGCCTATTTTCAAGACATGATTAACATAGATGGGTTTTCAGATTATAGGTACCAAAGTAAGCATCACAGCTACAAAACCGAGTTGATTAAGTTGTGTCTTAATCATTGAGAGACGTATATCTCGTATTTAGTTTAAAAGGTCAGGACAAGTATTATGGGTAACGGGTGTTGGGTAATTAGAGATCGGCCTATCACGAGAACCACCCAACCCGAGAACCGCGAAATCTAGTTATTTATAAATGTGGATTGATGTTTTGATGACTGCTGCTTCAATGTGATGGGCCATAATATTGAACCTTTCACAAGATATAAAGCTTTGATAGTTGCAACAAGCCACATGTACTTACATCACTTTCACAGTTTAAATCGCAATCTTTTCTCCTGCTGTTGCAATCTTTGTGACGCTGTAAGAAATAACAAAAACATACAAATAGGGTTCTCAATAATAGGTTGTCAAAATCTAATGAGATTTGCAGTTTCTTAACTTAAGCTTTCCTATGGATTGGCATTGTGGTTTGGTTAACACTTGGCCAACCCTATATTTTCAGCATATAGATCAAACAATATATTTAAGGTCTTTAATAATATTAATTATGCAAATTGTGCAAATTGGCCTATTCTATAAATACTTTCCAACAAAATGCTAATCTATGTGAACCTATTGAATCCACTCCCTTGATCAGCTCTTCCTGGTAATTTGCCCATGCCCAGAACCTACTATTAAATAGGCTTCATACACTCTTAGATAGCGAGAACCTATCAGAGCCAGCGTTAGAAAAATCCAAACCATGCATTGATTGTGTATAATGTGCCTACAAAATTTGCAAATATTTCTCAAAGTCTCAAATTTGGTAAATTTGAAGAGCCCTTATAGTTCTCAGAATACCAGCTGCATTTCCCCACCAAATCCACAATTAATTACTGCAACTCTTCTGAACAGAAATAGATTAGACAAATATTTAGGAAAAGGTTACTTACTTCTAATGAGGTAGCAGATAATAATTCCCACAGAGCAGTTTGACGCATTTTATATCCTAATGCTGTGGAGATAAATAAATGAAGGTAATAATATCACCAAAACATAATGGCCTTTTCTAATAAATGAAGTGACTTACAGCTGGTTCTATTTATGGAAATTATTGGATTCTTATGACACACCAGGCAAGTAGTAGTACTTCCCTTCAAATTCTACAATTGCCCTGAATATGACAGGAATATTATGTTTGGTGAAGTCCTGCAGAAATTCCTGCAATTTCTTAGAGAACTACTGTTACTAATTTGACAGTTCTTGAAGCTTTATTGAAATTTTGAAAAAGTATAAAGTTCATTTTTGGCCATGACATAGTCCTGGTTAAAGATCCAAGCCAAAATACATTCTTCTTTTCTTACATACTGCTATGCATAAGAATCATTGGGATGGTGAGACATAGTCTATATAATGGTAATTAACCAATGAGATATCAAAAAGTTAGGTATGAGCGATATAATAAACTAAGCTCAAAAAGAAACTTATAATTTTTCACAAGGTCATATCTTAAAATCCTGTCCATCAAAATGAGCCAAAATTACGCACAGGTTTACTTCAATACTCTACTCTAAACACATGTCAGTAACCAAACATTTATCCAACTGACACAACAGCAAAATGCACTGACATGGAATAGCTTCCTGGACAACATTCACAGCCCAATAATTGGCACCCAGCACAAGAATCTGTGAGAATGATTACAAGATCCTTGCACAGGTGATAATACCCAGAGAGTAAGTGTAATAGTAAGGAACAAGACCTGTTTCTTTAGGAAAGTGTGTGAAAAGCAGAACGCAGCACCATTTTATCATCTATGCAAGGATCTTGTATGCATTCTTACAGATTTCTTGTGCTGGGTGCCAAACATTGGGCTGTAAAAGTGGTCCAGGAAGTTGTTCTGTGTCAGTGCATTTTGCTGTTGTGTCAGTTGGACAATTGCTTGGTTACTGACATTTGAATGGAGTATTAAAGTAATCCTGGGTGTAATTTTGGTTCATTTTGATGGACAGAATTTTAAGATATGACCATGTGATTCACAAGTTGTGAAAAATTATAAGTTTCTTTTTGAGCTCAGTTTACAAATTATTACTACTGAGTTGCCGTCTGGCATTCTCACTTTTACAGTCAACATCATGGGTAAGTAAATAAAAGAATGTATTTTCTTATGCTAACATATGTGAACTATCTCTGAACCAGAGATAGTCAAACTGGACATTAATTACCTACACATTGAAAACCTGTTAACAAAGAGATATTTTGAATCAATATAATGGGGGTACCACACATGTCATAGTTTGCAATCTCTCAAATAGTATGTACTATCATTCAAAGATCCTTTGGTACCCCAAGCTTGTTTTGCTTTAAGTTACCATGTTTTTGAAGTCACATACCTGCTGCAATGGCATCTTTCCTGTCTTTTGTTACTCTAAATGCTACACTGGCAGTTACTAAAACATCAGAGAGATCAACTAAATAATCTGGGGAAAAAACACATAATATACACATTAAATTAGTGCCACGCATGCCAGTGTAATTGTCAGTATGGTACATTAGTAAGAACAAAAGATATTAGACTGGGAGAGTTCAGACACTGTATAATGGATTGTCATGCTAAATAAATGAACTGATGATATCAATACAAGATGAAATATTTTACTTTCAGAGCTTTTAGAGCTTTATTTTGCCCAAAACTCATAATTGGACCTACAGGTCCAAAGATTATGGTAATTTTAGTATTGCTCAGAACAATGATATACAAAGAACATTACAAAAATCAATTTAGTTTGGTAGGTGATCACTGGAGGTGCAACACCTATCTGCCACAACAAGTAAACACAGCTTCAACAATAATGTTCATTTACAACAGTGAAAAGTTGTAATTCTAATTCAGTTCAAAAGAATGATGACACAAATCATCATTGGATATTTTGATATTATGATTGATTGTGATTCTACCTGTTTAGTGTTTACACTGAAATCTATGTTTTCACTTGCTTTGCAGTAATGCATTTCATAGCTATTTTTGCCATTGTTATGTTGCAGCATGCACTCCACAACATAAAGTAAGTTACTTCACATGAAGTTATAATAGGGATGGCTTATTGTATTCATTATTTTAGGGGGAAATACAGCTTTATTTAGCTTGTCTAAATAGAAACACATAATATACACATTAAATTAGTGCCACGCATGCCAGTGTAATTGTCAGTATGGTACATTAGTAAGAACAAAAGATATTAGACTGGGAGAGTTCAGACACTGTATAATGGATTGTCATGCTAAATAAATGAACTGATGATATCAATACAAGATGAAATATTTTACTTTCAGAGCTTTTAGAGCTTTATTTTGCCCAAAACTCATAATTGGACCTACAGGTCCAAAGATTATGGTAATTTTAGTATTGCTCAGAACAATGATATACAAAGAACATTACAAAAATCAATTTAGTTTGGTAGGTGATCACTGGAGGTGCAACACCTATCTGCCACAACAAGTAAACACAGCTTCAACAATAATGTTCATTTACAACAGTGAAAAGTTGTAATTCTAATTCAGTTCAAAAGAATGATGACACAAATCATCATTGGATATTTTGATATTATGATTGATTGTGATTCTACCTGTTTAGTGTTTACACTGAAATCTATGTTTTCACTTGCTTTGCAGTAATGCATTTCATAGCTATTTTTGCCATTGTTATGTTGCAGCATGCACTCCACAACATAAAGTAAGTTACTTCACATGAAGTTATAATAGGGATGGCTTGTTGTATTCATTATTTTAGGGGGAAATACAGCTTTATTTAGCTTGTCTAAATAGAACCAATTTACCCCAGCAGAGAATGGTTGAGCCCTTTGTTATGGTATTGTTGTCAATGCTAATTGGCCTCTTCCGTTCATTCTTTGTTGGTGTATTGTGACGTTGGTTTGCCGGGTTCATTTGAATTGTCACTTTTTTGTCCGCAATTGCTCAGAGTGGATGGATCGAGATGAAATTTTTCATGACTATGGTGTACAATGGCGTGTCCAGGGGGTAGGGGCTTTTGGTGCTGAAGCCCCGCACATTTTGTTAAAAATCATGTAAAATCAGCCGTTTTTTGCGATTTTAGCCATAAAGCCCCCCGCATAAATCTAAAAAAGGGGCTTAGCCCCCCGCAGGAAAAGATCCTGCACACGCCGGTTGTGCATTAATCCCTTACTGACCTATTTCATCAGCATATGGTACTGAGTAGACAAAGTTGTCTTTTGGAACCTCTGCCGCTCTCTGGTAGTATTCTTCTTCTATTGTATTAGGGTAATCCCATGTGAAATTCAAGCTGAGAAACAACAATCAGTATGGTTAGTATTGGAATGTGACCATCATACTCAAGTAATTATATTGCAAATCTCGCCATTCAATATAAAATTCAAAGCAAATTCATTAACTATAACGCAACAAAATATAGTGGCTGGGGCAGGCTGCGTAACTCAAGGGGGAAGGGGTAAACGCTACCCAAATCACCACCAAAAGTGTCAAGGTTAATCATAAATGAAATGTGTAGTGTTGTAATAATAATAATCGGGTTTTGATTGAGCAAACTTCAATCAAAACCAAAATTGTCATTGGCGTAATAAGCCCTGGGATTTGTTGAAAAGGGTTTCATTGTCCTGTAGATCAATAAAAGGTGGAGCCATGCATGTTGTGACATCAGGCCGACACCTGTTGTGCATCCATGCCCTGTGTCGAGTCGCGTGCCAGTAGCCAATCATAGGCAGCGGTTCTGGGGGCGTGGCTGTTTTCTCAGAAATTATTGCCGGGAAAAGTCATAAGCTGTTTTGATACCATCCGAAGAGGTCAGGTGAATTTTAAACCCACCCACCACTCCCTTTATAAAAAATATGATATTAAATGGCATTGTTTCTTTTGCTTTTTACCATTTTGTCCAATATATGAATCAAAATGGAGATACATTGCTGCATTTGAGCAAGTCATTGGGAATGTTTTCACATACTTAATATTTAATGTCAATTCCAAATTAGGCTGTTTGGAAATTGAATAGGGTTGTCCTAATTCGAAATGAGTAATGATTAGGTCCAAGCCAAATATGCTGTTTGGGATTTGAAGTGGGTCGTCTCACTTCAGGACCGTAAATGGCATCAGATGATATAGCTGTCTGATTATGTAAAAAGGGTATCAGATGATATTGCTGTCTGATACATATATGATTTCAATGATTGATATATATTGCTTTTAAAGAATAAGCCAGATGATATAGCTGTCTGAGGCGCTAATGAATTTGAATTTATATCTATTTAAAATATCAGATGATATAGCTGTCTGAAGTGATATTAAAAGTATGAAGATAATATAGACAGTTGATTTCCTGTCAACTGTGTATACTCTCAGATGATATAGCTGTCTGAGGTGATATGTGATATTAATTTAAGTATGAAGAACACAGTTGACACTTGATCAACTGTGTAAATGAAAGGAAATAAAAGATTCGGATGGTAAAGATCCAGCTCCGGCAATAGTTGTGTTTGGTCTACTTATTGCGTCCATAGGACAATAAGGTAGATTTGTTAAATTATGGATTCTGTATGGAAAACTGTTGAAAAACATCCCTTTTAAACCATATATTTTATGAAAATGAGAGCCACCAAAATTATAAATCAAAATGCAGCCCGAATCTAAACCACAATACTGAAAATGCACCCCAGATCTGCCACACATCCCAGTACTCTCATTTCCACCAGCCTCTCAGGATCAACAAATTGAACAATTCCATTGAAATTTTCTTGAGACAATTGGTTATTAAGTTATGAATGAAATATTGAAAAATACCATAATTTTTTTTCTTCCTTTTTTTTTTATTACTGAAAACAAAGCCATTTTTCTTATGCACACATGCCCAAAATTTTTAACTCCCTCCACTCGCCCCTCCTGACAGATGAGCATGTCTCCTTACCTGGCATCTGTGTGGTTTAATGCTGGGTTCATATATGTCCTTGTCAAACCTCCTTTGGTTCCAACGAACACAATCAAAATGTCATCAGCGGAAAGGACTCCAAAACTGGCAAAATGAGATCAAGTGACATGTAATTATTCTCACTAATAATAGTGATAATTAATGCATCAATATCCATGTTAGATACCTATCACACCTTAAACCTGGGTGCTCAGATCAAGTTTCCAAATTTTGAGTTCTATTGCTCAAATGGTTTTAAAAATTATGAGAAGCAAGAACATGTATAACAATGCCCCATAGGAGCTCATAGGTAGTAAATACTTCTGGTGGTGTAATCCATGCTCCATAGGATAGCACATACTTCATGTGGAGGATACCACTTCTTACCACATTTTTATTTACACCTTCCAAATTAAACATATTGGGATGTTACATTTTACTGGGGTAATTGAGAAAAAAATAAACTTTCTTTTGATACATAAATCTCAATTTTGATGAGGAAATAAGAAGGATGAGGCAGTTGATCTGATCACACACCTTTTACACACTACAAACGTGTAAAAATTGACAATTAGTAATTCACTCCAGACAAAAAAAAAACACTTTTTGTGTTAACATTTGTACAGCTACTGTAAAGAAAAAAAAATAGTGGAAATTACACTGCAATCATTACGAACAGTGGCGGCGCCAGAAACTTTCATAATTTTGGGTTTTTACTGGGGGGCAATGGGGGGGGGGGGTCAAGAGTTCTGACTTCCGCCACTGATTACGACACCATTTTATATAAATCTAGGATGTTATGAGTCTTGTCACTTATGGGCTGATCAAAGTATGGCTAGGTCCAAAATAATAATTAAACATTAAGAAAATGTGAGTCCATTTTTTGTTGCTATTATCAAGTGCCATGACCATGTGCACCTAACTGTAAGTCAGTGAAGGTGGTTATGAAAATAATAAAATTCTCTTTAAAAAGAAAGTGCTGCTGTGAGTGTAGCCATCATGCAGCAGCAGAAAGGTAATGACATCACTGCAATAAGGAATTTAATCTCCTTTTAAATACTAAGTTGACTAATTTCTACATAGTTGTGCACCTGAGTTGTGTGCTGTATATTGTCATGTGTGTGCAAGAAAGTTGTAAGTGCAATAACTAAGTTACTCACTTTTAATGTTAAACTATCATTCATTAATGCATTCCTACAACTGTGCAACCACTCAAAAAAGTGGTTAAGATGGGAAGTGTCAATATTGCATTCTCCGTAATATGCGCTTACGTGTTTGTAAATGTGTGTGCATAGCTGATACATTTTCCTTATGGTGGATATATCTAATTTGTATTCACCAACAGTTGCCATCTACTTGGCCCTGTAGAGTCGACATCATTTGTCTATTTTCTCTCTCAATATAGCTTCCGAATAATATTTCACATCTGAACATTGTTGTTCTTGAGATCCTCCTGGTGTATAAAATTCAGGAACCTGTGCAGTCCTGTATCCAGTATTCAATTTTGAGTGAACCGGACTTCTAAAATGTGGACCTTCATAACAAATCTGCTTGCATGTATCAAGTGGACCTGAACCCTTCTAATTGGCTCTTTCTTTAAACAGTTTTATATTGTAAATCCACAAAAGCACACAATCAGACAAGATACACTTGGTGCATATGCTATGCTATAACCAACTGCATGTATATTTTAAGTGTAGTGTATTAAATGTTGAACAATTATTGCTGTTACAGTTGTTAGTCAAGTATGTAGTTAATTTCTCACTTCAGTTTGTTTCAAATTCTTAAGTTTGTGTTATTGTACTATATAATATGAAAACAGAAGAAATTTGTAAAATGGCATGCAAGGAATGGATAAAACATGACAAACAAGAGACATAAAGCAGGGTAACATGCACAAAAAGGATCAACATGGTCAAAATGCAAAGAAAACTGAATCCATAGGCTATGCTAAACACCTCATCAAAGCACTGTCAATATAAAGAAGAACATGGCAGTAAGAAAGAAGGAAATAATCTGAAAAATTCAAATAAAGGTTGTTTTTTCTAATTTGCTATGTTTTATTGATTGATTTCGTTTATTTTGTAATTACTCCTACCAGAGTCTCCAATTTTGATTACAGGTATGGTATAAACTTATCCAATCAAAAAGATGAAATATCTGACACAGTTGTAAAATGTTCTTCTTCCTTTGACAGGGAGGTATGTAGGTTCAGCTATGTCACATCACACAACACAACTTACCGCCATGACTCATTATTAGCAGTATTACTTTCTGTGATATTAACAAAACTTTCCGTAGTCATCATTCTTGCTGTTGTAGGAGCATCAGTAGACGACATCCCTGTGGTTGTTTCATTAGACACGTCTGTTGAATTCTCCATGCTTGTGAAATTCAAAACATTGGAAGAGTTGGCTACATTTGTCAACGATGCTGTTGACATTAATGTATCCATTGTTGTTACCATGCTGTTAGTTGGTGGCATGGCAGATGACGTGAAATGAACCCCTGTTGTTTCATTGTCGGTGTTAACTTCAGTCATGTCAGTTTGGCAAAAAGGATCAGCATCATTCACAGCACAGCAGGCTCGCATTTGTTCAAACTCTGTCGCGTTCATGAAATCTGGATACGTTGGGTTTCTATCCCAATATTATGGTAATTTGTATATGACATACACATGCAACACATATTAGAAGGGAATAAGTGGGAGGAAGCATGCATATTAGTTGATGTTGATATGGGTTGCAGGAGGGTATATATGCAGATGAGCAGGAAACATGCAGAGTTGAGATGTACAGGATGACACCATGGTTGCACAATAAATCAGATGGACGATATTCCAACATGCATGAAAATAAAACACAAGCAAGACCAAATCTACATTATCACTATGTATTCAATTAAATGCACTAAACATACAAATAACTATTCTTCATTTGAAATAATTAATACACATGTACAATTATGTAGTGTAGCCTAAAATATAAAGCACTTTAATATTATGTAATTCAATGAAAAAAAGCTGGATATCAAAATGGAGTGTTTGTACATGTGGTTGTGTGAGGGGTGAGTTGGTAAGACATATCAGGTATGGATTTTTTTAAACCTTACATTGGCATTTGCCTCAAAAGATTGCAAAAACCTAAACATATGTTTAACAGTGAGTCCCCTATATGGGGTGCAGGATCAGTCCACAGTTTGCTGAGTATGTTTTGATTAGATCCACGGTTTGATAGTAAATCTGGTCCCCAGTTGACACACCTTACCAGTATGGGGGGGGGGGGGTGTATGTGCATATGTGTAGTGTGTATTTTTGCACAAAGTAACTGCTGACTGTATTTCTCAAGCAGAATTCATATTAGAAATAGTTTGACATTTCTCTTTGGTTATAACATCACCAGTTAACATTAGACTTGGACAAATTAGAATTAGCCATAAATAAAGTTAGTCTAACAAGACACAGTTGATCAAATATTAATCTTAGTTATTTGTTGTAAATGGGACACAGTTAACATGGAACCAACCTGGTCTCATTCTTAGTAACAATGGAGAGCTTGTCCTTAGTTACCATTGGTTTGGATTCCTGAGTAACTGTGGTTACTGTGTCTTTAGTAACCATAGTAACAGGTTTCCTTGTAACCATGGTAACTATGGATTCCTTAGTTGGTCTACCCAATGTAAAAAATCTGTCAATTGACCTCTTTCCTCTGGGTAGCATGATTTGGAAACCAACAATGTGATCAAAGTGAAGTAAGAAATATTTTGTCAAATTTCAAATATGCATCTCACAAATATTGGATTGTGAATCTTCCAGACATGACAGTCACAGAAATTCACTATGCAACCTTTAAGATTTAAACGAATATTACAAAATGTTTACCTAACCTTTGGTTATTGTTATTCTCATGAATATTAATGGTTTCTTGTTGCAATATGAATGAAATATAACATGTACTTATGGTATTACGTCAAAATGGTCTATTTTAATGTGACAAATAATGTACCATCCTCTTGTGAGTCCTGTTAAGGACGTTAAATGTCACACCTCAAACTAGCGCAAGTCAAATACCAGAATACCACACATCAGATTACAACAGATGGCATATTTCTTAAAATGCTGTAACTTTTAAAAAGAATAAATGAAGAACTCATTTTGAAAACTTATACATGCTCTCGCTCTAATACACCCCCATACACATAGCCTGTTTCTCTCTCTTACTCACCCAGTCTCTATCTCTCTCTTTTTGTCTCTCCCATCTGTTTGTGTATTTCTCCAATTTGTCTCTCTCTCTCTCTCTTCCTCACTCTTCTCTCAATTTTGGAGTTTTAAGACTTGGACCTTCTCTGTATCACTTTAAGTCTTACCTGGGTTCTGGGTCTAAATTTTGTTCACTAAACAGGTCCAACCAGTGCTTAACCAACCCCTTGGTAAGGCTGGCATCAAACAGAAGATGATTGATCAGCTCATGATCACCTTGAAAACAAGAAAATCACACCATTGTAACTCACTCTTCTCAGAACATTAGATTTTAATTAATCAATAATTCTAAATCTTGGTAAGAATGAATTTGATACATGTTGCCTCAAGGAAGAACAGATGATTAACCGTGTTTTCAACTGATTGAGTGTCCCAGGTTATAGCGAGTTATTCAGACAGAAAAATTTCTCTGGCATTATCTTCTGTCCGGAAAGATGGATTCTATCAAAAACTGTCATTGCTATTAGCTGGCTACGAGCAGAGAACATATCTATTGAATCAAATTAATCTCAGCTAGAACATTTCAGAAAATACACTAAGCCAAAAAAGAAACTTCTACAAGGTCATATCTTAAAATCCTGTGCATCAAAATGAACCAAACTTTACACACAGGATTGCTTCAATACTCTAAGCGGAATATTGTAGAACAAGACCTGTTTCTTAAAGAAAGTGTGTGAAAAGCATAAATCAGCCCTGTTTCACACTATTCCACCTACTCTTTGGAAATTGTCATCTTTGTATGGATCTTAAATACACATTCTCACAGATTTCTTTTGCTGGGTGCCAATTATTGGGCTGTGAATGTTGTCCAGGAAGCTGTTCAATGTCAGTGCGTTTTGCTGCTGTGTCAGTTGCACAACTGCTTGGTTACTGACATGTGTTTAGAGGAGAGTATTGAAGTAATCCTGTGTGTCGTTTTGGTTCATTTTGATGCACAGGATTTTAAGATATGACATTGTGAAAAAAGTTTCTTTTTTGGCTTAGTATATTATACACAAACATTTTGAAAATCTTGGATTCTCTACATTTGAGTGGTCTTGTATTCATTAACAATACGATGCCTCTTTCATAATCTAACTAAGACACAGAGCTCATATCATCGCAGCTGATCAAGGTCTTTTACTTTTCTTTCTCTTAACTTCGGATGGCATGTACAATAAACATGCAAAACAAATTGCCCATGTGTTCCACATGTTACTCTGCTCTAAGCCTGCAAAAATATTTGAAATATATTTCTAACTACATGCTAATACTTGTGCAACTTACATTTTGAGCTGAGTACACCAATGGAAGTTACAGATGCGTTCAGATACCGGATTACATTCTCCTCTCTTGTGAAAGTCTTGATTTCAGAATTGTTGAGTCTGCAGTATTGCCTACAAAAATTACATGTAATGTATAACACATTTATTAGAAACTTATATTTGGAATTGAAATAGTTATAGCACCTAGGATTGTATTACTATGTTGACTATATAGTGATTGGCTTGAAAAATGTACTATATGCAAAAATGGTGGGGGGGGGGTAGTACTACATAGTCGGAACTATCAGTGGTAGTTACAACTTGCAAGTAAGATCTGCTGATATTTAACAACCCTATGTGTTGTTCAGCCTACCACTGAATATTGTTGTATATATACAAAGAATTAATCACATTTGCCCAAAATAGTAGTTTTGTCCCAAAGCTGAAAAACCCAAAAATATAGACTACACAATGTTTTTTGTGTTTCAGTGGTAAGAGTTGATTGCTGCCATACCGTAAAACCTCGTCTACAAGCATATAGAGTGTTTTGATGAAAGCTAAATTAACACGAAACAACTGTAAATATGCAAATACAATAGATTTGTCTTACAATAATACTTGCTTATATATGCTTGTATCTGTAATTTATTTCCTCAAACTCCATAATTTTGTCGATGGATGGTGCCTGGATTAATTTAGCTTTCATCAAAATCACTCTATATGCTTGTAGACGAGGTTTTACGGTATAGACTATACAAATTGCACTGAATCAAACCCTCATTAATATGCATCCTGCTAATGTCACATTGGTACACATTAATTATTGGTTAATAAATGTGTATCACTTGTTGGGAGTGAAATTGTACAAAATAATGCATGCGTACTGAGATGTTGGTGCGTCTAATGCACGAGCCCCGAAGGGTGGAGTGCATTAGACGCATCAACATCTCAGTACAAGTGCAATATTTTGTACAATTTCTCGAGCAACAAGCGATACGCATTTATTAACCTATTTCATACACAACTAAAAAATCCAGTGATTTTTGCAATTTTTATAACAAAATTGTGACTAAAAATGTTGGAAAATGCAAACAAATATAAATGCATCCACCCGCAAGAAAAATGAACGCGTCCGAAAGCACTGCGCGTACTACGCGGAGTTCGCGTACGTGCAATTATACAATATTTATGCATGGCTAGTAATTTACTAACACTTGCTCTGATTGGTTCTCACTATCTAGGAGTGTATGAATTTTGATTCATACACTCTTTAATAGGGAGAACCAATCAGAGCATGCATTAGAAAAATCCAAAACATGCACTGATTTTGTCTAATGCACTCCGCGTACTACGCGAAGTGCTTTCGCACGCTGTTCATGTCGCTTAGGATTCGCTTTCGGGCGGGTTGATGCATTTATATTTGGTTCTATTTTTCAACAATTTTAGTGATAATTTTGTAATAAAAATACCAAAAATCACATATTGTTTTCTTCTTGTGTATGAAATAGGTTAATGAACGCGTATTACTTGTTGCTCAAGAAATTAGACAAAATAATGCACTTGTGTTGATGTTGATGTATCTAATGCACATGCCCTCCCCCCCCCCCCCTTCGGGGCTTGTGCATTTGACGCATCAACATCAGTGCTTAGCGTGCATTATTTGGTCTAATATCTCTCCCAACAAGTAATACCTGTTCATTACCCTATAAATCATGGCCATATGGTTCAAAACAGTATAGTCTCAAAACTCTGTGCTAAATGAAAATGTATAGCTGCTTACCATTTTGCTACCGTTACTGTGCTGTCCCTGTCGCTTAGTAGATATTCACAGGCTGTGGAAGACATAATAGGATACATCTTTAAGATTATGTCAGCTAGATAAAGTATATTGTATCCAACAACCCAGGCACAAACCTAATGCTACAACCCTGGAAAAAAATGTTGGCACACTTTGACTGTCCTCTGATGAATTGCTGATCTAGTTTTATAGATGATCGCAAGAATACCCAATTAGCAGTGATAAACCACTCTACTGGGGTACAGGTCCAGGACAAGTTGTGATAGTCAGGGGTTAACACCCTACTCTTTTACTTACTTTGATATGTAAATAGGCCTACATAGGTATAGGTATGACTCTCTGTACAAGACAAACAGCATTTTGTCTCCTCCGTAGAGGATGGAGTAGTCTCATAGTTCATTTACCAAATTCTAAATATATCATGGGGAGAGCATACCTCAGAATTTTGCAAATATTACATTAAGATTAGACTTCATTTGTTTCCAAGCCAATACCACAGCAAGTCACCAGTGCCAGTAATTAAACCTAGCTGGGACCTCATGCAACAGGAGTTAGTCGCAAACCACTGTGCCCATGATGGACAATGTCAGGGGTGTGAGTGACCACATATTTTGTTTTACGATTGCCCGACAGGTGGATGGTTTGGCTCTTGGTGTTCTCTTGTACGTGCGCTTTGTCATAGCCACCCACTTATCATGCCCTTTATCATATTTTGTTGCATGCTTTTATCATGTTTCTTGTCATGGTTTTTTTTATCTATATATTTTTTGCCTGTTAACTCTATAATATTTGCTTATTCTTTTATTGTTTTTAATGCTTTGTACAGTGCTTCAAGATTAATTTGTTAAGCGCTTAATAAATATGTGCATATTATTATTTATTATTATAAGTTAGCAAAACGCTGAATTTGGAAAGCCCCAATACTTTTATACAAGCAAGAGTACAACAAAAGCTGTCAATCCAAAATGATAAAATTGACTTAAAAGCCCTAGCAAAGCCATGTTGACATCATGTCTGTTAGAATTTTAACATTGAAGGATGGGGAGGGTAGTAAGAGATGTTGATTTGTTTCACTCACCTTCATTCATTTGATATTACACACATTTAAATTGCTTTAAGCAAGTGTGCCAACAATAAGTTTTCCAGGATTGTAACTTAAGGGAAATCCCTTGAGCTGAATTTCACTAGATATTGGCTTGGGTTTCCTTTTAATATCCATGTTAACTTTAAAATGATCTCCAATGTCCATTCTCAATACTGGTACACCACTGCACAGAGCTGGGAGGGTGTAAATTAGTACATATGACAGGAGGGTACAATGTGAACTCTAACCCAAACGTTCTACAAAATGAGGGTAACATGACAGTGGAATATGATGTTGATAGGGTTTAGACCCCTTTAATTTCCCTGAGATGAAATAAGGATAGATAGATGAAGAATAGGATATGAGATGAAATGATTGATCCGCTATTACCCAAAACATTTAATAACTGAAATAATTGAATTGCAATGTTTATTTTAGTGCATGCAATATAATCATTTGTGGCAATCACACACAAGAACATTATTTGAATGAAATCATTAAACTTAGGGCACCATGATAATGAAAGCAGCATAAACTTCCTACTTTCTAAATCCCAAAGCAAAGTTAAGCAATAGCTTTTAACACCACCTTTAGGCCTATACCCATCATTAAATTAACCATGAAGAAAACTGCAAACAAAATGTTACATGTCACACTGAAAAGCAATACAATATGTCAAAGTCATGCTGCATATATGATGAAAAGCCACTCATTCCATGCTATTCAACAAAACCGTTTCTCCTACCTGTACAACAATCTTGTCCTGTTTGGAATAGGGGTGGAAAATTATAAATCATATTCAATCAATGCTACGAGGTATGAGGGTTACTAGCCAAAAATCAGTCATTTGTGAACAGCAATAGTATGGCAATGTGTGCAGCACAAGCTGGGACGGATATGTAGGTATATCTTGATAATTGGTTGTCTCTGCAATAACTCTTACTCTCTTACATATCTTCATAGTTGACTTGGAAATACACAAACGCCTTTCTTTTTTCAATTTGTAGCATATCAACTACTACGGAATCACACTATTGCATGCCAACTAAAGGGAGATCATTTCATTAACTTTCAACTCACTGTATGGGGAAACAAGTACGCATTATAACGTTCAACTTTACAATAGATTCTTTGGTTGTATTAAGTGCTAAAGCAAATCAAATATTGTTTACAATAGAGCGTGACTTTTAAAGGTGCCATTTTGATTTTTCAGCCACATCCATACCACCTACTTTTATTTCATGTTTTATTTTTTGTACAGACATGCTGACCCAATCCTCAATCCGGTGCTCTTCATAATAAATGAATGAACTACACATGTAAATCATAATGGAACATACTGTTCACATTTGAAGAATTTGATTATGATTAAAAAGGCTATTTTAGCACTGCAATTGTCAAATTTTGTAATCTACTGAAGTGGACAGCAGCTTGTCAGGCCATCTTAATAAAAACCTGTGTCTCAAGGCTTGTCAGAAATTGAAAACCTAATGTAGAATGCATTTCTTCTATTTTTAAATAAATCTATTATTTTTTATGTGCCAGTAGGCCCGTAAGTGATTGCTTATAGTTTTGAATTATAACCAGCCTAATCACAAAGCTCCTGTGGCCAAGTAGTTAAGGCACAGGTCTTGTAAACCTGAGGTCCTGGGTTCGATTCCAAGGCGGGATCACTTTTTCTACTTGTCTCCTTTATTATTTGCAATGGCGAACCTGGTGGAAAATTAGGTTTATTATATATAATTCCTGCTGATCATGCCGCCGTTTTTTGAATAATTATTCTCTGTGAAAATCGAAGCCCATCAGGATTTATTCATGCAGGAGTTCTGTCCAGACAGAATTTGATCACAATATCTGGCAAAGATTTCTGTCATTTGGTTGGTGGTTCCTGAAACGCCAAAATCTTCACCTTTAAATCGTAGTTTTCAATTTGCCTTACCTTTCAACTCAATCCTAAGTCTTCCTACAGCAATATGCAGATATATCTATGTGGCTAAAAACTATGGGCAGCAGCGAAGATCTAGTCCATTTATGCTTTTCAGTCGCTTGCACAAACAGTTTCATTTTTGCCTTTTTGTTTAAATCTTTTTGTTTTTTTAAACAAACAACAAATAAACGCGCACAATTTTACCAACGTGCATGGCAGCTTTGAGACAGAGGTTTTTTTTATTAAGGTTGCCAAGATACAAGGCAAGATATGGTGATGACGTCATGGAATTAAGGCACCTTTATAAGATTGCAACATGCAAATGGCTATACCAGTACTACAATAAGGCAACAATTAGACAAAATATGATGGTACTCAGAACAAAGGTGGTGGTAGGAATGCGCTGATAAATCAATACTATTAATTCTTCAATTAAAAGCACAAAATGCCCCATGAATCATGATTACATCATTAACTTCCAAGGAATAAATGCAAATAGTTGAAAATATGTTGAAGCCTGCTTTACAGATGTTGGATAGGTCCATATTCTGTAACGTGTGTGTGTGCCAAAAAAATAATGTCTGCAAATTTCAATTTGTGTTACAATTTCAGATTATGTGCATAACATAAAGCCAACAGCTACTGTATTGGATTGTCAAAATAGTGTACCCCAGTATCGTTTTTGGCAGAGGCTCCAAATTTAATAATAATCTACATCTTAACGGTTTGCACAATGCATCACATGCATATTCCAAACAAACAGATTCTAAAGAATTTACATTTGCTAGACTATGGCAAAACAATCCGGGAGCACTTTATTTTTCCTTTCCATGAGAACCACATAATTCTACCGTTGTTGGTATCATTAAATGCTGTTCATTGCCTTCTGCCTTGGCCTCCCCAAGTAACTTATTTCACAAGTCATTTGCCAAAATATGCGACCAACCAAAGTTGAAATGACAGCTCTTGTAGATAAAACATTCTTACATTCATAGTAAATGACCTCCATGACTCACCTTCTGTAATAGGACATAGATCTCCAACTGTCCGATTACCAACTTTTTTAAAGGTATCAGGGCCCATCAGTACATTGTGCCCAGTGTCACCAGCCAACACAATACCAAGACTGAAAAGAAGCAAAAAATATACAATAGTTGCTTAAATGGATAAGTCTATCTTCCCATTGAAACAGTATGCAAGCATTGTCACCTTACCTGTTGAGATGAGGAAGAAATTGACCTCACCAGTTGTGCAGACACATAGGCTCCACACGTTCTAAGTTTCCCCCAAAATTTTTTAAATATAAAGTTTTAAGACATTTAAAAATGATACACATCATTGGTAGCATATTTTGTTTTATACACATGCTCCAATTTTTAATGTCACACATCGGTTCTAAGGGGTCACTTTTAAGTTGTGTGCCCTTATATACTAGTGTAACAGCTCATACTTTACAAGAATCAAAATTGATTCCCACAAGCTCATTGCCTATCCTTGTAACTTACACCATACAGAATGGACTTGATTTGAAGAGAATCAATATGGATTCTTGCAATGAAGAATCATTTTGCCAATGTTACCTGAATGGTGTGCGTTTAAGCGGTACGTAGTAGTAGTGATTGGTACGCTTTGCAATTCTTCTCTGCAGAGATCAAACAAGAAAATAGACAACTTGGTTAACTCTTGATGTTGCTAATTTTACACATGCATTAGTGAACTGGTATTGATATTGCTGTTGTGTTTGTTAACTTGTTGCCTAGAACTATAATCATTTGAAATTTTCCAGTGACCGTGTCCATATACCATGTAAATCTCTGGACATATCTCTATGACCATATTTGGGCAAAACAATTTTCATGCGAAACAAATAGTTTCAGACACTATCCCGATACTAGTATTAGATACTATCCCGATACTAGTATCGGGCACTATTCCGATACTATTAATCAGTATAGTATTGGATACTATCCCGATACTATATGTCCATAAATGGACAAACAATTTGCATGTGAAACACATCCGGATACTATACCAATACTAATATCCAACTAGGTAGCAGGTACTATTCCAGTATTAGTATCAGAGACTATCCCGATACCTATTATATTTTGATATGGGCTAGCATGAAAATATTGGTAACTCAAAACACAATGCATTGTGGTTAATGAGGTGGGATAAATAGATTGGAGCTGAAACAGTGTTTCACTGGCATTAAACTTGACACTTTGTAAAAAATGCTTTGTTCCTGTCTGTCTTGCTCATTGTTTGGTCTTGGTATCTTCACGAATCATTCACACAGCATATTGCATATTTAATTATAATTTATCACTGTTTTAATGTCCAGATATCACCCACAATGCACTCTATTCTGAATTATCAATATTACATTATGAAAAAAATTATTTAATTATTATTTATCCCTGTTTTAATGTCCAGATATCACCCACAATGCACTCTATTCTGAATTATCAATATTACATTATGAAAATGTTTGGCTAGTTATTGTCACTTTTTCCTTGGCTATTATTGCTGTTAGCTTCTGTGTGATGGTAGTGTGTGAAATGGGTGTAGAATTTGGCAGGTTTTACATCTGCCATTCTCGTGTGTACCATCACCATTTACATAGAAGTTATTAGAGATAGATTACATTGTTACACCTCATAAATATTCATGAGCAAATCATGCCACTTTATTGGTCAATCGCAAATGATACAACCTATTTCACAGTGCGATAGTCTTCCCTATCTATATACATTCTCACATTCAAAGTCATGACAAATACTACATGATTTATATAGGGAATATAGGGCAACTAGTTTTCCTTTGAGGTGATTATACCCATAGCCAGTACCTCTATAAATAGCGTGTTTTTCCATTATTTTGCAAGCCAAATAATCACGTGTTTTGCGGCTACATCAAGGTATTTTTTGTACCATACTTCAGTTAAATTTAGAAGTTATCCATTGCATTCAGCGCGTACTGGTAACATTGTAAGCTGTTGTACAGGAAGCGGCATCGCCTTTGTGAGGATTTAGCAATTGCGGACGCAGATTGGTTAAAAGTCAGCTGATCCAAACTTTGGCGTGGGTCTTGAGGTGCGCGATTTGAGAAACTTGTCAGACTAGACCAGGGGACTGATGCAGGACGACCAAGACCGATCCGTGATGAGAGACTGACGGCGACTGTGCAGACCGTGTTACGTGATGGATAGGCGAGTAGAAAGCGACGAGAGAAGACAATTTCGACAAATGGACAGATAATATTACTTTTGTGTGTTTTTCTGGAGGAGTAAGACGAGAGTTTGGAAGAGATGGAGATTACCGTGACAATATTTTCGTGTGGAATTGGAAAAGACCAAGTAAATTGACAGCAGCGAATGGACGATACAAATTTACCAAGTTGACGAGTTTTAATTGTGACGACATTTTTACTTCGTAGTATGCTGAGAAATGGAGAAAGATTCACATTTTCCCTTTATATTTGAGTGGATATTATCGCCTGAATTGGAGTTATATCTTCAATGGAGTTTTGGCAGCTCATGACGCACGCAATGGACATGATATTTTCAAGTGATTTAGCGAAGACGCCATTTTCTTCCATCGCATGTATTTCTGCAATGGACATTTCGCAATTAAAAAGCTGGCCAGCAAAATGTCGGATTTTAATTCAGTGTACTTCGCGACAACGGCAGACAAGCAAGGTCGACAGGCGACGGCATAATGGACATTGTGTGTATATTTTTAATGTGAGTTTATGATTTTGATGATATGCATATCTAAATGTAAACAAACAATTTGTGCTTCTTGTGAGAGGGGATGAGTAAAACAAATGTTTGCCAAATTGGGATGTGGTTTGTGCAATGTTTTGGGCTGTATTTGTTTTGGACATTGTTTTGAGAGTAAAAATATCTGAAATTGGGTCAGAGTTCCAGTTCAGGTCATTGTTTGGCAGGGATTGGGACAAAACCTTGTGGAAAGTAAATTGGGTTAAAATACTATGTTTTTGCAAAACAAGCAGCACAGATGATTGCAAATTGACATGACATTTTGTGTACAGAAAGTCAAACTTTATGCAAATGGATATTTGAAGCTATTTTATTATGTTGATTGACATTTTGTAGCAAAAGTATGGTGCGCCAAAAGCGTCATAATTGCGATTGTGAGCATGGTTCAGATATTGTGCACTTTGCGTTAAAATAGGCCAGGGTAAAATAATGTGTGACTTTAAATAACATGTAGTTGCATAATTTACCAGATTTGTGCATACTGATTGTGTAATCACATTTTGGTTTGGGCTAAATACTTTATGTAAAATTACGTAGTGCACCATTTTGATTCAAGATTTGTAGGCCTATAAAAATGTTTTGATAAAAATGTGTATTCATGCTTTGTAAATAACTTGTAGAAGTAAGAAACCATGTTGTGTACTTTGGCAAAACATTGATAAATACAATTGTGTATTTATAACTTGGTTATGGCAAGCCATTGCTGACAAAATTAGCATTGAAAATTGATGATTATTGTGTGACAAAAATAGATCATTTTACATTGTGATAAATGATGCAGCCATTGTTGAAACCTTGTACTTGTGTTGTATACTGTCAAGTTGAGTATTGGATAAAATTACATGGGATTTGTGTACCAACTCAAAAATGTGTGTTGATGAGTAAACAGGTTGTATTTCATTTAAGACACGTAGAGAACAGAAGAAGCCCGAAGTAGAGATACTTGTAACACTGACGGGTGGCTACGGCGTATTACTGCTATACCGGAAGTTTCACTGACTTCTATTTAAGGCTATGCAGACTCCTCGTGCACTTTGAAGTCTGTAGTGGCCATAATGTGTTATTGGATAAAAAGCTTGTTTTTATATAAAAAGATTGTCTTTCAAGTGGAAATCTGCGCAGTGGTGCAGAATGTGTTGATGTGGCTCCCTGCATCAGCTCCCGAAGGTTGTGCGCAACATAGATTTCCATGAGGACATTCGTTAAACATGTGTTCAGTGTGTAGGCGTAATATGGTTTCAAAAATAATGCTTGCAGTGTGCATTCATAATGTCATTTTTGTGAAATAATTGTAAAATGAAATATTAATGTTGGCAATTGCACTTTTGTGGTTTATGCATTTAGGAGTTGCAGATTAGGCGAGTTGTGAGAGAGCTTTAGTGAGAGTTTAGGGACGCGAAGGTTTGAGGCGCTCAAATTGCGAGTTAACATTTGTGTACAATGTTAGAGTCGTGTATGATTCAGGATTGTGTGAGATTAAAATAGTTGGAGAATTGGCGAGTTCATGGTAAAAAGGTGCTCAGGTGATACCAGTAGAAAGAAATAGTGTACAGTTGTAGTAGAGACATTAAGGTTCAGGAGTAAGGTAAAAAATCAATTGTTGGAGGTTTGGCATTTTAAATAGTTTGTGCATGAAGTTAATAGTGCAGTGACCTTTGTTTATGTATTTACATGTGTCAGATGCTTTGATGAACCATATAAAAAGTATTCTTGTCATGTAAATTGTGAAACTTTATGTAAAATGATGTAATGTGTTAAAACAACATAAAGTATGGCAGGCCATCTGCGTCATAACAGCAGATAAAAACACACTGTTGCTAATTGTTCAATTAAACAGCTGTGCATTTTAAAATCAAATCATTCCTTTCAGTCAGGTATGGTAAGCCAATTGTGACATAAACTGTTATTCATGTAGTAGATTAAG
Source organism: Amphiura filiformis (assembly GCF_039555335.1). Classification (NCBI taxonomy): domain Eukaryota; kingdom Metazoa; phylum Echinodermata; class Ophiuroidea; order Amphilepidida; family Amphiuridae; genus Amphiura; species Amphiura filiformis. The sequence goes on from NC_092630.1 coordinate 70,062,125, forward strand.
ATGTATTTTGTAGAGTAAAAACTTTAATAAAACTTGTTAACAAATAATAATATTCATTGTTTATTGTCTTTATAAGCCTGACCAGGTTTCCTTTGACGGATACCTCGGTGTGTTCTGCCACACCAACTTACCCTGATGGTGGCAATATTTTCGTTCGCATAAATCTGCGCTTTTAGAAACCAGCCTTCGCTACTTTATATTTTCCCCTAAAAAGAGGGGTGGCGCTGCTCCAAAAATTGTGGCAAATCCGCTCGGCCATCAATAAAAATAGGGTCAGCCAGCCCCAGCCCGTTCCTTTTACAGCCCTCTAAACCAAGTAGTATTTGTATACTATCACAAGGTTCATTTGATGATTTGAAATTCCTATAGTAATCAGCAAATTCCTTCAGCAGTGTCTGTCTGTCTGTTCTTTCTTATTATTGCATAAAAAGAACTAGGTCATATGTTGCTATGCAGCTTGACCAGTGAATGAGGGGCCAATGTGATGATGACATGATTCAATTAGCCAATCAGAACCCCACTTCTGTCTTTATACCATAAATAGCGTCAAATTGGCAGACTGCTGATGAAGCTTGCTGAAAACTTTAATTTCACCAGATTTGGATTTACGCATTTAAAAAAGCATGCATTTATGCTAAGAAACTACAAATTGCAAAAGTAAGAGCAATCTTAAAAAGATATAATTCTATGTTTAGTCTGTAGTTAACTGAAGACTAAACCATGGACACACTTTACAGCATAGTCTTGATCGCACATAACATTAAGAATTTGTACAATTTATTAAATACACCTATCAGAAAGTGAGGATCAAATTCATTTTTCAAAATACTCAAATGTTCATAATGAGACCAATATTATATGAGTATAATCAGTCCAGTCTGACTGCCTGGCCAGGAAACACTTCCTGACCAGGCTGCTATTGTCAAAATAAGTAAAGGCTCATTTTTTTGAGAACTATAAGAATAAAGAAATTATTCCTTATTATATAGTGCTAACAAATATATCTCATACTAAAAATTAATGGGTACTCTAAACCTAAAATGATTTTAAACACAAGACTACTAATACAAATATCAAGTCATTGATATATATATATGGGATACTTGAAATGCTCTCTAAAGTAACAACTAAATATTCTAAACAAAAGATGAGAAATGCTTACAGAAATACCAAAAGTTTTTGATATGTTAAATAATCTTACTAGAAATACTAACACATTTACACATACCAGAGAAGATGAGAATAGAAGGAGGTGGCTCGCCAAAATTAAGCTACTTGTCTAAACTAAAGCCCAAAATTTCCGCTTTACAAATGTCAAATTCCGCTTTTTTACGATGGAAAATTCTGATAAGGCCAAAAAAAAAAGGTTTGTCTCAAAGCTTATGACGCGCAGCGTTTGTAAAATCGCATGCGATTTGACAAAAAGAAATGCGGAAATTTTTTGTATTTAAAAAAAAAAATTTTTTATAGTTTTTTCCAGAAAAATCGGTAAAATCAGACTTTTTCTCAAAATACCATGAAAAAGGTCGGGAATAAAAAATAAAAATAAAAATTGCATTTCGCATTTGTTTTAAATTTCTCGTGAGCTTTGAGACAAACCTTTTTTTTTTTGGCCTAAGGTTATCGCAATATCACAAGACAGAGACTGGGTATGGCCGTGATTGGCGATTCTTGGATCGATATATAGGGCCTGTGCTGGTGAAATGATAGTTTATTAACTTTATTTCACTTTATTATGTTGAATTTTTAAGCCGATTTTATTAATTAGTTCATATAAGAAATATTTTTTTCATTAATTTTGCTTTTTTATGTTTTTTAAGTTCATTATTTTCTCTTTTTAGCAAAACTGCTTTTTCCGTGGTTCTTCCCTAATTCTGTGATTTTCGCGGAAAATCCGCAACACGGAGGACTTCGAGCTTTTGTCTAAACTATCACCCATTCATTGAGCGACCTCTTTCTATTCCCATCTGCACAAACAAAGGCTTTGATCTGTGAAATCATCTTACTACAAACACAAACACCAATACCAAAAGTATTTGAAATCTTACCTTAGCTACATCATTCAGTACAAAGGAATGCTGTGCAGGCAGAATTTGGAACAATCAACCAAATTAATTAACTCATTGCATTCAATCTCATTTACTACACTGATAAAATACTGAGTAATAATATTTACTCAAAGTTGGTCAACTATGAAACAACTTTTAATTTAAAACTGCTTTGTCATTATGTGGACAGTGCCTTATAAATACGTAGCAGAAAGACCAGCAAAAAAACAACCCAAAATCGCTGGTCATATATCATCCTAATCTGTCGCCTGTTTTAACCAGTCAATAGCACAACATGGCTTGGTGCTATTGTGCAATCTACTGGTTAAAAAAACAGGTAAAAAGAATAGGATGATGAATATATATGACCAGCAATTTTGGTTTTTTCGCTGGTCTTTCTGCTACATATTTTTAAGGCACTGTCCTCATAATGTGTTATTTTCAATGGAATATTTTGCACCCCACAATTGAGTTCATGTTGCATGTATGCAATAACTCAGTATTACTCAGTATGTTGCCAGTGTACAGGTGTAGGTGTAAAACAATATATGTAATGTATCAGTGGGTATGGAATCCTGTGAAGTTTGGCAATACCCTCTAACACATACATTGCAAGGATGATTTGACACGTAATAAAGAAATTGACAAAGTATAAAAGGGCTTTGTCCGACTAGATTATATACTGTTTTAAAGAAATCACTACATTTTTCAGAAACTAAAAGTTGAAGGCTCTTGGTAATGAGGAAACCAGCTCAGTCAAATATTGCACAATGGTCCCTCTGACATCAGCTTCAATGGCAACTTTTATAGAGAATATTACTTAAAACTTCACAGTATATTTTCCATATACCTAGTATCTTGTACATGAATACAACTCAGTAAAACTTTTGACAAAGCTCCACATAATGTTGTTGGTCAAATCTCAGTTCATAACAAGATTATTCAAATAAAAGAAAATAATGCAAACAAATTGTTACCATGCTAGAGATGTACTTCCAGACTTCCATGGTCTGCTTGTTGGTGTTTCGATCTACCATGTTTTTCCGTAACTAAATATGAAACAATACACACAAAGTACAGGTTAAAATCAATTACTTGATGCAACACATTGTTCAGAATATTACCATTAATATTGATGATTCTAAAACCATTTCATGCATGTGTTATTATGTTTTACAAAACTGAACCTGTTGGTTACTAATAAATTTATTCTTCTGTATTTCTTGACGGCAATATGACTAGATAATTGAACAAGGTCAATAACCACCAATACCAATAGTACACACAGTATTCTTGTATTTGCCTATGCTACATATTATTAATAAAACCCTAATCAGCAGAACTTGCCTTTTTTCAATTACTATCCATGCAATGGCACATTATTATTAAAAGCATTGGTTTGCTATTTATAGCACTATTTGTTTTCAAAACACACTTCCATTTCTATTTTCAGTGATCTATAGCTAACCTAGCTGTGAGTACAATAAATGAACTCAAATCAATTAGTAACTGACTACAAAACCTAAATCAGTCAACATTCTCTCTTTAAAATTTGAATTGTAATGATAATACAGGGATACAAACATGAGTCAAATTTGTGGCATCTGATATCATGTTCATGTATGAACACCTTTTTCAAGGTCAATTTTGGTATGGAAGGGTTGTATATTCCAAATATTCTCATTTTTTGAGCAAATAGCCAAAATTTGTCTTATCACAGCCAAAAATGACCATTTTTAATCAAAGTCAATTTTGGTATTTAGATAGCTCATATTTTTTATTTTTTTCTGACGTTTTTGGACAATTAGCTTTTGGAAAATTTCCTAGCAATTTGGTTGGATACTGTGCCGATTTCTGGTTTGTTTTCATATGAGGGCATATTTGAGCTGTAGATATACCGATGGGTCCAATTTCTTGGCAAATTGATGATGGGCAGTTGATGAGTGTACATTTTTGATCTCTAAGGCATATAGCAAACAAAACCATGGCAAATTTGATTTGAATGATAACTAAATTGGTTGAGAATGCTTTATTCCGATTCTAACTGGGGAACTTAATTACAGCTTTGAACTGGAGGTAAATAGGTTAAATTAATCACCAATACAAAATAATTGATTTGAATGCCAACAGCAAGATGTGATTACTGAACCCAACATGAAATATGTGTATGACAACAACCATACAATATCATACAAACACAAAATATACGATTACATCATCGACTACCTGCATTTACTTACCTACCTCAACATAACAAGAATACAATACACTGATTAACAGAGTGAATTAGTGACACAAGCATACGATGATCAATAAATCAATAACAAAAATCCTAATTAATTCCAATCATACAAACTTGCGATATGTTGATGAAATGTCATTTCCTTAGATTTATGCCACAACATGTTATTTTAATTGAATTAGAGTATAACCATGGAACTTATATAACATTCAATTCAATTTTGAGTTGATATTATCAAAATTTGTTATTATATCATAAAACACTGAAATGTACTGCAAGATATACAACAAGATAGAAACAAATGACAGCTAGCACAGCAGACAACTTTTTACATACATTGTATTTCCAGCATGGGATAAGACCACTTGATCAGTATGTTATTTCACTACCATTTTAACACCAAGTGGGAACCTAATATCAAATTTACATTTAGGGCACACAAAGATGAAAGTCTGTTTCTCTGGGGGTGGGTAGAGCTGAAGATGAAAAAAGAAGTGTTGTATAGACCCGATTCCTTATGCTAATATATCTACATGAAGGAATAAAATAGGATTGCGCATTTACCATAAATCACTTGTATATTGGTTTGATTTAATTTCAACAAATGTATAGAGTGGTATAGATTAATTTGAAATTTTGTTACAACTCTGCTTGCTTCCCGGGGTTGCTTATTCTGCTAACAATACCACCTTGAGCATTTTCTTCTAACCAATCCAAAAGTAGATATTTAAAACCTGGGCATTAGTATCGGGGAACATTGTTATCAATCAAATATTATAAAACCTGGGCATTAGTGGAAGATTGTTAACAATAAAATTATTATTTTTAATAATGAGTCTGGGCTCATGTTGCTTACAACTTATGTTAGAATCAACAACAAATTAATATTATTCTTGCTCCAGTAAACATGACTCTAAATAAGTTTTTTTTTGACGAAATAGATGAAAGGCAGACGCCCTATACAAAAACCATACTTGGAGTTTGAGCAATTATATTACTGATACAGGTGGCTGTACAAACTGCATTATTGTAAGACCAATCTATTGTAATGTTTTTGTGGAGGGTGTCTGATTTCATACTCATTCGTCAAAAAACCCTCAATTTAGAGGCATGTTTGTAGATGGGATTCTACAATATATTAAAAAGATTAAAGAGTGGATTATAAAATTTGGTTATTTAGTTAAAGAACTGGATCTTCACAAAAATTTTGGTTTGTAAGATACATTAAGGTTATACTGTATATCAGAAAGTTTTCAGAAAGTTTCCTGTTCAAGCTTTTTGGGATCAAGTTTGGAAGTGGGAATTAAAAATATAAGAACATTTCTTCAGACCAATTACAGAGCAGGTTTCTAAATAAGCCTAAATTTGAATAAATTCTCATTTGTAATACAGATAATTACTCTCAACAAAGTCGTCTTCATTGCAAAATACTAAAAATTTTAAATTTACTGAGATCTTGTGTGCATTATTTTGTATAAATTGTGATTTTGAGCTAACAATTAATGTAAGCAAGCAACATTCTGTAACTGTGAATTCCAAAACCCTCAGTGTGTTCACATAATTATAATTAGCACAAAATTTAAATCTGCCAAATCATTGCACTGTATAGTAACATAGTATGCATGAGTTGATACTTATTTCCTTCATGCTGCAAAACATAGCAAATATTACTTTCACGTTTCTTCTTTGTTTTATCACGTCTGCAACATGTTTCTATGCAGATATGATACGCCTGTAATCTAGGGATAACTTAAGTCAGTGGAAGAGACTGCCATGACAAACAGACAGACAGTCTGACAGACAAATATAAATAAAGACAGAGACAAAGAAGCTCAAAGAGATAGAGACAGAATGACAGATACCCAGAGAGAACAGACAGAGACAACAACTGAGACAAGACAGCTTGTTAATTTTACAGCTAAAATGCCTCACACCAATTATACTTGCTAAGAATGTCTTATTTTGTATGACACTATAACAATTCACTTGTCTATGCATAATTGTATCATTTCATGTATAACATGTAACAAAAACACACTATGAAGTTCATTAGAACTTCTTTATGAGAACACAGGTTAGTACAGCAAATATAAACATGGCTTAAAATAGTCAAATACAAGGGTAACTCAAAACGTTCTGCCTCTACACTCACAAAATCAGTTCTTCTGTAAAATGTAGGCCTAGCCTTTCCATGCAACTGAAATATAACATTCCATGATTATATGATAACCTACTAGTAGAACATGGACTTGCATAAGATTGCTACCATTTATGAAAACAAAAGGTGTGAAGGTGAAGCAGAACCTTTTGAATGACCCTTGTATAAAGCAAAGATAGCTGATCATAGTGTTAGTAATGGATAACCACGAACCAACAACACAATAAAATAAATTAAGTGGATCATAACAGTGAGTGTGACAATTACTTATAGAATCAGCATTTAATTTGTGGCTATAACCTTAAGTCCAGAACATATTTCAATAATGCCACCTGTGATGTGTTGTAAAATCAACTTTAACATATTGTAGCAAACATTCCAATATATGGAAAATAAATATAGCATTGAATATAGCATCCCATATAGATTTTCACTTGTGTGCTTTACTGTCTGCATACTAGCTTGTTTTCTCCAAATGTTGTGTTATAAATAGCCAAAGGTTTGAAACATCTATATTGAAATATGTTAAATTCAAAGAGATTTCGCTCAAAGATAACCCACTCTGCCATGTTTGTGTGTCACTCAAGGAGGCAAAAATAGTGTACCCAGCGTTCGAAATAGGGCCGGTCAGCCGGCAATTGGCCTGTAACTTTTTGGCCTGGTCGGTAACTTTTCTGACTGGCATCTAGTTGTCGGCCCGGCTGGCCGGTAACTTTTAAGGTCAAGCCCGGCTGGCCTGTAACCTTTTGAGGCATATTTCGAACACTGAGTGTACCCCTGGATTATAAGTACTATATGCACCCGGTAAAATTTGATTTAAAAAAAGTGTGCTTGTTTGCAATGGTGTCGATAACACACGCTAAGTGCTACAAATTCAAACCTTTGCAATGCTCAAACTTCACAATGCAAATGATTGTTTGATTTTGCCGGTAAGTGCTGGAGGTACACTATTTCAGTCTCCACGAATGACACTCCAATATGGTGGATTTATCACAGGGCAATTCTGATGAGTTGGTTCTCGTTGGGTTCAATCTCTTTGCATAGGATGGTTAGGATTCTATTGTCACATCTCTACTGCTCAAAATAATATTGAAATAAAAATGTCAATGATTGTTTTTAATTATAGGCAGTGTATATGTAGAGTGCATTGCAATGCCTGCAGTGTTAACCATGCTAATTTCTTGCTGTTAGTAAATATACTGATTAAATGACGAATAACTTAAAATCCAGCTTGCAACAACAGGCAAAATAATGAAGTCAAATGCCAGAATAAGCAAGCAAGATAACTTAAAAATGTTTCTTTGAAATTAAAAATTATGGATGAATAGAATATTAAAATATATGTAACTAAAGAAAGATTTCAAGTCTAGCTCTGAATAAATCATTATAAAACAATATTTGTGCAACTTATCGGGGAACTTTAGAGGAATCTTATCAATAAGAAATGCTTGCCATTCAAAAACCCAATTATGGTCATTTTCATGCTATACTTGAAAACTTTATTCCTCTTATTCTAATACACATCATGCTTTTACTTCACTTTAACAAATCAGTCAAATTATTATAATTATAAGACTATCTGTGCAAATGCATAAATTATAATAAACAATAATTCTTTTGACAATAAATTCATCATATCATTAATTTGTGTACAAATAACTTAAGTTATGCTAACTTTTTGACATGGTCCCAAAATCTGCTTATAATTTGTACTCGCTAAACTGATGCACTTATAATGATGTCACTTTTATTAAATGATGCAGTTTGTAATTGAATGAGTACTGCTCATTACACAAACTGTGTGTTTAATCAGTGAACAATATGCAATTAATAGTTCATTAAATAATTAATGCAATCATGTATATTAAATAGTCGTCTGATTTGATATCCAAACACCTCTATCATATGAAAACAGTCATAATTGTCAAAATGATAACGAAATAGAATAATCAAAATTACAGATGAAGACAGAAATAATAAATAGACAGCGTTAATTGAACATCTATGATATGATAGTTGACTGACAACAGGTTGTTAGTAGCGAATCCACAATAGACTAGACCAGCTGTTATTACATCATGATAATAAATAACGTATTAAACGTGGAGCGGCTGCAGTATGATGAGTGTAATACAAATGTTAGTGGTGGACAGGAGCAGCGATTTTCAAAAGAATTAAGGGAGGAATATGTCCCAGGCCGGCACCAAATGATATCTCCACGAATGAGCCACTGGGGACATTTTGTTTGATGTTAGTTTCTGAACCAAACAATAGACAAGGTGAATCATGGGAAGTGTTTTTAGGGAGGGAAAAAAGTTGAGAGTTAGTATGGTATTACAGTTCATGCAGGGTAGGCAGGCAGTGTTTCTATAGAGTGTTTCAGTTGGGAAAGTTTGTATAGAGCATCCATGGGTTGATTTACATTAAGAAAGTGTGTTTTTTTGTGCGGGTGTGCATTTGTTAGTGTGTGCACATAATACCTGTATGTGTGTTTGTTTGTTTCTGCCTGTATGTATGTGTGCATATCAAGTTAAGCATCATTAATTTGATCTTGTGCACTACTATGTAATGTTTGAATGTTTCCATGTTCCAGTGTATGATGCATAAGCCTCTTCCCTTGTTTGTAACATTGTATATTGAATGATCAAATTTTCATAATTATGTAAATGTAAATAAACTTTCCACAGCCCATTTGGTTAGAGTTGCATATTGGTTTTTAAATGGTCTGCTATGCAAATCATGGATCTAGTTTAAGAAGTACCTTCATGTAGAAAGTTAAATAAAGTCATTGACTGCAATGATGAAAATGATGATTGTTTCTGATATCAAAAAAGCATTATACTTATCAACAAAGAAAGTTTCCCCTAGTTTGTTCCAATTTAGAAATCTGGTTAGAATGAATCCACTAATGCTTTACACATACTGACATGGTGCATTCTCCATAATGGTAATTGTTGGTTGCCAGGGTGCATGATCAATGCTAATGAAGCGGTGGATAACATTCCACGCAAGCCTCTGACACAAATGAATGGTTTGCTGCTTTGCTGCTGGCTAGCTGGCTGGCTGGCTGGATATATATTGTGAACAATGTACATACAATGTACATAATAGCAATGCCAAGAACACACCTACACATCGACCGTCCTGTTGGAACATTTTTGCATTTTGCATACGGGTCCATCCCAGGGGTTTGGGTGAGGACACTCAAATATGATAGTGTATTCGTTGTCGAAGTGACGTAATACTCGGATTAACTACCATAGCAATAGATGAATACAATTTTTGACTCAATCGCCCTGCACTACAATGTTCATGTGGTACATCTGCATTGAACCACATCATTCTGATCGCTCGCACCTGTAAGATACGTATCTTTGAAAAGAGCAGTATTGTATTCAATCTATTGCAGACATACATAGGTGATGAGTGCAACCTGTTTGTAATACAGGGCGATATAGTCAAAATTGTATTCATCTATTGCTATGGTAGTTAATCCGATTTATTACGTCACTTCAACAGCAAATACACTTTTTTCATGACCGGCCCCCTCTGATGAATTATAAGTTGATCCCATCTCATCTATATACATTTTGCAGTTATTTCTGATGCTCATGCATTATCCACACGGTATAAGCATTTACCTTGAACTCACTACCCCAACTTGCTGATTACATGCAAAGTTGTACTAGCACATCGCTTTTGACCAGATTCCTCTGAAGGCTTTAAATTGGTATAAAACTGATATTGACAAACTGCTTTTCCACAGTTCCTACTTTGAACTATCTTCATGTTGAGGAAAACAACCAATTACAGCGGAAAAAAGCTGAATAAATATTTTGGCAATATTTTTAAATCAGTTGTGAATTTGACAAAGATCTTATTTTGTTTTATTCTATACATTTTCTTTTGTGAATATCTGCAGCTTTTGGCAAATAGCATGTGATTACTCCATTTGATTTTTCTCCAAATTGTGCACTGTCACAGAATGTTTTTTACAGAATGCTCTGTGGGTCAGGTGTACTCTGTTCAAACAATGCATGTGACGTTGTTATTATAGGTATACAAAAACAATGGTGCAGGCTACTAGTAGTAATCCAAATTGTCACTTTATGAATTAGTGTTTTAAGTAATGAATATGTTTAGTACCATGGTGGCTGCAAATTTGTTAATTAGTAATAATTATTTTTATGCCAAATATCAAACTTATTAATTATCATTAAATTATCACTTTTCCAATTATTCCCAAAATGAAAGAAAGTAAATACCAACACTACAAATCTATTAATTAGCATTGACTTTATTACTTTTGTAATTATTCCAAAATCAAAGAAACAATGCCAACACCACAAAATAAACACTTAATAGAACCACACAAGTTTGAAAATCTACTTCTGAGTCCATAACCAAACTTTCAGAATTCCCTTGAAAAATATCAAAGAAAAGTAAAACTATGAAAATATTCTAAACTTCCCTCTATCAGAGAGTTAAGAAAATTACATTGAAAGAGCAGATTTTAAGTGTAAACACATCCTAAAATTACCCAAGAAAAACTAATTCTATTAGATAAATTGAAAAATGGTTGTTAAGACCGACACTATAAGTATTCCTTAACCACTGAGATGAGATGTTGACCACACCCAAAATCTGAGATATATAGCTTAACCTTAGCAGACCCAGATGCAGATGAAAAAATATATGAATGAGTGTTTTTATTCTGAGCAGTTTCACTAGTACATACTTCCTCCATGTTATGTAAATCAAAGCTCAAATAACCAGAAAGTATGTAGAGTTAGGCTGCGCAGAATAATTGTCATGATATTTTGTAACAATAATATATATGTTCATACTCACTTCCCATTCTGGGCCACTGAATGAGGATGTATTATAGATCTGTTTATTGGTAATGTAATATGAAAAGATTATACAAGCATGATTTTGATTAGTGTTAGTATATAGTAGTAGGCAACATACAAGAAGTAAAAGGAGGGTAGATAGGTGGTTAAACATTACATCTAATGAGGATTGAGTGAAATAGGGGATAGATATCTGTCTCTTTAGAAGAGTGTTAGGCCATCAATGCATGCATGCTTTGTTATCTTTTGACTGAGTAGATTCGTCTAGTCAAATAAAAAAATCTGTATACTACTGGTGGGAATGATAGTGGGCAAGGTTAGGTGGGTGAAGTGGGACTGCCCATGGTCACCTGATTCTGTTCTAGTTCTTGTGAATCTCTGTGATATTCCTGAGTTGTTGTACAGGTGCAATCGAAGAAGAAGGTAGAATAGTAAAAAAGATAAAACATGTAAGTTGGATTGATTGACTCACTCTTTGATGATGGCAAGTTTTAATGAAAATACTGTAGCGAATTATATATACCTCAATCATTATTGGTGTTCCTATCAATGACTTTCTAGCTGATAACAATGTTAACAAGTGGATACACTTACTCCCTCCCAATATAGAAGGATCAACATGATCACATAGATTTCTTACATGTTCCAACTTCACCTCATTTTGAGAATACTGGACCAAAGTCTTAAAATTGTTTCTCCATAAAGTTTTAAAGCCATAATGTGTGATTTGCTCCACAGCAACGCCCTCATTTTTTTTAAAATTTCTACTTTTTGCACCGCTGTAAAGGCCATTGGAGTACATATAAGCCCTGTGAAAGACTAAGCCTGAAGTGCTTTAATTACAGTAGAATATAACATTTATAATAAAACCAGAGATCTCCGGTTGCATAAAGATGCATAATGACTATACACACATTGTAAGCGCTGTCCGTCTTGACATATAATCTGTATGCATATCGCTATTTTAATGTCTTGTTTGTTTGTCCTAGCTGTGTACAGTGGCGGCGCCAGGAATTTTTTTTCGGGGGGCATTGAGGGGGCAAAGTGAATTTCAGGGGGGGGGGCAAAATCAACAAATTTTGTGCAAAATTGCCGCAAAAAATTTCGAACTTTTGGGTTTTTACTGGGGTGCAACAGGGGGGGGGGGCAAGAGTTCTGATGGTTCTGCCCAATATGATTACACGCATTGTAGGCGCTGGAATGAAATAGCAATTTTCTTTGTTTTACCTCATTTGTTTCATGGCTCAAAATTAAAAGGGGACAATGTAGAAATCAGTGAAAACTAACATTTAAATATGAATCTATTCTTTATGCAAATCACACATTATTGCTTCAACAAGATGTTAAAACCATTGGGAGCATTGGTCAGTTGTGAAAAAACATGGATCGCCTAAAAAAGTATCAACCAAAATATGATATTCATGTTGCTAAAAACCTATTACAAATGAGTCTTTTGGTAAAAACAAGACTTGCAGTCCTGGAGTATGAATCAACCATTTTACCTATTTAACCTGTAAAGAAAAACATGTTAACTTACTCCATACATACATACATACAAATTTAGATATAGATAGCATAGCACACTGTTTTTCCATTCCCAAGTGATGCTACAAAAATACAACAACAAAAGATACAAGTAAGACAAACCAGTACAAATAACACAAATACGAACAGTTGCTAACCAATCACTGAAAGGAAAATAAAATATATCAAAATGTAATTTCACTCCAAAAACACACATTGAGGCCCGTAGCCAAGAGGCTTGCTTACCACCCCTATTAGTCAAAATAATCCAAAAGTTTTCCCTTTTATTAACCGAAATAATTTGTGGAGAAAAGCAAACTTTTTTTGGAAAGATATCACAACATAATTTGTTCCAAATTTAGCCATCCTCATTATTTTTATCCTGACTAAGGGCCTGTACATATTTGCCTTTTTAGATGCAGGCTTTCCGGTTCATACACATTCGCACATACCCCTACTTGTAAAACGTGTGAATCGGGGACATTTATGTGTAGCTATCCACCTGGGACTATCCAACCGTGACTATGCTATGTTGCTATGCATGTGTGGATATGTCCCCACTTTGCTGGAGTAAATCATATGTGTGTATCCCCAGTTAGATAGTATGGAATCAGATTGGGTGTATTCATCTGATTCTGTACTATGCAATAGGGAATATCACCGCCATCTAAATAATGCCTTTAGCGCCCTCTAGGGGGTTATATAGCCCCATTAGCATAGTAAGAAAATTGGGGATATCCCCGTTTGTAGGCGTATCCCCAGTTTATCAGGATGGAATGGAAATGTATCCCTGTTTCACACATTTTACAAATGCACCCCACACACCTACAGACGTCATAACAAAACATACACATTTCTGCAAACATTTATTATTTGAATCAGAAAGGATAAGATTCTTCTCTTACATTTTCATAAGGGTTTTTTTCAGAGCAATATCATCAAATGTTATCAAAATGACCTGATTTAGTGTCTTTATGCAGTAAACTTTATTACATTGGATCTTTATGTGTTTTGACATATTAATTAGGCCTAAAAAATGTTTTACCTGGTTTCCAATTAAACATGCAAATAGACAAAATGCATTAACTTGGGACAAACTTTTCTATTTCATTTAATTCAATTTCAAACACACAAGTTTCAGCTATATAAACAATCTTTCTTGTTTCACTATTTTGAGACAATTTTGACATAAAAACAAGCAATTTGAGAGAGAGAGAATGTTATTATCATTACCCTTTCATCAGGATCTGAGAGTTCTACTTCTGCCAAGTCCACACTGTTGTATGTAGGTTTTGTACACACTCCCCAGGACCGTACTTAGGTCTCAAATCAGGATGAAATAAGAGATAACCATTGTTGGTGATTCCAAAAGGGTAACCATTCACTCCAAGCTGTTCAGTACAATTAAACAAATAAAAATCATCAGCGTCCACACATCAAACCATGTCTATACTTTGTTTTGCCTCAAGTTTTGTAGTGATTCAAGTCACCTCAGTACTTTAAAACAGTTATATCGCAAGCATGCCACAGACACAAAAAAAACAATCCTTGATGGCTTCTCTCATATTTGCAACCTTCCTTGGAATCATACTTACCTTGTATGCTGGAGTGAGTTTTAGCATCTCAAAGATTGGTACATCAACTCCTGCCACACCCAGTAATATACCTTCAGATTTCTAGAGAAGGGATAATTGTTTGCATTGTTAGGGAAAATCATTTTAAATTCTCTATAAAAAGAAAAAAAATGCAATTGCAATGATAAATTAGCATTTTTTGACATGTCCAATGTTGACTTGACACTAATAGAAACAAATCTCTATCTGAAGTGAAACATTTTTTGGAAGAACAAAGGATAGAAACCGCTTATTGTCTGCGCAGGTTAGCATTTCGCAGGTCACAGTTCATTGGTATTTATTCATACACTCCTATTGAGAACCAATCAGAGCAAGCGTAAGTAAGTTACTAGCCGTGCATAAATATTGTATAATTGCACGGGATGCGCATGTACTCCACGTAATATGCGTAGTGCTTTTGGATGCGGTCATTTTTCTTGCGGGTGGATGCCTTTGTATTTGCTTGTATTTTCCAACATTTTTAGTGATAATTTTTTTATAAAATCGCAGGATTTTTTGTCTCGTGTATGAAATAGGTTAATAAATGTGTATCACTTGTTGGGAGTGAAATTGTACAAAATAATGCACTTGTACTGAGATGTTGATGCGTCTAATGCATGAGCCCTGACCAACATCTCAGTACGCGTGCATTATTTTGTACAATTTAACTCCAAACAAGTGATACGCATTTAGTCAATCAATCAATCAACTAATTCAATTAAGCAATTAACATAAAAAAGTTGATGACATTACTACAAAAGGAAAGGAATGTGAAACGGTGTTATTAGTATTACAGAATTACATGGTATAATTTCCTAGAATACTGTAGAAATTAAGTTTAAGAAAAAAGAAAGCAAAATGTCCCATGTTGATATATGACAATACCTCTTCTGGCTTTTTGTTGAAAACAGGTTGCGCTACAGACGTCATCAGTTGTAAGCCCTGTGAACAAATGACAAGTTAACACTGTATTAATAAACAAACAAATGATGGATTTCATTTGATGTAAGGACTCATGCTTTGCATAGTGTTATTTATTATATTGAGTTGAAAATGTTGAGATGCAATTAAATGTTGATGGCAATTCAAGAATGGTGATATGCAAGGCTAGATGGATATGTAAATAGGTGTCATGTCACCAGAGTATACAGGTATAACGATGCATGTTGCATGGTTCATATCTTGCTGGGACACTAGCTCTGCTCAATGGCTTTCTTATTATCCTTGGATTTCTTTGATTTGCTCACAAAAAGTTAATTGCCATAAGCTTTTCACATTTTAAAAACTTCTAAATGAAGTGAAAATTGGTAAACCAAAGATGTTGTGTTAGTTTATTGTGTTTGTGACTAAATCACTACTGAAAACTGGATTTCAGTAACCTTCCAATCTTTTGAGCATGTGCTAGTTTCACAGGATGATGTATGTAGAACAACTTGATGTATGAATAAGACAGTATACATGTATATAGCATATGGACAAAACCATGAAATGATGTAGAGGATACCATGAAATGATGTTGACAACAGCTAACATATGAGTATGCTTCCCACTGGTATGAATCCAAATTCAATTAAACAAGTTTTATAATGAAATTAATGTTGTAACAGGTGTCATGTGGTTAATACCCCCAAAAATAATTTGACATTTAAATATTGACATGATATAGGTAAACCCATCAAGCTCTAAAACAAACATTTTTTTAGCATTTTCACCCATAGGTATAATTGTAGGAAGTAAACAATAAGCAAAAAACCTAAATCAATAGTAGCTTTATAAAAACTGTGAAAGGTAGTTTATCACTTTGTATGAAAAACTGGTAAGATACATGAAACTGTTGTAATTCTATAAACCAACAATAACCCACACCTTCAGAAGTATTAAATAAACAGAACTGCAATGGTCTTGATTTGAGTAAATTTACCTCACAGAAAATCTACATCTACCTATCACTGCAGTGGTTTAGGAGACATTCACTACCACAGCATGTATGCTTGCACTTATATTTTTTGTTTCTTGAAAGTAGAAAATGTATGTGTCTTGATAAAGAACCTGTGGTACATTAACCTTGCTAATACACATATAATTTACATCAACATCACTATTACCGGCAATTCAATAGAGTAAAATTGAACTATTATCAGAGCATTTTTTCCTTCCATTTTATAGGGTAGATACAGATAGAATAATAGATTTCGACCCTTATCAGAGCAAAGAAGCATTGTAGATCATATTCCTTCCATTTTGTAAGGCAGTAATACAGACAGAATAATAGTTTTCCAGCATGCACAGTTACTCTCAGTTTTGGAATTTTAATAAAAATGATTGTTTATAGAATTATCTCCCATCTTCTTTCTCACTCTCTAGCACTCTCAATAGCAACAATATGTTCACATTTTTGAATAAGAACAAGAACTATTAAAACGGTATGAAAGCTTCCAGCTTGACCGGTTCTATAAATTGTATGATAGCGTTCACCTTATACAAAAAAATCATATTATATGCACATTTGACCATTTTTTTCAATATGCCAATGATATGTCTTTATATCGATACTCAAACATGTATGCATCACATCTAGTATACATCGTCACATATAACCAACTTCCTGATTCTCTCATAGTTGATGACATATTGTACAGTGGTAGTAAATTTAACTCATATTTGTAGACATACGAGCCCGTACATGTGACTTTTTTAGTTTTATTTATTTTTTTAATTCTAATTAACAAACCTTGGCCAAGTCTGGCCCGGGAGTCTGGCCAATGATCTAGCACTGACATAAGGCACTGTGGCTTTTATTAACCTGCTAATTATAACAAGAACTCAAAATAACAACAAAACTAGAACCCCAATTCAATATGATCTATAAAGGAAAGTAACTGCACACAAGATCAAATCATAGCAGAAATGTTTTCAAAGAGGTCAAGAAACACAAACTATAATATGTATATTTAGATATTGGTCAATTTCTAGATCAAGATATCTCATGCACAACTTGCATGTCATTTTGCTTTCCTCTATAGCATAGTCCTCATACACATACAAAGAGTGCAAACCGACAAACAGACAGACAAACAGACTGTTCATAGAATCATAATACCTGTATAAGAAAAATGCAATTGTGTAAACCTGTCAAGCAATCCAAACCCAAGTCAGCATGCAATTTCCATGCACAGTTTAATGTCATTTCAAGTATAATTCAAGAGAAAATAATGTAAACTGAATAAATCTGTATCTATCTATTTCATTCCTTAGTCATGCAAGCCATACACATTGAATAGGTAAAGAAAAGGCCAGGAGCATGTGCAGCTAGAAGCTGTGAGCAATTTTTAGATAGCTAGCGGAGTGAAAAAACATAGTGTAGTTCATGCAAAATCTCAACTTTTGTAACGCTATTTCACACCTTTGAAAACCAACTTTAAAATTACAAGAATCCATTCAAATTAATATAGTGTAATATCAAATAATTATATAGAGAATCACCAGTTCCGGGTTTGTAACAAGGTTACGAGTTGTTATCCAATATTTCTTATCCAATATTTCCTTCAATTAGTCTTTTTCAAAGAGGCTGAATCCTAATATTTGACAACATTTTGGCTTAAATACTCATACTATCTTGATAATCACTGTACTATTGCCAAACAGTTTTGCGCTAATTATTCAATACTTTTTTCCAGCTAAATTCATGATAATTTCACATTTTGAAAGCATTGTTCATGTACATGCAATCAAGTACCTCATGAAAGTGACTGAATTCTAACACTATAAGGCGATGGATCACATTTTTTGATCATTTCAACATTGAACCTCAACATTTGTGCGTTCTGAACAACAGGGATTAAAAATGTATCTTCTAATCATGTGAGTTTCTCAATCCTGCAGGACTCCCACAGGATTGGGATTGCAGGAGTTAATGTAACCAAGATACACTAACTTATTTTTTTTATTAAATTGGCACTGGAACAAGAATCATACTAGTGGTGTGGGTATTTGTCCACCCCATACTGCAGATGATTTGTACACAGTTGATTAGGATTGAGCATGAAAGTAGAGAATGCTAATGATGGTATACTTTTCAAGTGAGGGGTTATTAGAGTTGTTTTTTGCTATAAAAAAGAGTAGCAGTCAGGACAGCCGAATATCGTTACAGTCCTGGGGAATAAAGTTTGTAAGAGAATTGCTTTTTTCAAAAAGCTTTTTGTCCAGGGATACATCTTGAAAAACTTGAAACTAGAAACTACCTCCACTGAAAATTTAAAAAATTTAATTTAAAGTCACTCCTCTGACAGCTCACTTAACCTCGTCAGGAGAGGAATGTATTTGTAAGTCAAAAACAAATGTGACACATAACCTTATTTGTACATTTTGCCATTTTATAGGAAGTAGTTTGCAATAAACAGTTGTTGACAGTCATCGATAATCCTCTTGATTAAATAGAAATATCCCAACTACTCGAGTATTTTTAAAGGGGTGATTTACAGTGACCAAACCCACAGGCCTCAGCACATTTTTTCAGAAAAACAGTTGTGATTATAAGATAACAACATCTTGTTACAAACGTAAATTAAAAAAAAAAATTAATTTGAATGGATATATATTACAACAAAGCAAGATGATTTAATCTATTTTAACCCACTAATTAGCGACAGCATTAGTTCACTCAATTACCAATAAGCTTTATTGCTTTGTAACATTCATTTTTTCTTTTCATAATTTAAATTTAAAAGTATGTTTTCTAACTTTATTTTAAGTAGTATTTTCAATGTTGCTTTTTCATTCTTAAGAGCAGAAAGCAACATAATGTTATGTTTCCAGTAATAAAAGTTAATGACATTATTAGGCCAAAACAACAAAACATATTGTCCTGTGTATTCCCCAGAAAAAAACCTTTAAAACATTAAGTTTTCTCAATTTGTGTGCATTTTCACTCAAGAAAACAACACCAAACTTATAAGCATTTGTGTGCTATCCCAACTTGATTTCTTAAATCTTTTAGCAAAAAACATTGTTTCTGAAATGGAACACACCAAATTTTAAGTCAAATTAATTGCTTTAATACATAGTGACAAGTCCAGAAATAATTAAATGATGAAAAAGTATCAATTTTATTACTGAAGAGTGTGATTTAGATAATTGTTTTATCACTTAACTGTGAGTTCTCAAACCTGATTTTTGAAAAAGAAATCAAAATTATAATTGATTAAACAAAGTAAACAAAATTACCTAAACTTCTAAAATGATATCTGGCTATAATGAATGTTGAAAGCAATATATGTTAATAAAGCAAAAAGGAAGTTCTCTTTCTTGTTGTACTTAACAAAATACATCAAAAAGATCAAATAAATTAGGTCTTACTATATTTTACCAGATTTAGTAAGATTAATTACTTAAAGCAGAGATCTAGAGCTTTAGAGCATTTAAGAGATTTCCCCTGTATATCACCGCAGCTAAGAAAGCTTTGCCAAAAAATCTTAGAAAGACAGCAAATTTGAGCAAATTTGAGAAGAAAAAAACTGATGCAATAATGTGCACTGCATCATGACCTTTGCAACAAGCAGCATTTCATGCAGAGCAAATTCATGAACTATAGCTAGGAAAATAATAGGGCAGATTAGGCCATTCTCGATCATAACACAGCCTAGGGCAAGGGTTAAAAAAAGGGGTCATCAGGGGCTTTTATTGACATCAAGCCAGCTGGGGGGGGGGGGCTGATTGGGAGGGGGCATCAAAATGAACACAGCCAGACTTACCCCTCCTATGTTCATACCAACAGCACACGAGAACCAAGAAAGTGAAATGAAATAGCAGTGAAGTTACATGTAAGAAAAAAAGTTAACACAAATAAAATGTGCAACAAATCATAATCATGATTCTTCGGGATTAATCTCCTTGGTGCAGTACCGTCCTATTCAACCTTAGTTAGTGGATCTACTGGTACTGTTTAGGGACTTTGCAACCTGATTAATATGAGGGGGAAAAATGTTGCTAAAAGGGCTTTACTTCACTTCTGCATATTCATTTCAAAATTCTTACAGTGCTTTATAAACTATCACTTAATAATAAATGCATTCAGTGTGCTACTTAAAATCCATTTGCCGTGATGTTCGAACCATGGTGCTGTGCAAACATTTCAAATATGCAAATCAGTCAATCAATTATGCAAATTTATACAAAAAATATAATTACATTCATTCTGCACAGCAAATGTGTGCATTATCAGTAGGTATAATCTCATAAACAAAAATAAATAATACTATGTGCATTTTAATCAAAATGCAAAGTCTACAGTTTTACATTAGTAATCATCTCATCATCATCTTCATCAGTCAATCAAACAATCAATCAATCAATCAACCATTAATCATCCAAACATAGTCATTATCATGCATGTTATCATCTCAAAAATGCACAAAAAATGGTCATAAACTTGTCTTATACATTGTTTAAAATATCTTTATAAATCAATCCTTGGTAAAGTGCCATAACTAAACAATAGTGCATCATTCTAAAATGGTCCAACTTAAAGAAAATATAATAACAAATTAACTTAACATAATAAGATATCATTACTTGCAATCAATAATCAATCAATCAATCAATCAATCAGTCAATCAATAACATTATGCTCTAAATATATATGTATGTGTTTGTAACAAAAGCGCTATTCCTTCCATACAAACTTGTCATTCTACTTGCTGTAAAAACACAATGCTGCAATCTCTATCAAACATTCAATATAGCTTCACAAAAATCAAATCCTTCATTATATTATCTTTTGAATATTCAAAATATGATAACAAAATTCAGCATGCATTTAAGATTAAATATTTGGATGTTGCAACAAGATATCAATCAAGTGTATGCAAGAAATAGCTTGTCTTGAGAAAAAGAAATCTTTATTTTTATTTGGATCGAATACCTGTTTATGTTTATAGTTCATGTTTTTAACTTTTCTTTTAGAATAAATTCATGGAAAGACAAAAACATAATGAATAATTTTAGTAATAATTTGAAGGAGTACAATGTAGTATTGAAGATTTCTTTTTCTATATGATATGTTGAATGCTGTATAATATCATGCGGCACACTGCAGGCGTACTTGAACATCCTTGGTATGTAAATGATGCTGCAACACTTCAACCAATCACAAAGTTGAAAATCTTATTTGAAAAACTATATTTGGTATTAATTTCCCAATGAGGACACAAATCTCAAAATTGATTTGGTTTTTGGGTGTTGTTAATTCATATTTTTTTCAGAAATATGATGCTGTAGGTTAGTATGCTTCGTCAAGCGGGTGCAATCACTTGAAAGGCTTTTAAAAATTAGTCAATCAAAAGCTATGTATTATTTTAATTAACATAGATGCATTGCTTTCTTCAAGTTTGAACTGATATAGACTGATATTAGTCTAAGCAGTGAGCAAAAGAGCACATTTTGGGTCAATTTTGATATAAAATTGGATCAATTGAGCCCATATATATTGGTCTCGCTATGAGTTTTAAAATATTGGTTGAGAAGTAGTCGAGTCCAATATTTTAAAACTCATAGTGAGACCATTGGGTGTAAAGCATCCAATTTTATCATTATTATGTTTTGGATCCAATAGTTTCACACACCTGGATTCATCAAAACATAATAATGAATTAAAGAGTATTTATGTTTGACTAATTTTAATTTTATACACAAAAAATCACATAAGTCCATAAATGTCCTGTTCTCATTGCCTAAATCACTCTGTTTGTATCAAACAAGTATCACATGACTTGTGTTAGAGATTGGTTTCCATGTTTCCAGGGAGCAATTGGGCGAAATTCAATTTTAGAGTGATCAAATACTTTAAAATGAGTCTAAAATTGGGTAATTGTCAACAAAATGCAATACTTTCAAGATTTATTATTTTGATTGGGGAAGAAAGCAGAGGGAAAAGCCCAAGATGGGGGAGGAGTCCCCCATCCCCTGTAATGGCCCTGCATACGTGAAGGTATAGTTTATAGACCTTTATTCAAAAACTATAGCCTAAAATCTGACTTCAAGTTATGGAGTATTAGTTTTTGTTCCCAAATCATTCAATATGAATGTACAGACAGACATATTGGGTTAGTGTCCTGAAGGATGAGTACATCAGTTTGATTCAAGTGTGTGCAGCATCATCTCACATACATTCTTTGAGACTTAAATTTTCCACCCACCAAAAATGACACAAAAAAAATATAAATAAAAGTAAAAAAGCCCCAATCAATAAAATTTTGAACACCCCATCCATTCATTCAAATTGGTGTTAATAGTGTTAGTTAGAGTGGTGAATCGTGCAAACAATATCATGCAACATATCATGCGAAATGGGAGCAGTGAGTGTCATCAGCATGATCGGTTGGTGATGATGGAATTCTGTTAATCTATGTGTGCTTCTTGAGGTGTATACAAAGGAAAAACAATGGATACATACATAGACAGGTTACATGGAACATTACACACTTTAAGTTCATTCAAAACTCAGATCACCTCAATGTCAATACCAAACTAATCACATATTGATCTGACATCATAGTTTCAAAACGAAAAGATCAAAATTAATGTTCCCAAATCACATCAAACTTTCTACAATTGGTATCAGGATCATACATCTTTTGGAAGGATAATCCGAGTCAATGAACAGAACAAATAAACAAACAAATAAATACAGACAAACAAACAAACAAACAAACAAAAATGTCCTCTATGGACAGCACATGATGCATAGAAAATAAATGCAAACCAGAAAGTTGTCTTCACTGAACAAACAGTCATCAAGCTTGGCTCAACTGATGGTTGGTCAGTCTAACTTACTTGTTCTCTGACAGCACTAATCATCCATCTCGGTGTCACAATCAATCACATCCTACAACTTATTTTGCTTTCACATTCCAAACACCAGTGCTACAAAACAACTCAAATCAACAGTCTATAATATCCATGATAGTCTTGCCTATCAAACAAACTAAAACAAACAACTAAATCAAACCCCTACCTTGTCTTCCTATGATTTTAAATTAGTTTCAACTAATGCTACTTACGCTTATCCTCCAGTTTTCATCTCAGACTTATTTTTGTCAGCTCATCATCTTTGCAAGTAATCAAGTTCTCTTGTACTTACCCATTTTGACACCAAATCAATTCTTTATTACCTGTACAATCTAAACTCATTGTCTCACCAAGACAGCTCCTGCGCTACACACCAATATTTGTCTTATCTCATGGTTGACAGTAAAAGAAAAGACAACAGAAACTAGCAAAAGGTTGATGCTAAATTTTTCTTCTTTTTTAAATAGAAATATAGCGTTGGCGGCGGCTGAGTAGGCAGCGGTGTGACACGGAATTGCAGCAAAAGTTAATGGGTGACAATGGTTGAGAGATGTTCGGTCTTGCACTGAGTGGCTTCAAATAATGAAGGTGGCAGATACATAGTTCGTTCAGCGTAAGATGACCCACAACCAGAATCTCACAGCATACCAAAGCCTGGTACCATATTGTACCATGGATCATCTTATGTTGTACACAACTATATGGTGGTAATTGGTAGACTTACGAATGATGACTTGGCTTATGACATGGTAGTGAGTGTGTTGTTAGTAGTTGTTAGAATGGATATATATCGAGAGACAAAATGGCGAATGTTAGTCAAGTGATTCCACTGAGGATTTACATTGAATGTTAGTAAGTTTGTTTTTGGTTAATAAGGGAGAGGAGAGTGATTTGACACAGCACACAGCAGCTGTGCATTATATTGTGGCATATAGAGGTACACATAAACAGACTACTAAAACTGAAATAGTTTGGTGGTTTACAACAGGACAATCATAGTGGCACACAGAGTAACAAAGACCCACAAATAAATGTGTCCAACCAAACACCTGTGTGGTTTCTGTACACAAAGAAGACAGCATGAAAACAATATATAGTCTGTATATCTACCTTGAGTCGCCGGCACTAGCTTTGAAGTTCAGCATGTTCTGTGTTAGCTTAGCGTTACTTGGTGCGTGTACACTTATACGTGCACGATCAACATGCTGCATATGTACACGCAAGAAACCATGTTAAGCCAACGCAGCACATGCTGAACTTCAAAGCTAGTGCCGGTGACTTGAGGTGGATATATAGACTATAGTCATAATTATAACAAAATCTGTCCAATTTTACATCAATATTAGTTTAAAACATTATATCGATTTTTTAAATATATTGTTTTCAGGAGTTTAAGACTCATTTCAATAATAACATGTAAAGACATGGATTTAATAATTAAAATTAATCACAAAAGACGAAAGTGAAATAGTAATTAGTATTTGTTAAAGTGTTAAAAATAATCTTCGATTTTTTCCACATTGTAAAAAATGTAATATTTTCATCACTTTGGTGCAGCATTCTTCCTAAATAATAACCATCATTTTCTATTTTGATATAAATTAAAGTACATTTTTTATGTTTTTTTATTTTTATCAAATAGGTCCTATTCCATTGACCCCATATGCCACTACAATTGTCTGGAAACCACCAATCAAAATTTTGAAAGGATTGGTTATTACCTAACAAAAGCGATTAGTTGGATTTTAAAAAAATTATAAAATTGTTCACTTGACATAAAATGCATAGAGAAGAGTTCCTATATGGTTGACTCATGCAAAAATACATATAGATAATATCATCATGTGGTAAATATTATCCCCGCAAATTTCTGCCCTCATGCATTTTAATAGATAATTTTATGGCCTTTTTTGTTTTGTTTTTGCTTGTATGTAATTTGTATATTCTGCTTATTAACCATGCATTTAATGAAGCAGATAAGCATGCAAATAAACATAAAATTAAGAAAAATAAATAAACATTTAAAAACAAAAATAATAAAAATAAACATTGATAATCCCATAAAAATATATTTTTGTAAAAAAATAAAGAAATTAACAATTTGATTGAATTTCACATGCACAAAAATAAAAAAAAATAACCAAAATTTATGTTTAACTTCTGAGTGCATCCCGACTGTCCAGCTCCCTATACAGCATTCACTTAACTTGGTTTTAACCTTCACCCTTCGTGTAAATCCTATATTGAAATGAAACAAATGCCCCTGGAAAGGGCCTACCGTAAGTAAGTAAGTTCTTGAATGGTGTTGAGTGTGCGCCACAATGTAATGCTCAGTGTGTGTGTGAAAACTGTAAACGATATTGAACCTCATTCATTACCGCTGTATCCATGTAAACATTGGTCCATACTGTATTGTGGTCCTGCTGAATCACCATGGGGCGGCTCAGTACATGGATGTATTTCTGAAAAATAAAAAGTGATGAGATTAATATTATCAGATACGGTTTTCAACAGAGCTTAAAATTGATACAATAAGTAGGACTGTTTTTTCATGCACATTGTATTTCTTGAGTGACCATAGTCCCCTCCCCCAGTTTTCCAGTGCCTTGAATCCCTTAAATAAAAAGGGGCTTTATAAAATGTTGACATATATGTCTGTATTATGATTTTATTCCCTGTCCTCCCCCCTAGAAGACATTTGGCATGCACAGGGAGGAGATGCACAGAGAGGGGGATGCAAAGGGGATAACCTCATTTTAGCTACATTTCAGTTTTCTGGAAATATATCCCTGTTCATCTATCTTACCACTGCATTCTCCTCCACATCTGCTATTGTTGCTATTTGTGTGTAGTATCCTTTATTGTCACACGCCATCCTCCGAACGACGCCAGAATCTGCAATTTCTCGGCCAATGAGATAGGTAAATATTCGCACCTGTGTTGGGATTAACAATAAAATGAGGGCTACCATTAAACACAAACATTCTTACACATAAATTGTCATCCACATTGAAATGGTGTGGACTGAGAATTGCAAGGTTCTAACTAATAAATTCATGTTTTTGAGATAATTACCCTTAATGACCATAAAATCTTTTTAAAAAACAATAACAATCAAAGACAGATTTGTAAGAATCATTGATATTTAAATGTCCAAGTAGTAACATATTATATACTGTGTACACACCAAAGGCTGACAGTAAAATTGTTCACTTGATAGTAGGCAAAGGCCTTTTTTTCCTTGTTCTTTGTCAGGCATCATCTTAGGCCCAGTTCATACTTTTTATTTGACGTTTAATATTTGATGCAACAAGTACTCGTTATTTAATTTCTAAACTTCTAAATAAATGTTTGTTGACATAAAATATTTACAATATATTCCACCAGATATTCAATGTAAACTATAATTGATTTTTGATTAATTGATTTAAAATTTGCACTAAATTTTTCACATCATATATGGAATATGAATCAGCCCTTAGATATGAAAGATAAATTTAAGAATATTGTTACTGTAATAAAAAAATCAATCAAATTTGCATCACATTTTTAATATCATATATGGAATATGTATCAGCCCTTAGATATGAAAGATTTGTTATTACAAATAGAAATCAATCAATGCTCTATATAAATGGTTTGTTGCATGTTGAATCTCCTTCTACTTGACACACAACTTCAATTTGTGATTAATAATCTGATCCAATATGAGTTTAAGATTGAATGGTCTAGACATAATTTAAGGATTACTATCTATCAAACCTAAATCTATGTGCCTCAGACTGCTTGCTTTCCTAGGATCTGTAGGAATTTAAAGTGACAATACAAAGGTTTTATACAAAATATTTTGCCAAACTACTCCACCAAAATATTCCTTGTGACTTTGGTTGTGTTGATCCTAGCCTCGCTATTGTAACAGGATTGCATTCTGCTGTTATGTGTTCAAAAATAAACCTTGCCAAAAGGCTGATTTGGTCACAACTGATTTCTTTGATTTCTTGTGCTGGGTGCCAATTATTGGACTGTGAATGTGGTCCAGAAAGCTGTTCTATGTCAGTGCATTTTGCTGTTGTGTCAGTTGGACAACTGCTTGGTTACTGACATGTATTTAGAGTAGAGTATTGAAGTAATCCTGTATGTAATTTTGGTTCATTTTGATGGACAGGATTTTAAGATATGACTTTGTGAAAAAATTATAAGTTTCTTTTTTGGCTTAGTGTAGGATAAAGTCTGGTCATTTACTGTGCATTTGGAAAGGCAGGCTTTTAAAAAACAAAAAAACAGAGAGAGAACAATAATCTTTTTAACTTTATATCTCACTGCAGTGCATTCTTTAAACAAAATTTGAATTATCTTGCATTTCACAAAAAATATTAAACATATCTGGGCAAATTTAAAATGATGTGGGCCAAGTTGTGAGCCTTATAATTAGTCTAATCTTGATCATTCAGCAAGTTGATACCAAATTTAATTGTGAGTCTGGCCATGCAGATCTCTTAGGCACTAGAACCAAATTTATTCAATCTTTGGATCGACTGTCGATGCTGCTTCGATGCTTGTTATTAATGAACTAACAACTGGTCAATATCAATATATACTAAGATTAACAATAGTCAATTGATTTCATAAATAATAAGGATCGACTAAGCATCGATGGAACTAATTTGTTTCTATTTGCTCACCTTCTTTTCCTTGTTATATTCATCAAATACTTCCTTGTGGTATACTGTTGCTCCATCTGTGATCACCATTATTGCCTGGTTGCAGTTTGCTCCACGATCAGTCTTATTAAACTGAAAAAGAATAAGATTCAAATGTTCATCAAAACGAGTCTCTTTCAAATCAAAACATTACAAACAGCACCTGTGTAGAGTTGTGCCCACATGTACATACATTGATGAGATTCTATTATAATATACAAATATACTGCCATGAGAGGTTCTGGTTAAAACTATGGGCCCGAGGTGAGATCAATAGTACTATTTTCCTGAGGCGCAGCCGAAGGAAAATAGTATTAATTGATCTCAACGAGGGACCATAGTTTTAACCAGAACTTCGAATAAAGGCAGTATATATTTGTTTATATACTTCATTAATATGTTCTTTGTTCATTGATTTGTTAAAAGAAAATTATTTGACGTTTTGACTCTCCCGCTTCTATCCTGAGTGAACAGCACGACCAATTTAAGCACAACCTACCCTTCAAAAAATCGAATAGCCCGAAAATCGGGCTAACCAATTACAGCAGCGCTTAAATGGCGCTATGGCAGTTTCGCGTGCGTGAACTGTTCCGTCGCATCGAATGCGCGCACGCGGAAGGCATGGTCAAAAGTACTATTTACGGCTTGGGGGTACTATTTACGGCTCATCCGGGACATTGAAAATACTATTTACGGCTTAGAGGTACTATTTACGGATAAGAGTACTGATGGTAGAACTATTTTTGGTCATGTGATCCACTTTTAACCAATCAATGAACAAGAATATATTAATGAAGTATATAATATCAAACATGTCTTGGTGCTTAATACATGTACACATGTTATCAAAGAATCGCCAAGAATTGAAAGCAGGATCATTTCCTCAATACCAACCTGCAGGAACTGGCATCTATTAGCACACACAGAGTATATTAAGTACCAGTCTATTGGTCCTGCCGATTAAGCTGGCTTTCAGTCATCTATACAATGTACTTATTAGTTTGCAGAAGATCCATTACTTTTAATGACCAATTACGTTTAATGCTGAAGGTGATTCAAGACCACTTTGACCATATCACATGCCCCGGGGCTATAGAAAACAGATGAAAATCGCATATCCATAGCCATATCTGTATTACGTATCAGCTTTCCTTGTAAATGCCGCGGTATGTATTAAGACATTAGGGTATTAATGGTATGATGACATAAATATAAGCTTTTAAGCCATTATAACACAACCTTTTTACTATCTGACCTTGTGACTACATTAGTCCCATGAGATACAAAGATATTATTTTTTACCTCATCTTTTCAAGTAAAATACAATCCAAATCATTTAAAAATTAATGTGATAAAAACACAGAGATCCAATCACTTAGTGAACGTTATTGTCCTCTATATCCAAATAAAAACTCTGACAGTAACAAGTTTTCTGTTCTCACACAATTTACTCCATAATGGCACATCTATCATTTCAACACTGACAAATAAATACCACCAGGCTAAATATAAAAAGATTGACATGCTCAGCTGGTATGTTTTCTCTCATTACTTCAGTTTGATCAGGCCTAAAAATTCATTTTTCAAGGCCAGTACAAAAGCACTGTATACTGAAGAGGGGCACCAAGGCAATGCCAAAGGGTACCAGATGCCATGGCCTCCTTCAGGCCCAGATGTAAAGGTACACAGGTCATCAACTTGGTATTGATTACCACTCAAATAAGTGTGACAATCAGGTACACAGAAGGGCAGTTGCAGAGAATGACAATCAGGTACATAGAAGGGCAGGTGCAGAGAAAGATGTATATGTTGAGAGTTTGTCATTGTGAGGCTTCAACTTTTTACTTTTGAATGTTAATGTCAATTCACTTTGTGAGAATACTGAATATGGAAATATTGGGCACACCAATTTGGCCAATATTAAAAAATAGTGTAATAGGGAATTGGTCATATCCTATTTGGGTGCTTAAAATGTCATTCAAGAGAAGATATATATAGGCTACTGATTCAGTCCGCATCTCACCAATGTTAACACAGATTCTTTACAAATTCTGCCATCAACAATCAATTGATGGACATCATGTGCTTTTGAAACATCTATTGTCACAAAAATACACCTTGTCCTTTTATCTTACTATCATTTTATGATTTGTAAGACCACTCCCAGATCACATGTATGGCAATAAGTTGTTTAACCAATAGTCAGTGGTCTTGGAGATTGTTTGTTAGGATTGACTGGGTTAACTAAGAATACATAATACCTGCACACTTGCCATCATCAACTCTGATTCAAAGTTAACATAAGAAAGACAGTTACTGCAGAAACAAGTTTCCTGCCTTAACCAGACAAGATGACCACCTACGGCCTCAATTGACTTGTGTTAAGTGAAACATCAGATAATCCATTTATACAAGTCTTTATTGCTTCTACAGGTAGCACACAGATAAAATACATTACGGTATATCACATTGACACAGATACATAGGTAAGCAGAGAGTTAGCAACAAATGAATCACGACAAACTCAACTTCCTGCATGCTGCAGTTGATCTATAATGTGTCCCAATCAAAATGGATTCTAAGAAAATGTGTAAATTCTTCCAAATCTACTTTCGTTTCACAATTTATATATAGTTGTATACAATGTTTCATATTTTCTCATATGCCAGCTACGTTTGAACAGAAAAGAACTTAATTGACAGATGGGCTACCAGTAAATGATGTAAAGATTCTCAGAATCTTTAGTCCATCAACCAGCATAAATGTGTTTATAGTGGGAGCAGATGTATGGTACTTTGACATAAAAATTCTGCCCGGAGAGAAATTATCCAGAATCTCATCACTATAAACACTTTCCGCATCAGGAATGTACCATACAGCGATATCCATCTACATAGAATAATATTGGTGCACTATAAACATGCGAGGATAAATGTAGGACACTATTGCTGGAAGTGGTACATATTTCTGTTATTACCTCTGTACACCATGAAAGTCATTCAACACAGTATTATGTGCAGTGATTCACTATAAACAGCACTAGTTGTGGTATATAAATTAGAACTGATCTTAAATGATAAGCTCAAAACTCAGTACATTTACTTTAAACACACTTGATGATCTACTGGAAATGCCAATTCTGGTTTGATTTCAAACCTTAGCAGGTACTCTATTGTGCTCCTCATGCATGACAATCCAATGTGGAATACTTCCAATGTTGTTATGCCCAAAGGTATACAGAATGTGGAATGTCCTGTATTTTATCCTCTTTGGTATAAACTCATCAGTATCTTTCCCAAGCAGTTTATTCATCAATGATAATATGTAGCTTGCCTAGTTAAAAGGATTCAACACATTAGGTCCTCATGATTTTGATTTAAACATTAGGACCTCTTTTACCAAACACTCTATAATCCTAGATTGACAGATCTAGTTTATACAGTAGTGGTCAGGTTTATTGTACTCCTTTTACATAAAAAAGTGGTGATCAACTAGACCACGGTAATATAATTTTGGTTGCCATTTAACCACTTTATGCTCTAAAAGCGACTGCTTTTAGACACAATTACTACAAGGGAAGGCATGATGTACACCATGTAAGTGTTTTCATAATGGAGAGGTTTATAAATCACACATTGTCGCAACCTAACAAGGACATGACTCAGCCACCGCTAGATATGTGTGAATGCAAAACAACATTGCCTGACTCCTGACAAAAGGTGATTTTCAAGTAAATGTTGGTCTCATTTGAACGTAAAACAAAGTTACCCGTTTCCTGACTACTTGTGATTTTCAAAATTGGCCGAACCATTCATCTTGTAGGTATTGTGATTTACAATTTGGAATGTTGGGTTTATAAAATATACTATTAAGCTTAAATGCCACTAGCTTCCTTGGCAGCTCAGATGGTAAGAGCTATGGTAACCAGTGGTACCATATTCAAATCCAGGTCAATGTTGAAACTTTTTCTTCCTTGGCTAGCTCCAGAGAAAGAATAAATTGTATGTTTTAGGTGTCTTGGTTAATTCTGAACATTTTTCTAAGAAACCTTTGTCCTGTTTAATGGTATCTTGCTCTTTCCACATCATCAGTACATACAATTTTGTGCATTACATTATTACCTTAATGACTGCATCAAGATTTGAAGGATAAAGAAACGTGTGTGTAAGTTTAGTGAAATCATTACACCTGCCTGCATTTGCATGACACAGATTTTTCTTTGTCACAAATATTTGTCAAAATTTGGCTCATTATGCATGATTTTGTAAAAACATCTTGGGGCTGATGTACCCTCTAAGCATCATCTGATTCATTAAAGAAGTAGACAATTTGCCTCATCTATCATTATACCTTAGTTACTAGTTTCTATCTATATCTAGCTACCTTTAACCTCATTTCACTACTATACACCTAATCAATATCTCACTTTAATGCAAAATAGAATCCTGAGGACACAGCAAACTGATATCTAATATCCAATTAATTCATCACCATTTCTCTGCCAGTGGAAATGGAATAATCACAATAAAAATAAAAAAGAGATGTAGCGGCCATATTGAATGATTCGATTATGCCTCCATCAGAAACAGCTGTGTTATCACAATTTGGATTTCAACTTTTCTTGAGGCAAAACTTGGCAACCTTTTATAGCCAAATGAAGGTGTTTTGAAAATAGATGAGTCAATTAATGTGTGCAGAGACTCAATTGAGTCTTTACTGTCATCTGAGCAAACACAGTATTTTTAAAGCGTGATATAAACACATCTTGGTTTGGTCAAATGTTTTAATAACATTTAAATGTCAGGTTATCAAATGGTCACAAAAATGTTTATAAAACTTTTTATATGAAAAAAACACAGCCCAATAACATTTTTAAAAAGTTGTCAAAATGTTATTGGAAAATATTTTTGGCAAGCATTTTTGGGAAAAAAATGTTAACAATTGATTATATAATAATATTAAAAGCTTCTATGCAGCAAGTTTTCCAAAATGTTATTGAATGTTTTTAAAATCATTTGATCCCCTGGATGACCCAATTTTAATTCTTCTTCAACTGTTCATAAAGTATTGTAACACTTGAAAGCGACATCGTCATAATTGAAGTAAGTATTGTGTCAATGTTGACACCTGTTCTCTTTGAGCAGGGTTAGGCAAAAAAACAACAAGTTTGTTTCCTGTACATTGTAGCGCGCGCACATTTTGTTTTTGACGGCTTATTGTGCGCATTTGAATTTTTTTTTCACTTACGAAGAAAAAAAATCCAGAAAAATCGCAAAAAAAATAATATAAAACACTACTGGAGTAAACATTTACACATTACACAACAAATGAGCATAGTGAAAAACTACTGCAGGGTGAAAGGGGGTCATAAATATTCTTGAATATGAAGAAATATGATTTTTTTTGTGTGTGTGTCCGAAAACCCACTGTAAATTTCCATTCCAATTTGCAGTGAAAAGGGATTTTTTTTCCATTTCAAGACATGGATTAAAAAAACCAACACATTTCGCATTTGACTTTTTGGACCCGTTACAGGCATTATAGGCATTCAAATAGAGTGTAACACAACCAAAGAGGGGCAAAAATGCATGCAAAATTGACATTCCAGCAAATATATTGATTTACTCAACACATTTTAAATTATGTACGGGTCTTTCAAATGTAGCAATTGTTTTTGTGAGCAGTGTATGACGCAAAATACCTCTTACATTTGGTGGATTTGTAAATCTATTATAACTAGCTTCCATGTATATATACATTTCTTTTTACTCTTGGCCAAATAATAGCAACCCTAATATATATTTTGTCCCAACCTCTGTATCAAATTGCTCAGCAAATTTAACCATACAACTCTTTTCACTCAACATTCTAGGGTTACTGTCTATGCCGTGTGTCTCAATGCAAGACATTTTCCTTTGCACATTTTCCTTTATTGTTACAGGGTTACACAGGTTACACGTACCTATGCTATGTAACATAACTATTGGTTGATCCTTGCGGGGACATGGTGTGACAACAAAGCAACCCAACTATTATTTGGTCATGCAGATTCATAATGAGAACCAACATTTTTATTTGAAGGCCAAGGTAAATCATATTATGCAATAAATTCAATTTTGCAGCTGCTTATGTTAGATCATAACTAAGGTGCTGTGGGCAGAAAGACTGTGTAGCTAGTGTAGTTCATTGCCACTGCTCTAGACTGCAAGATGCATCTTATACCCTTACTCTATTCTAACATTTAATAAGCTACAACAGTCTCATTTATGATGGCATAGTTCATTAAAACTATCATAGGTCAATATTTGACCTTAATCTATAAAGTATGATGTTTTATATCAAGTTTATTCAAAAGTCATTTTATGAACGTGCAAACATATTGGGGTAAAAGAACAGTGAACAGCTCTTTTCAGAGACATCACTAGGCAAGGCACACCCTACATGTCTCATACATTGTCCTGAAGCCAGAGCTACTCCTGATGAAATCTAAACTTGCCTGACGGCAAACCAGCTAAAAACTTACTAATTGTTAAAGAACTGTGTGCTGATATTTGAGATCCTAATGAATCAAGATATTAGGCTAATATAAGTTAATCACTAGTTTCCAACTAAATACCAGGGTATGCTAAATGTTTCATTGTTTAAGCCTATACACTACCCCTGTTAACTGGACACTGTTAAAATCATGAGAAGGGTACGAGGGAATTGACTGTTAGGTTAGGCACAGGTACTCCAAATCTGTTAAAAGGAAAATTGCATGTTATTCAAGGAAAATTGGAAACTAATGATTTACTTCCATTAGACTAACTTTCACAGTTTTAGGAATGCAAAGTAGTTGAAAACTTTGATGGATGAGGGTATTGATGACTGTATTAGAAATGTGTTTAATGCTTGATTATAAGAGGGAAAAGGAGACATGAGTGTGAAGAACAAATAATGAATAGCATGAACCGTCTGGTAATGATGCTAATTACCATGATTACTTGCTGCTAGATGCTTAGCTAAATGCGTGACTATGCTTAATCAAGTGAACACATCCCATTTTTACATGCATGTGTTGGGTATGTGACGGAAACCTGGCCTCAACTTAAAGACAAGTGTGAAAGCCCCTTTTAAGTGACGATATTTACAGAAGACATGATGACTGCAGGCTGCTGATAAAGTACTTAACATTCTCAATCTGTCCTTTTGAGAATTAGCCCAGAACACTTTTTAGCTCCTTCATCAGCGACTCAAAGGTGCTCACGATTTCTCTCTCATGCCCAAGTCTGTAATTTGAATTCCTTTTAACATGCTCTCTACGGGTAAGATGCTGCACAGCAGAATACAGGTGAAAAGCAAGTTCTTTGTGTGTGAATCAGTAAACATAGGGATCTAGATGGGTTCGTGTTTTTGTGAGGGTTGCTTTATAGTAGGGTAATATTAGTTTTGTAAGGCTCATGTTGCCTACCTTGAGGAGTATGTGTAGGGCATGCCTAAAGCATGTTCAGGTACGCTTGAACCTTGCATGGTATGCATAATGAGTAATCGAAAACAGTGGTTGGTTTCCCTGATAAATGTGTATTATTCTATCAACTAGTATCACTGTAGTGAGAATTTTGATATATTGTAAGTTATTTTGATCAATTTGATGGAGAAAACTAAGATGTAAGAAATGTTTAAATTAGTGAAACTTTACGATACTTGAGGTAGCTCTACAATTGATAAGGTGTTAGACTCTGCGACACGTCAATGCACCATGAAATAATTGCTGCTTATACTCTTGTCTTGTGTTACCTATACAAAAATCTGGATGCTGATCCTGGTTGTAATGGTTAATCCAGGTGTAAGTTTATTGGGGTACTGGTCCTGTGCTAGAGATGCATCTCTGAATCATGCTAGATGGTTATGAGGCATGTCTTGGGGCATACTAGTCAGTGGCTTATAAAGTACACGATCTTATGTAATTGCATCATGGTTGATTTCAGGTATTTTTATTTTTAAGAAAGTAATATGGCACTTTATATCATGGCTTAATATTCTTCTATTCAAGTGCTATTAGTTACAATGTACCATAAAAACTCGATAGTTAGCATATGTGCTTACTATCGAGCGCTTTTAAAACATGCAAATATTAAGTGCCCCATCCACAAAAGTGTGAAGGGTTTTGAGCAAATCATTGATACACATGGTTATATACGAACAAGTAAACCTGCAATTTTGTGTCTCAACCCCATTAGTTCAGTTGGTAGAACGCCGCACTTTGCTACAATTTCATGTTTTAAAAGCGCTCGATAGTAAGCACATATGCTAACTATCGAGTTTTTACGGTATAACCTAACTTGTCGAGGTGTGAAACATGAACTTCTGTCACCTTCAATACTCTACTTACATCTTACCTCATCCTTGGCAAGAATATGAAATGATGTAAGGGAATTAAGATGAGAAGAGGCAGCAAAGGAAACGGGGTGTGAGTGGCCTCGGATCAAAAAATTCTCAGTTGTGATCGCAATTTAGCCATTCCTACTTCCACTGTAGGTTTTTAACCAAAGGGTCTTTTTGATCTGCTTCGGTTATAGGTCACAGCTAGGGTGAAATTTAGGGTTAGGGTAGGATTAGGGTTTATAACTAAGTTATTGGGTTAATGACCCTATCAACCTGTAACCACAATGTTCTCTATTCTTATATAAATCTATACATCAATAGGTGCAAAGTATTCATTTTTTGTTACCGCATGTATCAATAAAGTCTCAAAGTTGTATAAATTCACCAAAGTATACAGTAGTCACACAATATGAAAGGTGCTTCATCAAACTGAAGGTGTGCACTATTCTATATTAATCAATCCACAATATTATGAGTCCCGCCTAATACCAGTAAGAATGGAAACCTTTTTTTTGCACTGTAAATGCTGCCTGTGGCTAGTTCCAATGAACTAGATGAACTGTGTCATGACAAGTTGATTCCATTCTATTCTACTCCTATTTACCTGATTTAAACTGTTTTGGCATTTCGACAAGATATGGCCAACAACATCTACTGCCTGAAGGCAAACTCTAGACAATTCTTCAAATGTCACATCTATAACCTATTCTATTTGGTGTCAAAGCTTGTAATGATAATTTTTTATCAAATATGATATCAAAATTATTCATACAAATTATGATCAAATTTGCATTTCAGTATGAACACATCTTGTGTACAGAAGTAAGAGCACCCATGATTGTTATCATACTAATAACATCACACACAAGAAGGGATATTCATGTGCTTCTATTTCTGCTAATATTACTCTTCATAATTTAATAACATTAGTCCTCTAACTCAGTTGATATGCTTATGACATTACATAAAAAAGGCTTCCTTCAGTCAAAAATCATTTAAAAGGGTTCTTTAGGCTGATATTTATAAAGCAGAATCATCACATCATTTCACCCTGCTGAATAAATTCTTTACTATTATAAGGGGTATATTATGAATATTATCGGAAAAATAAAAAGAAACATCATCACTTAATCTGACTCATATTTACAGGGCAGCTAAAGATCTTACGAGTGTTTTTAAAACACCCAAATAAGTGAGTCAATTGCTCATCTTATTTTTGAAAGGCTGGTGATGATAGATTTAAGATAACCTACTTTTTCTCAAAATTAGCAAAACCTGAACTCAATTTCACCTGTTGACATTTCACATTTCATGCCAGACAGAAACAAGTGAAAGATAAGCTCATTTTTCAAAGAATCTGTGAGGAATTTGAACAGAAGTCAATTTGATTTGGAATCTAAGTGGTTTCAAATCCATCTGGCTTTCAAAACAAACAATTATTATAAAGCAAATGATCAATTGGAAAATATTGCTTTATGTAATTTGTATGCATCATTTGTTATCGGTTGTTTGTTTTCTTTATTCTGGGTGCTCTATTTGTAGGTTAATAAATGCGTATTACTTGTTGGGAGTGAAATTGTACAAAATAATGCACACACTGCATCAATGGGGAGTGTATATTAGATGCATCAACATCTCATACATGAGAAAAAAATCCTGTTATTTTTGCTGTTTTTTTATAAAAATTGTCACTAAAAATTATGGAAAATGCAAACAAATATAAATGCATCCACCCGCAAGAAAAATTAACGTATCCCAAAGAACTGTGTGTACAACACAGAGTATGCGCCCATGCAATTATACAATATTATGCATGGCTAGTAATTTACTAGCATTTGCTTTGATTAGTTCTCGCTATCTAAAAGTGTATGAAAATTTATTATAATATAAGTGTGTATGCAAAACTACAAATTTATGTAATTTTATGCTATCTACTGAAGAAAGCAGTTGCTAAGTTCAAAATTACACCATATCTGTGGAAGACTTCTATTCACATTTGATGCTCTCTACTGAAGACATCAGTTATTAAGTGCAAAACTACCCCATATCTGTGGAGGACTTTTATTCACATATTTAGTGCTATCTACTGAAGATAGAAATTGATAAGTGCAAAACTACCCCATATCTGTGGTGCTATCTACTGAATATATCAGTTATTTGGGGGTAGTATTGCAGTTTTAATAGTAGGTAGCACTAAATACATGAATAGAAGTCTTCCACAGATATGGGGTAGTTTTGCACTTTATCTGTGGAGGACATTTATTTACATATTTAGTGCCATCTGCTGAAGATATTGTGTGTTAGGTACAACATTATCCCATATCTGTGGAGGATTTTTATTCACATACATAGTGCTATATACGAAAGATAGCAGTTATTAAATGCAAAACTACCCCATATCTGTGGAGGATGTCTATTCATGTATTTAGCACTATCTACTTACTGAAGATAGCAGTTATTAAGTGCATTACTACCCCATATCTGTGGAGGATTTTAATTCATATACTTAGTGCTATCTACTGAAGATAGCAATTGTTAAGTGCAAAACTACCCCATATCTGTGGAAGACTTCTATTCATATTTGGTGCTATAAAATTATACTGAAGATGCAAAACTATCCCATATCTGTGGAGGATGTCTATTTATGTATTTAGCGCTATCTACTGAAGATAGCAGTTATTAAGTGCATTACTACCCCATATTTGTGGAGGACAATTATTTACATCGTAAAAGCTATCTACTGAAGATAGCAGTTGTTTTAACTTAAAAGTACAATACTACCCTATATCGGCAGAGGACATTTATTTACATATTTAGTGCTATCTACTGAAGATAGCAACTGTTAAGTGCAATACAAGCTCATATCTGTAGAGGACTTTTATTCACACATTCAACGCTATGTGGAGGACGTCTACACACATATTTAATGCTATCTACTGTAGTAAGCATCTGTTAAGAGCAAAAATCTCATACCTGTATCAATGATATAAAATAAAGATATCAAGTGCTGGGTGAAAAACTATCTCAGGTTCCATACAAGAATTTTGTGCTATCTACTGAAGATAAATATTATACCCAATGCCAAGTTATGAAGATATGTTAAAAAGCTTTATGTTGATGTATTTTTGCTATCTACTGAAGATCGCATGCACACTAGGTTGAAAACTGCATATAATGATCTAATAATACATTCATTCATTTATTTATTTGCATTTTCAGTATATTCTTTTATTCATAGAAAACAAATAAGGCTTCAAAAGAGCCTTGAAATATCTTATTTTTAGACAGTTTAGGAGTCAATATTTTCTTAAAGGATGTGGTTTCATCAACATAATGCTAAAAATCAAACTCTGCATAAAAGTATATTGAAGTTCAATGCCCAGACGTTCATAGTATATCCTTAATAATCAAGATTGTTAATACAGGAAGTTAGTGACTGAGCACAATGTGTACACAAACCAATCCAACCTTCCACATTTCATTTGTTTAATGTACCGGGAATACTACATGTCTAGCTCAAAATCTATACATGCAAGCTTTTATAAGTTATAATAAGATAGGTACAGAAAAGGTATAAAGTTTGAATCCTGCCTAATGTAAAATACAAGTTATGTAAGAACAAAACAGAAAAGCTGTTTCATTATACCGAGAAAGTTGTGTAAGACAAAAAAGCAATCCTAGTGCATCAAGCTTCCAACACTACAAAAATATTTGCTTAAGATAAGGGCAAGTGGCAATATTATTTTCCCTACAGACCATATTTATCAGTACTCTACACATATCAAATGGACAAAGGCATCTGTTCTTGTTTCTTTTCTTTCAAATTTCAAGCAGTGTTATTGATTTAAGAGATATCATACTTCATAACTGAGCTAGCTTCTCTGTTAGGTTGATATAGAGATGTGTATTTATTTGGTAACTTGATCAAACTCTGTACGTGAATGATTTATTTCAACCTAGTCAAGTGGTTATCATCATCTATCCATATAAGAATATTACATATTCTACAAAGTATCTTCTCATTCTTTATTTCATCTATTAAAAGCAAAAGTTATCTTCTCGAGTCCACTTGAATACAACAAATTGAAGGTAACATGTCTGCCTGGTTTGAGTGTATTCACCGCGGAAGCGTAGAGGAGGCGACAGGGTAGGTATAGACATGGTCAACTTTGCAGCAGTGTATAAAAGGTTATAATAGATTCATTTGGTAAAGCACTTTCCACATTCTAAATTACCATTTGTCTCTAATAAGGATTGTCAATGTCTGCAAGCAGAGTTCAATGTCTAGCTTAGTGCAATAACATTGCCCTCTTACAAATTGGAAACATTTTAAAACTGTCTTCACAAGTATGTGATACTGCTCAAGATTTTCCTCTTTCAAAGTGCAGGTCAAATGAGGGCAATGTAAACTATCTAATTTTGATGTTTCTAAATAATCAATTTGCACATTATATACACTACCTTTTGCTGTAAAGTATACCCATATTGAATCTAAAGTTTATGCAAGAAACATTTGTAGTGTTGATTGACATTTCAAATAAAAGCGCATACCCTATACAAACCACCATAAATCATCACAGCCAGGATAATAGCACATACACAAGAAATGGATACTTGTTTTGACATCAATTGCCTGAAATCTGAAACACTTGGTTTTATCACATACATCACATATTAGACTGATTTTGCTATTTTTATACGGAAAACAAGAATAATGCAAAATTACTTTGATGTAAGTGAAAGTTTTAGCTCTGTCTAATATATCGAATATCTGGTATGTGCAGTGGCATAGCCAGAAGTGGCAAGCAGCTTTCCCCAGAACATCTTGGTCCCCCTCCTGGATGCTGGCAACCATGAGATTTAAGATTTTTAGACCTTACCCTGAAAGTAGCTCTAGTATAGAGCCTCTGCCACTACCCATAATACACAAGCAAATATTATGAAGTGTGCTACTACCATATCCACAATCTGAGGCACTCGGCCTTGATATTGGCGCCATGCATCTCTTCTCACCTCTGCGCGCATTAGTATCGGTGCTACGCGTCTCTGCGCTCGGTGCCCAGTTGGACATCACTATCCTTCTCACCTCGGCGCTGTGCACCTCGGTGTTGGCGCTATGAGCCTCTGTTCGCGCTAACACACTCGCTGCCCAGTTGAACATCACAATCCGAAAGAACTGATTTTAATGTTCTACCTGAAAGTCACCTAGCACCCCTTTGGCCCCTTGGAAAAATCATGGCTACCTCACTGGGTATGTGAGTTTTGTAAATGTTTGCCAGCAAGCACAGAGAGTGAGTGTTATTGTTCATATGACCAGACACTTGGGACTGGGTTGGCCTCATGTTTGTTATGCACAGAATATCGCTTACCGGTGTAAGGAAAACATAGACATACAATGACAACAAATCTTTAATAACTCATGTCTGGTATGCAAAACACACAATACCTTGTCCCACAAAAAGTTCAACCAATTCATATTTTGTCCTACACCATAATAAAAAATAGTATCGCCCATTTCATAGTCACACCATAGAAATGGCTGCTTTATGCAATGCAAAAACATCTATTAAGATCCAATATGTACAACGTCATAATTGTTTCAGTTTTTAACACATTAAGGTGATTTGGAGGTGAGCATGACTTAGAGGTCTTGCAATCAAATATTGAGGCCAATAAAGCTGACACACAAGATGAATGGTATGGGTTCTATAATGGAAACCACAAGGCTTGATATAACAGGTGTCATTTCCACCCCATGTGAATGACTTTTCTTGAGCTGGAAAAAAACCCACCAAAAACTTTTGTTTATATATAATATTTGCCTTATCTCAAGAACTAAAGTTGTTTTCTTTAAACTTCCGTGGTCGTGCCTGTGCGTATCGCGTACACGAGCGTAAACACAAAAGCAATAAACAATCACGCTGATTGGCTGATCAATGCACTTGACAACAAGCCGGCTAACCCATTGGTCTTGGTAGCGCGGCGTAGTAGGCGACCTTGTCACTTCTACGCGATCGCAATTCACCAGCGCGTACCCGGACCACGGAAGTTTTAAAGAAAACAACTTTACAAGACCTATGGAATTATAAAGATGATTATTGGCTGTTTTGGTTCATTTCCTATAAGATAAATGCATTGATATTAAGCATGCTTCAGTTTTTTTAGTTAAATGGCTAAAACTGGAAACGTGTGGCTCTTGCCAACCCACTCCCCTTAAAGTGAATGTATATAAAAAAGTAATAATTGAGAATAAACCAATTCGCTGTCATAGTGCACGTTAAAATATGACCCTTGTTAGGTCAACTGGCTGACGCTTTCTTTGTTATGAACCACTGATCAAAATGATCACAATACAAAGCCTATGGCATATCAAAATTCAGAACAGGTGTGTGAGCCCAGGCTTAAACCAGTAACCAATGTTTACTAATGTGCACTACGACAGCGAATATCAATACATGATCTTGCACCCTCTCCCCCGCCTCTCTTTCTCTCTCATGTCTACTTTCTTGCTCTGTCCAACTTCTTTCACTGCCAATCTGTCTCTCTTCTTCACTCTCCTTTCACTGACATATCAAAAGGACTCTGAATACCCTGACAATTAAGATTGAGCACAAACATGTGCAACTTCCTTTAGGCCTGTTTCAGACTAAAATTAACCTCATTTTGGGCTATTTTAGCCACAAAATTTGAATAATTCATGCCCCTTTGAACACATTTGTCTGTTTTAAGTAATTTTGGGAGCAGGTCAGCTGGACAAACCATTGTGGGCGTTTTCCTCTCATATTTCATCCCCTTGCTCTCTCTCCTTGTGTAACTCTTCTCTTCAGTTATCTTTCCTTGCCTTTCTTGACTAGTGCATCTATA
The DNA here is from genome assembly GCF_039555335.1 of Amphiura filiformis. NCBI lineage: Eukaryota > Metazoa > Echinodermata > Ophiuroidea > Amphilepidida > Amphiuridae > Amphiura > Amphiura filiformis. The sequence continues at coordinate 70,105,335 of NC_092630.1, forward strand.
TATCATACTCCTTTTTCCTTCAATTGTCTGTTTCTGTCCTTCATTCTGATTTTTCTCCTTGCAATCTGTCTGTCTGTCTGTCTGCTGTTTACCACATCGACTGTTTCATGTCAGCTCTCTCTCTCTCTCTCTCTCGCTCTCCCATGTTCTCTCTTTTTCATTCACCATCATTTCCTTCATTCTCTGTTGTTATAATTGTAGTCATGTGGTGCAGGTTTGCATATTAATGCATTTACAATAATATATATAAAAACTTCTATGGTTATTAATTCTTTCAAAAACAGCAATGACAAATGTAAGACCATTTTCATTGTCCATTGTCGGGATATCTTTGCGTCATTCCTCCTCCACAAATGACTAACACCTTGAAGGCATGCCATGCTATGCATGGACAGCGTAATAATCAACTTCAACATTGATTTACCATCTTATTACCAATATGAGCTATGAATAATGTAAGAAATAATAATTCAAGAGGCCAAAGCGTGTTGAGTTTGCTATGAGTGGCCGGAGATTGTGGCACCAAAAGAGAAGGGTAATCATAGTGTGAGCGTAATAAGTGAATAATATTCTATGGCTGCCTTTTGACATCTAATATGTGACATGATCAAGGGGAATGAGTCGGATGTCGCTATTATTATTTTGAGATATTGGCAAAGGAAGTGTTAAACTTTTTTTGTTTTATATTGTTTTCAGCCATTGATAAATTGCTCATAACTCGGCAACCAGATGTCCAATTTTAATGGGGTATGCATCAAAATGTAGCATTTATAAACTGCCGGAAAATGATGTAAAAACATCTAATTGAAAATTGCTGACATGTGACTCATTCCCCTCGATCATGTCACATATTGTTATGCCCCTGAACATTGTGTCTGACGTTTAGTCTGGGGGTAAGAGTTCTTCAGAAAACTTCCTGGGGTAACTCAATCACCTTAAACACAATCTAAAATTCCACTGACTCAATTTCAGCATTTGAGTATTTTGTATTTTTTGTCTTGTACTTGATTTAATTTGAAAGGTTCACACAAAGCAACCTTGCATATATGACTTATTGATGACATATATGACTTTATTGCACCATCACAGCAACTTTTCATCACGTAACTAACTATTGTTCACTAAGTACTATAAAGGCATTTGAAATCAAGTGTGAACTGAAATGCATACATAAAAGCAGACCCAGCAAAGTATCTCTTGGCGCTTGGTGTGGGGTACAGGGGGTAGGGACTCAGAAAGCAAGGGTTTTAGCCTTTACAATAAAATGAGAATCATCTTTGCACATATGTGTCAGTTAAAGATTAAACCAAGTTTTTGTTTTTAAGATTGACATTTTCCCTAAAATATTTGTAGGTTAAAGATTTTTTCCATTGCAGGCCATGAGCCACCTGAGGTAAAAATGAGTTATTTTGTCCCAGGTGCCACTTTAGGCTCTTGTTGTATGTCACAAATGGTACGCAGCATGTGCCACCATATATGGATGCATGCCCCTCAGACCCTGTGTTTACCTTCAATTACCTTCCCTGTAAAAGTTGGGTTATGCCACAACAATAACCAGGATGCATGCTTAGTGCAAAAGGCCTGCAACAAGAATTTCTATGATTTTACAGTTTATATCCATCTTGATCATCACACAGATTTCAAAGATACTACATATAGATACATTTAACATAATTATAATCTGATGAGACTTACGTTTTTCAGTAGTGTAAAGCCTTCTATGAGAGCCTGGCTGAAATCAGCTATGCCCCCAGGTTTGAACCCATCAAGTTCCCCTAGTATGAGCTGTAGGAATAAAAAAATATTAAAAAAAGAGAAAAAAGAGAGAAATTAACAATGTTTTAAAATTAAGAAAACACAGGAAGGGCTTAATGAGCCATGTACCCTTTACATGAAGCAATATTAATTTAAGAGCTAACTATCAGATTAAAATCAATAAGAAATGAAATTACAAAACAATTATTTTAATCAGAAAAATAAAACGATATACAATGAAAAAATAAGACAAAACAGGACAATGACCGACACATGCAAAGCTCCAGGAATTTGTTTAAAAACATCCTGACCCATAAAGCAAGTGAGCACAGGAAAGTCTGAAAACAATGTCGGTTAAAGAATAAAGTAGAAAGGAAACAAGAAATAGGTTAAAAGGTGCTTAACTGTTGGTTTATAAAATTTGTATTATTAATGATGTTGGTCAACATAAACATTATATCGTTTTATTTTAAAACCACAAAACTAATTTATAGAGGCATCTCTCCAGGATAACAGCATGATTTATGTAGGGATGGATTATTTACAGCTAATCAAGTTACACCATCATCAATATTTTCTCTTTGAGTCGCAATCCTCCCGAGTCTGTGATTTAATAACTCCCCAATCCTCTAGCGGTATACGCATTGACCTTTCTCAAGCCTTTGGTACCGTTGAAATCTTGACTTGGACCTACCCTGGGGTTAAGCAGGATTTAATCACGATTAATTAAAATTTGTCAAGACTTGTCCCCATGCTAGCATACTATAAACAGGAACAAGGTATCAGAAATTTCTTTTCATCATATATATATTCAATAGGTGGGCAAGCGGGTGTTGAATGGGTCTATAGCGCTTTGACTTCCAGGGGAAGCTGGAAGTTGAGGTTGAGGCAACTTTTTTTTTTGCCATTTTTGTTTAACACTATTGGTATTGCCTCTCCTAAGGCTTTCATGTAACGTATGCCAATTTTGTAGCAGAAAACAAAATTAATGTTACTATCTTGTTTTTTAAATGTATAGTACTTATTTTCATAATTCATATAAGAAACGAGCAAGACCACAGAAGATTTGCTTTTGCCAGACATTTGGCACTATGGTGACGCAGCAGCCACTAGCGCTTGCTGTTGGCAGCAGATTTTTCAATAGGTCAGGATTTGTTGACTGCCTAATTTCTAGATCTTAACCAATTTTCCTAGTGCTACATCTGAAAAGCTTTCAAAATTCTCATATATTGACATGAAAACAACAGCTGAGTCTGACACTTCAAAGGTTGCAAACCTTTCAATAAGCTACCTCTACACTGAACACCAGCAAATAAAATTTTGATCCAGATATTCTTCTCATACATGACATCTATTTCGCTATCCGCAAGGTACATATATATCTCAATGTACAATGACTTGTTCAAAAAAATGTCTCGTTCGTGAAAAAAAGATGGTTGTTTGTTTACATTACGTCTCCACAAACTACTCTGATACTGCATTATGTCTAGTTTACGCCTGTGCTATCTCTCCTCAAGGGAACGTTTCTATCTGTATGGCAGTGGCAAAAACTTCAAAATATTATCAGTCTTACCGTTATTATGAAATGTCCATCCTCAGGGGGATGAGTTCTAATCAAAACAACCATTTGATGGGAGTTTGTTGTTCCGCGACACTCTTAATGTAAAGTCTCAGTGCCACTGGGGATTGTGTTAACGCTTTATGGATCATAATAAAGTGTTAAAACCAATTTGTCTCTTGCAACAAATTCTCTTTATGTATCAAGAAGACAAGATTTCTACACTTACACTTGTTATTCATATTCAGTTTTAAAAATCATTTTAGACTTTATTGAAGATTATTCAGAAATAGATTTTAGTTTTGCAATCAGGTGTGTCAGGCAGTGCCATGTATTGCATTTGAAGGTAAGAGATTAAACTCACTGTCAGTGTACAAGGTTGAGTCAAAACAACCTCAATTCCAAGGCAAAGTTAATGCACTTCATATTCTTTACTGTAATATAGAAATCAACTTGTAATTTTAAAGTATGAGTTCTAATACATAGAAAATACACCATGAGTATGAAAGTTAATTAGTGTATAGATAACTGAACTATGCAGTAAAGAAGTTGACAGATTTGAGCTCTCTGTGCACAATTGTTAGTACCCATCTCAAAATGTCACGGATGATGAATTTTTCTTGGCAATGTATACAATGTCATCTCAACATCACTTGCACTCTTGAACTTTTTGGTTGAAAAGAATTATTATAAAGAAGGAAGAAAAGTTATGGATGATATTGGACAGTTGCACTCTCTGCATGAGCAAAAACAAGATGCTACGGGCACTTATGAGGTATTACCAGTAGACAGATAAAGTTTGCATGGCTGAGAACGCAGGGCAAGTAGTAGTAGGGAGGCAAGAGGTCATGAGGTATTACCAGTAGACAGATAAAGTTTGCATGGCTGAGAACGCAGGGCAAGTAGTAGTAGGGAGGCAAGAGGTCATGAGGTATTACCAGTAGACAGATAAAGTTTGCATGGCTGAGAGCGCAGGGCAAGTAGTAGTAGGGAGGCAAGAGGTCATGAGGTATTACCAGTAGACAGATAAAGTTTGCATGGCTGAGAACGCAGGGCAAGTAGTAGTAGGGAGGCAAGAGGTCATGAGGTATTACCAGTAGACAGATAAAGTTTGCATGGCTGAGAGCGCAGGGCAAGTAGTAGTAGGGAGGCAAGAGGTCATGAGGTATTACCAGTAGACAGATAAAGTTTGTATGGCTGAGAGCGCAGGGCAAGTAGTAGTAGGGAGGCGGGCACTCATGAGGTATTACCAGTAGACAGATAAAGTTTGCATGGCTGAGAGCGCAGGGCAAGTAGTAGTAGGGAGGCAAGAGGTCATGAGGTATTACCAGTAGACAGATAAAGTTTGCATGGCTGAGAACGCAGGGCAAGTAGTAGTAGGGAGGCAAGAGGTCATGAGGTATTACCAGTAGACAGATGAAGTTTGCATGGCTGAGAGCGCAGGGCAAGTAGTAGTAGGGAGGCAAGAGGTCATGAGGTATTACCAGTAGACAGATAAAGTTTGCATGGCTGAGAACGCAGGGCAAGTAGTAGTAGGGAGGCAAGAGGTCATGAGGTATTACCAGTAGACAGATAAAGTTTGCATGGCTGAGAGCGCAGGGCAAGTAGTAGTAGGGAGGCAAGAGGTCATGAGGTATTACCAGTAGACAGATAAAGTTTGTATGGCTGAGAGCGCAGGGCAAGTAGTAGTAGGGAGGCGGGCACTCATGAGGTATTACCAGTAGACAGATAAAGTTTGCATGGCTGAGGCGCAGGGCAAGTAGTAGTAGGGAGGCAAGAGGTCATGAGGTATTACCAGTAGACAGATAAAGTTTGCATGGCTGAGAGTGCAGGGCAAGTAGTAGTAGGGAGGCAAGAGGTCATGAGGTATTACCAGTAGACAGATAAAGTTTGCAGTAGGGCAAGTAGTAGTAGGGAGGCAAGAGGTCATGAGGTATTACCAGTAGACAGATAAAGTTTGTATGGCTGAGAGCGCAGGGCAAGTAGTAGTAGGGAGGCGGGCACTCATGAGGTATTACCAGTAGACAGATAAAGTTTGTATGGCTGAGAGCGCAGGGCAAGTAGTAGTAGGGAGGCAAGAGGTCATGAGGTATTACCAGTAGACAGATAAAGTTTGTATGGCTGAGAGCGCAGGGCAAGTAGTAGTAGGGAGGCAAGAGGTCATGAGGTATTACCAGTAGACAGATAAAGTTTGCATGGCTGAGCACGCAGGGCAAGTAGTAGTAGGGAGGCAAGAGGTCATGAGGTATTACCAGTAGACAGATAAAGTTTGTATGGCTGAGAGCGCAGGGCAAGTAGTAGTAGGGAGGCGGGCACTCATGAGGTATTACCAGTAGACAGATAAAGTTTGTATGGCTGAGAACGCAGGGCAAGTAGTAGTAGGGAGGCAAGAGGTCATGAGGTATTACCAGTAGACAGATAAAGTTTGTATGGCTGAGAACGCAGGGCAAGTAGTAGTAGGGAGGCAAGAGGTCATGAGGTATTACCAGTAGACAGATAAAGTTTGCATGGCTGAGAACGCAGGGCAAGTAGTAGTAGGGAGGCAAGAGGTCATGAGGTATTACCAGTAGACAGATAAAGTTTGCATGGCTGAGAACGCAGGGCAAGTAGTAGTAGGGAGGCAAGAGGTCATGAGGTATTACCAGTAGACAGATAAAGTTTGTATGGCTGAGAGCGCAGGGCAAGTAGTAGTAGGGAGGCAAGAGGTCATGAGGTATTACCAGTAGACAGATGAAGTTTGCATGGCTGAGAACGCAGGGCAAGTAGTAGTAGGGAGGCAAGAGGTCATGAGGTATTACCAGTAGACAGATAAAGTTTGTATGGCTGAGAGCGCAGGGCAAGTAGTACCGTACGGACGCGAGTATAGTCCCACCCCGTTTTTGGGTGAACATTTTTCAAAATTGGGGGGTGGGACTATACTCGAATTTAACAATTTTTTTTTTTTTTTTTTTTTTCGGTTTTGTAGTGTCCCTGGACCTAGACCTAAATGCTAGGATCATTCATGGTTGCCCTAAAAAAAAAAAAATAAACAAAAATCAAGATGTTTTGTATTTTTAATATGAAAATTGATAATTTGTATTCATGTCATACTGTATTAATGATTTCAAAATGCATTCAAATTCAATGCATTTTGAAATCATTAATAGAGTATGACATGAATACAAATTATCAATTTTCATATTAAAATACAAAAACATCTTGATTTTTTTTTTTTTTTTTTTTTTTTTTAGGTCAACCATGAATGATCCTAGCATTTAGGTCTAGGTCGTGGGACACCACAAAGCCGAAAAAATAAATAACTTTTTTTTTTTTAATATCTGAAATTTTTCGAAAATTTGGGGTGGGAATTTACTCGAAGGTGGGACTATACTCGCGTCAGTACGGTAGTAGGGAGGCAAGAGGTCAGATGCGGCTGAAATTCAGTAAATTTGCAGTGACACCCATGAGGCAAGCAAATAATTTGCAACGATTGGAAATCATTATCACAATTTTTACATTTCTGGGAGGCGTGGTTCACTTAACCTACATCCACTGATTTATTATAATGATGCAATGGCTCTTGGCATGATGATATATTCAACATGAGATGCATAGTGCAGTACCTTGTATAATGAATGAATTATCATGTATGAATTAATGCATGAAATGTGCTAAACTATGTTACAATTTGTATCAGCAATGAGAGCTTTCTACCCTAGACGTTAAAGGTCCCTATAAGTGTAGGAAATGGTACCTGTCTGCCTGGAACTCTGTACGAAAGACAATACAGGGATGTGATACAAATGGGTCTCTGGTATTACAATGGACCCCTCTTCCAAGTCAATTTTGGTATAAAATAAAATTTGAATTTTTTTCGAAAGAAAATACCCCTCCAATTTCATCTAATTAGAGATTTTTTTTTTTTTTTAGATTCCTAGAAGCACATACCTACCTAAGCCAAACATGAGTACCCCCCACCCAGGACTGGCTGTACATCAGCTGTTGTTTAATATGATGGGTCATATGTACTGTAGTTGCTCCTACAAGTACTCCATACAAGGCATCAATAATAGCATTTCTTCGCAGCAGTAGAATCTGAGGATGTGGACAATTTTGTTCTATTTGTTGTTCTATACAGCTAATTGGTACAAATAATAATAAATCAACAACAACGTTAACAACAACCTATAAACTTACCTCTTTATTGTCAGAATTGGCTTGTACTAGTGTTCCATTGAAGCAATCTTGGATTGCTTTGCTCTCTGTATTAAACTGAAAAGAAAAATGTCAAAAGTTGTCAAATGACTATGTGTGACAAGATCAGATCACTTTAACCCCATGAGAACTACCTGCTGATTGGCCAAAAAGAAGTTTTCATTTTCAATTGAACCAATCAGCAACATTGTTAGAATAATTTCACCACGCAAAAAAATTGAGGTGAATTATTTGCAGAGCTCCATTCTGATTGGTGATTAAAGTAAATATATCATGTAATTGACCAATCAGAGGCAATGTTAGATTGGCAGGTAGTGCTCAGAGAGTTAAACCATATAAAAACAAAACAAAAAATACACAAGCCTCATTGTTTCTGTGCAAAAAACATGAATTGCAAAGGGTACACAAATTACATAGAATAGGGGCTTAATATGACAATGGGTTTGAAATTATTGGATTGTCACATCTGTGACCAAGAAAATGCACTTCCAACATACCATTATTTGGGAAAAGATTGAATGATAATTTGGTATCTTTTTAACTACATACACTTTACCCCTCAATGGTTGGCATGCAAACATAATACAATTCTCCCTTTTAGTACATTGGCCATTGGCAATCAACTTCAAAGAAACAGTTTGTCTCTGATCACCTCAAGAAATGTCCCCCATTTGCCTCCCTGAATCCATCAGCAATACAGGTGTATTCAATTCATCTCCTGACAAAGATGTCAAGATGCACAAGACAATGCTGGCTGCAATTTAGCTGATACTACCTGGCTTCAAACTAGGTAGGCAATATCCTATAGCTATTGGAACAGGTGCAGCTATCATGAAATCACTGCGGCATGGGACCCTAAAATGAAACTTTGTTTCTAGTACAAGTAAAGAGGTAATTGCCTAGTTTGTAAACTTGTATATTAAATTTATAGTGTTTCTGATAGAAAACTGTGATTGTGAAGGCTTGGCATTTATTGTTTAATTGTTTGTTTGTCCCTATTCTTTCCTACCATTGGCCACTTTCAAGACATGTAAATGTCGACACAAATCTTATTTTGGCCACCCCAATTATTGATGGCGGCTCAAATATTTTAACACTTCCAGTATGGTCCTGTTTAAGACCAAGATACATCAATCTGGAAAAAAAACCCTAAATTTATTTTTGGTCATATTTGGACCAAATTTGTTCAGAAGATCAACAGCTACAAGTTTAAACTGCATGAAGCAAAATAGTAACTAGTACTAGTAGTATATCACTTCTAATGAATTCTGACATGGCATGATGACAGCCAGACCTATGCCAAACTTAAGTCATAGGCTGGTAACAAACACCGGGAACAAACACCACCGATTTAAACCTGACAGGGTATCCTAAGTACCTCCGATGGAAATAAGACGAGTGAAATTAGAGTGGACACAAGAGACATGATGTAGACAGACAATTGCAGACAATAAAACTAGCTAGACAGAACACCACTTTAACTGTCAATTTCTTCTATGAGGTTCAGGTGTAATAGGAAAGGGCCTTCGATAGGGAATCATAATAACTGGAAATCAATATAATACATGTATCATTAAAGAGGTACAGGCTAACAACAATAGTGATAATTAAAAAGTTCTCTAAAACAGGTTTGTTAAACTTGTGTTTCCTTTCTTTTAATAGTTTTCATAACCTTAGGCTCATTGTAGCCTTATCAAAATTTGTCCAATGCATTATCCGGTGATAGTAACTGTTGTAGCTTCCAGGTGTAAAACTCCAAATAGTCCAGTGTCTAACACAATGATAAATCTGCCATATTGGTTTCTCATGCAAAGAGACCAAAATAGTGTTAATCAGCAAAGCCCAAAATCAAATGATAATTTTGGTCTTTAAGCTTGAGCATTACAAATGTTTTCACATGTAATGCTTAGTGCGTATCTTTATAATGCAGAATGCAATAAGCACGCTGGTGCATGACAAAATAATGCAGACGTACACTATTTTACACACCATGAGTGATATTCAAACATGGTGGCCCATCTGCATCCAGGGGGTGGAGATGGAGCACCAGCACCCAGGAGTCTGGGGCATATCCATCCAGGGGGTGGAGATGGCACAAAAGAACCCAGGAGTCTGGGGCATATCCAGGGGATGGAGATGGAGCACTACCACCCAGGAGTTTGGGACATATCCAGGGGGGGGAGATGGAGCACCAGCACCCAGGAGTCTGGAGCATATCCAGGGGGTGGAGATGGAGCACCAGCACCCAGGAATCTAGGACATATCCAGGGTTGGAGATGGAGCAAAAGCACCCAGGAGTCTGGGGCATATCCAGGGGCGCATAAATTTGTGTGTATTTTTGCATTTTTCTCAAAAACTAATAACACAGTGGTAACAAAAGTTATGTATATTATAGGGCAAGGAATCCAATTAGTACACTGGAATTTCAGTGACCCAAAACAAGCGGTTCGTTAATTATAAAAAGAAATAAGGTACCACTAGGATGTACCTCATTTCCTATCATATTATACTGAACTGCTTGTCTTGAGTCACTGAAATTTCATTGTAGTAATTGGATTCCTTGCCCCAATAATATACATAACTTTTGTTACCAGTGTGTTATCATTTTTTGAGAAAAATGCAAAAATAGTCACAAATTTACCACAGGGGTGTAGTACCCCCTTAAAAAGATTTGCATTACCCTTTCTGACCGACCCTAAAGTCTGAAAAAATAGTGTAGCTTTTTTTTAATACTTGAATTTTCATATATTTATTATAACATTTTCAAAATTTGTAATTCATAGTGCACAACTGCTCAATAGTTTTTTTTTTTAAAGCCTGGCACACCTTATTAATAATTTTTTGCCATCATATATTTTGTGGTGAAGTTGCAATTTTTATTAGTGTATGCGGCAAATTTTTTTAATTTTTAAAATACCAACCAAATCTGACTTTGGAGCTTTAAAGGCCTCAACAAACAAACAAATTTGAGCACAGTTTTTGTCAATAACTCAAATCAATATTATTGCAACATTAGACTAATTTCCCTTGAATTGTGTCACATATAATGTTAATTATTAAAGTAAAACATCTCAGAATTGTTCAAGACCAGTTTTGATAGAGCAAATGTTAACAGCACTATGGTCTATCAGTATGTAATGTAAGGGAGGGGAAATCCCCTGGGATATCCGCTCATCAGAGGGAAAATCCCTTTTAAAAATATAGTTTACTGAACTCTATAGAATGATTGATTCAAACACCTTCTGTGTGCATTTATATAAGGCTATCTGTATTTGGGTAAGCAATTCTGTATCTTACTGAATGCACAATGAATGTTTTCCGTCTACCTAGTAAATAATTCACATTTGGATGGTGGCTACATCAGAAAGTCGATATTCCAATTCCTGCAGCTGCCATCACATCATGAGGCCTTCAAACCACCTGGGAACTTACGATGCAGTACCAACCACTGCTAGTCAGTTTGCTGTACTTAATTCAACATGAGGAGTTGGGTTTTCTCTGTTAAAAGATGATTGGGCAACATTTACCATATATAAATGCTTTAACTTGTCATTATATGACAAAGGCATTTATATATTAGGTAAGCTAGTCTCAGATCTCCATTCAACTATTGAATTAAACAATTATGATTGATTGCCTTTAGATGAAATGAAATGATGGCTTGGAATATAATACTGCCCTGCCAGCTTTATTAGACCATTTTTGAGTTACTACTTTCCAAGCTTTAACAGATAACCTCAATTCACATATTGTGTAGCCAATAGCAGCAATACAACATCAAGCCGTGTTCAATAACAATTTCCCTATACACATCTTCCTTCGTCTTCAATTCATATTCTGCCCCAATCAATGTCAGACATCTCTGTGTAAAATGTGATATCTCACAACACGGGCATAGGGATAACATTGATTTCACAAGAATGAACTATAGGAGCTACATAGAGGAGAGTTTGGACATCAACACAGCTTGAATCAATATCATGTCAAAGGCTCAACAACACATACAAACACATTTCCCCTTCAAATGCTCACATACATACATCTCATTGTCCATACCGAGTTCACAGACTACCTTTCAGATATGTCTAGAAATAGAAACCGGCTGTCCTTTGAGGGGGTTGTATTGTATACCTGACCTAATATCAACAAAGACTTCCTTATAGAATTGCAGATTCACTTACTTGTTTTGAACATGAAAACTCCAGGGTATGATTTAAAATTAGGGCACAGTAAACTCAATGTTCCTATCCAATTTCAACACTACAAAGATAATATTAATTCTCTGTTCTTTGTTGAAGTGACATATGGACCGGTCATATTTGAGGCCAGGATAGGATACAGAATTTTAACACCTCTGTTACTAAGGACTAGGTATCTAATTTGTACCAGACCTGTCAAAACATTTGAAAATGAACACAGGAGAAATGAATCACATAAACAAATCTATTAAGACTATATGGCATTTCATAAATGAGCACATATCACTTGGTATTCATCTTAATACAAGCATTGCTGAAGTGGAATTATTCTACTCTCATTATCATCATCACTGGGCTATTTACTAATTCACTAGGTTGCCTCACTCTACCCACTCACTCTGAGTACTATTGGGGAGCTGTATATGAAAACAGTTGATACTCTATAGGGAAGTATTCTACTAATGTTATTTGGTGTATTTTCCAGACATGTTTACTATCAGATGGAGATACATGGGTGGGTACATCTGGAGTGGGGCAAGAAGTGCTAGTTTTCCCCCAACCCATCAAATTGGCAAAACCTTATAAAATCAGCCAATATCTGAGAACAAAAAGCTAACTTTAGTCTCTAAGCCCCAGAAATTTCAACATTTTCAATCCTGGATTCACTCCTTGTGATGCACATCACAATTCAAACAAATCTTCTCCTATTTGAACCAATTAACACCATGAAACAACACCTTTTATATTCATTGTCACAGCTACATCACCACATCCTCAAAGCGCAAGTAGCATGACATTTTCCACAGGGCGGCCGGTTCTCGTGTTTCATCTAGTATTGACTCAAATGTCCATTACCGACCAACCAAGCGTGCTTCATCTTGATGCATCATGCACTACGTGGCCCTACGGCTATCTAAGGTTTTCTTTTAAACCAAAAGTGCATGTGTCAAGTTTGCCACAAATGTATTAGAAATGTATAACTTCCTTGTCATGAGGCCACTTGAAACGTGACAAGTTTGAACTTAGCAAGGTGTTATGCGGAACAGGCTTTTTTCTTTTCTCCCCTCCTCAGTTATTGCAATGTCTAGTCGTGCACACCTCATTCTGTGATAACAAACTTTCCTGAAAGGCTAGGTTTCACACAAAATAAGGAGAGGAATTTTAGTCTTGGACATAAACTAAGTTTAGTGCGACTCAACTCCATTTGAATTCAATTCAGGAGTAAAACTGAGTTTAGTCCAACAAGGTAAAACATATGATCAACTTTAATTCCCAAAGATAACAAATAGTTGGATATGAAATATGGTTGCATACTCTTAATAATCAAATCACTTTTTCAAGCTCGTTGTCTGCTTCATGCTCTATGGTAAATGTAAGGTAACAATAATTCAAGAGTCCAATTGAGAATAATGATATTCTATAACAAATGTGTTTTGGTGCATATTTGTGATGTGATCAAGCAAAATGAGTCGGGAATATTGATTTTGAGATATAGCCAATAATAGCATTCAACTTCCTTAGTATTTTATTGTTCTGAGCAACAATAAAATGGCCATATCTCTGGAACCGTATATCAAATTATGAGAGGGTTTTCAGCAAAATAAAGCTCAGAGCTTGGCTCATGTAATAAAAATTAAAAACTGAATTTTAGATTTGATCGACATCAGACTCATTAATCACATCACATTTGTTATAAAATCATAATGCGGGGCTATTCATCTTTTATGACTATTTTGGTCTTTAATGTATATTTTAAACAACTTGTTGCTTTATAGCAGAGAAAATTACAAAAAAAAAGCTGCCATTTTAGACAGTAACCCTTAAAACTTACCACTATGACGTTGAAGAAATCATCATCAGATAGTGTTTTGATAACAACGCGTACTGTATGCCTTGCTATCTCCATTCGCAACCCTGTCATGCTGCCGCTGGCATCCATTAAGATCACGATGTCTTTCGGTGAAGTTGCTGCTTGAATATACCTGCAAAGAAAAAATAAAACTTGAATTTTAAGTCTTAGTAACAGAAATCATACTTGTTATATTAACATTAGTATGACAGTTAGTTAAGGTGCTAAATGTACCGATGTGGTTATTATCCTCACATTGTTCATCTGGGAATGCACCTTTATGATTACATAATGATATATATATATATATTTGGGAATGATCACAATCATCTAAACAAAGTAAAGAAAATTATTATTCACTTATTCTAGACTTAGTCAAGATGAACTGAAATTAATTTTCTCCCATCCACACACAATCTTTGTTAATCTAGAGACCATACAAGACTTTTCCCAAAAACGAATTGCTGCATAGGTAATAGGGTTAGACCCTCCCTCTTCCCATCAGAGAGGTCCTTTCTCTTGCCTTAAATATGGTTAAAGCTGCACCTGTTTCCATATGAGCGTTAATTTCCTTTTGTTTTATGTATTGCATGTTTATTTCTGCCCTACGGCAGCAGCTTGTACTGGGCTTTGATTCTTTGAAAAAGCACATTTAAAAAAATAAAATATATATGTATTTAACTAATTCAAAGTTAGACCTTCCAGAACAGAAGTCGTTACTCAGATTTCATGCCTAAAGGTGATCGTCAGACGACACTATGTATGTATGTATGTAACAAGTAGCCACTTGGAACTCAGCTTGGAGCTTTAATCTATGAAATATAACCCCTAATTGGATGAAGCAAAAATGTTAATCCACTAATCAAGCCACAAGCGCTGAATCTTGGTTCTTAATGTTACTAAATGAAAGAAATTTTTTGATCATAGTAAGAATTCATGCATATCAAGTGAATGGATTGTTAAAGTCTACCACAAATAAAAGGAAATGTAATTTTTTTTCTTAACTATCATTCAGGTAGTTGATAAATATGTAGGCTGCTATATTCCATTTTTCCTTTGTATTTTTTTCCATTTTTGCCCCAAGGATTTATCTTTTAATTTTGCAACGAAAGAAGAAAGTTGTCAATTTTGATTAAAACACTTTTATAGACAAGTGATGAGAAATATTGAAATAGTTTGCCTATGAAATTCAATTTTGACACAGAAATAGTTGAATTTCTTGTCCTGTGGTATGAAATACTGATATTTCAAAGAAAACTTAATTGACACAATTCAGGGGATGTCAGTCTTGATTAAAATCTAAATTTGAAAAGAACGGGAAAAATCCCATGTGCATTCTATGTTAATTATGTTCATTTTATCCTGGAGCTTAAAACCAAGAAAATATGACTTTATACTAGAAAGATTATTCCTGGATGTTCTAGAATCACACACGGTTAACATGGTTAAGCTTTTTTGCAACATTTAGTATTGGATTACATGTAGTAAGACTTAGTGTTGATTACAAATAAAGTAGTAAAATAAGGTTCTTCAAAATTCATATTGTAAGCATATGCAGCATAATAGGATTTGACACCTGTGTAATTCTGAGAAGTAAAATTGTACAAATTCTGCATGCTGGGAAATTCTGGAACATTCTTATCTCATGTATGTGATAAAGGCATGTCCACATGGAGGGTTTCTTGCTTAAGCAACACAGTTCTCGAGCAAAAATCTGCTGTGTTAACTGTCTTGAGAATGTCAATCTCTAAGTTTGTCACCCAATTTATTCTCAAGAAATCTAGAAGATATTGTGATCTGGGATTGCTATATTTCCAAGTGATCCTCCAGTTCTATATACCATGTGAACAAGCTATTTTGTGATATCTTCACCTATGACCTTATTGTATACAATGTAGTTTCAATCAAATGCAAACTGGAGAGGTGACAGTCAGCTTCTGGTTGTAGTTTCAAAGCTAAATAATCAAGTATTGTAAATCTTAAAGATTACAGCCTTTTACAGAGTTGTGAGGACAAGCAATCAGAAATTGACTTAGGAATCATGAAGTACACCAATCCTTGTGGATTCCATGACCGTCTGAAAAGGATCTAGATATAGATATTACAAGGCCATGTTATGTACTTGCTTCTGAAGAGTGCTCTTACATGAATTGATATATCACAGATATAAATGGTATTATCTCTTGCCATTTGATGCATAAAAATATTGATATACTTCACTATGAAAGGAAATGACAAATTTCTTTTTGAGGTATAGCATATATTTTCCCTTTCTTGCTTTTCCACACATTTTTTCTTCCCATGCTTGCTCTCTAGCTTCTCTATTTGTTAACTTGTTCTTATTTCCTTATTTCATCAGTTACATTGTCTACGTTTGTCACTAGGTCTGTTTATGTGCCAGATACTCCATTAGAACACAAAGTTGATTAGTGTGTAATATAAAAAAGGTGACCCAAAATGTGTGCCAACAATTCCCCCATTTGCATAGTTTCCTATAATGTTATCATATGGTTTATCAAACCAGTCTCAACAAGTAAGAGTAGTTGTGTGGCACTTTCATTGTAGATTAAACCAAATTAAATCTTCTTCATCTATACATAGGGAGAAAGTTGTTTGAAAGAATTGCCTGAAAAAAACAAGGGCGATACGTGTTACTGTAGTCACGTATTATGATCTGCTTCCTATAAACACATAAAGGTACTTGATGAGTAATGGTAAAGAAAGGAAATCCACATCAGTATGCAAACCATCAAAATGTCATTCAAACATTTCAATTGCTTGCTGTGTTGTCTACGCAAAGAACATGTATATGACAGAGACATCTAAAAACAGAGGCAAAACATTCCATCTCTACTGAATTTACCAAACCCCCAAATCATGATAATATACTGAAATTGTCCATTCCAACATATTACATGTGTCTAACATCCTGACACCAACCAAAATACCTAAAGAACTGTGAGTCAAATATGCGAATTACCTCCTATCTGCATGTAGCTGTTCGTTTTCAGAATATTTTTTGTCTAAATGGCTGCTTCAATCAAAACTTCTTAGTTGGCTGTCTAAAGAGCTCTTTTCAGAGCCACTAAAGAGACTATACACATGTGACTGACACATCTCTGCCATCCATCTTGTTTAAGTTTCACTACCTGTGATCTCTAAGGTTTCCCAGGGATCACTATAATTTGGTTCACCTCAAGTTTGGTAGTGACGTCAATGCTCTTTTCGGTTGCGTCATAGCGTGTTGACAAACCGCCCCTGTTCAAGTCGCGTGTACACTCAGGGCGTTTAACTTTCAGCGTGCGATTCGATACTGCTGCGAGCAAAATACGCACCTACGTCACTACCGAACTTGAGATGAACCAAATTATAAGTGAGGAACTTGTGTGATGCATCTGAATTCATTACAAAATGGTTGACTACTATTTGTGCATGCCTTTTTTAAGGGGAAAATGTATAATTTACACAAACCATAAACACAAAACTTTGCAGACTTTGACCATTTAAACTGCATAGCACATGATAGAGGCTATACATTCTGTGCCAAACATAAGATTGAAATTCAACTGCTGTGAAAGTAAGGACTACATCTGAATCACAATAATTATGTGACCCCGCCCGCCCACTTTTTTATCCATATGCTTATTTACCTTACTGTATAGTGGGAAATTTTATCAGCATCTCTATGCTACTAACAAAGGCACCAAAAAGTTGAATATTAATGATTTTTACCATTTTCTGAATGAGCAAATTGTTGAATGGCGCTTTAAAGGAAAGCTTCACTGTTCAATGCTGCATTGCAATTGTATCTTTTTCAAATTTTTGAAAAATGAAATCACAAAACCAATATAAAAACAAGCAAGCAAACACAAAATCAATAGCAAGGACAGAATACTAGTTACCTTTCAATACCAGTAAGTATCTGATAAATTATATCAAAAGCACAAAATTACATTTGATACTTTTGCTCATTTCTTGCATTTTGTCTTCAAATTAAATGAAACAGTTACTGTATTTTTTCTTGAATTCTATGGAGAATTCAAGAGCTGTACTTTCCCTTCATCCATTATTCAAAATTATATTCATACATACATACATGATTATGTCAGGAAACATTGAAACATAAGGGTTTAGTCAAGCATTTGTAAGAACTATACTTGAATTTTGAAAACCTCAAAGCACGTCTTCAGTGATGGTTAATATACATGTATGCATGACATGGGCCCAGGAAATTTGTGTGTAAAAAGAAAATACCTTGTGGCGAGGAGAAAATGAAATTTTGAACAAATTGTGTGGAAAATAGAATGATACTGTTATCTCACTATTATTGAATGCACTTTTATTTAGAATATCAGCAGAACTGCACATGCATATCTCATGCTATCTCAGAGCTTATCTGTGTATGATTGGAGCATGTCCATTTTTATTATTTTACTAGCCTGTAAATTTTGACTAGTCAAACCTTATTCAGAACTTAATTTACTCTGGCAAGCACAAACACGGTCACTGAACACCTTAGAAGAAGTATTTCATCATTCTAAACAGTGATGCATCTCTTCACACTACATTCATCATGTTTATTCAAAATGGGCTCCATATCCAAAGAGTAAGTGCCCCAGCCATGGGTGGATTTTGTCAAAATTGTTCTGACACATGCTATGACTATCACAGTCTCAATGTTTGCATCTTTATATAATTAGATAGATGGACAGGTTGAGAACAATTATTGTCAAATCAAATGAATCAAATCACTAAACAGTGTTTACCTTAACCTGAAACGCAACAATTTAAATTTGGCAACAGCTCAACTCAATAGAAATCACTTTAAAAAGGATGTTTATTCTATGACAAGGAGGAACAAGAAACCGTTCAGTGCTAATGGACAACAGAACCAGAGGACGCTTTTAGGCTTGGGTTTGTTCCAAGAATCATACGCATTTAGTGTAGGGAAAAGTCAGATAGAAATTGAGTACAATACTTGCAAATCATGTATTGAATGTAATTGAGGTGTGATTACCTTCATAATTACAATGGCACTTTCGTCTATGATAGAGAGTTTTATGCTTAAAGTGATGCCAAACAGCACTTACCCACATAATTCAGTCGGCAACATTATGCCTTGCAAAAAATGGGGCTTCTTTTAAAAGTTTAAAGGCACTGCAATTTTGTTAAAGTAAGTTAAGTTACCTTGTCTATTTTCACAGCTTTTTGAGTGTATTTAGTGCTGATATTCCCTTATCATGGAGACTATTGATCTATCTATCAATATGTACAGGAAGTGCAGTAAGTGCCTACTCAATGATGTGATGATCTGCCATGATGGTGATTTCTCTCCTAAGCTTTTGGGCCATGGACCTACCTTCAAGCAATTCCTAAATTAATCGCAGGCCTATTTACTTATGATTGACCCGACTGTGCATTTTTAGGTATGGGCAATGATGGGCCTACTCAATTATGTGATTATGTGCAATTTAACTTTTTCTCTTCTCTTTTTCTCCTCTTCTCCCTTTCTCTTCTCTCCTTTTTCCTTCTTTTTGGGGGGACCAAAATGTGTGTGTGTGTGGGGGGGGGGGGGAATTTGATATTGTGTTCCCCCCTTTGAAAAGCAAGGGGGATGTGTCCCTCTTGTCACTCAACCAATTTACACCCTTGGTACAGCCTAAGTATTATTGAATTAATCCCTTCTTGCTATGCTATCTACTGAAGATAGCATGGGATAAATATTTCATACCACAGCATATTTTATCACTTTATTCTGTTGTTTCATTGATATTTGAAATAATAGGACAAAAAAGTGGCTGGGTGGAATTAAGTTGGTTTTTTTTCTCACTCTGAATCTTCAGTTGGAATACATGTATCACTTTTTGTTTTTTTGTACATCATAAAAATCAAACTTACCATCCTCTTTTCCTGCAATCGAAGAGATCCAATCCTTTCTCATTCATAGTCCATTTGGCTCCTTGAATAGAAAAAAAAAAAAAGAACAATATAAGTCTGACTTTTTTTTTTATGAAGGTAAAGGTTGATGCCTGAATTCACAAGTCTGCATGTTCAATTGTCTTTTAATGCAATGGACCGTCCTCCCCAGTACATAGTATATGCTGGAGATGAGGGTCACTTTCAGGAGCAACATTTGGTACCCAAATCATATATGCATCCACCCAGAATTATTGTCCACAGAATAAGTCATGTTTAGTACCACTGCCCTGCATCTTGACACTCCAACATTTATCATTTTTCTTTCTCGCCTTGCAATTTATTCATTTGCATGGATGGTTTATATATGGGTGTGCATGAGGATACATACATATTTTGTTTGCGGAGAAGTATATCAAAGACTCGTATAGACATGTAAAAATCTTGGAAAACTTGGCTAGTGGTGAAAGGTACATCTTGAGGGACAGGGTAAGTCAATGTGCATATACACTGTGATACTTGCTACTATGAATTTGATGCATTCAGTTTTTTGGCAGAATCAGAACTGCACACTATAGTCTTGTCACTTGCATTTGGTTCTTGTGCAATGAGACCAGCATATTGTGCAATAGGTCCCATAGGAAGAACAATATCTGACCCATACCACGGAATCATGGCATGTTGCCTATGGGAATCGACCCTATGTCAGGTACCGCATGAGAAAACTCAAAAATAGCGCAAATAACGTGAGCGTACACAAAAGAAACTTTGCGTGCAAGATAAGTGATGTTACCAGGTCTGAATGCTGTACCGGCGTCAGCTTAATTCGAAGTACGCTTAGAGGGCACAGGCATGGAAAATTCCAATCTGTGTGTTTATTAATCTATGATCTGACCTGAGACAGGGATATTTGCACTAGGCCTGACAGGTAGCCAGTTAGGTCTTGTGCAATGAGACCAGCATGTGCAATAGGCCAAGCAGGGTGACCGGGATATTTTGCAATATGGACTTGGCAGGCAGCCATTTGGATGTTACCAAAGGTAAGAAGGCCCTAGCCTCCACCTTTATAGCGATGCAATACAACCATTCTAATTTTCATGAGTAGAACTGGTTCATAGCCGTCTGCTACCCAGCTCTGAGGTAGCCCAATATAGCAGATGATGCGGTGCTCCATCACAGCTTCACTTGTTTTTCAAGGGGGCGTCGGCTGCATTGCAATCTGTGATCAGTTCTAGTACAGCTCTTCAGCATTGTAATTTTATCTGGATGATGGATTAGTGTAGGTGTAAACTTAATGAAACCACATGTGCTAAATGAATAATTAATAAACTACTTTACACAAGATACCGGCCAGGGCACTCAGGAAATACACTGGCACAAGATGGACCAAAGATAAGAGAAAGTAACTTGCATTGGTTATGTGTTAAGGAGATAGAAACACACATTTTCAAGACAATTGGGTAGTTTGTTTTATCATGATCAACTTGTTTAACATCATTTTTCAAAAACTATGTGAATTAAGTCCAAAATTGGTCTTAAAACTTGATTTGGATGCAAAATTTGTAGTAAGTCTTGTGAAGGCATTTTTTCCCTACTACGGTGAAACTCAAAGGATGTTGTGTACAAAAAATGGTCGTGCCGCTGTGTACACTACCACATTTGAGTGGCCTCCCAGGATAAGACTGCAGACTATATACCTAACTCTTGGGTATTAAACTAATTTGAAATAGTTGATTATTTTGAATATGAGAAAGAAAATGTATAACATGCATAAAGAGTGTGGTGTTGTTGCATTCATGGCATTGGATTGTGTATCCCCAAATACAGCATGTATACCCTTACTATGTATAATTCATAACAAACATCCTATTTGAGTTGAATTTCCTTTTTCATCATGTAACAGGAACCCTTCAGTTTGTTGGCAGAATATTTGCAGTCAATATATAACATGCTACGTCAGTACTGTGAATGAAAGATGCACCAGCACCCAACCTATCTAACATATTCCACCACATATAGGTTGGCAATAATACCTGTTGTAACGATGGCTGACATGAAATAACAGTCCTGTCTGTTGGTATTCACAGCTCAACTGATGTTACCACAACATTCATATACATAGCATTTATTGAATATTGATAAACACAAAAAATCAAAGATGGTGCAGGAATGCATGGTAATATCATCAAGTTCCTTGCACAAAACACCGTGAAAATGCTGACGATGAACATACAAATTAAGCTTCTTTTGGAAGTCCAAAACATACAAACAAAAATATATAGGCCTGATAAATTAATTCAAATGCAATATGGGCTTGTATTATTAATAACCCTGATAATTCTTGCCAAGAATAGAAGCAAAGGATGGTGCATAACATGTTGCCAATTCTTATTTTCACTGTAAGAAACATAGTAAGTTTAGTTCTGTTTGTGAAATATGGTCATCAACAGTGCATATTTACAGACATTTTAAAGAGTGGTAGGCTTATCCAACACTCAGTCGCATTTATACCATTCAAGAATTCAGGGGCTGTAGAAATAAGCCCAATCGGCATTGGAAGTTTGCAATGCATTGTAGGACAGTTTTTGCAGTTTTAGGACACTTTGTCCTTTGACCTTTCAGAAAATTCAGAAATATTGGGTTTTTGTACGTACAAAATGTAATCTAAAATGTTTTACAATATTTAAAACAAATATGAAAAATATTAGTATTTTATAAATTAATTATTTAGTATTTTTAATGATCAAAATTATGACAATAATAAGAAAATTAATAATAATTACGTCAATTTTCCCGATATGTCAGAGGTCAAAGTGTCCCAAAACTGCTCTCAAAAACCGTAAGTAAGAATGGCGATTGGGCTTATTGAGATGGATGTAAGGAAGAAGTGAAATTAAATTTCATAGTCACAGATCCTTCCTTACCTGGGAAGTTGCGGAAGAATCCATATTTGCTACCAAAGTACTGCCATGTCAATGTTGGGTCCTGTTCATAGTTCGCAATGAACACCTTGTCTAGAGACTCTGTCTCATTTATACCATTAAGGATTTCGGGGGCTGCAAAAATGAAGATGGATAAAAGAAGATGGATAAGATGTAGTTTTAATCATTTAAAAATGATTCAGTAACACACGCAGACAGATCTTAAGCTATTTCATTAGATTACATGAATTTTACTAAGTTAAGAAAAATGTATTTTCAAAATGACCTCAACCTACGAGTATAGGGCCTTTTGACTGTAGTGATCCAAAACCATGCTATATCATAAAACCTGGCTATATCCATAGAACTGTTAAACCCAGTGACTGCTAATTCCCCAGAATAGTCATCAGCCATCGTTGCCGCCTCATTCAGTGTTTTAATTTTGCTGGCGTTTTCATCCAAGTGGGTTTTAATGTCAGCGTGGACACATTTTTTTAAAACTCTTCTATAAGAATCAATAATTTAAGTTGGCCAAAATCATCTATGACTTCTTAACCTGTCAAACATTTGTTCTTTTACTCTAGCAAATTCTACATGAGTTTGATCTGCTTGCTTTTTTGCCGAATAGAACTTAAGTGTAAATCATCTTCAAAGGCAAAAACAGCTTTTCACTGATAAAAAAATCAGTGTCGCCCTCTGTTGTCAGAATAAAACAATACAAAAGCATGATCACTACACTACTCGTGCTCGGTGAATCACCTGAAGTACATGTTAGGACAGTCATAGTATTTTGTTATTTATCTCTCTGCCAAATTCAGTAAGCAAACTTACCTAGGTTGTAAACATTGGTAGCAACTTGAACTGTGCTGATTGTGGTATTAATCAACAAGTTGTCAAAGTGCTCATTCTCTTCCAAGTCAAACATTAACCTCAGGCTATCCTCTGTGTCATTTTCAAAGGGTTCATTTATCAACATGGCATTAAAATATCGGAACTGAAAAGAAAGAGAAAGTAATTTGTTATTTTACTACCCATTATCTGGCACTCAATACACAGGGAAAAAATGAAGTTTCATGGAAAAACCTGAAACTGATCAAAAAACCTGATAAAGCATGTGAAATTGAGCAAAAACACTCCATAATAGCACCATTTTGAGTTTTGTGTTTTCTTTTGTGACTGGATTAAAGTTAATTCTTTATTACTTCCGTGGTCCGAGCTGTGCGCCTAGCGTAGACGAGCGTATACACAGAAGAAATAAACAATCACGCTGATTGGCTGATCAACGGACTTGACAACAAGTCGGTTGACCCATTGGTCGTCGGCGCGGCGCATTGTAGGCGACCTTGTCACTTCTACACGATCGCAATTCACCATCGCGTACCCGGACCACGGAAGTAATACAAAATTAACTTTACATGCTATCGAGGCATACTCGAGGTGTAGCTTAACCAAGGTTAGATACAGCTGCTCTTTCACACCTTTGGAGCAATTACAAAAGTTCCTTTTGATGAAATTGAGCACTTTTGTTACCTTAGTAGAATCATGTGTCTGCTTATTCCATTTGAAATTCAATATGCACACCTAAATACTGATGATTTGTAACTTGTTCCCCCATCATAGCATACTTTGCACTCCCTGGAGTCCTTTTTCTAGATTTCTCATGACATTGCACACTGGCATGCCCAGGATCTGTTACGGCAAGGGGGGGGCTCAGAGGGCTTTCAGAGTTATGTGGGGGGGCTTAATGGCTAAAATGATTTTACATGATTTTTAACAAAGTGCAGGGGGTGGGGCTTCAGGCTCAGCCCCAAAGCACCCTTCTGGACACGCCACGGTTGCATCATTCGCAGCATTAAACTTCATGCCCCATTTACCACGCTATTCAGGTCTTGTTGACGAGACTCTTCATCTCTCTGGTCTGAGATGGTACGGTAGATAATGCAATCATCAGCGAATAATCTTGCCGTCACTTTTACTGAGTCTGTGATCTTATTAATAAAAAGTATGAACAGGTGAGGCCCCAATACTGTGCCTTGTGGGATACCATTCAGGACAGGCATCCAAGCGGATGTTTTCCCATTCACAACTGTTCTCAACAATTTCTGAGAAAAGATTCAATCCAGGTGAGCGTTTTATTTCTAACTCCATAGTAGCTTAGCTTCTGTAATAGCCTACGGTGCTTGATAAAATAATAATTATCAAGCACGATCAATCACATGATTTTATTTAAAACAAACTCATATTGACCATAAAAGCGAATAAAAACAGCCAGCTCTCAACACA
This sequence comes from Amphiura filiformis, assembly GCF_039555335.1. NCBI lineage: Eukaryota > Metazoa > Echinodermata > Ophiuroidea > Amphilepidida > Amphiuridae > Amphiura > Amphiura filiformis. Next base: position 70,130,010 of record NC_092630.1, read on the forward strand.
CGATATTCAAACAAAATTCCTGCACCCAAATTGTCTATGGCAATGACGTTATGATTACTTGTGCTCAACTGTCCTAAGACTTCATTGTGTTATTGGGACGTCATTGCCACAGGTAATTTCGGTGCCCGGGAAATTTTAATATCTTGTGCATGGTGAGAGATGGCTGTCTTTATTCGTTTTAAGGTCAATATGAGTTTGTTTTAAATAAAACCATGTGATTTGTGCTTTATAATTATTTTTCTAACATGTAAGGCATAATGCTGTGATTGCTGGAGTGTTCCTTTAACAATTGTAGTGACTTCTTACTGAAAAAAACTCTTCCTTTGAGCCATTTGTGAGTGGACACTATGAATGAGCCGTAAATTCGGCAAATTGTATTCTGAGTTACAGTGTAAAATGTGCGTGAAGGTTGTATTCATAGGTATCTCAATTCCGTGCGACAAGTATCTCATCAAACACTGTTTAAACCTATCAATAATCCTATTGCTGAAGAGGATAATAAGCTTCTACCTATTTCTATAGAAAGTCCTTTCTTTGTTTGCTTTGGCTAAATCCTGTTCAGGTGTTGGATAACAAAGCATTGTATTTTGTCTAGGTATGTATAACCAACAATTAACAATGAGAGGACATTCCTGAACCTTGTTGACTTGGGGATGATTTGAAATGACCACCAATTATGACTGTTTGATATTTATTACCAGAAATGTGGAAAAAGAGACACATGTAGAACGGAAAAAGGTACAATTTTGTTGAAGGAACAGAATTCAACAAACCATAACCCCGCTTCTGGATATCGTTTGAAGTCAAATGATATACCATTTTAAAGCTTATGATATATATTTTCTAAACATGAAATAAAACAAATTGATCGGGGGCCGACTTTACAGCTGATTCGTGGTGTCCAGTCACATTTAGTTGATAGTTTACCCAATTAGGGATCATCTTAACCTTCAACTTACCTTGGTATCATTATCATACTTATGCAACACATGTGCTTTCTCTGCCTCCGCCACAATTCTCTGTAACACATAAGGAAAAAAAATGTATTGTATGAGTAACTGGTAAGAATATACTGAATAATTATATGTAAATCAAAGATTTATGCTATCCAATAAGGGTTTTCAAAAATGTTGCTGATCAATCAGAAATTAAACATACACCATTACATCAAGCATCGTTTTATACTCCTCAACTGTTGATGTATGTGCATATAACACCGCAATAATATCAATGTAAAAATAAAACCACTTGTTTTCATGAAAAATGCTGATACCGTGTAATAAAGGATTTCCTGTTTTTGTGTTCTATAAATCTTCCTACAGGATCAATTCTTTCTGTAATACTACTCAATACTAAACACTTTGTTATGTGTAGTACAAATGAATATCATTTTTGTAGACTTAATTTCACAAATCAAGAAATACAAAGCTATATACTTTCAAACTTGTCACAATGCAAGGTTTGCAGGCATTCTAACCAACAAATCTGGGCTTCTCACAAAATTAGCTTCATCATATTATTACTTATATTATGAAATGTGCTAGTGGCAGCACAAAGCAGCTATCTCTTAATAGCCTGTACTGATATATATCTTCAGTAGATTTGTTGTTGTTGATTCAACAATGTTGATGCCAAATATTTTCAACAATTAAGCTATCTTCAGTAGATGGCAAGTTCTTAAATGTTATTATCGGTGCCAAACACTTTCAACTATTAAGCTATCTCCAGTAGAAAGCAACCTCTTATTTTATTCTGTTATTGGTGCCAAACAGTGCCAGCAACTAAGCTATCTTCAGTAGATAGCAGGTTCTTAATTTGAAATTATTGATGCCAAACATTTTTAACAATTAAGCTATCTTCAGTAGATAGCAAGTTCTTAAATATCATTATTTGTGTCAATCACTTTCAAAAACTAAGCTATCTTCAATAGAAAGCACATTCTAAAATTGTATTTTTATTGTACCAAATGGCTGCCTGTCAGACCTTTTGTAAAATATCCCTGTCTGAGGTCAGATCTATTCTCCCTGCCAGGTATGTTGCAAACATATGGCAGTCTAATTTTGCAAGACCCAACTGGGATTCAGGCATATATACAGATATAGGCTGGGGCTATCATGATTCCACCAAACACTGTAATCCATCATTGCATGCTCATTCTCAATCTCCTACAGGACACTGTTATTTTCATGAAATTTAACAACAACAGTGCTTTGATATAAACTTAAAAGAGGATAGAAGTGAGCTTCAAGAAACTGCAAATATCACTTTTGTAAGTTGCATCCGTGTCTAATAACATACTCTCAATTCCAGGAAAAATACGGAACTTAATTGTTTGATTTAAGCAAACATTATTCTGTTTTGTCAGATGAAACATAAAGGAGGCATCTGGCATGCCAAAGGAGGCATTTTTGAAAATTGAGTTAATATTATTATTACATTATACAAGCATTAGGCCGTTTTATACTGAAAACACCAACTAGTACAGCTGCTAAGCTGAATCATTGTGCACTTTGTGATAAAAGCATGAGAGTGTCCACACATGAAGTGCATGCCCCAAAATTTATTTTAAGATGTGGAGCCATTTCAGATTTGACTCCTAGTGACCTCTAGATGTCACGAAAGGTCACACAGGGGTAAAATGTAAAAATGCTCCAATCTTGTCAACAGATACACCAAATCATTCGTCTGATCACAAGGATTTCAAAAAATGTTGTTCAGTTTCAGAAAACTACCCTTATTCTTGAAAATCAGTGTTTTATAAATCCAAAATTTATTTATTTATTTATTATTTAAATGCATCACAAGCGTAACTTGCCTTGTCTAAAAAAACACCCCTTTTTACTTATTTTTTGGTCACATATGCGTACAGACCATTTATGTGAGGCCCCTCGGAGTCACATCAAATTCTTACTTTTGTGGATATGAATAAAATCCATATCTTCAAGTTGCTTAATGTAATTTTTACAATTTATGTAATGCATAAGATGCAATACAATCCTGGATTATATATGGAAACTTGATTGCTCTGTCTGTATGGTTGTCATATTTTCTTAAGATGTTGGTAAGATTGATTTAATAATGATGAAAATAATAATAAAATATCACAAACGATAGGACTATATTATTCTTATGTGTGTTTGCAATTGATCCACTTTTAGGTCTTAACTCTTGAGGAGTAGATTCCTTTCAGTCAATGTTGACACAAGGATCAGCTTTCCCGTGGTTTTCAATTTCCTTTGATGGCATAAGACTAAAAGGGAAGAAGAAATGCTCCAGTTGAATCTTTTCAATCATAGAATTTTGAAAATTTTATTGCCTTTAAATCTTTTAGTGAACAAAATTCCTCTCTATTGCATGTCTTTTCCTGTATTTACACAACTTTGAATCCACACATCAAGTTTCTACCTTTTACTGGTTATATGCTTTCTATGAATTGTGCTACTGCAATCAATGTGCACGCAGCGACAATTGGAGCATAGATCCTGTCATGGATAAATTTCTTACTGCCTGCCGGGACCGATTTGCATGCATTATTTGTTCAGATTGAATACTCTATTTTATCAGTTGGTACTTCTTTCACTCCTCTTATGAAATCTTTTCAACTTTGCTTATGTCACAGGTTTCGTAACTCGATCTCATCCCTCACTTCATCACAAACTTTTCCCATAAATGAATTTGTCAAGTTGCTCTGAAGAGAGCCAAGCTGAATTCAATTCTTTGTCAAAATATGCAACCTTTTCTGATCTATTTACATACCCCATCTTTTCACACCAGGTTTATTGCTCAACAAGATTGTCAATTTTAAACAAAGTGCAAAGATTTTGTGAAAGTAAAATAAAGCTTGCTGCATTCAACACATAATCTAATTGTGATTCGTCTTGCTTCCCAGTACTAATTGAGTTGCTCTGTTGGACCGATTGGACTTCTTGCTATGCAACACTCATCATTGCAGGACTTATGCAACTACACAACTTGTTTGCATCAACAGCACACAAAAAAAGCCTTTTGCTCGTTGTAGTGAAAACCAATACTGTAGTAACTGGGGTGTGAAATTCACTCTGCATAAGGAGACATCACTGATGTCTGTGTGTTTGCATTGCAGACACCTGACTTCCTTTCATCAAGTCAACTATGGCAGTTATCAAACCCTTTATTAGGTAGCCCAATTGGGTGACTTCTACAGCTTTTTGGCCATTTTCTGTCCCATAGGAACCAATGGTTAAAAGCAAAATTGGGTGACTTGTTGACATTAGCCACTGTGATTTTCTGTAGTTCTCTGTCCCATGCAGAGTTTGAAACCAGTGGAAAATGAAAACTAAGTTTTGATGATTTGGGATTAAGTCAATTTAGCATTTCAATTGAGCACTTTGCGCATACTTATCCTGGTAAAGTCATTATTAATGTAGCCAGCAGGAAGATTTTGTTCAATTTTGCCCCCTTTCAAATTTTGCCCAATACACCATTGGTAGTAAGTGAAACATAAAGCAAGAAACCTGTCAGACAGAGGTTAAATGTGTACAACACTACAAACAACAACATTTTACTGATTGATTGGCTCTCAATGAGTTGCATGTGACAGAGAGATGCACACAGAATAAAAATTTATCATTTTCCATTTGGCATTGTTTAGTAATTCAATCTACTCTAAACCTCAATTTATGAGCCATTACTGAACACACTCAGTCTTACTTTATGTCTATTTACAATCCAATATGAATCAACTGCAATACTATACACCTGTTTACATATTATGTTTCTTGGTTATATATTCAAAGGCATTAAGATCAAAGGATCAGTAACTGTAAAATGTGCTATCTTGCTGTAAAGATATCAGGCCGTTTGTCAACTTCCTTGAAAGGTTTGAACGTGGCTATGTAAAGAACTTGTTGTTTATACAAGCAGTCAGAATGGTGAATTCATATTAATTTGCCTTCAAAACTTTGTGGTGACCTTCCAACTCACTGGCTCCTGTTTTGTTCCTGTCTCTTCAAGGAGAGAGGAAAAGTAACCATTTCTACTTTCACTTTGTCTGAGCATTTTACATCCATCGTACCAAATGCTAAGATGTCCATACATGAGCCAAGCAGATATATTCATACCAGTTGAAAATTTATTGTTCAGATTGTAAAATGGAAATAAAAATTATTTAACATGTTTTTGTATCTATATAGAAATGATCAATATTGAATACAAGATGTTGAAAAAAAGCTTTGTTAATATAAAATGACTCTGCTTTCAATGCTTTGGTAAAAGATTTCTTTGAAAAGAGAGGTCCAACACAGGAATTCTTCTACCTCCCTGAATATCTATTCAACAAGTTGAAACCCTGGAATACTCTTAGAATGAATACTAGGAATCAGTGGCTAGTACTATTGGATAGATAAGCAATCTCATTCATCTCAACATGACTGACACTGCACTTTTGAGTAGCGTCCCTCGACAATATGTATGTCTGGTCTCATTCTGACAATGCAAGAGGTTAGTAAGCATCTTTGTATCACATGGACAGTTATACTATTCTTGCATTTTCCTGATAAAATAATATCCTTGACAAACAGGTTTCCTCAGGGATTTTAATGCAGGGAATGTAAGCTTTGCTTTAAGTATTCTATCCCTAGTTTCATGGCTGGCTGGATGACCCAAGTCCGAGTTGCATCTTTTAAAATGGAAATATATCTTGGTGCATTTGATTATGGACTTGATAAGTAGGTATAGGAAATGCAGGATTAGAGTAAGCTTTGAGCAGTAAGTAAGCTATTTGTGTGTTCTGGATTCACTTTATTCAGTAAAACAGTTGTACTGCACAGATACACAACAATTCAACACTGAATATCTTAGATTGCATGGAAAAGCAGAGCATTAAGCAATGCATGGCATAAAAGAATATACTCTTGTTTAGTTTTACAGTCACATCAAATTCTTACTTTTGTGGATATGAATAAAATCCATATCTTCAAGTTGCTTAATGTAATTTACAATTTATGTAATGCATAAGATGCAATACAATCCTGGATTATATATGGAAACTTGATTGCTCTGTCTGTATGGCTGACATATTTTCTTAAGATGTTGGTAAGATTGATTTAACAATGATGAAAATAATAATAAAATATCACAAACGATAGGACTATATTATTCTTATGTGTGTTTGCAATTGATCCACTTTTAGGTCTTAACTCTTGAGGAGTAGATTCCTTTCAGTCAATGTTGACACAAGGATCAGCTTTCCCGTGGCTTTCAATTTCCTTTTATGAAATAAGACTAAAAGGGAAGAAGAAATGCTCCAGATGAATCTTTTCAATCATAGAATTTTGAAAATTTCATTGCCTTTAAATCTTTTAGTGAACAAAATTCCTCTCTATTGCATGTCTTTTCCTGTATTTACACAACTTTGAATCCACACATCAAGTTTCTACCTTTTGCCGGTTGTATGCTTTCTATGAATTGTGCTACTGCAATCAATGTGCAGGCAGCGACAATTGGAGCATAGATCCTGTCATGGATAAATTTCTTACTGCCTGCCGGGACCGATTTGCATGCATTATTTGTTCAGATTGAATACTCTATTTTATCAGTTGGTACTTCTTTCACTCCTCTTATGAAATCTTTTCAACTTTGCTTATGTCACAGGTTTCGTAACTCGATCTCATCCCTCACTTCATCACAAACTTTTACCATAAATAAATTTGTCAAGTTGCTCTGAAGAGAGCCAAGCTGAATTGAATTCGTTGTCAAAATATGCAACCTTTTCTGATCTATTTACATACCCCATCTTTTCACACCAGGTTTCAACAAGATTGTCAATTTTAAACAAAGTGCAAAGATTTTGAGAAAGTAAAATAAAGCTTGCTGCATTCAAATCTAATTGTGATTCGTCTTGCTTCCCATTACTAATGAGTTGCTCTGTTGGACCGATTGGACTTCTTGCTATACAACACTCATCATTGCAGAACTTATGCAACTACACAACTTGTTTGCATCAACAGCACAAAAAAAAAAGCCTTTTGCTCGTTGTAGTGAAAACCAATACTGTAGTAACTGGGGTGTGAAATTCACTCTGCATAAGGAGACATCACTGATGTCTGTGTGTTTGCATTGCAGACACCTGACTTCCTTTCATCAAGTCAACTATGGCGGTTATCAAACCCTTTATTAGGTAGCCCAATTGGGTGACTTCTACAGCTTTTTGGCCATTTTCTGTCCCATAGGAACCAATGGTTATAAGCAAAATTGGGTGACTTGTTGACATTAGCCACTGTGATTTTCTGTAGTTCTCTGTCCCATGCAGAGTTTGAAACCAGTGGAAAATGAAAACTAAGTTTTGATGATTTGGGATTAAGTCAATTTAGCATTTCAATTGAGCACTTTGCGCATACTTATCCTGGTAAAGTCATTATTATGGTAGCCAGCAGGAAGATTTTGTTCAATTTTGCCCCCTTTCAAATTTTGCCCAATACACCATTGGTAGTAAGTGAAACATAAAGCAAGGAACCTGCCAGAGGTTTAATGTGTACAACACTACAAACAACAACATTTTACTGATTTATTTTCTCTCAATGAGTTGCATGTGACAGAGAGATGCATACAGAATAAAAATTTATCATTTTCCATTTGGCATTGTTTAGTAATTCAATCTTCTCTAAACCTCAATTTATGAGCCATTACTGAACACACTTAGTCCTACTTTATGTCTATTTACAATCCAATATGAATCAACTGCAATACTATACACCTGTTTACATATTATGTTTCTTGGTTATATATTCAAAGGCATTAAGATCAAAGGATGGGTAAAATGTGCTATCTTGCTGGAAAGATACCATCATATGCCATTTGTTAACTTTCAATCTTCCTTGAAAGGTTTGAACTTGGCTATGTAAAGAACTTGTTGTTTATACAAGTGGTCAGAATGGTGAATTCATATTGATTTGCCTTCAAAACTTTGCGGTGACCTTCCAACTCACTGGCTCTATCTCCTGTTTTGTTCCTGCCTCTTCAAGGAAAGAGGAAGAGTAGCTATTTCTACTTTCACTTTGCCTGAGCATTTACATCCATCGTACCAATTTTCAAGATGTCCGTACATGAGCAAAGATATATTCATACCAGTTGCATATTTATCGTTCAGATTGTAAAATGGAAATAAAATTATTTAATATGTTTTTGTATCTATATAGAAATGATCAATATTGAATACAAGATGTTGGAAAAAAGCATTGTTAATATAAAATGACTCTGCTTTCAATGCTTTGGTAAAAATATAGAGAGGTCCAACACAGGAATTTGTCTACCTCCCCTGAATATCAATGCAACAAGTTCAAACCCTGGAATACTCTTAGAATGAATACCAGGAATAATCAGTGGCCAGTACTATTGGATAGATAAGCAATCTCTTTCATCTCAAAATGATACGACACTGCACTTTTAAGTACCATCCCTTGACAATATGTATGTCTGGTCTTATTCTGACAATGCAAGAGGTTAGTAAGCATCTTTGTATCACATGGACAGTTATACTATTCTTGCATTTTCTTGATAAAATAATATCCTTGACAAACAGGTTTCCACAGGGACTTGAATGCAGGGAATGTAAGCTTTGCCTTGAGTATTCTATCCCTAGTCTCATGGCTGGCTGGATGACCCAAGTTCGAGTTGCATCTTTCAAAAATGGAAATATATCGTGGTGCATTTGATTATGGACTTGATAAGTAGGTATAGGAAATGCAGGATTAGAGTAAGCTTTGAGCAGTAAGTAAGCTATTTGTGTGTTCTGGATTCAATAAAATTCAGTAAAACAGTTGTACTGCACAGATACACAACAATTCAACACCACTGAATATCTTAGATTGCATGGGAAAGCAGAACATTAAGTAATGCATGGCATCAAAGATATTCTTTATTTATTATTGCTGTTCTTATTGTTGTCATCACCATTGGTTTTTTTTATTATTATTTTCTATTATAAACATATCTTGAACAAAACCAATATCTTAGCTAGCCAAATTCTCAAGGCCATCAGGCAAATGTTCTGTCTTTTTTTGTTTCAAATCACAGTGTTGCAATCCACATATTGTTCCAGATATTTCCACACAAAGTACTAATGGATACAACTTCAAGGCTTTCATTTGTATGTGACTCACAACTGTAAAATCCCCTTTAGTGGTTCCTACCCACTGCAGGTTCATGACATACCATTTATATACAAACACACCAGAAAAGGATTTAATATTTAATTTACTATGCAAAATATTTCAATGTCCCACAAAGCTTATGTACCTATTGGGAACTAACCTTTTGTTATGCTAAATAGCCTTACAAATTTTAGGTGTCGAAGGTCACTCTCTACATACATCAGTAAACATCAAAAGAGGAGAAATAGGCAAGCTCAGTGTCAGTGGTGCACTTTCCCTTCACTCTCTTTTCATCATCACAGTGCCCAGATGGATCACAAGATGTACCAACAGGTCAAGTTGTAATGTACCAATGGTTATGTGTACCAGGAAGCACTTCTCTTCCCTCTCCCACCTCTTTGGAAACTTATGGTCATATATGCAACTACCACACAAAATAACGCTAAGCCTAGTCTAATCCAGATGAACTTACAAATTGTCCCAGATATTTTCAAACAAGTTTAGTTCATTTGTATTCAAATTAATGGCTCGCTTAGTGGGTCATAGCTGTGAACTTCCGTTCAGTTGTCCCACTAGTGAATTCCTCCACTGCAAACTCAACATGTTATTCAGGTTACCTTCCCCTTCTTTGCCTGGTGTAATCAACCTTACATTCACATGGTCAGTTGCCATTTACCCTACATGTGCGCAAAGGAAGACAAAGTGTCATTGCTTTAACAATCAGAATATTTAATATTTTGTTTGCACATCTGGTATTTTGAGTAAAACTGCATTGGAAATGTCTGAACAAACTATAACGCTAGTTGTTACTTACACTTGAATACATGATTTTGTGATATTCTGAGTTTTGTTAATTTTCTTGCATTTGTTTGGTTACAACTTACCATAGGTGCAGTGCATTAATCAACCATAGGAAGTAAGAGATACTCTTTACCATCTTTGAATTTTAAATGCAATTTAGTCTTGCCATATGGATGTCTGTGTATATCCTAGTGATGTTGACTTATTTGTATGCACTTCAGAGACAATCAAAGATAGTATTGAATTTCTTGAAGACAACTGCTGTAATACTAGAGTCTTAAGGGCATTCTTAAAGTTGCACTGTAAGTGAGTCTTCCAATGCAGTTATTACAATGAGCTGTGAGGCACCATGCAGCAATGAATACAACCATGCATTTGTTGCACTTCTCATATTATTCTCATCTGTCACATATTTGATTAAATTTTATACAAAATCCACAAGGCACTCTCTTCTTCAAACTGTTGCCAAGTTACAGTACACTTTACAAAATTATCTAAAAAGAAACCATCACAGGCAGGGAATCTTGCTGAATTTGAATGCCAATAATAACTGTATGACCAAAGAAACTATTTTATCAGCTAAATTTAATGAAGCTGCATATAAACTAATGAATTTCATTAACTCTAGTGAGTTATCACTTGTTTTAATTTACAGAATATAAACTGAAGCACAACCCTACAGCTCTCAGGCAACTATAATTTTTTTCTTTTTCACAGAGTGGTCTTGTTCCCCCAAGCAATACATGTTCCTGCATTAGCTCTGTTATTACAAGCCAATATCAAGTTTCACTAGTCACTGTCCAAATTTTGTATTTATTAATTTTCATACATGTAGAACTATATATATATATAGGATTACTATGGAAATCCCATTGATAAATTGTGTTCCCCTTTCCATAAAATAGACATACAAAAATAGTTAAAACATTGTAAAATATTTACAAATTAAACACAGTTGATTTCATAATAAGCCACATCCACCTATTTAGCTTCCTTTCATTCATTTTTTGAAAGCTACAAAAGTGATTTGTTGAATTACTACAGACGGCATCTTTGCTTTAGAAGGAAATATAATCAAGTTTTCAACTATTAGGGGGCTAGTGAGCTTCCCCCAGAGGAAACTGACCAGGTCATTTGAGTTGTAGAATTGAGTGAACATGATATTGTTCTGAACACGATCCACCAGTTTATTTTCCCCTAGCACAGCCTAGTTCACCATCATGCATATCTTTGTAAAAATGGGTCACCTTTTATCAGGCTGGACTGTGATATATATGAAATGCCCGATAGGCTAACGCTTCCATTTCCCACCATCCTCAATCCAACCTCTATATTGTTACTCACCAGCAAGGTTCTGTCAATCGAATCCGACGTGTTATCTACAGCTTATTCTAGTACTGCGAATCAACAAAGTGGTCTTACGCCAATCTTGTTAGTCCACGGTAATTTCATTATGCGATTTCTTTGCCCCATTTCCCAGCATGTCCAATCGTAGATCAAACATGCTTGCTAACTATAACTTAATTCACACTGTTGCAAGTTTACTCAAGCCCAAGCTTCTACCATATATATGTGTGACGGTGGCATTTGTATTAAGTGCATAGCCTACATTTTATTACTTAGTGCTTAGAATGTCAATGAAATGAAATCAGATTACAGAGGTCAGATATTTGTGTTCTAGTTTGGTTGAATCAGTAAATAAGTGCATTTGCAAAGCTATAGTCAAGGCTGTGCAATAATTATTTGTTACCCCTGAGGTGGGGAATTCTCAAAATGGTCTGCAAAAAATTGCTTGCCATCCCTTTCAACATGCCACAAAATCTTTACCCCTCCTTTTTGACATGCCACAAAATCTTTGCCCCCCCCCCTTTTTTTGACATGTTGACAAATCTTTGCCACCTCTTTATACATGCCAAATTTTGGGTACCCAATTTATTTAAAACCTGAAATTGTCTAATCATGTGGTGCAAGGGTAGTGGGCAGAATATTTTGCATATATTAACTGCTCAGTGCCAGAAGTGGGTAAGTGCAATAGCTGTGAAGTATATCTGCCATGTAGATGAGTACAATATACCATGTGTAAATTGTCAAATGTTCACAGGGTATCATTTGTGCTTACCCACTTCTGGCACAGACCAGTTGATATGAATGTTTCCTAACACATTCTACACCTTTTTAGGGCATAATATTGAAACGGGGCCCAAATATCTGTGCTAAAAATCGCTTTCCCCCTTTCGCCTTCCAAATAATTTTTGCCCCCATATAAGTCACCACCCCTGGGGTACACCTAATTATTGCATCACGCCTCAAGTAATCAAAGTGATCACAACCAAATAAGTTCCTCACATGTAGCAGGTTCGTGTAGCAGCTACATTTAAAATGTATACTTTTAAAACAAAATTTCCATTTTGAGAAGTTGAGATTTGTTGATGCCGGAAGAAATGCGGGCAAGAATCAGACATGAACTTTTAACTGTCGGGATCAAAACAATTACTTGCATGCTTTGAAGTGATATGTGTCTGAGGAGAATCCTCTCTGATTTCATAAAGAGAAACTGTTGTAATGTGTTTGATTTCATTTCATTGTCTTCTTTTCATTCATTCTGAGTGTACTGTAGTTTTGATTTAATGATCACATGTTTTAAAGATAACCCTTCCCCAAAGACATTAAAACTTTTCACAAATCTCCATAAATCCTTTCTACCAATCTTTGAATATTCTTTTAACACACTTCTATTCTCAATCTGACTGCAAAACTGCTGCTTTTAAATGAGGCAACATGTCCATAAGGGAAGAACAGCAAGCTTTCTTTTTATCTGCTAATGTGGTTGATTACCCCAAGACTGGATGTCTCACGAGGCACAAAATAAAGGTGAAAAAACCTCTGTATTTCATTTGTGTCACAACATTCAAATTTGGTAGGAAAAAAGTGATATATATGAATGTCTCAAGAGTAATGGAACCGAGGCGACAAATATTCGAGTGCATATCACTTGTTTGAAAACATTTAAGGGGTAAAGTAAGTAATTGTGCTGTTTTTGTCACTGTGCCCTAATTCTATGGGGTGAAATCCAATATGTAATTTGTACAAGTAATCAATGGAGCTAACAAATCTACATCTACTCTGTTGTTGTCAGTGGAGTAGTATTTCCTTTCAAAATGGGGTCGGGTTAATTGCATTATGTACTTTTCCCTTTGTATTACGAAGGAAAGACACACAAATCGGCTGAGAAAATCATCCACAAATGATGCTATTTCAACCAGCATCTCCTCCTCTTTCTCTAAGCCTGTATCATTTTAGATTTCTCTTGGGTACACCTGTGCAATTTATATTTACATTTCTCAGATGAGGTAACCAATTTGAATGCAAAAAGCTGTTCAGCAGGTTTCTTGCACAATATTGCAAAACTATCAAGTTCTGTTTATACAACCATGGAGAAGTAGTTTTCCCTTAATATATATGTGTGTAGCAATGCAACCAGATAAAGCACATTTCTGTTAATGTAAACTGGCCAAAGAGATCAAAATATGCATGGCAACTGTAAATAATCAACATTTCTCAGTAGACAAGGTTCTTAGTATCTGATCCAGAAATTGCACTTGTGTATGTTTTAGCAATACCTGTTGCCTTTAACAACACTTGTGCAAAAATACATATGCATGATATCCCCCTTTTTCAATAGAATCATTTTATTTTCTACCAACATTGCAACCTTTTACTTCATAGAAATAGAATAGGGTATAGAAGTAGATGATAGCACTTTTCAAAATTAATTTGTAACACTACTTCATCAGCTATCATCAGTGGATAGCACTTACAAACTAATTTAGTGAACTTCTTCATCAACTGTCAGCTGTAGATAGTTATTCAAAATTAATCTGTAAAGCTACTTCATCAGCTTTCATCAGTAGATAGCACATTTCAAAATTAATTTGTAAAGCTACTTCATCAGCTATCATCAGTAGATAGCAATTCAAATTTAATCTGTAAAGGTACTTCATCAGCTATCATCAGTAGATAGCACATTTCAAAATTAATTTGTAAAGCTACTTCATCAGCTATCATCAGTAGATAGCACTTCCAAACTAATTTAGTGAACTTCTTCATCAGCTGTCAGCAGTAGATAGTTATTCTAAATTAATTTGTAAAGCTACTTCATCAGCTATCATCAGTAGATAGCACATTTCAAAATTAATTTGTAAAGCTACTTCATCAGCTATCATCAGTAGATAGCACTTCCAAACTAATTTAGTGAACTTCTTCATCAGCTGTCAGCAGTAGATAGTTATTCTAAATTAATTTGTAAAGCTACTTCATCAGCTATCATCAGTAGATAGCACATTTCAAAATTAATTTGTAAAGCTACTTCATCAGCTATCATCAGTAGATATCACTTCCAAACTAATTTAGTGAACTTCTTCATCAGCTGTCAGCAGTAGATAGCAATTCAAATTTAATCTGTAAAGCTACTTCATCAGCTATCAGCAGTAGATAGCAATTCAAAATTAATCTGTAAAGCTACTTCATCAGCTATCATCAGTAGATAGCACTTCCAAACTAATTTAGTGAACTTCTTCATCAGCTGTCAGCAGTAGATGGCAATTCAAAATTAATTTGTAAAGCTACTTCATCAGCTTTCATCAGTAGATAGCATATTTCAAATTTAATTTGTAAAGCTACTTCATCAGCTATCATCAGTAGATAGCACTTCCAAACTAATTTAGTGAACTTCTTCATCAGCTGTCAGCAGTAGATAGCAATTCAAATTTAATCTGTAAAGGTACTTCATCAGCTATCATCAGTAGATAGCACATTTCAAATTTAATTTGTAAAGCTACTTCATCAGCTATCATCAGTAGATAGCACTTCCAAACTAATTTAGTGAACTTCTTCATCAGCTGTCAGCAGTAGATAGCAATTCAAAATTAATCTGTAAAGCTGCTTTATCAGCTATCATCAGTAGATAGCACATTTCAAAATTAATTTGTAAAGCTACTTCATCAGCTATCATCAGTAGATATCACTTCCAAACTAATTTAGTGAACTTCTTCATCAGCTGTCAGCAGTAGATAGCAATTCAAAATTAATCTGTAAAGCTACTTCATCAGCTATCATCAGTAGATAGCACATTTCAAAATTAATTTGTAAAGCTACTTCATCAGCTATCATCAGTAGATAGCACTTCCAAACTAATTTAGTGAACTTCTTCATCAGCTGTCAGCAGTAGATAGTTATTCAAAATTAATTTGTAAAGCCACTTCATCAGCTTTCATCAGTAGATAGCACTTCCAAACTAATTTAGTGAACTTCTTCATCAGCTGTCAGCAGTAGATAGTTATTCTAAATTAATCTGTAAAGCTACTTCATCAGCTATCATCAGTAGATAGCACATTTCAAAATTAATTTGTAAAGCTACTTCATCAGCTATCATCAGTAGATAGCACTTCCAAACTAATTTAGTGAACTTCTTCATCAGCTGTCAGCAGTAGATAGCAATTCAAAATTAATCTGTAAAGCTACTTCATCAGCTATCATCAGTAGATAGCACATTTCAAAATTAATTTGTAAAGCTACTTCATCAGCTATCATCAGTAGATAGCACTTCCAAACTAATTTAGTGAACTTCTTCATCAGCTGTCAGTAGTAGATAGCAATTCAAATTTAATCTGTAAAGGTACTTCATCAGCTATCATCAGTAGATAGCACATTTCAAAATTAATTTGTAAAGCTACTTCATCAGCTATCATCAGTAGATAGCACTTCCAAACTAATTTAGTGAACTTCTTCATCAGCTGTCAGCAGTAGATAGTTATTCTAAATTAATTTGTAAAGCTACTTTATCAGCTATCATCAGTAGATAGCACATTTCAAAATTAATTTGTAAAGCTACTTCATCAGCTATCATCAGTAGATAGCACTTCCAAACTAATTTAGTGAACTTCTTCATCAGCTGTCAGCAGTAGATGGCAATTCAAAACTAATGTAGCAGCTGATCAATGTTATTTTTAAAACTGTTTCATCAGCTGTCAGCAGTAGACAGCACTTCAGTTTGTTTATATTATTATATCAGCATAAGATAATACTTCAAATTTACTTCAGTAAACTATTTCATCAGCTATCGGCAGAAGGTATCATTTAAAATAATTTAACTACATCATCAGCTGTCATCAGCACTTAATAAATAATTTCCAGAACTTTACTTCATTGGCTAGCAGTAGTGAATAGCACTAATGTATTGAACTATAGACATATACTTCATTAGTTATCAGCAGTAGACAGCACTTGAAAATAAATTTATTAAGAGTAGCTACAATCACTATTGGGTTGTATCAACATATAAGCACTACAAATAATTGAATAAACAAAAGCCTAAAAAACACAAATTCTTTTTGATGACATCATGAATGACAGATATAATACTATTAACTGAAGCAATCACTATCCACAATGCTCACTAAATCAACATGCTGCCCTCACTTGTTCATATTCAGTCATTCTCATGTGACAATTGCCAACATACAAAGTCACTACAAACCAAAAGTTTTTACACCACTTGGGAACTTACCAACCTTGTTGATCCTGAAATGATACTCAAGCTTTAAGGGAAAGCCATGCTGTCAAATCACTTAGGTCTGATAGAAGGTGAAATGTGCAAACAACATCAAAGTTTAAATAGTGAGATATGATACTATGGGATTAAGTGTATAGTCTGGCACATGCGTCATGGGAGAATCTGATTGCATATCAAACACAACTGTTAACTAACCTACATTAGATCCATCTCAAAAAACATCAAAACATCAAGAATTCTGGGTCTTAGTGGATGGAAATCGAAACCAAAGTTTACACAGTCATACTGCTCTCACTCACTCGCCCTTTCTATCTTACTTTTTACTCTTTTCTATTGATCTCACTTTCCACAGTCTCACTTCTTTTTCTCCTGCTTTTTCTTTCTATTCTCTCTACATGTCAATTTCGCTTGCCTTTTCATCCCCATTTCTCTCATTCTCCTATTTTGTTGACTTCCTCATTCTCCTTTTAATTTGTGTTTTCCCGCTCTTACCTGCTCTGTCACATTTCTCTCTGCTCTGCTGGCTGACTCTCAGGCTGCCTCTACTCTCTGCAGTCTTTCCATCTTCCTATTCTCCTCTCCCTCTCTCGCTCATATCCCTTGATCGTCTTTTTATTATAAACACAATACTTCATGTAAATCATTCATGACAATATCAGGTGTATAAAGGTATTAACTATAATTGCTCCACAAAATTATTACTCATTACTTTTTATATTAAATTAGGATTAACAGTGAAGACTCAATTTAATAATACATGTCTAAGAACTGAAGTAAGTTTTACTAGTTCAATAGCTGCCATGAGAGCTGATATAAGTTTTAGTTAATTAGTTTGAGTGCCATGGCTGGGTTAGGCTGCCACAGACCAAAGCCAGCACCACATCAAGGATTTGGATTCACATAAAAAAACACCCAATATCCTAATATTTGGGTGTTTTTACTCATTCTAGGGATTGATTGACTATAATTCCTTATATAATCAAGATTGCTTGATACAAAAGTGGACTGATTTTTAGCAAGTGGTGACTTTTTTCTGAGGCATATAAGTAGCCCAATGAGTAGCCCAAAGTAGTACGAAGTAGAGCTGGTAAGGCTCCTTATGGCAATACTGTATTAACCAGGCTCAGTTTAGATGACCACTCTTTAATATTTAACCAGAAGACAATCAAGCTGCATTACGAATTAAACACCAAAGCTCAGACCAAATTAGCACATAAAGTGGCAATTAGCATCATCTCAAGCATGTCATCTCTACTGGATTAGTGTGACTCTGTCTGGGGTCACAGAAGAGATAATTTCCCTGTCAACGGTGATCATAACGATGACATAATTCAAGCTTTACTGGTCAAAGACGTCAGGATAAATATGATTGATTTTCATCATTGGCCTGGTTAGAGTGTGATTGGATTGTAATCAAGTGCATACAATTCCTGTGTGATCCTATCTTCTTGCAGCATTCATACTATTGTCTGTCCAAATAACTTAGACACCAGGTTTTAAGATATATTTCAAAAAGTTTTCACTTTGGAAAAAAGTCATGAAAGAAAAGTTGCTAAACAAGGTCAGACCTAACAGAATTTTTTAATAAAAAAAAAAAAAAATATTCTTCCTTGTCTACTTTTATTCAATTTTGACCGATTTACAGCAAGATATCTGGGTCCAGCCGAATATTCCTAATGACTTGAAACTTTTGATGGGATAATCTATTTACAGTAAGGGGTGTTTGAACATTGTAATCATGCATATTGATCAGTGATTCCACCCTCTTTTCTTTGATCCTTTTACTAATTCACAATAATGGCGGTCTACTCAAATGCATTCAACAAAAGCATGTTTGCAATCTACCGCGAGAGGTCGTCTCACACACATAACAAATACACTGCGATCAAATAGGTTGATGACAATATTTGATTGAATGGACTGCACTGTGCCATGATTTCGATGAAGGACACGGTTCAAATCCTTTGTTTGGAGCCAATCAATAATTCCATGCTCAACCTCTATACCTCAAAAGATGTCACAGTTGGTGCATTATAACAAATGATAGAGCAAGTTACTATGTGGCTGGAGTGTATTGTGAATTATACTCCTCACCAATAACATCAGAACATTTATAGTGCATACAATTGGTATTTTCTTAGAATTGGGCCAAGCCAAAAGCATGCACAGAAGAAGATTCAAATACCGCGCCGAATTGTTGTAATTGGTTGAGGACAGCTGGGATCACTTATAGTTAATACACTAAGAATAAATATGCCAATTAGAAACACTGTCTGCATTTTATTAACTGAATTATATTTTTCATTTTTATAAAATGTTTTTGGTGAGAAGTATAATTAATTTACTATTCTTATTCAATGGGTGCGTCTTGTAAAGAATTCACGTAATTTGATTGGTTTTCAGGTGTATAATATCTCACAATAGTTGATAGTGATATTAGTCAGGCGTAGCGCCACGCAACGGCTGCACGCTTGTTGCTTCTCAATGATCGCTAGCGATTATGCGTTAAATGTAATACACGTGCGAGAACTAAGAACGCGATTCGGCGGCTTAGATGTTCGTGATGGTTTCGTTCATTTAAAACAACGGGATGTCCTCACAAAAGTAACTTTATTTTTTTCTGAAAAAAGGCCGTTTTTCTAAAATTACATTAAAACTGAATAAGAATGAGAATAAATGATAGATTTTGTCTTTTTATCAATATCGTGTCATAATGGATGGGCTGGCCAATATTTTTATCGTAGTGGATACCGGCTGCGCCCGGCATCCACTACTCAAAATATTGGCCAGCCCATCCATTATGACACGATATTGATGGGCAAAAGACAAAATCCTATCATTTATTCTCTAATTCATCCATTTACTATCCAAAATCACCATACCTACAAATCTGTATAATGAGACCTTCCAAAATAATGGTACCCAACTTCTACCGGATTATTTTTAAAGTGTTGAGAAAAACCTTCCAATTTCAATAGACTTTCTGGTAAACTCTCACTCAATGCTTTGGAAACACAAAAATCCCGTTAGGTCTCAGCGAATGTTAACACTTTTCTTTCATGACTTTCTTTAAAAGTGGATATTTTTTCAAATAAGTAACAAAAACTGGGTGTCTAAGTTAATTGGACAGACAATAGATGAACTGTTTAAGCTGTTATGAAAGCAGAGTATGCTTCAAGTGTATTGTGAGCTGGCCATAACAGCTAATATGATTGTATGAAAAACAATTATTAAATGCAATGATACGAGGGGCAGTCAGTATGTTTTAAGAGTTGACTCGTGACGTCATATGTGGATTGTTTTCATGGCATTTCTCAGTGATTACATAAACACTGTACCTTTGTCTTTCAAACAACACATGTAAAAATTATATCATACACATGATTACGTAACAGCATTAGCATAACATCAATATACTAGGGACACTGCCAAATCACGCAAAAAGGCGGGCCTTTTAAATTACAGAAAAAACACGTGTTTGCAATGTCCGAAAACAGCAAAAGTACAAGGTGCATATGGCTAGTTTTGGACAGGAATAAACACTAGGTCCTCCATTTGCATTTGGTAAAATATGAGACTTGTCATTAAACTTTGGTGGAAATGGGACGTCTTGAAACTTCAACAACTTTAGGGCTTGAATGGAAGCAAAATTATTCTGCAAAAATGGCGAAAATGAAAAAGCAGTTATTACAAATGACATTAATTATCTCCAAAATGAAACAGACTAAAATATAATGACTCGTCACATGTGAAAGCTGGTACTCAGTGCGATGATAACTGGTGCAAATGAAACAACAATCTGCGCATGCGCAGGTGGGATGACCGATACAACATGGTGGAAAAGCACGAAAATGGCTAAATTCCATGTAAATAGGGCCTAAAATATAGTACAAAATGCTATGAAAATTGTAATTTAAATATTCATATGAATTTTTATGGATGATCTCAACCTGAAATGAACAGAAAAGTTTTAAGAATAAATTTCTCATTCAAACGATGGCCTCTCTCTTTGTACCACTACTTTTTGTATAAATGTAACAATGGTACAATAACAGTTATATTTTAATCACGGATTCAAATATTTTCTAGGGAGACTCCCATTTAAATGTTTGGAGATTAGTCAATAGAACTGGCAAAAAAATTTAAATTTCCACGTTTGCTATTTTTGGCAATATATCAAGATTTAAAAAAAAAAAGAAAAGCCTTGCTTTTGTCAAAAATAAGACATATTTGACCACACATTTGAAATAAACTGAAACCTTTACAGCCCAACAAACATGGTTTAATGAACTGGTAGTTTGTGTTCTATTACTGTTCCAAAAGGCAGCATTCTCCATTCTTTAATTCCCGAGAAAATATAGAAAATACAACAATACCTCATTTCAGCCTCTTCTTTCCCTTAACAAAAACGCCTCAATTTCACTAGGTGACTCTAGACCATTGATTTTATGCTAATGCTGTTACGTAATCATGTGTGTAATAGAATTTTTACATGTGTTGTTTGAAAGACAAAGGTACAGTGTTTATGTAATCATTGAGAAATGCCATGAAAACGATCCACAAATGACGTCACGAGTCAACTCTTAAAACATACTGACTGGCCCTCGTATATGTGATGTGATCAAGCAAAATGAGTCGGATGTTGGGAATATTGATTTTGAGATATAGCCAATAATGGTATTAAACTTCCTTTGTATTTTATTGTTCTGAGCAACACTAAAATGGTCATATCTATGGAACAGTAATTATGATGGGATTTTGTGCAAAAAAATAACTGAAATTTCATTTTGATCAACATCATACTCATTTTGCTTGATAATATCACATATACAATGTAACTTAAGGTGTAACTCAGGCTTTTTTTTCTCTCTTCAGCTATTTCTGTCGCCTTGTCTCAGTTCCTGTCACTGTCACCAGAATATCCTCATGTACAGTCAACATTGCCAACCTTGACTAAATACTCTCCCTCTCTTTCTTTCCTTCTCTCTCTTTTCCTTCTCCCTAATCTCTCTCTCTCTCTCTCTCTCTCTTTCTCTCTTTGAATATCTTGTAGTCACCAATATTCTACCGTCGAGCTAGCTGAAACTCATCAAGTTTAAAGAAACTTAATATGAAGCAGATTATCTTGCATAAGGAATATGCTTATGCTTCACTTGGTTCAAGGACACTGTGCGAGCCTGTGTCCTTGATGGTGTATCATTCATAAGGCTGAAATAATGCATCAGTATTTTGTTTATTGTTTGACATTGGGTTAATGTTTCCACATCCACATATTTCTGAAATACTATCATATGAACTTATAATCATCATCATCCTTCCACTTCTCCTCTCCTTAAAAAGCACAGGCTCTTATTAATACAATTCATTTTTCGATAACATTTTTAATGGCATCAGCTTAAAACTCTCATGCAAGTAAAACACGATTTTGCAGCAATTTCTTCTACCAACTAGAAAAATACCACTCTTTGGCTAAAAATATTTTATTTTATTTTAAATATTTTATTTGATTTCCTTTATCTTAAGGATACTATTAAACCTTTTGTTTGTAGACATTGCTGTAGCACAAAACAACCTCGGTGACACTGTGTTCATTTTATTTGATTGAGCAGGTCATATTGTCTTAGAGAACCAGATTGAACAGCAGGTGCATTTTAAGCTTAATTGAATTGCCTCCAAGAGATTACCCAGAATCTGGACTTCTTGAGCGTATAATGAAGGACGGCCTGTGTATTCATCAATATGAACAAATTCAATCAAGATGTAGCAAGGACAGTATAGTGAAGGAGTAACTGGGATTATTACATGTACTATGACTATAAAAATAAAACTGAGAAATTCAATAAAAACAACATTCAATAAAAAATTCAATAAAAAATGACCCATGATAGATGCTAGGTTGAAATATGATCTTGTTCTTGTAAAGTGGTACTAAAGCAAAATACAATAGAATGATGAAGTAGAATGCACACATTGTTTCTAAATGTCATCTTTTTTTTCTCTATTAGTTAATTTTTTCAAACCTGATTTATTTTCCACAGCGTGGCAACATTTCCCATAATTTAGAAGCAAACTTATATATGTAAATAACCCATCGAATAGTACGAGTGGTCTTCAGATGCAAAATCCAAATTTGATGGGGATGAGGCTGCCAATTGGGTCAAAAACCCAAATCAAAAACGTGACCCACTTTCCACCCTGACCGACCTACTCCTATTGTTGTATAATAGTCAAGAGTGCATTTGTAAATATTACAATAAAATCCATGAGACTGTATCTTGTCATCTTCTTAATAGTATTTTCAATGTTGCATTCTCTGACCTACATTTCACGTTAGCCATATCATTGTCGGCAATATTTGCGCATAAGCACATCAGCTTCACAAGGAGCTGTTACCAAGATTACAAAGTGCAATGTCCCATGTCGGTAGCTCTTATCTTGCCTTATCAGTAAATCAAATGGACCAATGATACATGTAAATAAGATGCTACTACCTGGAATATTCATCAAATACTCTTCAATTTGCGGAGCATTACTGAGTGACAGGTGCCTATACATGATATGTGGGTACATCTCTCATGTACCCTCTTGATAGACTTATAGGTATGCTTCAGCACAAATTGAAATAGAGAGAAATCATAAAGACCTTTTAAATCTTTCCATTTACCACTTTAATACCTAATGGTTGAGACAATATTTGCACATCTATGATGATCACCGGAAGACAGAATTTAAGAATACTCTAAACGGTTAATTGAATACGACTTAAAGAACAATGCATAAATTGTATATGCAATAATGTCGTTGTGGCAGTTGAGATTGGGTTAAGACCCAAAGGCTGGCAGTAAACTGTTCACTTCATTTGTTGGGAGTGACCTTTTCCCCTTGTTTTTTTTATGTTTAAGTCTGTTTCTTATCTTTTCATATATAGGACAGCATGCAATTATAGGCTTAAACATTTTTAGTCTGGTCGCATGATTATGTGAAAACAAAATAATCTGAATCTGATCAGGACCCAAGTGTGTCTGCACACATGGACAGAGTCACAGAGTGACCATCTGAACAAACAAACAAACAAACAAACAAATTCTAATTTAGGGTTGATCAATATGTGGTAAGGGTTTTTTTAAATCAACATCTGGAGGAAAATTGCATTTTATTACCTTCTTTTGAGCTATAATAAAGGAAAATTATATTAGATACTCTTATTACATACTTCATAACTCAATTTCCATTCAATTTGAGTTCCAATAAAGCCATACACTTAATTCAATTTCTAGCTATTATGGGCTATTTCAGTTTTGACTCTATGCCATTACACATGGCTATCTTACAAATCAGAAATTAGGTTAGATATTCTCAAGATAATTGTATTACTTTCCCTTTCAACATGATACTATATAATAAATGGAGTGCTCTGATCCACAATTTGATTTTGATCACTTGACGACAGAATTGAAGCAATAGAGAAGTACAATTTGATTTTGACAGAGAATGTGTAATATACTTAAAATCTGGAGCTTTCCTAAAAGATCTCTTCTCACATTTGAACCTATACTTTTTTTACACCAAGCATATCTATGCATTAGCAGTTGAAATCAGGGAGATAAATGTGACAAAAATTCAACCATACCATGTGAATTGATAAAGGGGTTTGCCTGATTTGTTTGTTTAATGCAATGGGGAAGAGCCAAGTCTGGATTCTTGCCTCCACATGCCCTCGAAATGAACTCACATCGCCTTACAGGGCATGTGTACAGACTCAAGATTTCACTCTTGTGGACGTACATCATGTGTTTGCTTCTTCCCCATCCCATCTGTTACCCCCTGATTGCAAACATCTAGTTGTCTGGTTATGACACTATTTCAATCAGCCTATACCTATATCATTCAAGGTATCCAGCTGCATATCTGCTTACAATGTGTGCTTTACCCCATTGCATATTTCCTACGCTCAAATTTCCTACAGCAAGTGACCATGAATACGCCACTATGTTATGGCAAATCTGATGTGGAATGGCTGCCTTTTGAAATTTATGCCACAGACATTATTTGTGGAGTGACTGGATTGCTCCAGGTAAACTCTTCAGGATTGAATCACATATTTCCAGTGATTTAAAGTTTGTATTATATACAAAAGGAAGCTATTGATGAATGTCTTTCTTGTACAAATATAACAACATGTATAGCCAGCAAAAGCTGCTTCAGATATCAGGTTCCATACTTGCAATCATTATGGCTTAACAATGTTATTTCATCCACACTATTTCACAGCTAAACAAGCAGATATACAAATTCACAAAAGGTAAATCATTAAGAATGATGCAGGAATAGTTGCTTGAAGTGATAACCAAGTGATAACAGTAGGAAAGTGAAACATTATTGGTCTTATCATGTAGCTCAGTGATGCAGCACTATAGGGGTAAGATGGGTAGAGGTGCATGCCCTAATTTATGATGAATGGTAATTTATGAAGTCCACATTGCTATATCCACTACAATACAGCATGTTCATATTCATTGGTAGCTTGCTATCTTCAGTAGACAGCATGGTAATTTATGAAGTCCACGTTGCTAGATCCACTATACAACATGTCAATATTCATTGGTAGCTTGCTATCTTCAGTAGACAGCATGGTAATTTATGAAGTCCACATTGCCAGATCCACTATACAGCATGTCAATATTCATTGGTATAGCTTGCTATCTTCAGTAGACAGCATGGTAATTTATGAAGTCCATATTGCCAGATCCACTATACAACATGTCAATATTTATTGGTAGCTTGCTATCTTCAGTAGACAGCATGGTAATTTATTAAGTCCACGTTGCTAGATCCACTATACAGCATATCAACATTCATTGGCAGCTTGCTATCTTCAGAAAACAGCATGGTAATTTATTAAGTCCACGTTGCTAGATCCACTATACAGCATATCAACATTCATTGGCAGCTTGCTATCTTCAGTAGACAGCATGGTAATTTATTAAGTCCACGTTGCTAGATCCACTATACAACATGTCTATATTTATTGGTAGCTTGTTATCTTCAGTAGACAGCATGGTAATTTATTAAGTCCACGTTGCTAGATCCACTATACAGCATATCAACATTCATTGGCAGCTTGCTATCTTCAGTAGACAGCATGGTAATTTATTAAGTCAACCTTGCCAGATCCACTATACAGCATATCAACATTCATTGGTAGCTTGCTATCTTCAGTAGACAGCATGGTAATTTATTAAGTCCACGTTGCTAGATCCACTATACAGCCTATAAACATTCATTGGCAGCTTGCTATCTTCAGTAGACAGCATGGTAATTTATGAAGTCCACATTGCTAGATCCACTATACAACATGTCTATATTTATTGGTAGCTTGTTATCTTCAGTAATTTATGAAGTCCACATTGCCATGTCAATATATTTTGTTACCTTCAGTAGACAGCATGATGCTTTATGGAGCCTATAGATCCAGTACATAGTAGAGTAAACTGTTATCTTGCTATCTTCAGTAGATAGCAATATTTACATAGGCATGATTTTTTTTTCAGGACCACTTCTCCCCATTATATAGTTAGGCAGTATATGTTGTACACAAGGACCATTAAAAGACTACACATATTTTTGTACAAAGAAGTCTAGATTTGACAATTCCAGTCTTGTCCAACAGCAAACCCATTGAAACCATCAAAATATATTGCAATTACCAAGTCTATTTAACAATGGGATGAGCATTTAATTAGGATGTAAACTTGAAGGAACTCAACCAAGGGTCTAATGTTATAACTTAAAGACTAGTACAATATTTTTTATTCCCAATATTTACATCCCATCAGTTCTTGAAAATCACATAATTCAGTTCAGTATTAAATTCATTCTAAAAAGAAAGAAACAACCTGTTACCAGCATCCTTACTTATCAGTTGGGACATCACTTCAATCAAATATATCACACCACAATAATCTTATAAAACTAAGAAGCACACAAAAAGTCTAGCTACAGGCACAAAAGATGAGCGAAGGATTACATGCTACTTTGATACAAAAACAAGTCTAAATCCTCTTATATGAAATTATGAGCAGAAAAACAGGAAATGAAAGTAAAAGAGTTTTGTCCCTGCAGACTTCAGTGACAGTACATGTAAACACAATTTGATCCAATCAGGACAAACTTAGGGCCGTTCTTTCAAATTTGGTTATTATCATCACCCACCTGTCCAGTATCCAAGCATGTTATTCCTTAAATTTCTATTCATGTAGCATGCATGGTTAAAATGTTAAACAGCTTTTATATGCCAATTTTATTATGTATTTTTTGTTGTTCCCTATGTTTGCCTGTATCTCAATTTCCCAATATTGCCACCTTGGTCTAATTGGTTTGTATCCTCATAGTGTGATACAAGAGATATAATACAATTCAGATTACACTGGTAACACCCTGTACCATTCCGTATCATGTCAATAGTGCCTGTGATATTGTAGTGTATACAAGCACATCTCATGAATGGTTTCCAAACAGCTATGATGCTTTTGCACTTGCTTATTCAATATGTGGTTCAAAAACCCTCAATCTAGCTACCAACGTGTAACATGTGTTCAGTACCCTCGAGGTCCAGACCAGTTTATTGAACTTCTGTAAACATATCTGTAAAACCCTTTCCAGTAACTTTCCATGATTTGTTTCCCCAATGTCAATCTCCGGATGTCAACTTGCAAAATCTTGAGCTAGCGATTTAATTTTATGGCATATCATGAACGACGGTACCTCTCAGCTAGCCAAGAGTATCTGGCTTCTTGTACAGTAGGTGGACATTTTCATGAATTATTCCCCAACGCACATTACATGTTCTTCAATAAGTCTCTCAAGGACACTGTCAGGCAGACACCATGCAGCCATTCACATCTCCATCAGGAATATACACTACCTATAATCATATTGGCCATATAGTATGTCCTTGATAAGCAAACCACATCTGCTGTGCATACAACTAAAAAGAGGCACCATGCACTATCTTCAAGATGACTTCTATATCACTAAGTGGTTAACTTATTCTTTTCCTAACTGGAAAATGCATTTGCCTACTTCTTTTATATGAAAATATGAAAAGCAAGAGCAAGTTATCCCACATCAATGTAAACGGTCAAGTTGTGACCATCCAACTGTGCTTTAAAATACATCAATTTCACAAACTAAACAAGGACAAATTTCACCAGGTGTTTGTTTATTGTGTTTTCCATAATCCCACCCCATATAATAAACTAAATCAATGCAAGTAAGAGAACCTATGTAAAGGCAATGGCCATGGAGTTCTATGGAGCATAGAATAATTCAGTTTGACTCGGTGATTAGAGGTAATCACAACATACACAAACTTAGCTAGCCAAACCTGCTACGATTCATTGAAATAAATGTACTCAACTGAAATAACTTGGAGTGGATAGATGGATGGAGGCAGGGTTGGAGCATCCATACTATATTCACATCTTGTGGAAGTAATTTGACAACTTACACATGCATGACCAAATTTGTACAAGACTTTAAAGATTTTACTAAGTTATATAATGTTTGTGATATTGGCGATTATATTCATTTGAATGTTTAGATTTGCTAATGTTTTTCAGATATAAAAAAAGTAAAACAAAATAATTTATATTCAATTGCAAAGTATGATGTGCAATTTTACTAAGATAATTTTCATTCCAAATCTAAGAAATGTATCTAACAGTGAATTCAATATTGTCTGTGTTGATTGATATTCACTATAGGAAAGTTTCAGGTGCCAATATAGAAGTGCTGTGTGACTGACCACCAATGACACACCAACAGATGCATATCTGGAATATTATTCAATTTATATCTACAGTCCATGGTGGCAAGAATAACATAAAGGAATAGTTGCAATTATTTTGTAACACTTTTGATGCAAATTACAAATTGTGCTGGTAATTCTATAATTTCTTTGGAGTAAGTCATATTTTGCCCTGCTAGTTAGCTAGACTTTGCTTTTAATAATTGACCCCTTTCGAAAAAAAATTACATGCCCCTGTCATTTATTACAGACAATAAAGTACTTGTCAATTACTACAATTTAAAAATATCTATATACTAGGTTGGCAATTCAAAGCATATGTGACGTGTCATATCAAAAGGAGACACTTTTGGGCAGGAGCGAAAATGGAGAAATAGCTGAAAATCTGCCCAGGGTAATTTTTTCTCAATTTGGGTTTGTTGCGAATTTGTGATGTTATTAATGTTTAAAATATTGTCTGATAGTATCAGACGGGAATATAACTGGCATCATGTATTTTTGAGACATTTTTCAACTGGTAATTCCTACTCGCAACATTGTCAATAATATTTTTAAAGGCTGATATCTCAATTTCCAATTTTATAATACCATAACTTACGAACTCAATATCTTCGCTTAGGAATGTCCGATTTCATTGGAAAAAACGGTGTTGTGGAGCAAAATATCTCTATATTTAAGATACGTAAAAACCTCAAAATTGATAACCTGCCAAAAAGTGTCTCCTTTTGACATGACACATCACATATTTCGGCTGCTCAGTGCCAGAAGTGGGTAAGTGCAATAGCTGCCATCCTGGATTTTTTTTCTTGTGTATGAAAAAGATTAATAAATGCATATCACTTCTTGCTCAAAAAATTGTACAAAATAATGCACTTGTACCGAGATGTTGATGCATCTAATACACTCCCCCTTCCAGGCTTGTGCATAGATGTATCAACATCTCAGTATTTATCAACCTATGATCAATCCACTGGAAAAGATGATTAGAAGTTACTGACTGTGCATCACCTGTTTAGAGGGTATTGTGAAAAAATCTAAACATTTTGCATTAAGAAATTGTACAAATACAACTGTACTGAGATGTTGATGTGTCTAATGCACCCCCCCATCAGGCTTGAGCATTAGAGCATCAACATCTCAGTACACATGCATTATTTTGTACAATTTCACTCCCAACCAGTGATACACACTTATTAACCTATAGGTGGAGGTATCACATGCATCACATATATTCATAAGGTTATGAATTCAATTTAAAAGACACACACAAATTTGTCAATTCTTGAATCCTTTTGATTACTGAAGTCCTCAAACCATTGTTTTGTTTATCTAAATTAAATCTTTAATTAAATATTGATTTCAATTTCAGGTAGGTAAGAATAGATTAATCAAAATGGTTTTTTTCTATAACATATATCATAATGAGTATCTGCTATTGATTTTCATGTATGTTACACCTGCTCTATGTTAGCCTTTGAACTATTATATAATTTGGTGGAAAATCCCTGCACTGCTATAAGATCCGCTACAGATTCTGGGGATTCGATGTTGAATATCCGATGTAACATATGTTCCTTATTTAATCTTTTCCCATTCTATTCACAGTAATGATTAAGTTCGAGTGAATGTTTGATGATGTAAAATCAATAATGTGTTATATAAAATGTCTAGTGGAAATGCATTATCAATTTTACTACATCAACCATTTCTTAGAACTTGAACATTACTGTAAATAGAATGGGAATAAATTAAAATGACGAAGACATAATTATTACATTAAATATTCTACATACACTAAGAAACCATTCAGGTGTGCAGTCATTTGTTACCATTTAGGTTTATGGGACTCTTTACCCCCAGTCAATACCAGCAGTTGCCATCGCCAGGAATTTAACCTGGGTACCTCACCACTGTGCCACTTGACATGTGCATATAGAATGATCAGTATTTGCATGCCCATTAAAGACTCCTACAGTATCCAAATTCTGTTACAAAATTCTGAAGAAATCTCTAGCTCAGAAACATTTCAGTATATATGCAAAGGCACTTTCCCAAACATGCTCTTTCTCACAAAGGAAAGGTTTTAAAAAGGAACTTTGTTTAGCTCTACACTACCTTAACACAATTTCCACTCACATAGTGCTTCTTCAGGAGCATACTAATTCCACATGCATCACTCTACATATCTTTGGCACTTTCAAACCCCTGGCTTTTCATTGAGACTCTTTAAATGGTCTAAAATGCTGTAGCCTGTCAAATCTTGGTGCTATGTCATTCATACACCTTAAAGCGCAATAAATGGGATGAGGTCTTTGACATCATATGCCTGCCACAATGGCTGCCTTGTGTCATTCATACACCTTAAAGTACAATAAATGGGATGAGGTCTTTGGCATCATGTGCTACAATGGCTGCCTTGTGATATTCAAACTTTGTCAAAGTAGTAGACTGCACAAATGTTAAGTTTTGGGATGTTTCACAGTCACATACAAAATAATCTTACTTGTGAGCTATACATGTGACATGCTTTTAGATTATACATGGCATTAACAATGTTTTAATGGGTACATTTGTTGCCGTCGCTGACTTTAAATTACACTTTTACGGGCTCCTTTGTTACATTAAATATCACCATTCAGTGATAATTTTTAATGTCTTTGTCATCATTAACATGTTCTGTACTAATTGATCACCAATCAGCATACAACAGAAGTAGTTAAGGCACCAGGTTTAATGTGGCCTTACAGGTACCGATAGTGCTACTTTCATACCTCGGAGATGCAATATACTTATAATGATATAATTAATTACAGCAGAGATGTTCAGATACCATACAAAAACAAAACAAAAACAAAAAACAAAAACAGACCATTTCAGCCAACTACAACAATCTCTCTGCCCATATAACATGATTTTGTTTTTGATTGCCTAAGCCTTGCTCTTCTTTACCCATTCTCCCACATGTAAACACACCCCACACTCTCACTATCATGCTGTTCATACTTGTATTAGGTGATATCACAGTTATTTCATCTTTATTGATTAGGTTATTGCACCATACATGTCCTTATCCTAACTTCTCCAATCATAACAAGATTCTGTTTATTCAGATGTCCATGCTTGAATTGACCAAATACACATAATGACGTCCATACCTCCAAATGCCACTCTAATAATAATTTTTTTCCTTCTCATTCTTGGTTATATAAATTTTGACACAGGTCATATGGAGAAAGTCAATGACTGCTTTTAACAACAGGTCTATTAAATCATAACAAATATTCATGTGATATTGACATTGCAACATTCAAGTTTCAAATGTCAGCTGTTACAAAAGGAAACATTCCATAAATGAAGCTGTCATAAGATGACAGATGATTCATGTCATGTCGCCAAGTGTTTACACAGATCAACTCTCATGGAAAAAAAGGAAAAATCTCAATCAAAGTTGATAGAGAAGTTCTGTCTTTAGTTCTCAATAGTGAAATTCAAGTAACATTGTAATGATGATTTTTTTGAAGTATGATGCGATGGATAAAAATGATATCTTTCTTATCACACACCTTCATTCATCATGCTACTCCTACTGCTGATGCTTGGAGTTAATATTTGTTGTACCTTCAGTAACTTTCAGCTATCATTTACCATCTTCAAACAGCCGGGTTCAAACTGTAATAGTATCTGCCTACCTTAAATTCCTCTATGTATGGATTATTTGATTTGATCATGGGTTAACAGTCAAGGACATTTTGTTTTTCTGGCAAAAAATCTTGGTGATATTAATTTTCTTACTTCCTTCCTTCATTTCTTTGTTTCGTCATTCCTACCTTCATAATGTGTAAGTCTCACAAATGTGAAGATCAACATGCTGCAATCTTTAAAGTTCAAACTGCACTACTATGAATAAGGGCAGTTTAAGAGTACCCTACTCTTTTTGAAACAGACTGTAAACTATATAAACAGTGTTGATGTAGTTAACTACAGGCATAGCTCATTTTGGAATTCCCTTGATTACCTTAGTAAGGCAATTTTAGCCTTTTAATGGTGTGTATTTATAATGTTTTTGAATGATGTCTTGAATAAGTGCAATATTTAATTTTCTATCAACAGCAGTTGCTGTATTTTTCCATGTTAATATTGATACTATATTTTTTAATGTTTAATTATTTTTAATATTGTAAACCACTTGTAATTTGGCCTTAGGGCCACGATTTGTGTGATAAAATATACTATACTATACTATAAGTATGGTTCATTTTCCAAATTGTGTTGAGTGAAAAACTGAACTATCTATGGATTTAAAATAAAATCAGATCCCTGTAAATACCCCCAACAATAGCGCCAGCATGGATTAGAATTAACCCAATGTGCATGCCCAGGGTAAAGTACTCCATCAGTCATGCTAAACATGCCTCTTCATAATAAGGATGACCATCTTGACCAGCTCATCAACACTTGAAAGATACCTTAAGCTGCACTCAAACTCACTGTAGTCTCCAAATCTAACACATAAGCATGATGGACTTGGCTACTTCTGTACCTCTCAAGCAAAAGCACTGTATCTGATTTGAGAATTACTACAAGATACAGCTTTGGGAATGGGCTCATCAAACTATTTGCCTCCTATGGAAATATCTGCAACATTACGTTATTGCATATACTGCATTTTTACACGAGTCTGGTGAGAGGACAGACTTGCATTGCATTAGGAGTCTTTCACCTCTACACTTAACAGCTTGAAAAGATGCAACTTGCCACAAAGTGACTGTAACTTTATGCTAGCCATCATACTCAGTTGTCAATCTTTTATTTCACAGAAAATCAAAGCTATTGATAATTTAGATGAAATTCAGACAGTTTAATCTCAACTCTGTCCTCTACAGAAACTTAATACTGGAGTTCAATGCTTTGTAGAAGCGAGAAGTGAAACAGTTTCCTGGGCCTTGTCATTTTTAAAAGTAATGTAGTCGACTCTATCAATCTGTATCAATCAATACTAACATCTTATGGTGTCTCAAATGTCAAGTTAACATGAGTAATAGAGTCAGACAGAAATAAGGTGGGAAAGATGAGAGACAATGGGGCAGACAAATGAGATGGAGAGAGAAATGGGAGTACATTATGACGCCATTTAAAATGAAGTGGGGACATGGCGGAGGACTTGCTTCTAGCATACAAATTAACATACCCTATCAAAATGGATAGGGCGAAGTTGAAAAATGGCATAGTGGAGATATCCCTGCTAAAAAAGAAAACTGAGAGAAAAAAAAAACCCTAAAGAACCGGGGTGCCAAATAGAATAGGGAGACCTCCATCCGCTACTGAAGTTGTATCCATATATCCTATGGGTTATTATAGGGTCTCTCTCGTTCAACGTAGTGGGGACTGTCCACACTTTGTAGGTTTTGTGGCAGAGAGAGGAAGATAAGACAGAGGGAGAAGGTAGAAGCTGGTAGAGAGATATCAGAGGTCAGTAGGGAGATGAGAGAGAGTGAGGAAGAAAGTTCTGAGCGAGTGATCTACAAATTGAAGAAAGAGTGAGATAAATAGTGACTGAGAGGGAGAGAGAGGCAACATATAAAAATGAAAAGAGATAGATACAGAGGGTAACAATAAAATGATAAAGTGAAAGTGACATGTAGAGGTAGACACAGCTAGGTCAAACATGGCTAGACAGGAAAGAGATGGAAAGATAGCAAAATAAGCTTCAACAACAAAACAAGTGAGTGACATGCATGACCAGTAGCTTCTGGCTGGCTACACATGACTACTCTCATTTACCCCCAGCAAATCACATCTATAGATAGAGCTTGTAAGACTGAACTTGTCTTAACAAATAAGAACCAAGATAAAACATTGTGTTGTCTATGTCACTATGTCACATTGAAAGCACAATATATGTAAGTACTTAGGGGAATATGAAGACAAATTGGGAAGAAAATATGTTCAAGTAAGTGTGTGTTTCAAATGACGCATTTTATCTTCATCATTCTACTTGATTTGTGAGCATGTCATGTCGTTGTAATAATCTGAGCATGGCACAATGATTGTTGCAAGTTTCTTATTTCAGTAACATGAGTATCGCTATATTATATGGACGGAAAGTGGAGATGGGTCTTAATGACCTTGCTAGATTTGAATCCTCCATTACAGGACATACTTGGGTTTTGGTTTTCCTTCTTCTATTCTGTTGATGAGGGATACAAATATAAGGTCCTTATAGTGGATCAAGAGGAAGCCAATGGGATGCAAGGCCCACATTAAATATGATCAAAAATGCCACATTGCCATGGGCGTCGCCTTAAGAAGCAGGGTGGTTGAGTCACTCTATGGGTTTGAGGTCACAAGTCCAAATCCCAGCACCACCAGGTGTTATGGGGAATTGTTGGGGATCGATCGAAAGATTAAAGAGGTACAGATCCTTCACCAACAGGCAAAGTCCAAATGCTTTGTATGCACTGAGACTTCTTGCATATTCATGAGGGCTGATCGGTCGATTGACCATGTCTAACAAATAAGGCCCATGTTATTGGCCTTTGCTTTTACACCAATAAGTGTAAACTGTAAAGCCATGAAAGATGCAAAAAGGCATAGTAGTTTGTATGTTGCATTTCATGGAATGATTGGTACTCATTAACAAATGATGCTGGGAATTTGCCAGTTGGTGAATCATCTATAACCTATAGTTTATTGGTCTATAGGAAAATCACATTGATCCTTTTAGTATACATATTTCCCTAATCACTCCCAACCTTCCTAAAAAAGGAGTGTTTACATTTCAAAGTATAAAGCATTATCAAAAATAAAAACCATATCAAAATATATATATTAATGTTTTTAAACATTAATTAATATATTTTTGATATGGGAATATCGTAAAAGAAGGCAAAAACATAACAGCACACAACCTATTATGTGAGAAACGAATATTGGTCCTAACAAAAGAAATTAAATTTCATTTCACAATGCTGTCAAATCAAAATTTCATAATCAAATTAATTAATAAATACGCCATAGCCAGACATAACGCCAGACTCAATATAGATTTGTTCTATTGTTTATTTTAGTATGCTAATATGTCATGAATGCAATGTCATTATACTTATATTTTGTGCATTGTGTTCGTAAAATTCCAATTTCCTTTTGATTTCCTTTGATCTATTCCACATCAATTTATAATGCATACCCTCAACAGCAGTCAATAAGGTTCTTTTGAATATTTCTCACACGCTAAAGCAAAAAATAGCTTTTATTAAATTGTCCATCGTTTCTGGTATGTTTAAATGGGGCTATTCATGCTAACTATAGAAAATGAGAACAATATGCAATGAAAGAATGAGTCATTATTAAGGCTGGGCACAATTATATCACTGGTACTAGTGTCTGAACTAGATACAACTGAGCCCCCTCCACACTCAAAAAATGCTGAAGATGCCTGAGAGAAGATATTCTTAGTTTCTGGGTTTTTTTTCCTAAATCTTACTTTTCCTGAAAAGGTGAAATGCCATGGTAATATCCTGGCATGTTCAGCATAGACATTTTTTTTACACATGCACTGTTTTGGACTTGAACCCCAAGCCCAGGTTGACATACTTTCTGGGTTTTTTTTCAGATCTACCCAATTCTTGCTGCTTCTACCCCCGGCTTCTACCCCTGCCTTTATTGGAGTAGGCAGTGATGGGTCCAGGAACCCTCCCTCTCCGGAAGCAACAACTGTCATATAGAGTAATCTGTAATCACTATCACCAGCTCTATCATCTCCAGCAGACTAAGAACTGTTGGTGAAAGTTAACATAACCAACCCAGAATTTGAAAGATTTTTTCACCACTTAATTAAAATCTCAATATTTTTTCAACTCTCTTTAATTAATCAATTGATTTCCAAGTAACTACTCTGAATTGCTATTTTTCTATTCATAACAACTTGAGAATTGTAATTACTTTCTAAGTAGCTTTGTACTTGAAAATGTATGCAATTTTCTATCACTTTGTTCACACTAACTTACATAACAGTAGCCATGTTCAGATGGACAGGAACCATCAAGGATTCAACCCCCCCAAATGAAGATATCAAAGTCACTCTGTAGTGTCCATAGCCTCAGAGTGTCTTCATCCCATGTGCACATGGCTTCAAGGATTCGAATCCTCTTGAGATCTGTAACTACATAATGCCAATAGAACTATTCATGAATTAGAAGAAAAAGAATGTCTGATATGAAGTAGCTGTCTATACTGCTAGTAGAGATATTGATGAAGTAGTTATCTTGCACTGTCTACTGCTGATAGAACTATTGATGAAGTACTAGTAGTTATCCAATGTGGATATGAATTAGCTGTCTACTGCTGATGGACACTAATCCTATTGAGTTACCTCAGAGTGTCTTCATCCCATGTGGACACTAATCCTCTTGAGTTACCTCAGAGTGTCTTCATCCCATGTGCACTGTCATGGCTTCAAGGATTCTAATCCTATTGAGTTACCTCAGAGTGTCTTCATCCCATGTGGACACTAATCCTATTGAGTTACCTCAGAGTGTCTGCATCCCATGTGGACACTAATCCTATTGAGTTACCTCAGATATCAAATCCCTTGTCAACCTTTAGACAAGAACTCTCCAGCACGAAATGTCCCATTGCAATTCATCCACAAAAGTTGCCAAAATGGGGTCATTTTTTGTATAATTCAACACAGCATGAACATTTTGGAATGTATAGGCCTCACCAGGTATCAAAATGGAGCTGAGAATATTCTCCATGCTGCTAGACTATTTATTAGTCCAAAGGTTATTTTGTTAAGTCGCGTGAAATTTTTAAGTGCCAAGTTTTTTACTTCTTTTCAGTGAGTTTACTGTGTGAGTGCACTTTTTGGGACAAAAGTTGACTCTTTCTTCTATCCGTATGTGGTCTAGCGCCATCAATTCCACCTCACCAGGCTCATGGGAATTCCTGAATCATTTCTGAAACTAACAATGCCAAATATAGCATGATAGGTAAAATATCAGGGTCGCGTTGCTAAAAATAGTAAAAGTTTTGATGAAACCACCAGACAACTAAAGCCGCTTGCTGAAATCTTAGTGACTAGTCTCCAACACAGGCATTTGCAACGCGCGCATGCGTTGTATGTGGAAACAGATCGTTGTGGTATGACTGCAGACATAGGTCCATTGATGTAATATGAGCTCCTCACTGTGAGTTGCACTGAAATCTCGTGCCCTCAAGGTTATGAGTATCACTATACATTGTATATGCATTTTGCTAAATAACTTTTGTTGACATTTTCAATAAAAGGATTTGATATTCATCCCATGTGGACACCAATCCTCTTGAGTTACCTCAGAGTGTCTATATCCCATGTGGATACTAATCTGTGAGTTACCTCAGAGTGTCTGCATCCCATGTGCTCATGGCATCAAGGATTCTAATTCTCCTGAGTTACCTCAGAGTGTCTTCATCCCATGTGGATATGGCTAAAGCAAATTTATGTTATTCCTACAAGCACACAAATCAAAAGTGCATATCCTGAATTGCTATTTCTGTTCACAACTGCTTTTATTAGTAGTAATTTGTAATTCCAATATGCACAATATAAGTTATTTCTGGATTATTGTTTATACAGAGCAAATATGGTGTGGGTTTTGGTTATGCATAGTCAATGCACTTTTTTTGATGGATGGATATGCTTGCATTTTACTTTATCTTTGTGGAAATTACCAATGACAGCACATTGATAATATTGCATGATAAGATAAAAATTCTGAGTGTATTTGTATGTGACAAAAGGAGCATCTAATTTAAAATAACAAGCAGCTTCTTGAGATATATTATATTCATTAAATAAAGTAATGTTTCTGGCAAATTTTTGTTCTTCGTTGATATTTGAAATGCCTACACAGCCTGTATCAAAATGATAATGTTCATAATGTCTTGACAAATTTATTATAGATAGTTCATTAACTTATTGTATTACTTACATTGGCAAAAATATCACCCAAAGACATAATTTGTTGGGTAAAATTCATGCTGTCACACAATGATCCCTAAATTTGGTCAAAATTCCACACCTCACTCAAAAACTACATTTGATTTAAATCTCATCGAAAATTTGAAATGTTCAATCAAATACTGTGAAAGTCAAAACCTTGCGCCTTGTAACGGTAACCCTACTCTCTTAATGTAAGAGTGAAAAACTGACTCTCCAAAAGAGTGATAAGAGTGAAAATTGCTCCAAAAGAGTGACAACCACTCCTAAAATGAGTGGAAACCACTCTTTCAAGGTATAATATAAGGGACATTACTCTTTTTCAAGTAATGTCCCTTATAATCAAATAATAAAAGAGTAGGTTTCACTCTTTCAGTAGTAGTTTTCACTTGTTTACATTAAAAGTATAGGCATAATATCAGGAAGATTCCTTAATGCTATGGCCATACCTTTAACCTAAAATGGCTCATTTCTTCATTCAATGTTGTTTTGTGTGAGCATTACTGTTCCCCCCAAAAGGAAGCAGAATATCACATAGGAGAATGGCTAGAAGCCTATAGACCATATCGTATATCACCAATTGAAGCTTTCTACACACAAAGAATAACAGTAGAACCCAGAGTAAGGCCTTTTTCAGTCCAATATAATTGTAACATGTGGTGCCTATGGTGAACATAAATAGATAGCGCACATCCCAGTAAAATGCAGATGATGAAAAGACGGCAGCATAAGGACCAGTGAGAATGTCTCTTCAAAGTAGAAATTAAAGGACAAATACAATAGCTGCCACATGTAAAATCTATTGCAATCATGACACACAATAAAACCACAATACTTACACAACTGCTTTGTTAATTTTGTTATGCACTCCATACATTATAAATGTTTAAAAAATGCATTGATTTGAAAAAATATCACTAATTTCCCAACAATTTCCAACAGTTTCCTTTTCACCATTATCTTGGGAGTCATTTCAGCATTAGACAAAATTATGCCAAGTAGCACTGCAGGTGACTGGTGAACTTATTCACTACTACTATACCTGATAACTACAATTCAGAGATTAGAAATCTTTTTGTGACATTTTGTTGAGACACTTGACATTTTTAAGTCTCTTTGCACATGAATTGCAGGCAAGGTGGGCAATACATACTATTTTTCATAGCTTCCTCTCTCGTCCCCTTTCTTCTTATTTAAGCAATGTTGGAATAGATATAAAGCATCATCATCTGCTACTGCATTCAGCACTCAACAGTGGTCAAGGGATATGGGGATGAATAAAACTCAAAAGGTTTCCAACATGTTCTCCCTTAATTGTGGATTCGTTCTTGAAAGGTAAACTGTAGAAAACATCCAGACAAAGTACCATGTCTGGATCCTTGTACCTTGGTTTGACCAAAGTATTCTTACTTTGGTTTGACGATGTGTGAAAAATGGCTCCAAAAGGCCAGCATTTTTGTCAGAGCATAAAGAGCAGCTTTACGATTTGGCACCCATTGGTTACATATGCACCAGGTGAGCTAGCTAGCCTCGTATTGTCAATGGGCTAACCTAATTCAGTTGCCTCTGCCTGCATAATGCGTAAGTACACACATCAAATCAATGCTTCTACATTCACCCAAGTGTGCTACTGCTACCCAATGTGATGCATACGTTACTGGAATAAGATGGTTAATAAGGACCAGCAAGGTGTTTTCATCATTGTAGATTGGACCTCATTTGCAAGTTTAATTGAACAGGTTGATTCTCCTCCTTGTACTTATCTACATACTTGGCTTATAAAACTAAGAAATGTACTTGATGGGCTTTTTATCAGGCGACAGGTGTGAACAAATGCAAGTGAATATGATGAATGTTGCTTTGCCAATTAAATTTCAAATTTGGATTTTGGAGACAAAAGGTGATAATTTTAGGGAAATATAGAATGCTAGAACAAACAAATTAAACATTTTCCTGGAATGTGTACATAACTCTGGCAAAAATTGACTAATATAGTCGAGGTATTCGCTATATCATTTATGTACAACATACTCCTTCTGTTCCTATTAATTTTGATACTGATATAATTCTTAAAATAATATTCTTTGGTGATATATGTTGGCATTTCTGAAGTCTCTCATTGTAGGCAAACATGTAACCTTCTTTTGCATCATGCAAGACAAGACATGCGCCGTCTTATAACTGTGCTGGTATTTGTACCAGGGTCTTTCGATCAATGTATTATGCATGCTAGCTCAACGGAGGATAATTTGTAAACCAGCAACTCTCATAGTACAATGAGTGGAAGTCGTTTCCAGTCCCTTCATACACAGTCCCTGCCTAGTGCTACCCAAGCAAGGAACAACAGGTGACAGCTGTTACATCTGGTCAGAGTGACCCACCATTGGAAACCTGTGGGAGTGAATGCATAAAGTATATTCAAAAGGTCATGCAGGCATGCTCTCTTTAACTGAATTTGTATCGTGCCTCCTACTTCAAACTAACCATGCTAACCAACTGTTTCATGCTTCAATCTCCAAAGATCAAAACAAACAGGCTTTGACAAAGACTAGCAATTATGAAACATCACCAATACACAAGTGAATCAACCTACATGTCCTTGACTTCTCATTTCTCAAGATTCAACCCCAAGTGACTGTGAAATTACTTGCTACGGGCTAGGTCAGCTTCAACTGGAGGTACTTAAGGATACCTCCTAAGGACATTGTCTATTTGTAGATTAAAAACTTCAAAAGTGACCATTATCATGGGTATTTTACTCACCTATAATGATGGAGGGAATGCTGATAAGGCAGGGTTAAAGTGAACAATTACACCTACCCATGCTGGCTTGGGATTTCAGAGCAGCTAGACGAGGACATAGTGATCAGATACATTGCCATTGGTTATGGTTTCTTTCAAGCCAACATTGAAAGAAAGGTAATTTTCTAATTTTGTGCTGGGTGAATGACTTCTAAGTTAGTCCCATGAATTCAATGTCCAATGTTGCAATTTCTTTTTCAAATTCTCTTCCTTTCTTTTCTCCTGTAGTTATACAACTCACACAAATATAACTCTATCAACAGTAGACAGCTAATTCATATCTGTATCAGATAACTACTTCATCAATAGTTCTATCAGCAGTAGACAGCTAATACATATCCGCATTAGATAACTACTTCATCAATAGCTCTATCAGCAGTAGACAGCTAGTTCATATCCGCATGAGATAACTACTTCATCAATAGCTCTATCAGCAGTAGACAGCTAATTCATATCCACATTAGATAACTACTTTATCAATAGTTCTATCAGCAGTAGACAGCTATCCGTATTGGATAACTACTTCGTCAAAAGTGCTATCAGCAGTAGCTAATTCATATCCACATTAGATAACTACTTCATCAATAGCTCTATCAGCAGAAGACAGTTATCATATCCACATTGGATAACTACTTCATCAATAGCTCTATCAGCAATAGACAGTTATCATATCCGCATTAGATAACTACTTCATTAATAGTTCTATCAGCAGTAGACATAGACAGCTAATTCATATCCGCATTGGATAACTACTTCATCAATAGTTCTATCAGTAGTAGACAGCTACTTCATATCCGCATTAGATAACTACTTCATCAATAGTGCTATCAGCCATAGACAGCTAATTCATATCCGCATTAGATAACTACTTCATCAATAGTTCTATCAGCAGTAGACAGCTACTCCATATCAGCATTAGATAACTACTTCATCAATAGTTCTATCAGCAGTAGACAGCTAATTCATATACACATTAGATAACTACTTCATCAATAGTTCTATCAGCAGTAGACAGCTAATTCATATCAGACATTCTTTGTAGCAATACATTAGCAAACTAATTCATGAATAGTTCTATCGTCATTATGTAGTTACAGATCTAGAGTATCTATAATAGATCTATAATATCAGTTAATTAATACTTCATTGGCACTTATAATGCCACTAAATAATTATTTCATCAAAGGTAACTTCTTCAGATGTGATATCGGCAGTACCTACACTTCTACAGAATGTTACATTAGCAGTAAATATCATTTATTATAGATCT
This sequence comes from Amphiura filiformis, assembly GCF_039555335.1. Classification (NCBI taxonomy): domain Eukaryota; kingdom Metazoa; phylum Echinodermata; class Ophiuroidea; order Amphilepidida; family Amphiuridae; genus Amphiura; species Amphiura filiformis. Next base: position 70,172,370 of record NC_092630.1, read on the forward strand.
AGATAGAACCCACCCATAGACCTGCTAATTTATTGATATCAGGAATGCTTTCCATACACTAGCTAAACTAATATTTACCATAATTCACACAAGACATAAACAACCTATTCCTCACACACATCAAAGATTTCTGTGTTATGACAAAACCTAAATGCCTTGGGGACCTTATTTGACCCATCACCCTACCATGCCCAACACAGTCAATAAAACTTGCAGGCATGAAACTGATAGGAGCCAGTACTTCCTGCATGTGGTATTTTCTTCACATTCCATCCTGCACTACTTATAAATGCATCTGTGCAGGCCAACTCATCCTGAGTGGTCAGGGCAGGTCAAGAGAGTCTTCAGTTTGGTCAATGGATAAACTACTTGCACATTTGGTTTGCATCCTTTATTATTATGTCTTCCATCAACGCTGGAAAGAAGCAAATGTTTATTTGCATATTAAAAGATGCACTAAGAGTCTCCCCACTTAAATTATTGTTCTAGCAGTAGGATGTTCACTTTTGCCTAAAAGTCTGCAACAGGGGTAAAGGTACTTTGACCCAATCAAGTACTTCAGACTCAGTCTTTCACATGGTATTGAAGTAGGCCTACACCATTGGGTAGAAAATGTGTAGAAACTCAAGAAAAATTGAGGGCATAGCTGTGAGCAAATCACACATTATTGCGTTAAGTTTACCTTCATATCATTTCTGGAATTGCTCTACAACATTAAAATGCATAATGCAAAGCCAGGAAGGAATCAAACTTCACAGAAAATTCCTCATGTGGTTGTTCATTATTTGCCAAAATTGATTTTAAAAAATCACCTAAGTTCATTGAACTGGCATCTCATTTATAAGGTAATGAATGAATTAATGCCTCTGAAGAGTGGACCAAATCAACACACACAAAAATTGAAAACCACCACATTCATACCTATCACCTGTTTTTTTAGGCCTCTGGGTGGAAAGAATTTTTTTGTTAATTTTGATAGGGTCTATGCCCTAAGTTGAGAATGGGCCTCCCACTCGAATTGTGGAAAGGTCACAAACCCTTTTGGTGGACCCAAGTAACTAATTATAATGAGACAAAATTGAAAAGAAATGGGGTTTCAATATCTTAATAAACAATAATCTAAGCTAATTAAACAGACAGTAGGGGTCAAAGCCAATCTTTTTTTCTTTAAAGATTGTATAATTCTGAATACATAATGGTAAAACTGACAGAAAGATTAATGTGTTTGTTTACGATATGGCACAATAGATAGATAGATAGATATTTTAAGTGAAAGTGTGTCAATCACAACAAATTTGAAATTGAATAACAGCAACAAAAATTGGACTATTATTTGTCTAAATAAGCAGAGAGGCTTTCAGGATGGCAATCCATTACAAGCAACAAGGGTTCAAAGAACTATACTGGTAAAACTGTCAAAAACTTGCACTTTTTCCTACAATATAAAAGGATAATTAGACAGAGATAGCCTATTGTGCCACCCACCCATTGAATTGAGTCGTATATAAAAAGGGTCAAAATTAAAAAGAAATGCCAAACAGAGCATGACAGTCCAAATTCATTCTGTGGCTTGGCTATATTTTTAAAATAATGAAAAAGATAAGAAGCAGCCTAATCTTTCCGAATATAATGTGGTTGTATTTTTGTTCATTTCCTTTTACATATTTTGTTTATTAAGGTTTCTCGGTCATAATATTTTTGTCTATCTTCATTCAGATTTCATTTTAAATTTGAATAGGTCGGATAGTAAGGATAATTGATCAAATCAATTTTAAATCAATCAACTATACATACACTTCTAGTGCCCGTTTCTATTCATCGTTATGTATTCTTCTCCCGTGCATTATTTTCGCGAACTACCCTTCACAGCCCAAATTATATAAACCTGCACGCTAAACAATGCATTATCTAAAACCTGCACGCTAAACAATAGATTCTAGATAATACATGCACGCTCAAATACTAGAAATACTACTTTCACATAACCATATAGTAGAGTTAGGTGACGCTTTCGACACAGAGGTCACATAACTATATAATTGTCTGTTCGATATATATACCATCAAAAAAGTACGAATATACATTCTGTGGTGTTAAAATGGTATAGTTACAAACGGTGTTCTATAATAGGGTACAATTACCGAATAGGGTGCAACTCGTTAGACTCTTCCATGTTAGACTTGAGTCCAGTCCTAGTTTACGGAGTTTAGGGTTAGGGTTTAGGGTTGGGGTAGGGCAGTCTTGTAATAAGACTAGTAGAGTTGCACCCTATTCGCAATCGCTCGTGCAAAGGGCAGATCATTGTCATAAATTATGATTAATGACCTCAAATAAATCAAACATCAAATGAGAATAATCGAGCTTCTATTAATTAAAAGGGCCAAAAACAGGTGGATCATAATTATACAAGATGACACCATTGCAAAATATTCAGCATTTTACAAATGAAATACATGTAGGCCTATATCTAAAATAACATAGCAGGGCCCGGAAACACACACTAGCGCATAATATCATGATCATGCTTTATAATACCATAGGCCTTCAAACACATGTGTTTGAAGGCCTATGATAATACTGAACAAATTGTTAAATCCCAATGTCGTGTGTTTTAATATAAGTAGATTTTAAAGTTCAAATTATAGAGCTATAAAGTCCAGTTGATATTCACCGTAGTACTAGTCGGACATCTAAATCGATCGTTCCAACTGGTTCAGTGCTCTCTGTGTTCGAAACCACGATATTAAATGATCACAACATAAAGTCAATTGGTTACAAACCATGCGTGAATAAGTTACTAAAGTATGACGTATGGCGCAATCGATACCATTGATAGCTAACTTATACGGGATTGATTTTCTTTACCAGTTAAATGCTACGTAGCTGGTCAATGTCCTGACGGTGTTTTTAAAATGTAAGATATTTTCCCTAATATTAAAACTAATATAATGAATGCAGCAATTAATATTGCCTATTGTTTTAATAGGCCTACACTCAAAGTGTATGACGGATAATGTACTCGTGCAAATACATTCGTCAAGATAATTGCACTTGCCATGGAGTTATTGCATTTAGCTCTTGAGCCTATCGGCTCTTGAGCTAAATGCATTTAGCTCTTGAGCCTATCGGCTCTTGAGCTAAATGCAATAACTCCACGGCGCGTGCGATTATCTTGACGAATGCATTGCACTCAGTTCATTATCCTTATCATAATGTTTTCCAATTTGTCATTCTCCAATGTTATCAGTGATACCTACAGAGATATAGGGGGGGGGGTACTTGTAACTCAAAACTGAGTACTACTTTATTTTCAGATTTGTCAGTTACTTAATATAATGCAGCCCATACACGCTCAATTTGATTGATCAATATGAAAGACCCTAGATTCAAGGCGGATACAAAATCTACCATTGTGCACTGTACTTATGAACATTAATAGCGCACAATGGTAAATTTTGTATCCACTCCTGCCTATGGTGTCCCCAATGTTGATAAATGAAATGAAAGTGTATGGGCCGCTTAAATTGTTGTATTTCCATAAAAAATAGATTTTCACTTTCTTTCTACAAAATGTTAGTTTTCACTATCAGATTTGTGTTCTTTTAATTAAAAAGATGTATAACAAAGAAAAACGATTTTCATTCTGCGCTTAAAATATTGTCAATGCACATATCAGTGTTATTTTTTGGACCCTTGATATGTATATTAGGTTGTTTTTGATCATTTTTGGCTTACTTTAATTGCCAAGATTGAAAAATATGAGGTGAATATACAGCGTAACTCAGTGTATTGCAATAATGCAAGCTATGCAGTTGCATTAGCAACCTTTGAGTTTTTCCTCCAAAAAAGTTTTCCAACTAAGTAATTTATTATAGATTCATGTGACAAATTATATTCTACTACCTATCAAAGTAAACGTCACATACCTTCTGGGAAACTTACATGAAACAGCTTATTTGACAATAATAAGTTGCTGTATAACGGGAAATTTTCATGCTTTTAGCAATTGCCTGTTTAATCTAAAGCCCTGCCATTTTTAAAAATTTAAAACCCATATGTTAGGCTTCAATATGTAGCTGTTTTAAACCATGAAAAAGGAAATCAGAAAACTGCTCAGAACATTCATTTAGAATTATGAAAAAATGAGCCCCACAAAATAACCCATTAGGCCTATATTGACAGCTCTGGAATTGTGAATATCCATAGCCCTGTTGGAAATTTATATTGTGATTCAGTGTAAGAACAGCTGCAACTATGAAATTCAAATTCAAATCACAAAAATTAATACGACATGCACTCAGTTTGATATTATTAATCAGAAAATGATATAAAACTAGACAGAATCTAAAATTATAAAAAATAGTAAATTTCAGGTACTGGTAAGTGCCACTATTTTGTGTGTATTTTGTTTTGTTGTGTTATTTAGCTCTGCAAATAATTCATTGGGTCAAGTGACTAGAGCTAATGTTTTGCGAGAACCACTGCCTGCAGGTTTTGTATGATACATGGGAAACAATATAAATGTAATTATAGGGATTTCATTGCAAATATTTGGGGTAAAAAATAAAAGAGTTATGTGAAGTATATAATAGAGCAAAAATTGAAAGAGCATCAACCTAATTAAACTATCGTTCTTGACTTATATAGGTGGCACACACAAGCAGTAAACATTAAACATTGACACTAATGGAAAGCCATGCCATAAACAGTTAAATAAATGAGGTGTACAGAGTATTTGAGACATGCCAGACAAGTTATAACATATTACTTAATAATTCAACTATGTCATATAATTAGTTAATTACAAAGGCTCATATTCTCTATGTTGCATTATCAATGATTTATGTGTCTCTAGTCTATTTTTGATCCATTCTAAATTAATAACAAAAGTTGACTTCAATATGAAACTTTAGATAGTATTAATAAGAAAGCAAGCAAGAATGCACTGGAGTATTAATTCCTGCTTTAGTCTTCTTTGGGGAAAGAGATGATGTTCTGCTCTGGTTGGAACAAGGTACTTTTATATGGATGAAATATACATGACTGGGCATGCAAATTGTAAATATTCAACAAATACACCTGCCGTTATGGCCAATGCAGGAAGCCACCAAGACTGAAGAAACCTTGTGAAAATTTCATGAGGGGGAAATCAATAAATAAAGTGATTAATTCAATATTTCATGGATGCGAGACTTGTGGATTATTCTGTTTTGTAAGTTGCAAACCAGACACGCATATCATCTATACCGTCGTCTGGTTACTCAACCTAGGATATCGATACCCTACATGAATACTGCATGCCAATATACTCTGTATAGTCTTTACCGCATGCTGTCCATAAAAATGCAATTTCTTTTGTAAATATTGAAACTATAAATATTTGAGTTTATAAAAAACCCTTATCTTTCATCCTTGGAATATTACAATATTACCCAACAAATACTTTGAACGCAAACCTGTAAACTTCTCTTGCATGCCTATAATACCAGTATAAGTACCATTGCTGTATGTCTATCAAATTAAATGCTCTCAATTCCAAAGGCTAAGTTCAATAATGTCCATTTAACAATCATCAATCTGAAAGTTGACCTCAAGTTGTGGAGCATAGTATTTCATACTCAGTTCATTCAAAGATCACTCTATGTATGTACAAGTTTATCAGGGTTAGAGGACTGTGTCTTGCTAGATGAGAATATTTGCACTGTCACCTTCAAAATCCAACCAAAAGTTAACTTTCTCTCTCACTTTCCCTCATTTTGCATTTGAGATATTTTTCACTTCAGAAAAAAATCTTTCTGGGTTAAACCATCAGGCTTAATTAAATAGAACACTGTATACGGATTCTGTTTCTCCAAAACTCATCTTAATCTCCCATTCTGACATTCTAAGCCATATACATACTTTCCATTATGTGTGCACAAAAACAGGGAAGACATTGACAGTGCACTCTACCCTATGAAGGCTAATTGAGAAGTGTGAATACTTTTACCCATTTGTATCCATGTATCTATGGATCGGTTAGATTACCCTTCCTTCCTCCCAGCATATAGCACCTTATCAATAAAGCTTTCATACGACTGCATGATACATGCAAAATGTATAATGCAATCTCAATCTATTTCTGCTCCATATAAATATATAATCTTCAAGCTCATTCCTTGCGAGATTCAAATGCTCAACTGAGTGGAAGGCAACAACAAGATAACACCCCTTATTATTTGGCTTGGTGCAGAAAATTGAGAAACGTCCACAAAAATATATATGGTGCGATAATCTAAAACTGCCTCCAATTAGTAAACATATTGACTTCTCATCTTCAAAAACAATTCTTCCACACAAAGTCTGAAATCAGCTGAAAATCTGTTAAACACATGAGAACATGGGGTACCTCCGGCTTACGTGCCAATTCATAGTAAATATATTTAACATTGAATATTCGTTCAACAAGTATTTGTTATTTAATCTGTTCAACTTATATTATCTTCTGACAAAATTTTGTTGATGAAAAATCAATTATATTTGACAGCAAATATCTGGAGCATATTATTGCTTTTATGTCAACATGCATTAGAAGTTACATAATTATGACTGGAAATATAATGGATAGATTGAATACTAAGTACTTTTTGCATCAAATATTCAACATCAAATAAAAAGTATACACTGGGCCTAAGTTATTCACCTTTCATTACTTAATCTGTGAACCATATAGCAACTAAAAAACACAAACTATCAAGTTGTTTTTACAGCATGTTGATATATCCAGCATTAAAAGCCATACGCCCACTAGTGACACTTTCAGACTTGATATTACATGAAATGTGAATACATTTGACATAATTCAGTCTGCAGATGCACACATAGAGACACAAAGATGACTTCTAAGGATTTACATACTATTAGCAAGTATGATTTCCTAAGCTATCTATCACTTGATAGTGTATTAACAATTTCTAAGGGCACTAATAGTTCATTTCTCTAAACTAACATCACAATCTCTATGATTTATTAATCTCTTATGGCTCTTGTCTAGACATCATATTTCATTTTTTATTTGCTTTTATCATTCATATTTTTGTAAATCACCTTACATACACTTTATACATGAATAATGATGTGGTTGTACATACCATCACTTTCTTACTTATATTGCCATCTACTGCAGACTATTTGCGTCAAGTGGCTTATGTCTCCTCTATCATGTCTATATTAGAGTTCAATATAAATAACTTAAAGTATCGTTTCTTTGACTCTATTGACTTCAGGAAGAATGAAATTTTAATGGCATTTAAACTAGTCATTGCTATCTACTGAAGACAGCAAACTATGTGTAAAGTAGCTTGTCTCTTCTACAGCCAAATTCAGCATAAATATTGTTTGAGTTTTTGGCTTCAAAGAGAATTATAATTTATTGAACACTACTCCAGTCTTTGCTATCTACTGAAGACAGCAAAGAATTTGTGTCAAGTGACTTATGTCTCTTTGATGATATTTGAGTATAGCATGAATAATTCCACAATATTGTTCCTTAACAAGATATATACTTATATTCCAAAGACTATTCTCGTCTTTGCTATCTACTGCAAACTATTTGTGTTTTGTGGCTGATGTCTCTTCAATATTGGAGTTCAGCATAAATAATTCTACAATATAATTTGCATTACTTCAACAAGATATAGTATGCTCGTATTGTGGAGATTATTCCCATCTTAACTGCATTTGTATTTGTCACTATATTAAGATTGTTGCTATTAATATTATCTTTGCTATCTACTGAAGATAGCTTGTCTCTTCAACATGTATTCAGTACAGCGGTGCAATTCTTTTTAGATGGATTAAATGCATCAAGAACTTGTATGCATGTTTCTTGGCCTTTATGAACCTTTGATATCTACAAAAGACAAAATAAAATACAATTTTGAAGTTCTAAAAAAGCACAATGGGTAAACTGAGATTTAAGATTTTTATATCAGTTTTTGATAATTATCAATTTTTATCAATACTTTTTTACTCTAAATTTAGAGTTGAACTGGTCATCAAGTTCCAATGGCTATATCTCACACACATCACATTCATTACCCTCCACAATTTAATAAAAAAGTTAATAAAGGAGCAAAGATTTCCACTTATTAACTTCCATATCCAGCAGAAAGTAGACATATTCAGCTTAATATTAATTAAAATATTCCCTTCCACCACATGATCAAAGTGATGGAACAACTCTTTCGTAATATGCACTTTAAAATAACTTGAGACTGCCAATAAAAACATAAAAGCACTGATGACATAATTTTTTTGTTAATCAACTGTATTAAATAAAGCTTCAAGCCATAATATTTTTACACAATTGTAATACCCAATAATGTACTCAAATACCATGTGAAAGACTACGCCCAGAATGCTTTCATTACATTATGAAAAATTAGCAACACATCTTTGTGTCTCTGAAAAACAACATGTGTGGGGCCGGGGCAAGATGATGACACAGACTATGATCACATTGATGTCAATTTGCACACAGCATCTCTGAGTCCCAACCAACACATCACAAATCAATCACATTCAAAATGGTGAAGTGTTATATATTTCAGACACAAGGAAAACAAATAAATATCTTCTCCAAGGAGCAGATTACTTTACAAAAATTTCACTTTGAGCTATAATGGTCTCATCCCCTGTAACACACAGTTCATTAACACCCATTCAACAATCATAGCTCAAATGTTGACATGGAAGATGAGTTTATGTACCCAACACATCCACCAGTAATTCTCTGTGTGAACAAACAATTGGGGTTAGAGAACTAAGTCCTAAGACATTGCAATGTTTGAACCTATATTGCTTGCATTTCTCTCATCATGACTGTCATCCAGTGTTGTGTCTCAGCTTGATTAACCACCCTACCATGCATGGCATACCTGCATGTGAAAACTTTGATCAACTTGGTCTTATAAAATCCAGCAGTAAATCTTGATGCAAATCAATTTGATTGATAAGACACGTTTTAATGCATGCTTGCCTGCGTCAGAATACAATATGAATTTACTTATGCTATTTGCAAAGCACTTTTCAAAAGATATTTTGGAAGCAGTAAAGTTGAATAAGACCTTGAGGAAGGCTTTAAAAAAGAAAAAATGGCTTGCATAAAATTGCCGATAAAAGCTGATTTGAGGCAGATGTGCAGTTCTATTACACAACAACATTTTCACCTGCCTATTTCTTTACAAATTCCACATAGCAATGCACATACCTCATAAATTATTTTTAAATTGTTTTATGGATCCAATATCACACACAAGTTTTATGGATCCAAATATATGATACATTTTATTCAAACTTATTCAGATATTACCGTTGTAAAAAAGTCACCCCCACAAAATGTTCATCCATTCTTCAATTCCGTACTCCTAATATCGCCACGCATCAGTGGTTTAAAAGCTTCCTCAAATGCGTGTGTTGCTGACCACCATCTATGCCATAAAAAGTGCATTGTCACATCAAGTCTTGATAGCTATTTACAGTCCATACCACTCAGTGTTATAGCTTGTTATGACGGATTTCTATAGTGAAATCAAGACTTAAATGGCAGCAAATCAAGTTTGGGTGTTTCCTAGTTGAATTTTGTGAGCTATACAAATGATGAAACAGAGCTAATTTTATACATATGCTTTTCTGGCTCATATCCCAGGGCTCACATACTGTGTTAGAAATCAACAACTGCTTCTACCCTTATTTGAATAGTCTCATGCTATAGATGTTAACAAATTTGGGAGCTTTATGCACGATTGAGAATTTTGTAACATAGTCTCTTTAAATATTATGTTTTTCTCGTTTGAGTCAAGTTGAGCATAGGTTGAAATAACTGTGATCAATACCTGATCGCATACTATGGCATCAAAACAAACAGGTTCATTTTTTTGCTGAAAATATTATTACAAGCAAAGCTTCAAAATGTTATTTCTATTTCTCATGCAAAATTCAATAATCAAAGCAATATTGGTTTATATTTTGATATGAAAGATCACAAATCCAGCCTGAAATAAATAGAACTAGAGCTAATTGCGCATACACATATACGCGACCTTAGCAATAGCTAATTAACTAGGCCTATAGCTAATTAGCCCAACTATATAGCATGGATACATGTAAGCAGTAGTATATTGCGGATTTTACTGAGAGAGGTCTTTTTTTTTAAACGCACTATAACTTTGGAATTTGGCTAGAGACCAAGGTTAATTTGTAAGCTCACCTATAGCATATGCAAGTTCAAAAGGTCCAGCATATGTATAATTCATTGGAATATACACGTATGCAGATGTTTGTAGTATTATAATTATAATCATAAATTATATTACATAATTATTTTCCATAATATTACAGTATGTGAAATCATTTTGATAAGGCCAAGTAAAATAAAAAAACACGTTTCAAAAAGGAGGAAGAGGGGCTTTTTATTTTTATCGTAAAATTGGTGCAAATACCCATAATTAGAACTGTTTTAGCGCACACAATAATGCCCGGAAAAAGGAGGAGGCCTCTATTTATATCTTGTTCATCGAGATAGGCCTCCTCTAATTATCACAAAACCTTCCAAAAGTGTTTCTTGTATATTAGCAAGGCTATAGAAAGCATCTTTACCCCCTAGACAGGTTATAACAAGTTATAACTGAATTTCAAAAAAGAAAAATATAAATTGAAGAAACCTCAAAAAAGGAAGCGGGAGAAGACGTGAAACATGATTATTTTTTTATTCGGCCTAACCAAAAATTATTCAATATTCATGTAAATATTTCTGTGCAACTTTGGTCATGCGCTATTATAGTGCGACTTCCTAAGGTATTTTGCTACATACTGGAAGTAATACCTACATGACCTTTGACCCCAATGACCTTTGACCCAATGACCTTTGACCCCAATGGATGTATGCAAGTAATGTCATGCTATATTATAATTTGTGGAATGACTTAGAATTTTTAGTAACAGAACAGAAAATCACATCAGCCATAATGACCTTCGTATGACCTTTGACCTCAAGGCTAATGCATGTGTCAAGTAACGTCATCTTGCTGTGTAATTCGTGTAAGGAGTAGCAGTTTTAGTAAAAATAATAGGAAATAACATTTTCGGTCATAATGACCTTTCCATGACCTTTGACCTTGAGTTGGTCATGTGACATTTGTGCCACCAGCTATTGGTCCTGATGACCAAGTAACATTGTTGTACTATATATATTTGCGACAGCATCAGCATTTTAGGGTATTTGGTCATATACGGAAGTATCCCTTAATGACCTTTGACCCCGATTCTGGACATTAACTTTTAGACACTGGGTATAGCTGATGCATGTACCAAAGTGCCATCATCGTGCTGTGTAATTTGTGGAAGGAGCAGCATTCTTAGTGAAATCACGTTTTTGGCCATTGACCGGAAGTGGATGACCTTTGACCTGAAGTTGATCATGTTTCATTTGTCCCCCCACCCAATGGTCCTAATGACCAACTTTGGTCAACATGGCTCAAAGCATATGGCTACGGTGGCTCATTATAAGATTGACAGAAAGAAAGAAAGAAAGAAAGAAAGAAACAAAGAACTTGACAGAAACAGACCTTAGCAATTTTGCAAATTGCTAAGGAACAATTTTGCAAATTGCTAAGGAAAAAGTAAGAGCTTGAAATTAAAGAAAACAAAGGTTGACCTGGCTTTAGCAAGTCATCACCGCAGCATCAGCAGGGGACTCAGATTTATGAAGCCTCTCACCTGGGATACATATTTGGCATAAATATTCAATCTCGTCTTGATTAACAGCATGACAGGCACCAAAGTGTCACTAAGTCACGTCTTTAATACATCACTTATGGACACCAGGGATTGACCCATCTTGAGAAGTTAAGAGTCATGGTACATCCTCATGCAATGGTTGAATAGGAACCAACTTGAGTAAATCAGATGCTTGTCCATGTGGACAAAATAGAGATACTAATCAATTATGATGCCCCATGCATTAACCTAGTTATAGAAAGGGAGGGAGGGCTTCCCTTGACTCAGAGGTGTGATTCAATGCTTGTAAAATATTCAGAAAATAGTAAAAATCCATAAAAACAATGTGAAGTTGTGGAAAAATACCCTAAAACAGGCTGAAAATCAATAAAATTGTGTTAAATTTGGCCACAAAAAATCTGGAAAATCTGGAAATATCCAGACAAATCACCCCTACAATGTTTATTAGGCAACCAAAAAATAATTTTTCTACGGGCTGACAGACTTGTCAAGTAGGGTCGGTCTGTCTGGATTTTTTAACTGACATAGTCTATATGACCCTAATCATTGAAATCTTTAAAAAGAGTTTTGCAAAATAATATTGGTTTCCTTTCAGATGGGGAATGAGAGAGTCACCTTTGTAACAAAGTAGGCCCCCTATATGGCTTCATCATATCAATGTTTTATTTGTTACCTAAATAAATCACGAACATCTAAATATCAGAACCCAAAGGTAAATTGCAGGGAATAATTTTAATTTGCATTATCGCAGTTATACGAAATCCTTACCTTCTACACACATTGAAATTTTCATCTTAATAAGTAATTGCAAAAGTGTTTTTCAAACTCACACCCAGGGACTCACACAAACATAATGACATTGAATTCTTTTCGTTTTCAGCAATTTTAGCATTATTTATCAGAAAGAACAAGCCATACTTCATTCATAGCTGTTTTTAGTCTAGTTTTGGTAAAAAGCCTTTCTTGAATTAATACACAGCCACATACATCCTCCAAATGTCATGCTATCTCCATGGGATTTGATCCATAGATTTGATCTTTGCAATGATGGCTTACACCCACCCTCATGAAGTGATAATAGTTAAGTCATTTCTGCCTGTAAAGCATAAATCATGAAGTATAAGTATATCACATGAGATGGATGTTAGCAGCAAGGATCCTGTAGTTCCAATAGCTACCTTTTGCTATTTCAAAAGTGAAAAAAAGGCATATATCAGAAAGACAAGACTATCACTTTGACATCAAACACCGTATATCCTTGAATAGTTGCCCCCTTCAATTAAATGCCTCACCATTTTTTTTCAACCAAGATGTTAAAAAAAGCAGATATTTCAATGCTATCTTGCTAAATGGCATCGGTAATTGGTGAAAATCTTATCGTAAGCCCAGAAGCGAACCGGAAGTCATTGTTCCTAAGTTCATAGTTCGTCATTTCAGTGTGAGTTTTTACCTTACCTAACAATATGACCTCTAATAAACGCCCCCTTTTGGAAAATGCGACGCCCCAATTGTGATTTTAACCCGCCGACCAATTATGGTTGGCGCCCCTGATTAGCTTTAAAAATGTACAGCAGATATATTTGGCTCTCAAATACAAATCTTTAAAGTTATTTTGGACCTCTGTGACCCGTAAACAAATATAATTGAAAAACCCTGTCTGTGTTAGGGTTTACAATGGGTTTGGATTGTAAGGGTATTTTAATACCCTTACAATCCAAACCCATAAAAAGGGTTTATGATGCATGTCAAATGTTAGTGCAAACATAGGTCACATTATGCTACTTGAAAATTCAACATACAGCAGCCATCTCACATACAAGCTTCCTCCTGTTAAATACTGTGTGATATTTTCCTGCCCACAAAGTCTGGCTGACATCTGAATCCTCAGATGCAATAGATTTTGAAAGCTTTCAGGTTTGCACTCTGCTGAGTGGATCAGTATAAATTTCATCGACTTTTCTTGACATCTCTTGAATTTCAGTGGATTTTCACCTTTCAGTCGGTGGTTCAAATATTCAAATATAAAGGATTACATTTCAATTGGTGGATCACAAATGATGACATTTAGGATCCATAAGCTATATGTGATGTGAGCATGCAAAACAAGTCATTTTGTTGACTAATAAAATATATTTGAATTTTTGTATTCTTGTCCAATTAAATAAAGCGCAGTGATTTATAGTGCACTATGCACAGGCACAACGCGTAGATGTTGATCCACAAGCCTCAGCACACTTTACAACTTATTTATTGTTAAATCATATTTTGCTAATACATTTCACAAAAATTGTAACACTGAATTACTTTATTTTTATATTGCTGAACACATTGTAGTACCAAATAAAAAAAGAGAAAAAAAAGGCAAATCAAAAACAAAAAACAACTGTTTTTTGGCCATAACTCAAAATTCATTTCTTGACAACAAATTATTAATTGTGCTTGATTGTGTATTCTTTAATTTATACTATTGAGGCCCCTATTCATTTAATTTTATACTCATCAGGTTTGCAAGTATTTATAAACCATCAAATTGTTTTTGATTTTTCAAAATAATGTTTTAATCTTATATAATGATATCTATATATCCTTGTACACCCTAAAGATACACACACACACATGGGATTGGCACCACCATCTGAATGATCTTTAATATGTGTGCCTATATTTGAATCGATTTATCAAAAGGAACAGCTGAATTGTCAGTCTGCCGGTATAATGTCAAAACAACATGAAATATGTCTCTCATCTCATCTCAACGATATATCTATATCTGGCAGCCAATAACAAAATATGCAGCAATCAAGTGACCTTGTAGCCAAATGTTGTTATTTTTTGATGATTGCAGAATTTGCAACAACTCAGCCAGTTTTTGTGCCAAAATACTTCTAAAATGACTAAATCTATTGCTAAATGTTGCAGATTTTAAAATTTTTCTATCAAATGTTATAAAATTGTATCTTTCAAATTGAGAATTCACATAAATCTTATAAATTCCTCCAAACAATTTATTACAGCAATATTTGCCCCAACTTGAGAATATATGGTGGCTAAACCATCTCTAATCCTAAACCATAATCTCCTGCATTGCTGGCCACTATTCTAAATATTGTCCAATATTCTTTGAGGTTGGTTAAGAATACAACAACATATTAATATTAACTTTATTGTGAGAGTATAGAGTCACACTACAAGATTCCTATTGCTGCTGACTGTCGTGGTACTTAGCAGTACCAAGGGAGTACCACTATAAAAACCAGTGCAGTTCCACTGTGCAATAGCAGCATTGGTACTCTGTAGGTACTCAGTCAGGTACTTTTGCAATAGTGTACCTGTGAAGGTGGCTGAAATAAGAATCTTGTAGTGCAAGTTATCCCTCTTACAAACCTAAATGATAGCATTGTGTGTTGATTTCTTAAATACAAGGATATACACCGGGAATTTATGAGGCCAAGAAAAAAGTGTTTGGCTGTCCAAT
The DNA here is from genome assembly GCF_039555335.1 of Amphiura filiformis. Lineage (NCBI taxonomy): Eukaryota > Metazoa > Echinodermata > Ophiuroidea > Amphilepidida > Amphiuridae > Amphiura > Amphiura filiformis. The sequence continues at coordinate 70,187,623 of NC_092630.1, forward strand.
CAACCCAACATTTTGAGATAGGGTATGTTCATTGGCAAAACTTTGTTTCTGCATATTCAATGGCCTGGTTATTTTGGAAGGGTTCATTTATGTGATTTAACTGTTCTGAATGGTTTTCTATCTTCTTTTATTCACGCTTTCAAACAGCTATACTTCTTGAAGGCTATGGATTCAAAATATTTTCATAAGGCTGTGTAAAGGTTTCCTCTTAGAGGTAATTTCGGCTCATAAATAACAAAACTTGCTGTCATTCGGGCTCACAACTGGGACCAGTTCATCAAACTGTTCGAAGACAACCAAACATATTTTTTCCTTTGGCCCAAGTGTGTGTTACACTTTAATAATCTTACCTATTTTAGGTGAATGTTGCATGATGGAAACAGCGGTATATGAAAAGGAAAAGGAGAAGAATAAAACATTAGTATCAATGTATGTTAAGGGAATAACACAACTCCACATTCATTTGATTCCATGTTAAAAGTGCCATTTTAACTACATCCCAAGAGATCTCAAATTATTAAGAATTAAAAAAGATATATATTTTCACTCAAATGATGATTGCGATCATAATATTCTAACAATAAAGAACCCAATGATGTACAGCCAAGTAACTCCGCTCTGTGGCAGCTCGCTTCACGCTTGGTTTGTAAACAGGGTATATATTCTACTCTTTGGGTATCATCTGTTTGAAACAACCTCAAAATCTGAAATTATTAAGAATTAAAAAAGACATACATTCAAATGATGATTGCGATCATGATATTATCAAATTAAACAACCTAATGAGGTCAACAACCAAAGAGTTCTTTGTAAGTACCACAAGATTGTCATTGTCATGCAGATAATGTCACGATGAAGCATTATGTTTAGAAATCTGTCATAAGATCTTCACACAAATCTATTTGTACAAAAAGTATGAATAATTCTGCTTGAATTGTCAGCATTTGTGTTATTTATGATGTTATGAAGCTTTTAGCTGCGACACCTTGAAAATGTAAAACTTGTGAAAAGAAAACAGATGCATAAAATAAATTAACCATAATATGATTATGCTGCTATGTTATCTTTGGAAGGGAAGACACAGTGTTTAAAGGGATTATCTTTATATTCCAAAAATACATCCAAATTCAGATTGTTGCATTTTTGGAACAAGTATAGATGTGTTACTGAAGCAAAAACATGGCAACCATGAAAGTAATCTGATTAAGACAGATCGGACATCAAAATGAAGATTGTTATTACTTATGTTTATCAGCTACCCCGGGAAGCGTGAAGTGTACCCAGCATTCACAGGGGATGAGAGGCCAAAATGCACCCCAAACAGGTCAACCACAGCTTAAACCAAAAATATTAATGTCAAATTGGACTGAAAACAACTTTTTTTCCTTTTTCTTCCTGACAGGCTTTTGCACTAATCCTGACAAGTCCTGTGTCAATTACACTTGCCATACAGCTAAAGTACAGCCTTAACAGCAAAACTGGCCACAACTAAACTTTTTCCCAATATAAAGGCAGAATATACAATTTGTATGAATAGGTAAGTGTTAAAAGCCAGCGGCACCTTATTTCCCAAGAGATTACTTTACACCAAAGTTTCATATCTGTCCAATAATTGCTGTGTCACGATGTGACAGGTCTTCGGCCAAAGTGACAACACAAAGATGCTAAGTGGGTTGGTCATATAGGGAATTGTTAAGTGCTACGAATAATGCCAGCAATTAAATTACAACCCATGTCAGTCAAGAACTTGATTGCACAAAAATCAACAGTTTTAATTCAAATAGCTGCTGAAATAATAGGAGTTGAAGACATTCATCTCTTGCTCTTCTTCTTTGTTGCATTTATAAATTGAATTTCAAATGGTAATAGTATTTCTTATCCGCACATTATCCCTATTCAATGGAGATGGCCATTATTAGAAAGCATTATTTTCTCATTGACCCTGCAAATTATTAGGGCTAAAATTATTTGATTGGTATTCGTCCCCGAAGTGATGTAATAATCGGATTAACTACCATAGCAATATGTAAAAACAATATCTCGCTGCACTAGTACGTTCACGTGGTACCTCTGCATTGAACCATATCATGCTGATCACTCGCACCTGTAAGATTAGTATCTTTGAAAAGAACGGTATTGTATTCAATCTATGATTGCAGACATACACAGGTGATAAGTGCAACCTGCTTGTAGTGCAGCACGATATATTCAAAAATTGTTTTCCCCTATTGCTATGGTAGTTAATCCGATTATTACATCACTTTGGCGGCAAATATTGCAAGTTAAAATATGTGGACAATTTGTTTACCACAGACAGTAAATAATCCAACATACATTTACTACCACTCAGAAGTGTTTGCAAAATGTATGAAACTGTATAGGGGAGAGTCAAGGACATACAAGCAAATGTAAAAAGTAGATGAAATTGGACCATTAAAAGACATTACACGATAATTGAAACAGTACTTGTGACTTGTAGCATTGCTGCAAAATCACATGAATAATTTGCCTTTAACAAGTTCAATGTACCATGATGCCATCTGCATGGATTTCTGAAAACCCGCAACTATTTAAAAAAAAAAGAAATATATAGCTTAATGTCTTTAACATTTTCTTAAAAAAGCAATTCTCACAGCATAATATTTTTAAAACATGCTCACTTTAAAATGTTGCTTGATTACATTACATTTCCTGTATGTATTCTAGCCAAACTACATGTTGCTGGAGCTCTATAGTTAAAACATATACCTTTGGGCCTAAGTGCTAAAGTAGCATGACAATAGAAAACCACTCTAGTGACTGCATCAAATGAAAGAGTAGGAGTAAAACTGTATACAGGAAGGAACAGGTAGTATGGAAATCATGTAAGCTATATGCATGTACCTCAAAAGGTATTCTTCATACCCATCAACAAGACCAAGAGTACTTCTACAGCCAAAGATAGGTGGAAAATTGGAATAAATTGCACGAAAGTGCTATTCAATCACCCACACTCCTCTGCTTTAAGCAGGAACTAAGCAAATTGGGGTTTTAAATGGGTAAAAAAGCCCCCAAACCCTGCAACACTATTATCATCTCAGAAGAAGGTGAAGGTGTGGCATCTAAGGTATGTCTAAAGTATGCCCAGTTCAGGTAATTCTTTCTCCTATATAGTCATCTCATTTATTTGATTTATTTGCTATTTGCTTTATCTCTCTTATGCTAGTTCTTCATAAATTCACTTCCTTCAATAATGCATCAACTTCACATCTTCTGTTTCTTACACATCTTTCTCATTGGTTGGCCATTTTATACCATAGTAAGAATAAGACATAAGCCTACCATGCAGGTAGGACATACAGGTAGTAAATAAATACCATCAAGGTTACTAAAATGAAATAAAGTTTAACACAGTGCAACAAGTTAAACTCAATTTACCCTTGCTGAGAAATGGACCAATCCATGTTATTGTTTACCGGGTCAGATGTCAATCATTGTCATGCAGATAAATTTGTATTGTTTGGCTCGACCGGGAACCAATGGGATTTACCGCCTTCGCGGGTTTCGAGGCGTGATTAGGTGGCGATTTATTCACTGTTGGTTTTGTATTGGACACGACAACAACAAAAATCTTTGGCTACCGATTCTTAGAAATCAATAGCAACTTCATAAGACATAAACAACTGACTGATTGATGATAAAAAATCAAGCTTTGGGAAGCTTAAAATGTGCACGTTTACTGCATCAATAACAAGGACACGCTGATTTTTCTACCTAGTTTCTGCTTACTGCACAACAATATAATCAGGATTCAGGTTCCGAATTTAATGCTGCGCTATGTATAATTGGTGGCGAGTTCGGCGCTGGCATGCAGTGCTAAAACTTGGATGTAAAAAATATTGATACATGTAGTAATATCAACATTTTGTGCACGTTTTGTGAGCTAGCCGAAGTCAGTATTCTATACAATCGTCGTGGAAAATTACCGGGAAAATAACGGTAGACGAATCCCACTGAACAGCACAACATGCACGCAAAGCAGTCATCTTCAAGACTTCATGAAATTTGTGGTTGAGTAATTTCTGATTAGACGGAGAAATATCCGGGTGAGAATAAATTTATTTAATTTATGTATAATGCGGGAGTCGAAATTGTATTTAAATGCATCTAAATAATATTTAATGGTGTTTTCTTGCTCACGAAAAGTGCTCCAAAACTTTGCAATTCCTGTGGCTTTACGCATTTAATATTAATGTTTGTTTACCAAGTGTGGTTCTATGAATAATTCATGAGGTGTAATTGTTATGTAGGGGCAGGGTTTTACAATGCACATGTAGCCATTATCCAAATAAGGCAAGGCGTAATAAAAGACACGCTCATTATGACGTCAGGGTCCTTGAGAATTTGACATGGGCGAATCAATCGATATCCCGATTGGCAAACAATGACTTCCCATTGCAAATCAATGGCGAATTTTTCCGGTGTCATTGTATACATTTGAGCCATAGTTTTTACCCGGCGAATTTGGACAAATATTACCAAAGTTACAGCAATTGTCGAATCAGTTTGGCAGCTCGAATTCGGGATGGCAAAATTTAAGCAAATTAAACTATCGTTTTTGATTGCGTCGGTTCATTTAAGTAGGTTTTTTTCAGCATCGGATATGTTTTTAGGGTAAAGTTGACAGTCGTATTTTAATTTGGTGCCGAATTCAGTTCAAGCAGTGCCAAGAAATAATGTCAGTTTTCTTGAAATTAATGTGGTTTTCATTCAAGGGATCCTTTTATAGTTAAAACTCAAAAATGTTGGGATCATTTGGCTTACAATTTACGTATTAAAAGCTGGAAAATCATAAGTAGAGAATTTACAGATGGTCAATTTTATGTTCCTACTTGTAAATAACAAAATCAATAAAAATAGAATAACAAAAGGGAAGATGTAAGACGATGATAATGTCGGTCAACGATTACGTGTTTGGGTTGGGAAATCCTAATAATGATAATAGTTTTAAGTAGCAAAATATACGTTGTACAGATGATAATATTTAACGCCACTTGTAGCAAAATAGTTCACAAATGCAATTTATTTTAGCCATAAAAAAATCTGGAAAAATCCTTGTGCTTGTGCGTCAAAATGGGGTAAAGACAGCCCGTCACCCCCTGGCGAATTTAAGCGTGATTAGGCGTTTGTGGTAAAATTTTAGACAATTTCTAGGTGTGATTTCACCTTTTTATGTTAATGCAAGCATATTTTAGGTGATAATTGTTAGTATAACATTAGCAGGCCAGGTTTTTGTGGCTTATTGAAAGGAAGGGTATCATGAGTATATTTACCCTTGGATATTTACCTTCATAATGGACGATTATGTCTAAGCTTACTCTGCATAAAACGTATATAATTTACATGACAGAGTCGGTAATGCATTAGTTTTGTTTGTTTGGTTGAATTTGGTTTGATTGTGGCATAATGCCTTACTTAAAAGGTAACCTAGTTTCATCCATAAAGTGGTCATATAGTGTAGGTCTAATTTTAGTCACGGGTTGTAGACAAAATGTATCGAAAAACAAGGATAGCCCGATATGTCCCTAGACGAGAATTGTTATTGAATACTTGGATTTGGATTGGAAATTTGATTGGACTGGAATTGTAATGTTCTTTTCTTTGGCTTTGGATTGAAGTTGGATTTAAAATTGGATGTGGATTGAAAATTGGAAAAAATAAATAAATAAATAACATTGCAACGCTCTTTTCTTTGCATTGAATTTGGATTGAATTTTGGATTGGAAATCTGATTGGACTGGAATTGTAATATTCTTTTCTTTGGATTTGGATTGAATTTGGATTTAAAATTGGATTAAAAAATAAATAAATAAATAAGTAAATAATTGCAATGCGCTTTTCTTTGGATTGAATTTGGATTTGGATTGAAAATTGGATGTGGATTGAAAATGGAGGAAAAAAAAATAAATAAATAAATCATTGCAATGCTCTTTCCTTTGGATTGGATTTGGATTGAAAATTGGATTTGGATTGAAAAAAAAAAAAAAAAATAATAATAATAATAATGAAAGACCAGGGTTTATCATGTGTGTTACGGTCTGTGTGAGGGATTTTGATCATAGTTGCATACCTTTTTTAACCTTGCATCCCTTGTTAGGCTTTGATCACAGGCTCAACGGGAATGTGGACGAGCTCTTGGAGTCTTTATAGAACTTGATGGTATTAGTAATGTGAAGTTCAGAAGTTCAACGGTAGATTTTAGATCATAAAACTTGGTGAAGAAGGATCTTGGATAGTTTAATAATCTTGTGGTAAATCTCAGGTCAAATATTTGGATGGTGATTTAAGGAGGAGTAGTTATGAGTGCCGCAAATACTGGTCATCGCCCTGTTGGCCACAAGGGGGTCAATTTAAAGTAAAGTAAAATAAATTGGATGGTCATGAAACCAATATAAAGATATCTAATTAGGAAAAATCGTTAAGCAGGGTCAAAGAACTAATTAATGTAGAGAAGGATTTCATGAAAAACAGGGATAAAAAATTCTTGAGGTCAAGTAAGTAAAAGCCGGATTGTGTGAAAATTGGGAAAATGTGTTCCCTCATCCCTTGCATTTGTGATACAATGACAATTAAGGATATATTATGTCAAAGCATTTTTATTGTGGATTAAGGGTAATTAAGGCAAAGATTGCTTCAGTTTCTGTAATTAGTAATTAGTAAATGTCATATTTTGAAAGGGTTAAATTTGTATGAGAGTAGATCGCACAAATAATTTGTCATGCTTATCCACATAACACGATGGTTCATAAAAATGGTCAGGGAAAGAATTTAATACAAATTAAATATTCATCTGTCTCCTGATAACTTGTGTTGGATCACAAACAAAATCGAGGAGGTTTATTCAAGTTACACAGGGTAATTAGTATAGATGTGCTGGCAGGTTGGTTCCCATTTCTTTCTTTTTCTTTCTTTTATTTATATTGCAGGCGATACCAATGACACTTTGATGCTGGTGGTAAGAAACAAGCTTGACCTGTATGTACACGTACACCTGGACACCCATATAATTGCTAGTGACTACTAGACTTTGTGTGAGGCGACAGTAGACTTTGACATGCACAGCGAAGCATATTGAAAATTTTGTGTCATCTGCGAAACTGAACTTACGCATACGAGCAATACAAGGGAGAGCATGCATCTTTTACACAAATTGTACTGTCAGAAGTCTATTGAACCAAATAAGTTCTGATGTTCGGAGTCCAGCTAACGAAAAAGTTAATACTTTAGGGCTTCTCTTGGTTTATATAATGGCATCGTTTGATCAACCACAGTTGAACTTTGCATGGGAAATTTTAATTTGAGCATTCCTTCGATGTCGAGTAGTGGAAATTTGGAAGATGGGTTGTGCATGATTTAGCCATGACCGGCGCTTTGGTAAGGCAACTCAGGAACAAAGGGTTGCATGTACATCGAGAGTGCTGAAATAGAATAAAATAAAGCAAGACATCGGGCAGAATGCTGTTAGCCACATTGGTCCAATATTTCTGACGCAAAAATGGAATTAAACAACCCAATCACTGGGTTCTGTATGTGCGGTTGTGCGTAAGTGTACTGGCCAGTGCAAGGTGCCCTACTCGGATCACAAGGTCTATTTTCACTACACAACAGAATAACTCGATTTCTGCCCGAGATAGACGAAAAGATTTTTCAATTGGTAACTAAAAGTATGAAAGAAAGTTAACCATTGTGATGTTGATCATCAAAAGATCAAATCAACATCTTCATATATTTGAAGAAAGAAGAATTAACTTAAAGAGTCGTAAATTCATCCAACTTCGCATTGGTAGTGGACAACATATACAAAAATTTTATACAATTGGACGAAAACTTTAGGGGACAACATGGGAAATTTCCATTGGACAAATGAATCTCATGGGACTTGGAATATCACTAATATCTGGATTTCTAAAATTGATTACATTGTAAGTAAAATTGTACAAGAAACAATTTATACAGTGGTGAGCCCTCTGATATTATATTGATGTGCTTTGCGTTACGTAATAGTTTGACTATACGAGGGTAGAAGTGGTTGAGTACATCACGTCAGGTGCGGTTTATATCTCAACAACACATATATTCTGTTGCACATTTGAAATTAATAACATTTAGTCAATCGTGCTTGTATTTGTTTGATTAAGTCTGTGTTAAAGGGAAGTAGGAATCAACTCCAGGTTGGCATGGGGTAGCTAGACTCTGGGGCCAAGTACTATGCCCTCATTTTTCTAGTTTTTTTGTGAGGTTGCGCAGCCGGCTAGTTATCGCGTTGATTTCTTTCAATATCCTATTGTGACGATACAATGTATCTTGCAGCATATAGAGCCAGCATAATTAGTAGTGTTATTGTGGAGAATTATATGGATTACAGTCAATATCCAGCAAAGAAATTATAGTGCTGTTTTATGCTAATCAGCAATTAGTGGCACAGAGCCAAACTGTGATTTATATTTCAAGGTGCCAACAATAAAATCCTTCATTGAGGTTCCATTTAGTTATCAGTAGCATTATCAAACATAAGCAGATATATCACCATGTAGTTTCTGGTTTTCAAACAGACGCTCTCAAATGCGCTAGTCAACTTTTAAATATGTGCCTCATTCCATTGTGTATCATCCAGGAGCGATAGAGGAGGTTTAGGTAATGATATCCGTGCAGCAAAGTGAACAAACAAGTTTAAGGGGGGAAGGGGAATTAACCAAGTTCCTTATAAAATAAGTCCCTTGTGTGGGGTTTTGAATTATCTTTTCTGTATTTATTTATTATGATATATGTATATGTCATAGAATGCTAACATTAAGACTTGATCCTTGTAACTTCAGGTAGACCACCTGTTGAAGAGTCTCAGGAATTCCACTTGGGAGCGTGGGATCTGTATGCACCAGTACCATAATTTATTGTTGAGTTTCCAGCCATGATATTTGATGAATAATCCACGGGTTCGGGGTCAAACGCTCAGACTTTAGCCTCGGGTGGCGGCAACCAGAGCGCAAGTTTGGATCACATTTGGTTTTGCTAAAACGAGATTTTCTGCGCCTTTGGTCGTTGTTTCGCTAGAGTCTTGGGTTGGGTAATTAAGCTCGATTAGAGAATCTCCTATTATATATTTGGCAATTATACGGCTGAGAGTTTGTTTGTTTGTTTGTTTGTTTATTTGTTGTAGGTACTGGTGCGGGTCTTAAACAAAAGTCAATAAATGGTTGTCGTGTCTGATTGCCAACATGCATGCAAATTTTATGTCCGAGTGTTTTCAATTTCTCTGTCTTGGGGTAATAAAGTTTAACACAGTGCAACAAGTTAAACTCAATTTACCCTTGCTGAGAAATGGACCAATCCATGTTATTGTTTACGGGTCAGATGTCAATCATTGTCATGCAGATAAATTTGTATTGTTTGGCTCGACCCGGGAACCAATGGGATTTGCCGCCTTCGCGGGTTTCGGGCGTGATTAGGTGGCGATTTATTCACTGTTGGTTTTGTATTGGACACGACAACAACAAAAATCTTCCCACCCACCGCGCCCTGTGTGGACATGTGAGAAGGAAGTAAAATATAATTATGTGTGACAGTAATGAGATAATGACCTGTATAAATACAGATATATTTTATCTACTACATGGTAGTGTGTTAAATAATAGCTAATTAAAGCATTTAACTGTCTGTAAGTTTAAAAGAAAAATCAAGAATTATGGTCCCTGTAGATAAGGAGGGAGGAATAAAGAGTTGACGCCGATCATTAAAATTACATGTGACTTGCAATTAATTTCCCTTTCTCAGATCTTCATATTTACAATGTACACTGTTTAATTAGATCATGTGTTCAATATGTTGCTACATAAAATTTATATAATTGTGCTGTATCAAACTTTTTAGAATGATAGTTCAAGAGGGAAAGTAAGTCGTCAAAACTATATATATGTACAGGAATTGACAATCGTATTGTTACATGCAGGCACAGGTCCGGTGTCATCAAAAACAGTAAAGTAGTCTTTTATAAGGCCAAAGACTTCACACAGTAAGCAAAAGAAAATAATGCTGGGTTTTGAATTATCTTTTCTGTATTTATTTATTATGATATATGTATATGTCATAGAATGCTAACATTAAGACTTGATCCTTGTAACTTCAGGTAGACCACCTGTTGAAGGTCTCAGGAATTCCACTTGGGAGCGTGGGATCTGTATGCACCAGTACCATAATTTATTGTTGAGTTTCCAGCCATGATATTTGATGAATAATCCACGGGTTCGGGGTCAAACGCTCAGAATTTAGCCTCGGGTGGCGGCCACCAGAGTGCAAGTTTGGATCACATTTGGTTTTGCTAAAACGAGATTTTCTGCGCCTTTGGTCGTTGTTTCGCTAGAGTCTTGGGTTGGGTAATTAAGCTCGATTAGAGAATCTCCTATTATATATTTGGCAATTATAAGAATGAGAGTTTGTTTGTTTGTTTGTTTGTTTATTTGTTGTAGGTACTGGTGCGGGTCTTAAACAAAAGTCAATAAATGGTTGTCGTGTCTGATTGCCAACATGCATGCAAATTTTGCGTCCGAGTGTTTTCAATTTCTCTGTCTTGGGGTAAATCATGGGAAATACTAAAAAAATGCAAAATTAAATCAGGTGTTTCCGAGATGTGAACAATTCACTCAAGACATATGCTGTAGGCACCGGCGTGTCCAGGATCTTTTCCTGCGGGGGGCTCAGCCCCTTTTACAGATTTATGCGAGGGGCTTGATGGCTAAAATCGCCAAAAAACGGCTGATTTTACATGATTTTTAACAAAGTGCGGGGGGCTTCAGCACCCAAAGCCCCCCCCCTGGACACGCCACTGATATGGGACACTATATAATGGGTACTCTATTCGCCGTCGATGTGACGTAGTTAATCGGATTAACTACCATAGCAATATATGAATACAATTTTGACAATATCGCCCTGCAAAACAACGTTCACGCGGTGCGGGGGGCTTCAGCACCCAAAGCCCCCCCTGGACACGCCACTGGTAGGCATATGCCTCCATTGGCCACATCTTAAAAGCACATTTTGTGATAAATACTTTTATATTAAATACTTTAATATTAGAAAGCTGATTCAGTTGCATTTGCAGGACAATTTACATTTATTGAAAGTAACAGAAATTTTCATATTACACAGACTATCAGCTATCAACAAAAATGAACATTTTCCATCAAATTGTATTACCAAAGGGTGTGTTCAACAGCTTACAGACATTTTGACAGCATAATTTATCATTTTAGCTAAAGTTCAGGAAATAGAAATGAATCACTGAGTAAAGTGCTGTTGCAATGAGTCTTTTTGATAGCTTTTGAAGGGTCGGGGTGAATATGTGAGGGTGTTGTCAGCAACGAGGGTGTTGTCAGCAACGACGGTGCACATCACTCATTGTCAAATGATGTGCCCAGTGTGCCTTTTCCCCCTTCTTGTAGATAATGCTTAATTTAGTGATCTTATAGCTTTTAAGAAAGGTGGTTTATGTACATGAATTTTGATATACCATTCACCCAGTTTTGTTCAATATTAACAAAAAGTCAATATTTAAAAAAATCAGACTTTAAAAGCTGCAGTAAATTGTATTAATTTGAATTCAAGACAAGGATAACAGTGGGTTTTATGTGTCACAATGCATACTAGGTGTATTATTATGGCTGTGTAACTTTTAGTGAAGTCTTTATATAAGAATACCATACAATGCAAAATGTAGAGGAATGCACTTAAAATGCACAAACATGCTCATGTACATCCTTGTCATTCACATAGCAACACACCCCCACATTCACCCCACCCACATGATCCCCACTCCATCAAACACACCACATCAAACATATCCACCTCATTTAACACACACATCTACCATACTGTGAATGAAATCCATATCCTTCTTGTCATATTAAATCATATTATTCATTTACAAAAATAGCCATTTCCCAATAGATAAATATATTCAATTTCTAGTGACATTTGACGATGTTAGCAAGCTCCATAATAATATTACCTCAGTCAACAGAATATTGCATAAACAAGTCTCACTTACAATGAGTCTAAAAAAACAGGCCCTAACAAAATGTGTTTTAGAAAGTGGTTTTCAACCAGTCTTCATGAATAAAATGCTAGCTTTTGTGCCGGAAAATAACACAATCTAAACTAAATACTGAGAGAAAGGTTAACCAATTTTTTTTCTCTTCATAAGTATGAATGGGTCCTTTTTTCAAAATTTTCTCAATTTTTTCGGAAAACAGCCCAATTTTTCCTTAATCTAGCCAAAATTTTCCCAAAATTTTGGGAAAATTTGTAAAAACTAAGACAATTTTGGGTAAATTCGGCCGAAAATTTTGACTTTTGGTATATCAATGGGTCCAAATTTCTTGAAAAATTGGTATATTTATGGGTCTACTTCCAAAATCTCAGCGGTACGTCCCTACCAAAACCAAACTTGAGTACCCCCCCCGGGCAACTATAATAAATAAACACACCACATTCACACAGTGAGGCACACAGCTTGCACAAGAAAGACCTAAAGGAAGCAGCATTTTATCAAATCCTCTTTCTGGAACACATTGTAGTAATATCAATGCAAATTAAATTTTACTGTAGATTTTGTCATACTCGAATGCAACAGATTGGTACAGGAATATTTACAGTAACATGAAGGATTCCAAGTCAAAATGTATTAGTGCTGATATTCATACAGGGTTTAACATGTTAAAGGGACTCAATATGAGGTAGAAAACACAATGTGTTACAATTGGACCATAATCTGGTCACATTATACCATCTTTAAGTCAGTAAACACCTCTGAAACAGGTTGTTTATTTGTACTTTTACATAAATCTTATACTCTTCTTTGAAGTTTATATGAAAGCAATGCTATTCCTTTCAGAAAATCACCAATTCATACTGCAAAATTTCACTCTGCTGAAACTGTTAACAAAAACTCATTGGAGACTGGATTGGTCAAAGTTCCTTAGCACTTTTCAATGAGGTGCCAAACCCGTAGGGTGAACAAAGGCATTGAAGATGAGACAGTATTGATCTTAGCTTATAAAGAATACAGCCACGATATTTCGTATCAGTCACTTGGGACCACTGATAATGTCAAAATGGGGTTCAACGTCTCCGTTATTGCCAAAATAATGTGAAGTCTGCCATCTCTTCTGCATTTCAATTGCGTGAAAATAACTACCATAACACCCGACTATGACATTATCTTAAACAGTACAACTGTCTGTAATGTGCTCATGGGTTTCAGCTTGTATGCATGCATACTGGACCATCACTTAATGGCATGATTTGCAGTGAAGGGCACAGGACATGTCGCTGCAAATTTGATTTGGGCTTTAGAGGGTATTTGGTTAAGAATTGAGCTTCATGTCCAGTGGGACCGGGAGCGTGTGTGGTGCATCGTTATGTGATACGTTTTGCAACGTGGTATTTCATTTGCAACAGTATATCGTCTGTGATCACCAGAAATTTGCATCAATTTGACATGGTGGTGTCCAGACGTTAACATTTCAGTGTATTATTCATGGTAACTTGGTACAGCGTTCCCATCTTCACTTTCAAGTTATGAATTTTAAACAGAATATACTGATGTAATTTAGACATGTTGTCATGTAATCAAGTCTAGATGAATTTTATGAACACGGGCACCTTTAAGAAGCCCCTTTTTATCAATCTTTTGTATATTTGTTTTTTTAAATTAAAAATATATCTGCAAAGTTGGACATATTAGATCATAAAGCATCCATTTTGCTATTTTCCTAAATAAATGAACAAACAGATGAACGCACAAACAAACATACACACCAAAAACCCTGGAACCTTCAGATTACTAGTCCAATGTGTAAGCAAATGAGCTAATGGATCAGATGCGCAAGATAACCTAATTCCTTCAGGGACCTTCAGATTACTTGTCACATGATCTATCAACTGAGTTATTCAATTATCCAGGATTGGAACCTGGAACCTTCAGATTATTGGCCCAATGCTGGAACCTGGAACCTTCAGATTATTGGCCCGATGCTGTAGCAACTGATTTAGATGTGCAAGAAAACTTAATTTAAATTTGAACAATTCAGGATGAGAACCCGGGACCTTTCATGTTACTGGTCCAATGATCTAGAAACTGAGCTAATGAGTAAAGAACCTGATTTAGCTATCCAGGATTGGAACCTGTGACATTCATGTTAAGGATCCAATGATTTATCAACTGAGCTAAATACGAGCCAACTGAATGAAGAGAGTTAAATTTACAGACAAATATTGGACAACCAATTTCTAGAATTACATCATATTCAAGAAAGTTTATTTACATGTGTGCACCTGTGTATGACATGGTGGCTATTGACCGATACTAACACGATGGAGAAGAAAGACATTTCACATATAAGTTATTCATTCCAACTATTGACATAATTAATTATGAAATCAAATTAAATGAAGCATGATGTCTATTATGGCACTAATTTCATCTATTCACCATTAACAGAGGTACATTACAAACTTGATTAATATTTGAACTGAATTGTAATTGGTTGCAATGTTTCATATGAGGGCAATGTGTGTGCAATGTGGTGGGGAAATAATGGAAGCATTTCATCCAGGACTTCAAGGTTATTTGAATATTGCTGGGAATATTGCCACTAAAAGGTATGTCATTGAGAATGTCAAATGAAACCCAATCATATCATGAATATACACGCTTGAGTCTTTGTGTGTGTACAAAAGTTGAGACAAAAAGAAGAAAAGAAAAGACAAGAAAAAAAAGGGAGAAAGAGAGATGGAGAGTAAACGAATGTGCGATAGGAAGGGAGGAGTTGAGTGTTCCTGTGGAGTGGAGTGGGGTGGATGAGGTGGGGTGGGGTGGGTGGGGTGTGGTGGAGTGAAGTGGACAGGAGAGGAGAGAGAGACAAGGCAAGACAGAGAAGACATGAAAATGTGAAAGAAAAAAAATACACAAAAGAAATTATGGCAATAAAGATCATATGCCTTATTGATAAAGTGCCCTTCATAATAATGACATCAACCTTACATTGCAGTCAACCACATGAAAGGTTTCTTTACAATGTCATTTTGCTAAAAGCAATTTCTATTCATAATTGAAAAGTGAGTGAGACTTCTGCACATTGATTTTATTACACAGTCATTATTATTGCAAATATCATTACCTTGAATTTGATATTTTTCATAGGTGTTCATTGGTGTGCATGTCTTCCGGCTGCAAGTCATGTAGCAATGACCTTGACAATGTGTTTCAATATAACTTGGTCTTGTACTATTTGTGTCATTGTCCTCCTTTGTTATTTGTGTTAAACTGGAGCAGGGGCTACAGGAGCTAATTTTTAGGTTTAAGATTTTGATTAGGGCAAATGGTAGAATATTGGTTTGGCTTTAGGATTCAAGGATGTGCATTTCTTCCGGCTGCAATTCATGAAGACATGCACACCAAGGACGAATTGGCACGTGCAAGGACATGAAATTGGAGAAGATGAAGTTCAGTGTAATATAGACATGACAATTTGTGTGATATCAAAACAAGATCATAATGATACAGGCCCTCACCAATGTTTAATGCTGAAGTGAACTTAAACAGCACCTGTATCGCAAGAAAGATCAATATTATGAGGCAAATCTACTTTTAAAAGTGCTGTAGCTGTTTCATGTCCATAGGCAGTGACTGTGAGTCCAGTTTTAATAAAACGTATTGCTATTGAGCTGTAATATTTTATATTTTTGGATTATTTTCAAAATTCACAGCATTATGTTACATTAGCATTTGGTAGTGAAAATGTTTGTATAGATACCAAAGAAATATATAAACTTACCAAATACTCTGTTTTGTTTATTTTTCAATTGAAGATAGTACTAAATGGTCCTATGTTTTATCTGCTTTAGACATCTTCAAAATTGAGTGCAAGATACACATTTCTACATGTTAAAGCTTCAAATAACGATGCTTCAAATAAAATAAGCACCTTTGGGTACAATAATAACACACACTTTTTGCCTTGCCTTTTTTGATACATTTCAAATCAAGAACCTTTCACATTTCATTATTCATCATCATGTTTGTTGCTACTATATGCTTATGGCAAAACATTATTTAAATCAGTCCAGATAGGGCCCCTTCCTTGAACATAATAATGCACGAGTTGTGTAGCCCTGCCTGATTACTTTAATATATCAAGAATAACTCAGGTGAAGTAATGCTGTCATCTTCGTTTTTATCACATGCGTATGGTTCAACAAATCACTGAGTAGCCAATAAATAAAAACAATATTGTGTTGGACACGAAAACAACCTAATCTGTCATACAGCATTATGTTAGGATTTTCAAAGCTAATTATATATATATATATATTTTTTTTTTTTTTTTTTTCAGATATAGACAAGAGGAGGATAGATTTTTGAAATATATCCTTATATATATATTTCCTATGCATTTTAAAACAGCTGTTAAAACAGCTGAAATCAGGGATATAATACTGCCAAGACTACACCAAGTGACCTGGTGAAGAGGGTTGCTGTAGATTGTGAGTCAGTAGAGGGTGGATTGTCAGTAGCCGACAACCCAGCGTTACCCTGATTGGAACCAACTGTCTTTATCATGGGTCATCTGCCCGCCTTTTTCAGATATGCTACAGGGAGAGTGGATTTGATTTTATCTTCCTTTTTTTTATCCAGCGGAGATTTTGAACTTTTAATCAGGGACAGGGACCTCACCAAAGCCAAAGACCTTAACCAGTGTGCCATGCTGCGCCCAAATCTTTAATTATACACACTGAATATATTGTAAAGTTCAATGGTGGTCTATTACAAGCACAATTCATTCAATTTGATTCACTTTCAAAGTACAATGCAAACATTATGTACTGCTCTTACTTATTGATTATTCTTTAAAAACACACCACTACTACTATTTATAACTTGCAATAGCCAATTGTTAATAATATCAAAACAAGCTGTAGGGTAAATCAAAGCACTTGACAATTCCGCCATAATGACCTTACAGACTATGAAAGCAAAGATGTCACCACTAACGAGTAATTACCATCCTCCATTAACTTCCAAATCCAAGCATGCTACCCGCATTGCCCCAATTCTCAGCATACCCATGATGCATGCAAGCGACAAGGTCCAGGTTATGTTACCATCCACCGTCGTCGCTCCGGTCAGCTGGTGCAAGCCATCATACATAATTACAATTGATGAGTTGACGGTAACAAGACTGGACACCACATATCCTATCTTCATTAAAGGCACACAGCATTCATGGGCTAGGCACACTTATTTTGATTCACTGATCTGGGCCCCATGTTAAAGGGTTATGTTTCTACAGCCAAAGTGTTCAGAAAAACTCTGATGATATTCACGGAGCTGAATGTGTTTGTTTCAAGTGCTTTCAATCATTTGATTTGTTTCAATCTTTGATTTCAAGGAAATCCAACATTTTGTATATTCTGAACTAAGAGCATTGTTGGGTATCAGCAGGATTGGTCCAGGTAAATAAATAAGCATCAGTTTATGCATGATATTAAGGCACATCCTGAAGGCTGGATCAACTTAAAAACAAAGATACCATCTGACCTGAATTATTTCAACTCCAAAATCACTCAAATCTTACTTTCTCCCCACCCCTCTGCTGATTGCAAGCCAAATCCTAACCCTACCCATACAAGCTAACCCTATTTCTCTACGCTTAGCCTCCACTGAGGTTCTTGGCATTAAGTTACCTGATTCTAAAGCCTTCCTTACATATGAGCATACTTATTAATTCATACCATTACTTCAAAGTCAGAGTAAGCAATTTTCATAAACACCAAAAAACATCTTTCAAACTGAATACGGACAAAGACAAAAATACAGGGTATTTAATATAAGATCTTTCTATTAGAAGCTAGTATTAGACACCTTGTTTTCTTGTTGAATAGCAAGCAAACCTTATGGATTAAACTGT
Source organism: Amphiura filiformis (assembly GCF_039555335.1). Classification (NCBI taxonomy): domain Eukaryota; kingdom Metazoa; phylum Echinodermata; class Ophiuroidea; order Amphilepidida; family Amphiuridae; genus Amphiura; species Amphiura filiformis. The sequence goes on from NC_092630.1 coordinate 70,205,628, forward strand.
CATGCTTTGAATGCTGTATACACAAAACCGCTAAAGAAATTCTGATTAGGAACAACTTCACCCATAATAATAAATCACATTTTGAAAGCTTATAAAAACATTGCAAAGAACCAAAATTGATTGCACTGGCAAAATAAACACTAACCTTGACCATTACATAATTAGTAGAGGTGCTGAAATCAATTGTACTTGTCTCCTTGTCTCAATTTAGTCCATCAGCTGCCTTAGAGAAAGCATCCTATTACTTTGATTACTTTTCTGTCTGATTTGTTCACTACAAATCAGTAAGTGTGGCAAAACCAACATACATGGATTAAAAAAATAACAGACAGCAAAATTATATCAAAATTTAATAAATTTCAAATCAAAATGTACCCACATCACTACAGGGTAATTACTTTGTGCATTTGTTAGATTTCTTATATTTCAGCCAACAGTAAGGTTAATTAAAGTCACTAAATTGCTACTTCTAAAAATACTTTCAATAAAGCAAGACCCTAAATACAGATTTTAATATATGAGAAAGCATGCGAGTAATAAACTAGGTCATGATTTAGAGGTAATTATACATCACTTTGTAGATGTTCACTGCTTACTGTGTACCGGAATTATATTTGACATGATCTGGTCTATGGAAGCTGAAGGTGGCAATTTTGAAATTGAGATATTAAAAGGCAAAATTATGGAGTAAAAACACAATAAAATATATATGGAAATAGACATAACAAAACTTCATAACTTTAGAACCAAGTATGCTAAACCTTTGGTGTTTTCCGTATATGAAAGCCTAATGTTTGTTTAATGTAATAATCATAGTAACTTTTATAGTAATTTTCAAAAATTCCTCCTTTGGAGCAGATCGTGTTACATAATGCTACTTGGAACACAACAAACAATTAGGTCAGGATTATCTTTTAGAGTTATGGTTAGGATTAGGTTGGGATGGAAGATATTTTTTTAAGAAACTTTAAATACTATAAAAAAACCCATACAATTACAAATAAATAATTGCACATAAGAAAAACACACAGAGTAATTCTGATTATTCTAAACAGACCAGCTGCTGAATAAAATTTAACTTAAAATAATTTAAATGATAGATAAAATAAATTGCTAACACGGGGAGGGATTATTATGCACAGACCAGCTGCTTAATAGAAATTGACATAAAAATATAGATTCAAATGCTTTATGGGGAGATAACATATATCACTGACTCACTCTATCTGCTTAGTAAAAATTGCTATCTACTGTAGATATCACTTTGGCAATTGATGTTGTCTATCTCTTGTGGATATCAGCTGTTATTAATAGAGTAAATGGAGCACTCACAGACATTGAGGTCAGTGGGTGGAGTGTATGTACACTTAAGTGGTTCAATTGGTTGCTTAAAGTATTTATTTTTGCCACTGAAAGGGCATCTTTTTTAAAGTCTCACCCAACATTAAGATGTCACAAACTAAAGATTGCACTTACAGTTTACATGATCTTACAGCACTTCATTAAGTGGATACTAGACAAAAAGAGGTGCCAAATACTATTTAACCCTGATATGCAGCTGTATGCATGTATCAAAAGTTTTTTCAAACAAGCAGCGAAAGTTTGCGATTATTTTTTTGTAAAATTAGATGTTTATCACTAATATTTTTAAATCCAAATGACTAAATTAGCTGATTTTCCTAATGCAAACATCAACATCACAACTATAAAAAATGTTGTAAAACAGGACAATTTGGTCCATAATTTACCATTCGAAGCCTAGCCTTTTTGTTCAATATAGAACCTATTTATTTATATTTCATTTCACATATAGAGCCTACACATGTCGACAAACCATCATCTCAGTTTACTATTTCTATCACATTCATGTCTACAAATATGAAATTGGATCCAGAAATATTATATCCTTCTACCCGATATATACACAATACCAAACAATTCTATGCCATGCATGGTTTGATCACTGTGCAGCATTGCAAACCATGGCTGTTTGATGGAATGTAAAACTACGTCATTTTTAGGAAAAGGTGAACACTGAGGGCGCTATTCATCTTAAATCATGTTTGCATCTTTACAAGGGGTAGACACTGGTGAAATGGCATTAAAACATCAGAAAAAGGGTAACAAATAGCAAGGACATTTTCGAAAAACTTTTTGTCATGAAATGTAAGGAGTAACTTATATTATTTGGATAAATTAGATTTAAAATATATGTAAATCCCTCAATTTGCACACAAATATGCAGTTAATAGAGTAAAACTTACCACGAAAAAGCAGAAAAAGATTAAGTTGATAAAGAAACAAAAATCTATGTTACAAATAGAACATTATATAACGTTTTGTTCGAAAATTTAATAAATGACCACATCATACAACTGTGAACACTGCAATATAGCTATTATTTACAATACTCATTGTGGATTTCATTCCTATTTTACACAAGTAAAAGATTAAAGCAATAGTTCATTTCAAAATACCCTATTTGTGTTGATAAAAAAGAGACTGCAATGCAATACACATGGTAAAATAAAATTAAGAGTCTGTGGTGAAGTCTAGCTAGACCCCATACTTTCAGATATAAGTACATCACAAGGAAAGGTAAGCAGATTCATTGTGTTGGAGTCTAACCCAAATGGACAATTGGATTGAACGATATATGTAATCTCAGTAAATGTAATCTTGTTATTTATGTTTTGCCAATTTAACACCCCATATGCCCTGTGGATACGTAATATTTACATGTACAATTTGTATATATAGCTATTTTGTATATGTAATATTATCTGTTATATAAAAATGATCAAAATTTGACAGACAAATCAAGTCAAACTTACTGGGATATTTATGCAGTGCAATGATACTCCCTGCTTAATGTTGTATACCTAAATGCCCTTTTTTGAAATGTGCTACATGTTTGCATCAACATTGGTTGGTGTGGATGGGAGGAGATCTATACAATATCATATGGTGAACTTCACATAGATGGTTAATTTGGTGTGAAATATGAGTCCCGGGGAATTTTGCACATGGTTGAAGGTAAATATAACTATAAACATACTGTTGGTGAATGGTTAAGTTATTTGATGAAATATATGGGGACAAACCTGTAAGTGCAAAAATTATTTATGAATCAGGGCCGTAGCAAGCGGGCGGCCGGGATGCCACGGCCGCCCACTTTTTGTGAAATTTGTTATGTTTTTCTTTATATCTTTATTTCAATTTGGGCATATATTTGTATTTTAGCCGCCCCACATTTGTGATGGCCGCCCCACACGGCCCTGTTATGAATCATATCATGTTTTATGCCTAACCTTAAGTCCTATTTGACACAAATATTTACAGCCATATTGTAACATTTGCTCAGGAGGACGCCCTCAATATTTTTTTTTAATTCTGGTTTTTACACCATCGTAATGTACTTTAGGAAACAAAGATACCCTGCAAACATCAAGATCCCCTCTCTTCCACACCAATTATGGTGCAGTAGTTTTTGAATAAACTGTCTTAATAAGACCGTTTATTATTACGATGGAAATAACAGTCAAACACGCAGGCGTTGTTCATAACACAGTACGTACATGGTCATATACGCACATATCAGAGGATCGGACCGTAATGCGACTGACGGAGTAACACACATTAGGCGCTGGTAGTAAATTCCAATTTTCTTTGCTTTACCTCACTTGTTCGGCTCAAAATTAAATGGGGACATATCTGACAGTAAAAGCTAACATTTTATGGGAAAGAAATTCCTTTAAAAGTGATCACAGTTGTTGGTGAGGGGATCAGGAATATTCAAAAGCAACATTATCGGCCTTGTAGCAAAAGCAAATAACAAGTCAAGTCTTGTGATTCCTTAGAGAAGTACTTCACAGTTGGCTAGAGCCTTGACTAATAAGTTTGGTGGTTTGATGCGACATATTATTTCATCAGTGAATCATACTTTATGTTCATACTTGATGTCATGCATCAAATCTGACCTGACATCTGAGCCACAACTACAAGCCATGATGTATATTAATAATATTATATGCAATTCTCGGAAGACTTCGCCAAAAAAGGTGTATGCTTGAAGTAAATATATATATTACAAATGGGTTGTTTGTGTGAGTGTGCAGGTTCCAGAATTAATGTGCTATTTTTAGTACATGTGTAGACAATAATAACTATGCGCTATATGTTTTGAGGTCATTGCAGGAAGGGGTTTGTTTTGGGCTGAGGTAAAAATAAAATAAGATTAGATCACACGCATCACATAATTATGTACTTAGTTTTAGTATGCTATATCTTCAGTAGATAGCCACTTGGTTTTAGTGTGCTATCTTCAGTAGATAGCCAATTGGTTTTAGTGTGCTATCTTCAGTAGATAGCATTCTACACGTGTGTGAAAGTTGTTTTATCATTAGTAGTTTTGCACTACAGACCTTCATTTTGGTGTAAGTCTGCTTTTTCATATGTGTAGGGGATGTAGGGGTGGTGAAGGGTGTGTGTGTGGGAGGGGTGCCCATTCAATCACACATATGTGCACAACATGTGTCAAGCTGAATTAGAACCATCTTTCATATTCATAAACTAATTTGTGTACCAGCAATCGGCTCACTATGTGATAGCTACGCACACCTGTAACAACTTTCCTCACAGCAGAACTAGGTTTTTCATTCCCTTTTCTATAAAGCAAGACACTGCACCAATCCAATTTCTACCCCAATTTCATGACCTGCTAATCTGCTATCAACATTATCAAAGCAACAATGACAGTATTTGCCAACTACTCTATCAAAATGATTTTTCAAGAAGCACTCCTTTTCACACGGTAAAAATAACATTATTTCTGGGTCAACTATAACAACATAAATGATTATTGCTCTACCTGAGTGGCCCATTTACAAAAAGAAACTATGAAGAAATTACATTACACAGAGTATGAATTTGACAGCAGGTTAATTTAGCTTAGTACTAATGCTCCCTTAACCTATATATTCTGTACAATAAATCAAATTTGTACTCCAGCATTGTCATTTTTATCCCTGCCTGTGAGCACCTTATACATCACTTTGTTATATGACAATGTGACATGAATATTTATAATCGTTGGCATCGCACAAAAAATTTAACTTCAATATCACACTTGTTTGTCATTTGATTTAGAAATGTTATTACAATATTGTGACTTGTGACAGTAACATAAAACATCAGTTATATTGTATTTCATTTGAAAGAAAAGTTTGAAATGCATCCATTGTATGTCATTTTAACAACAATCAAGTAAGAACCTGTAAGCCATGTCACTGCTGAATACTACTTTGATGAACGCAATTAATCACTTCTTTCTTGTCCTCCTTTTATCCATAAATGTCTATCTCTGTAGCCAAACGTAAGTGCACTCATATATCAACTTGACAACTTCACCTACAACCTGAATCATGCCCATCAGACATGTATATTCTTTTCTCAAAATCAAACATTTTTTCCTCAAAGCAATTTATTTTTACCAGAATTTACAAGTTGTGTGAAAGAGCCAGAGGATATGTTACAAACCCTGACATGGGCTTACGTCTAATCTATAGCAGTAAAGACCTGTCACATGAAAAGAAACCTTTGATGAAATACTAGTCAGATTTCCTGTTGCCAACCAGACTAAAGTCATGAATTTTAAAGTTTGCCTTTCGATCATTCTACTCGCTTCACAATAACACATTTCAAAATACTAGTGTTTGCTTTCAATGTGCAATTAAAGTTGTTTACACCAAGTAGCATGTGCCCATGGTTGTTTTTTAGGTAGGAAAACATTGCAGCTTTTAGCTATTCTAACAAATGCTACAAATATCATCATTGGATGTTATGTCAACCACCTTTGCTATGAAATACATTTAAGTCAGACAAGTACCCAAGTTTTACTCTATTCTGTCAAAATGATTTGTGTAAATCATGGAGATTCTTGTAAATTTTGGAAATCTATTGTATAACTTATGGAAATGACTTGGTAAGAATCAAATAATTATAACAAAATTGCTTTGTGTATTGTATTGAACAATCTTATTCTTATAAAGTAATAAACACCATCACAAAAATCACATCCAACTATATGTATGTACATGACTAAATCTTAATATCAGTGTTATAATTTTCATATGTAAAACTTTTATTATTTTGGCACATTATATAGAATTATATGCTCAACAACTCCTGTCATTCTGTACAAAATAACATATTGAGAACATGCTCAACCTGATATAAAATTAACAATTGGACTATATACATGATCAATTCAGTGCAATATTCTGTTCACATTCCTTGTGGATGCTACCTTAACTATCTTTATAAGACAGTCCGTTCATCAGCAGACCCAAATCCCTGTTTCTAAAGTATTGGAGTGACACTTTTGTGATCTCTACAATAAACTACATCATGTGCTTCTAAGGCCAGAAATATATGTCGACTGGATCTTTTAGGGGTCAAGTAAACACAAGGGCACAGATAGGTACCAAAACACATGCTTTGTTAATGGACAAAACAACCTTGCCATATGCAGTGAAAATAAGACATTTCACTAAGAAAAACACTTGATTTTCACCCAAAGAAGAAACGCTTTGTCACTTAAGTTAGAAAAACATCCTCTTCTTAGCGGAAAAGGGTCAAGTGATGATGCGAGCAGGGAACGTCATGGAAACACTAAGATGGACATGGCCAAAGCCAATTTGAAGACTTCAGATTCAAAATATGATATATCTTATGGCTGCTTTATGCATTTGTTATATGTTACTCCATGTACGAAGATAACTTTGTAATGGCTAACTAGAGAGAGACACTGATTAGGATAAATACATTATTAAAAGATCAGGCCTTAAAAAATAATGAGTACTCTAAAATATCAAATAATAACATATTCAATCAAAAAATTGCTGAGATAACCCAAGGCAGCCCGCAGTGTACCTGACATTTTCTGTCCAAACTCTTTTATTTCTTAACCACTTCACTGAGGACCATGTAACATCAAATGGCCCAGCAGCACCTGCAAATTGGATTTCTACGTGTATGCATGGAGACTACGTAATGTACTGGTTATAAAAGGTAAAGGTAAAGGACTCAAACCTGTATGTAAACAGTGAACGGAGTGCCCATCTCTCTTTCATTGGCGATTGGGCCAGACTCCTCCATGTGATGTTGCTGTGGGGGATTGCTACACCTAATCCACAGCAAGTCTGTTACCTTCCCAGCATTAAAGAATGCCGGTACCCATTTATACACCTGGGTGAAGAGGAGTAATCGAGATAAAGTACCTTACTCAAGGGCACAACACGATGGCGTCGCCGGGGCTCGAACCCGCAACCTTCCGATTATGAGTCGGAGCTCGTTCCGCTCGGCCACCTGGTTATAGCTAATACTCTAACATCAAAACTGCAATCATCTTTACTTGTAAGTTAAATTAGGTTCAACTTTGTTCATTAACACCCATGGTTTTTAAAGACTAAAACTTACAATATTACCAGAAAAATGAGCTAAGTGGCTGGAAAATAAGGGAAAAGATTAAGAAAGATGTGAAATTCAACATATTACTATCTAACAGCACATTCAGTACCCATATATCACTTATTTTATGCAATATCCAAAGCATTTCATATGAGAACAGTCATTGTACAGGTGATGAAAATAGATCACACATAATGTTTTATAACTTTCAATACCCTACCATTGGATCTTATAGAAAACATAATTTCCAAAATAGGCGACAAATGTATTAAATTGTGTATAAAATCCTGCAGAATACTATACATAGGGGAGAGCGGGGAGTGTTCGCCCTATTTTTTTCTGACCAGCCTAGCGATGTCAATTTTAAGGTTAGCGATGACCTGATTAGCTCATGTGATAGCCCTATGTCTTAGCTATATACGACCACAATCTCAGAACTATAGGCCTTACAATAGCAACAGGATAGAGCAAACAAAAAAGTTTTGCAAAGTGGCGAACTTGCCCCATATTGGGGCAGGTTCCCCCATATGGTGGGTAGGTTCACCCTAATCACAAAAAAGGTTTAAACATTGCATAACAATAATATATTCAATGCAAACATTTAGCAAGAGTATATAGGGCAGTCATTCTCTTCTGGGGAGTCACTAAGATTGTTTGCAGGGGTCGGGTCAGGGTAAAATGTAGGGGTCCAAAGTGAGCTTAAACGTATCATGTTTACAACTTTGGGGAGATTATGGATTAGGACATAAACGGTGGTATGAATAATACTGATACCACATAACTTTAAAAAACATGCTTTTCAGTAGTTTTACCATGTTTAATGGTATAACTATAAATATTTTGCATAATACGCTGATGGGGCAGGTCCGCCCTCCAGTTTGGGGTACGTCCGCCCGGGGAAGATACCGGGCGAGCATGCCCCATCCTCAACAGGGCGGACGTGCCCCTTGTGCACATTTTTGTATTTTCTTCAGGGTATGCAAAATACAAATCGAATAAGGAGTTTATAACTGCATTAAATCTTTGACAAATCCCATATATTCCTAATACAGATTTCCATTAAACCCATCTGTATTTATGTATCAATGATAATACAACATTATTAATGCAAGAAAAAATTACGTTTTGGTGTAATTATTTTGTTTTGGCTGCAGTTCGATGAACACGTCCTTATATGTCGCGTAGCTAATATGAGAAGTTTATAATGACCTATGTCACCTAATTTTGCCATCACCAAATTCCCCGATAGCCGTAGTGCTGAGAAACAAGGGGTGGGCGAACCTGCCCCTAGGGCGAACACTCCCCGCTCTCCCCTACTTGTAAGGAAGGTCTTTCCATATTGGTTCTATATCACATATTGTAAGAGACCGTGTGTGTAGAGAAGGTTAGTGGAACAAACACCTTGATGGACTAAAAGGTTTATATAGTTACTAGCACAACAACGTGGTCACTTCTATCCAAACATCTAATCTGTTTCTGTTGGGGCTGTTACTGTGTACATTGGGTACGCTCTATGCAGTTGGCTCTAATAAAAAGCCTCAAATTCATTGGAATAACACTATTTCAAATTACCAATTCTATTTTTGGAAATAGTATCTTTTGTCTCACTGTGAGAATAAGGATATTAAGTAGGCAGCAATGCTATCTTTTAATACTCAGATTGAACTTGCAATCTTATTTCCAGTAGATAGCACATTAAGTATCCATGCCTCTGAGACAATGTCTGAAGTATGATGTACAGTAATGCTATCTTTCCAGCAAACTATCTTTCCATACTTCAGTTGGGACAATGCCTAAAGACATACAAATGATTGGACATTATGTACAAAGCAATTAAAATGCTATCTTCAGTAGATAGTATATTAAAGTACCCAGTATTATTGTTGGTAAACACATAGCAAGTTATTTTTCTTTATCTCACATTGGACAAATGCCTAAAGATACCAGATCCCAACACTACTATCATTAGTAGCCAGCAAGTTAACTTTCCATACCTTAGATTAGACAGATGCTTAAACGTACAAAGCTTTTGTAACCTATCTTCTGTAGGCAACAAGTTAGTTTTTCCTCTAACATAGCCTTCATGGTATTTTGTCTTTCTTGAGACAACAAATTTTGGTTGCATACATATCTGTCCTTTTATTATACAAAATATTGATACATAATGCATTTTCTTTATGCATGCCTGTAAGTCATAGAACACATTTTTCTCCTTGATACATCAAATTATTCTTTGTATGATGTATAATAAATGCTGAAATATAATAACAAGCAAATAGAAAACAACATAATGTTAACAAGTACACCTGCATCATTTTCAAAATCCTTTCACCGCATAAAAACAAGACCTTATTTACTGTACTCCAATACCTTATTTACTGTCCTCCATCCATAATAATTACAAAATCCAGCAGTCTAGACCAAGATAATACCACATTAAATTCCTTTTAAATTAGGTAAACATTCATGATGAAGGAAAAGTGGATTGAGGGTATATTGGCATGAGCCAGAAATGGACTAGACACTATTAATGATGAGTATGCTGTTCACTTGGGACAAAGTAGTATTTTCATATTGTCTGTATTGCTATGTCCATATACCTGGATATCTGGGCCATCCTAAGTCCTTAGAAAGGGATGAAATAGGTTTTTAGATCAAATATGATTCTATCTTAAGGCAGTATGAAGGTACAACACCGGTAGCAAGCTTTCTTCTCTCTCCATGTACTACTTATTCAATTTGAAAAATTGCACCATATGTATAGTAAGTAATCCTGGAATCTCTAAGGAAATGCTGAGAGGAATATTAAGAATGGCTCTAGTCATCTTTAAAATTATTGTTTAGGTAAGCCACACCCTGTGCCAAAATAATATAGTTGAACATTTCTGCAGGAGATGTGTTGTTTCAAGCTAGATAGTGTCAAATCCTCGGGGATGGAAATCTTCTCCAGTGTTTTCAAAATGGAAAATGTGTTTTGTTTCTAGTATAAAATCATTATCAATTCAATGATGGAATTGATTCCCTCTGAGTAAATGAAAATTGCATTAGCATGTTCCACTAAATCACTCTTTCTAAATCACACGCACCTTCAAAATCCTATTTACAATGCACTATCTTAGTTCTCACAACTCCGTTTGGAATTGCTGAAAGTGGGAGAGAAAATTAGCATGCTTAGAGAGAGCACAGCCACAAAACCGTAAATATAGGAACATTTGCATGCTTTTCATCATATATTTAGGAGCTAAATTATTGTAAAATGGGGACATTGTGAAGACCTCACTTTAATGGTCGCAATGATGGGGAATAGGGCTAACTTAAATCACAGCATCGAAAATGAAAAAAAAATCCAAGATATTTTTTGAAGTATGTTGAGGAGCAAAATGCATAATTGAACTGACAAGAGTTTCACTTTTTTGACACTTGGCAATGAAATTCTTGGCAGAGTTGTCAGCAAAATACAGAGTTCAAACTAATGAAGGGCAATAACAAAGTCCAGTAGTGCTGCGATATCACCAACAAAGTTGAACAAATTTGAACTCTCAGCAATGACCAGAAATCCATTGCATGATGAAGGTCATACAAATCTTGCTAAGATTTCATCGCAACCATGATTTTTAATTCTCTCACCATCAACTGGGTTGTTTCTACTAGCTGCACTACAGATGCAAGGTATTCTATTCACTACCCATGGAATGGTGGAAGCCTAGAAACAATTTTTCGTGACTTTCAGGCTGCTTGCAGGGCAGATTTTGATCACTCATGTTGTTGTACTGTAGTTTGTCACAGTTTAAGTGACTTACGGTGTCACCCACTAAATGGTCACATGTACTGCTTCTACTGGGTACTGTTTCTACTGGGTACTTCTTCATGCATTATCCACTATTAAGCACCTTTTGAAGGGTTTGAGGTTAACTCACATCACTCTCATGGCCTCATCACCCTTCACCTGATCTGTTTCTGCTGAAGCTGTTACCCCTTACCTAGCATTACCTTTCAACCATATGCTCAGAAGAAACACACTGCATGATGTGGACTGAGTACAAACAAGCCATCAGAAACCTAAGTTCACATTTAATTGACTAATAAAAAGCTGGAGTTTGTCTATCTGCTTTATCCTCAAATCACAATAACATTCAGCCCTGGGATTCAGCCATGAGTTTTAGACAAAACACCAAAGGCAAAATCTGGCTCTGACATTATAGGCAGGAAGGAAGACAACTTTCCTTCCAGACAAATTTACAGCCACAACATGGCCAACCAGTACTATTAATTTGTATAAAAGCTCTCTCATCAATCAATAGCATCGTGCCATTATAGGCCATGTATCATGCCACATTTATGAATAGCCAGTGTAAGCTCTCTAATTCATAAACATGACATTATAGACAAATCCAACGAGCTACGTGATGGTCAGAATTCATTTGGCCATTACTGGGGTCATCTGCACCAAACTGGTGTTGTGACAAGGGTTTTCTTTAAGCATTTTCTTGAAGGGGAATTTTAAAATTTTTGGACCCTTTTAATTGTGAATTTTTTCTCTGAAGGGGTCCAAAACATTGCCCAAGAAAGAGAGAAAGCCACTCCCAAATACAATTGTACAATTTTATTCTCAGTCCTTACTTTGTGAGAAAGGAAATTGGAATTCCAATCTCAAGTCCTGATGCAATGGCTTATAGCCCTGACGCAAAGGCTTAAAGTTTCCAAAATTTTTTTAGATAACATGGTTTTTTTTAGTACCATGACATGGCTTTTGCCAATCTTGAAATGGTTGACTAGTTTGGTTATATATACATCTGTGGAGGGAGATTGGTAGTAACACCGTGCTAGCGACTGTCCTTCACTTTCACCAGTACTGCCATTCCAAAATTTGACCCTGAAGATCATAAACCAGATCTCTGCCCCTCCTGATTTGGGGGTTCCATCAGTTTTGAAATTGACTTATTAGTCTGGTCTTATTTTGAGTTCACAGAATGTATTCAAGCATATTTTTTTAGAATTTAACACCCACCAAAGACAATAAGTTTGCCTGTCCTGGAAGTAAACTGTCTATGCGAAATGACATGTGGATGAGTAGCTAGTTAAGATTCTGAAAAGTGTATCTTTTTCTGAAACAATATCAAAATTTGTATCAGTAGTTTCCAAGATATGATGTATAGATTAAACAAAGAAAAGTTCTCACATCCAATCCAGAGTGCCTTTACATCACATAATATATGTAAAAAACAGGTTCATTGGCACTGACTTGAAAAGAAGTGCATTCAAATTTCAGTGTCATATCCCCACTTTATCACTTATTCTTTGCCATTTCCCAAGACAAATTATCTATGCATGGAAATTGTTTGACAAATGTCACACATTAGTGAGAAAGGAAACACGAGAGACAGGAAGAGAAAGCGAGACGACGGGGAGAAAAGAAGCTTAAAACATCTTTTTAGGGAAAATATCTTGAAAAGCATGGGATGCTCCTAATGTACTAATATGTGATTAATTCATTGATTCTAGAATTGTCATAAGCACTGTATACATTTCACTGTTAAAAGCACTTTAAGGCTGCCTAAACATGGCAATTAGGATGAATTTGCAGTAGACTTTTGTATTTTTAGCAAATAAGGAAATTAAAGTCTCTGCCTAGTCTGAAAAGTATAAATGATGAGGGAGGTCGGTGGCCCCTTTTTAAATGCCCCAAACGCACCAAGGCCTGCAGACACAGGCAGGCTTCCCGTTAGTGTGCGTCATTGCGTCCAGACGCGTATTTTACAAATTTGGACGCAAATTCACATGGCTAATCAAGTATTTTGCGTCCATGTCACATGCATTTGGACGCAGACAAAACTTCGAAATTTTATCATTAATTGATGATAAAAATAAGAAATTTTTATTCTTTTATATTTTTAAGATAATAAAAGCCCCAAAATTTTGACCCACCTGCTGAGAATTGAAGTAAATCCTGCAATATTTGTAAATGCAACGTCAGGAAATCGTGCACTTTTTGCATGCTTTCCGAACGATCGCTGTACAGCTGTTTGATCACATGGCCTTTGGGAAGTCCCGGACTCCCGATTGATTTGTTTACAAGCAAGCACGTGCCGCTAACGTGCGGTGTTTATTTAATTATTTATCACAACCTGACAATATTCAATTTTTAATATTTTAAGTTTATTTTCTCATAAATAATCTAGGTTTCCTTTATAAGTATTATTGTTACGATGAATAAAAGCAATTTTAAAGACAAAATCCAAATGATAACCCTTTTCGTATTATTTGTGGCAGCGCGTGTTTTAGTTTTTGTAGCATCAACAGCACGTTAATTTAAAAATAGATATGCGGAAGTGAAAGTACGAACGAAAATTGCTCAAGATTGACAGACTTTGCTCATGTTTTTGCACCTGTTTTTTTTTTTTTTCGGACCAAAACTGACACAGAAATGAGAAAAATTATCATAGCGAATGGAGATGGAATATCACGGCGAAAATGCACTTTTATTTTTTTTTTAACAATCAACATTTGATGAGGTGTAGACCCGGGGTACGTGTGTATCGTCATATTAAATCGTGAATTTCAGATGGACGCACAAAATCTGTCTGGACGCAAGTTTTTGCAACCTCGTCAGCAAACTTGCGTCATTACGGACGCACATTTTTAAAACCTTAACGGGAACCCTGGACACAGGTGGCATTGCAGCAAAATACTGTATATTGCAGGGATAAATTTCACAGGTTTCTATTTTCACGCTTTCTTGTATTTAATTTAAGAACCCCAAATTTAAAAGCTTGCAAAGATAATTTTGATCCTAGAGTTTAATGTATAGATTTTCAAAACCACAAATAAAACACATCAAAGTCAAACTGTTGAAAATGCAAAATAAATAATACTGTTAAAATATCACACTGTATAGAAGCCATGAAGTGACTAGGTTCCATGCATAACATGAGTTCCAATATATGAAAATAATTTGCATTTTATGTTGAATTCAAGTGACATTTTTCATTCTGTGGCATGTATCAACGATGTATCAAATTAGGAATGTATAATGAATGCTTTACCACAAAATATGTATTTTTTGTACTTCAGGAAAGAGGTACAAGTACACTTAATTAAATCACTTCAATTCAAATGGAAAATAAATTCATTTTCTACTTGTTCACAGCAAGATTATATATTCTTTAAGGGCTGTGCAATAATTATGAGCCTCCGGGAAGTAAAATTTCCAAATGGTGTGCCAAAAAATTCTTGCCCCCCCCCCCCATCGGAGGGTGCAATATTTAACCCACATAAAACCAATGCCTACACACAGGAGTGCACCCAAACATCTTCATCTCCAGGAGGCTCTATTCATATGTGTCAGCCGCTTTCTGTGCTTTTATATAAAATTTGGAGGACTGAAGCCCCAAGACACCCATTGCCAAACAAAAAGTTATATGAGAAAGGGAAACAGCAGAAGATTAAGTGAAGGCTGCAGCCAAGTGCAGTACAGAAATATATCAAGTGCAGTACAAAACATTAACTTTAAAGACTTTGTAAAGTTAAAAAATCCCACCCCAACAAGGTCTTGGCAAACTCATAGGGGGACCCTTAGAGGAATGGTACTATACGCCACATTATAATTGTCCTCTTCCCTGTTATGTCCAAACAATTCCCCTTTTAAATCAAACACTTAAATAAGTAATTAAATCAGGAACTGCTCCTTTAAATACAGTGTTCACAATCTAGACAATTTCCTGAGAACACTTGAGAACTTTCTCTGCATTAGCAAGCAACAGGCCTGGCATTTTTCATCATCTGCATTATAGCTACACTACCCTATTCATGCATTTGGGCAAGACAGCGGTAATAAGGAACATTCCAGTACCTGTCCCTAATTAGACCACACTTAATGTACAATTTTCATTTTGTTATTCTTTACTCAAAATGCTAAAACAATAAGGTTTCTGTTCAATTTAAGCCAGAATAACAAGGTAAAGTAACTGAAGCCCATTGGCTATTTTGGCCATTTAATACGGAGTTCAATGGGGACACTTAATGTGGAAATAGAACATGTCAAAATTGTTCTGCTGACCTGACAAATATGCCAAATTCGGCAGATTCCACTAAGGGTGTCAGTTGGGACATGCGTATACAAATATGCCAAAAAAAATCAGGTTTGAAAGAAATGAACCAATTTCATATTACAAGATCGTACATTACGGCTTTAAGTACATTACTTGGCAGGATGTCTTTACTTTTTGGTTGTAGGGTATCAGCCATTAATGGTTCAAGTACAGTATATTGGCATTTGAAACCAGAGGCCTGTACATCCTGGCATAGAGACAAGCTAGTGTTCTACTCTGGGGAACAATGATCAAGATGGAAAGAAATTTAAAGAAAAAATTATTATCTAAAGGCAATAGCTGCCATATAAGAATATTGTTTCTGAAATGTCTCTTCGGTAGCTTTTCAGCAGCTATGCTTCTAGGGAAAATGGAGGCTTAAGACCAGAGTTAACAAGTTTTAAACGAAAGTTTAAACAGCTGTGCATCTGTTGATTCAATTCCACCCTCTACTTCTCATTAGACATTTAATATGATTAAAAAACAAACTCCACAACATATGCAACAGCTAGCAGAAATGGGCTATTCCAGTTGAAAGCCATACACCCCTATGGAAGACATTATGTATGGATTTCAACTGAAACTGAAGTGGAAGTAAAATGAAAATAAACAGATTACCTTAACATCTTTAAATGACATTTGGGACATTAAGTTTCCTTAACTGCTTCAACTCAAAAGAGATATTCAAATAAATTTAAATACATAACAAACATTATAGCAGTCTGGTTAGCTCAATCAGTAAGGCGCTACACTCTGGTGCACGCAGGCTTAACAAATTACAGAATAAGTCTGTAATATTATTTTTATTAATCACTTTCTTCCTCTTACTTTTCTAATGAGAGGGTTCAATAAACTCCAAATATCATCAATTTGAATTAAACAAAAGAATTCATGAACATTATATCAGCATTCACATACAAATATTGAATAAATCAGAAATGTTATTTGAACCATGCAGTCAATAGAGTATATAAAGAGCTCAGACGCAAAAAGCGTAAATCTAAAAGCTGCTTTGCCCGCTGCTTTGACATGTATTTTGGTATAAATATTGTTAGTTTATGTAAAGAGACTTTTGTAATGGCTAATGGCTGGATAATACCTTAACAATAGATGAATAATAAATAAATAATCAGATTTGTTGATCGCCATAAGCTGTGACCCAACCTTCATAGTGTGCCAGACCCCCATACATGGCCGCACACTTTACAAAGGCACTGATCACGGTGGCTCAGATCATTGTATAAACCATTGCAGCTAGGGATATGTAGATAGCAAGATGACATGTAACCCATATGGGAATCTGATTCTATCATTTAGTACTGGTCAGTACCAGCTACTAAATCTCTTTTTGAAATACGAACTTCTCAAATAGATTTACTCTAAAACAAAGCATGCAATAGAGGGAATGTAATATGACAGTTACATATTAGATGTCAGTGGTACTTGTTCCCAGGGGTGCTACATGTCATTGACCAGGGGGGCATCATCTGTGAACAAAAATTCAAGTAAAAAAGGGTATATTTTCATGATTAAAGCACTGTAGTATGTAACATGAACAGGTATCTAAAACAAGCAAACTTGAGAAAAAGGGTATCCTTATTCATACATATTTAGGGTGGATCTATAATAGGGTACTATGTGAAAATAAAACATTGTATGAAATTATGGAAACCTTCTGACCTTGTGAATTTTTTTTCCAGTTTTGTGTCTCAAATAACTGGTTTAAAGTCCAGTAAAATGATTCTTTACTTTCTTTGGGTAGCAAATAATGCCAATATAGTTGTTTAGGGTATAGAAAAAACACTTGCCATACTTGCTTTTATATATATGGGTGCATTGTAAAAAAGGAATATAAACAAAATGTATGCACAGAACCCTATTCCCACAACAGAATTGACTTAGTGAAGTGGTACTTGACCTTTCAAATCATTAAGACATCTTAAGATATCTATTAATTATTATCCTAGAGTTTACTATATATGAATAACTTTATACTACATGTACCCAATGTTGATGGCAAAGTTGACTTTCCACTTCCTGCATGCACAATGAGCAAACAGCTACAAAAGATTATTGGAAAAGCTTATTCATATAAAAACATGACAGAATACTTGAGACTGTCAAACATTGAACCCAAACCTGTGTATTTGCAGCATTTTCCGAGAAATTTGATATTAATATTGACTAACCACTTTAAAGCACAATGAACACAATGAATGTGAAATTACTGGAAAGGGCTTCCTATTGTGTTATCCACGCTGTTCTTTTCTGCTATTTCTAAAAAGTGACATTTATTATAATATGTTGGTTGAAAATATATTAATATTATTAAAACCAAAACTAAAGATTATCAAAACCAAAACTAATGATAAATAAAGAGACATTTCTTTGGTAAAAAATAATAAAATATTTAAATGTTGGGTTATAAAGGTTATGAAAATATCTTGAATATGTTTTGTATGAAAAAAAACACTTCCAATTTTTTTTTATGTTGTCAAAATGTTATTGTAAATATTTTTAGCAAACATTTTTCAAAATAATCTGCTAACACTTTATTTTGTTATGTTATTAATATATTTTGTACCCTTTATGTAATCCGACATTTAAGCATTTGCTCTAAATTGTTGTGTTACCCTAAGACAGAGAAATTGAAAAACACTCGGACGCAAAAATTGCATGCATGTTGGCAATCAGACACGACAACCATTTATTGACTTTTGTTTAGGACCCGCACCAAGTACCTACACTCTCAGCCGTACTATAGCAAAATATATAATAGGAGATTCTCTAATCGAGCGAACAATACCCAACCCAAGACTCTAGCGATACAACGACCAAAGGTGCAGAGAAATCTCGTTTTGGAGACTCTCAATATAAAATAGAGGAGATTCTCTAATCGAGCGAACAATACCCAACCCAAGACTCTAGCGATACAACGACCAAAGGCGCAGAGAAATCTCGTTTTGGATAAACCCACACGTGATCCAAACTTGCATTCGGGTAGCCGCCACCAAGCTCAAATTCTGAGCGTTGACCCCGAACCCTTGGATCATTAAATCAAATATAATGGCTGGAAACTCAACAATAAATTACGGTACTGGTGCATACAGGTCAGACGCCCCGAGTGGAACAATTCTCGAGACTCTCAACAGGTGATCGACCTGAAGTTACAAAGGATAAAGTATTAATGTTAGCATTCTATGACATGTACATATATCATAATAAATAAATACAGAAAAGATAATTCAAAACCCAGCATTATTTTCTTTTTGCTTACTGTGTGAAGTCTTTGACCTTATAAAAGACTACTTTACTGTTTTTGATGACACCTGTGCCTGCATGTAACAATACGATTGTCAATTCCTGTACATATTAAGAATTATATAGTTTTGACGACTTACTTTCCCTCTTGAACTATCATCCTAAAAGGTTGATACAGAACAATTATATAAAATTTTATGTAGCAACATATTGAACACATGATCTAATTAAACAGTGTACATTGCGTCTTTGAAGAACTGAGAAAGGGAAATTAATTGCAAGTCACATGTAATTTTAATGATTGGCGCCAACTCTTTATTCCTCCCTCCTTATCTACAGGGACCATAATTCTTGATTTTTCTTTTTAAACTTACAGACACTTAAATGCTTTAATTAGCTATTTAACACACTACCATGTAGTAGATAAAATATATCTGTATTTATACAAGTCATTATCTCATTACTGTCACACATAATTATATTTTACTTCCTTCTCACATGTCCACACAGGGAGCGGTGGGTGGGAAGATTTTTGTTGTTGTCGTGTCCAATACAAAACCAACAGTGAATAAATCACCACCTAATCACGCCCAAACCCGCTGAAAAATCCATTGGTTCCCGGTCGAGCCAAACAATACAAATTTATCTGCATGACAATGATTGACCTCTGACCCAGTAAACAATAACATGGATTCGCCCATTTCTTAGCTAGGGTAAATTGAGTTTAACTTGTTGCACTGTGTTAAACTTTATTTGCTGGGATGGTTAGTTGCTTATCAAAAGCTGCACACTCAATTTGGTATGCAATATAAAATGGCACAATAATATATCCAATTTCATATGACTAATTCTGCACCTGCAAAATTGTGTTTTGCATAATTCAAAATCTCATACAATTGTCCATGCCTTGATACTTCAGATAGATATCAGTTACAGTCTCAATTAAATCAAAGTTTACTCTTAATATTTATAACAGATAAAACAAAGCAACTATGATTACTATAAAAAGGTCAGAAATGATTAAGAACAAATAATGGCACCATGTCCAACTTTCCAGATGTTGTCTAACAGAAGGTTTGCATGTATATACCAAAATGCTTCTTTTACAAATATGTTTGGCAACATTTGTCTGGATAATTTGGAAAGTTATTTTAAAAGGTAAGATGCAACAGATAGCTATCATTTATTTTAAAGAAAATATCCTATATGTGACACGATCAAGGGAAATGAGTCGGATGTCGCTAATGTTGATTTTGAGATATTGGCAAAGAAAGTGTTAAAATTCTTTTGTTTTATATTGTTTTTAGCAATTGATAAATTGACATAACTTTGCAAAGAAAAGTCGTATTAACATGGGGTTTTCAGTTTCTGAAAGCTCTTAACTGTCCCCTTTAGAAACAAATGTAAAACTCATTTATGACCAGGGTCGACATGTGACTCATTCCCCTTGATCATGTCACATATAAGAATGCTACTGAGGAGAATTTTGATCAACTTTATTATAGCATATAATAAACATAATGCAATGACCATTTGGTATCACCCTATCATTGAATCATCAAATTTTACTATCAATGTGAATGATTATCATTCATCCAGGTATTAATAACTGATTATAATCTCAAATTCATAATGTGAATGATTATTTTCATGATTTGGTTAAATAATACACATCTTAATATATCTGCTACTGACTATTATTTGTAAATCCCCTCTCTTCTGTCTCCTTTCTTTCATTTATCTTTAAGGATTTGACCCCTATAATTCAATGCCCATTCATCTTAATGTTTCAAGTTTTAGAAGCAATCTGAGCATCATGCTTTGAAAATGTGTTTACATCAGGTTTACAGGAATCACAGTACCTTAACATAACATGACCTATCTCGTACATTACGTACCTCTCTTATAAATAAAACCCCTTAGAGAAAAACATCAATTAATGAATGTGATGGGTCAGCTTTAGAATGATAACACGTACAGCTTAAATGCAGCATACTTAGCGGTACATCACTGGTTATTATTTGCACGTCTCATACAATGTTGGTTATTGCCTGCACGTCTTGTATAATACATGCATGTTTGGATATAATCTTCATGGGAATAGATGATTACTGTTATCGGTACGAGCATTAAGCTATTCAGATGACAGGAACAGGAAGCATAATGCTGTTAGTCAGATAATATGGTGTGTGTGTGTGTGGATGTGAGGAGTAGGTAGGGGTGTGGTGTAGTGTGGTATGTTTGTATAAAGACATGCAAATGAGGATGAACATTCTAAAATAGCAGAATAACCATGGACACCAGCAAACGAAATGTCCATGGTTCCTTCTACCTATCAGCATATTGCAAACACAAAGTGCATAAAAGACTATGTCTTGTTTGACAGTGTAAAGTCAGGTCTCGATTGGATAATAAAAAGCTAGTGGGTCCATGGTTTGGAGTATGGCTTTGGGTGTGCAAGATTCTCATTTAGATAATGATGTAGTTTCATGTTTACATGTCTTCTTGATTGCAGGTGTGGTGTAATGTGTATGAGTTTGGTGTGGGTGGTGTAATGTGTTTGATGTAGCAGATCTAATGTGAGTGCAATATTTTCTATTCAGTAAATAACTATTTTTTATTAAATTTGGTTTCATTATTATGCTGTCTTTAGTAGAAATTTCTATATATGTATATTTCATTTTAGTGAAATGATCTTCAGAAAATAGCTCTTTTGTGAACTTAATTTTTGATGTGCTATCTTCAGTAGGCAGCATCTTCAGTGGATATCTCTCTTAGTTTGAATGCACTATCTTCAAATATCTTCTTCTTGATGGTATCAAATCAATTGAGTTTAGCATTCTATCTTTAGTAGAAATAATACAATTTAAACTAGAAATCTAGCAGTGCCTCCGCCTTGATGCACATCATTATACTGGGAGCAATTTCACGAAGTGAAAAAAATAGTGTGATTAAGAGAGTTGCAATAAAGCTGTATGGCGAGTATGTGAGAGAACCACAGGGGTATGACGCCTTCAAAATATTCATCAGGTGAGGAGAAGGTCCATATGCTTTATTCCTGGTTTTCTACTATACACCTTACCAGTATTGAGAAATCATGCTCACAAATATTGAGTTTCTAAATGTGGTACCTAATTAGCAATGAACAGAATTTGAAGTCAGCCAATTGCCACCCCTCTACTAAAGTCATATCACTGTACACCTTACAAGTTCCAAGAAATCATGTTCATAAAAACAGCTTCAATGTTACAGGTGCATAGCAAGAGTAGATACTGCTCATTTGTATTCTTATTTCTTACTAATCCAAATATTTTTATGCCCATCAAAGCAGCTGACACAGAAAATTTGTTTTCATAAAGAGATGAAAATTAATAAAATGTCAGAAATAATTAAGTGAGTTGACCCAAATATGTGTGTAATATTTAACCTTTTTGAGCAATACCATCAGGTGGCATCCACTACACAATAATGTAGCAACACTCTAATATTGAAATTAATTACAAAAATCTTATTTGAGTAGCTAGTAGCTACAAAAAGTGTGTTAAATATGCAAAGTGCCAAACAGTATGGTAAACACGTAACATGGTTTGTGTATTGAGTACACCAATATGGGACATTATTACATTTGAACACTGTCATTGGGGGAATGTGTGCCTAGAATTCTGCACTAGGTAGAGTATTTAATATGAGCAAGAACCAATGCACAATGTTTTTAAGGCTCATTTTCTCTGTAGTCTCCATCAAGGTATACCTACAGTTTCTGTCAAAGAAGAACGGCACTTGTTTACATTTTGAGAGTGTGCACAGCGTAAACACAAGAGTGGGGTTCTGATTGGCTGATTCAATCATCTGACAACAATCATAACAAAAGATGCGGTAATCTGATTGGCAGATTACGCGTCGAAACGTTGGTCAGCGCAAACAAAGTTCCGCGTATGTCGCTCATTAAACAAGGCACTCTCGTCAATCTGAGCAAGGGACTGCCGTTCTTCTCTGAAACCGAGTGCACCAGCACATCATGCCGACACAAGTCGCATAATGTTATGCCGTCAATGAGTTACCATTCAATAACACAGTGTATAGCAACATGTAATACACCAACTAGCTTAAAGCCCTCAAAAACTTGAGTGAAACAATCTATTCACAGCACAAGTTGGTAATAATGAAATTGAGATGTATGCTGAAAAAGTTGAAAAAAAAATTGGACTATATTAGGTAACCTTAATAAGTTAGTAAATGATTATCACTTAATTGTCAAAATATCTGCCTTTTCCAATCGTGGATCAGACTGTTTCCCATATTCCCTAATTCATTGGTATCTGACATGCTAGTCGGAATTATGCAACCTAAATTATGTAATATAAAAGCATCACTAATGATGAACAAATTATACTCTTTATCATCACTAATGATACATAACGATATCTTCTTAATGAGGCATCCTAAATGACTCATTATTCTATACTCAGAGAGGCCACATAGTCATTTTGAGGTTTTTGTGCAAAAGTTTGGATAAACACACTTTGATCTTTTCATTTTACCAGGGGCTATTTTAACGTGCCTCACTGTCACGTACGTGACGAGATAAAATATTCGTGCAGTGACAATTAACAATCCGAGTAGATATGCTTTAATAGTAGACAATGGTAGAGCCTTTCTTATGGTCACATTCAGGTAAAAATGTCAATTTTTTATTTTTGAAACGCACTCTACTTCATCTCATTGCACGATCGTGACAGTGAGGCACGTTAAAATAGCCCCTGCATTTTACCCAACTGTTATTTTTAGCAAGTGACATAAGCTGAGAGATTTGGGCTGAAGCTTTGTCCAAATATGTTGCACTTTTATCAATGTGGTCTCCATACTAAATCTCTGATGAGTAATTCAAATATATGCCAAAACTGATACATTCTGAATGTCACATCTGGAAATGCAAAATTATGCCAAGCTTTCATCAACTAGCGGCATTTTTCAAAAACAACCAATGCTTTGATGTAGAGTACATTAGGCTATACAGCACATTACTGCTCATACTGGATCTGGAATTAACTTTTTTGTTTGGGATAATGTCAATCTAGCGTTTTTCCCTTCAATACAGTACAATGTCATGGCTTGGACATGATGTTACTTGACTACTAAAAGATTATGATAAAACTATTTATATTTCAAAAGCAATAATAAAACTATATAGATGGTCTAATTATTAAAGCAATAATGTGTGATTTGCCCTCAACAATACCCTAAATTTTTCTTGAATTTCTACTTTTTGCATGATTGTATTACCCAATGGTGCACTTAAATACCCTATGAAAGACAACATGAAGTGCTTTAATTGTGTTATAATTCAAGAGTTTTGCATTAAAACCGGGATACCAAGGTTTTTTTTTGCCAATTCACCCATTGATCTCCACAGTTAACCAGCTAAATGGTTTTCCTTAATTTAACTTCATTATTATTTTGTATTATTTTGTAAAGGGTGCCACAACAACATTCCCTACATTTCAATGGCATCCTCATCATTTTCACTATGCCAACCAGTGTTTGTAAAGCTTTTTCATAACCATTGTAATTATTGGTATGGTTGGAATTTGATGAAAATAAACTGAACTGAGCGAATAACTTATTTGACAGTTGTTTCTAATATCATGTAATAATTTTGGCGGCAAAAACATAAATTAAAATTTGACCAAAATCATATATTATGGCTTTAATTTTTAAATACAAGGGGCTAGTGGTGATTCACCCACATATTTCACAAAATATCCCACTGATCAATATCTGTCAATGGCAAAAAGTACACAATCTGTGAAATACACCTCATTATAATATTTTGTGTCCTGATCACAATCATATGTAAGACATGTTTTCATTTTGAACTCATCATAATTATCATTTGCGCATGCATCACACCCCTTTGCTATATGGTCAAGCGGAGTTAGCAGTAGCCTGATGTATTCCTTGATGATTTTAAACAGACCATGAGCATGTTACTTATTTGTAGATTGCCTAGGGGTTACTTTGGCACATAGTAGCATTTATAGGAGATAATATGTTCACACCCTCCCTTTACATTTACAGCATATGAAATGTTGTCAATGTTCACATCCATGTAACCTATACCACATGCATACAATGAACTTCAATGAACTACAATGGTTCTTAACTCTTTCTTTATTCAATTATGATAACTTGCAAAATACTGTAGACATTTTCCTCAATAATCTGTTTTAAATCTTCATATTGAGTTTCTCTTGTCTTAACCATTTAATCAATAAGGAGGAATCAGGCATTCTTAACCAAAAACAATGAGACATTACCAGATGGATTAGAGGATCAATCTGTACCGGTATACAAAGAAAGGAAGGCAACAACATCACACAGACTCTTGTGAATGAAGACTAGGGGCATATAAGCTTAGTCATCTTTATGATCAGCTAATCCAGAGGATTTCATCAAGAAGCTATATCACTCTGGATCAAGACCTGCTGCCAGTTCAGTTTGAGAAAATATCCTGATAGCATTTGAAATGTCACTGCTATAACATAATTATATTAAGTTTGGATTTTTCATGGGTATACTCTTTATGAAGAGTTTTACCGCAAAATGCTATAAAAGCCATTCCTGACATTTCTGAGTTAAGATCACCATCATACAGTACAATACAGGGCCGTAGCAAGCGGGGCGGCCGGTGATGCCATGGCCGCTGCACTTTTGAGAATTTTGTTATGTTTTTCTTTATGTCTATATTTTAATTAGGGCATCTATTTGGAATTTGGCTGCCCCACATTTGTGATGGCCACCCCACATTTTTCAACCTTGCTATGGCCCTGGTACAAAATAGTGCTTTTAAAATGACACCTCATTTATTAAACTCCAAAGTAGGCCTATACCTTTTGAGATATGGTCAAAAGTATCACATTATCTTATTAAAAGTGTCTTATTATTTTCTTTATATTTTAGCTGCTTAATTTGCATATATATGTGATAAAACTCTTCATAAATTCATCAACTTTTGTCATTTTTCATAATGTTATGTGTATTTTTAGATATCAACACTTATCTTCTTGCGTATTTTATTATATCAATGTGGACCACTTGTAGGAAGTATTTATTTACCTATTACTAAATTGTAATCTGTTTTTACCCAAGACACAGATATATAAGATGAAATAGATAAGAAGCGTGCACCTGCCTTTAAACCTGACAGAGAAGAAGAGAGCTGCATGGGAGATTCTTTCAATATCCTGGTGAGCTATATTTCATTTCATGTTTATTACCAAACGTTCCCATGCACCACAATATTACAATTTCCTCTCAACACTAGATGAAATGTCATTGCTTTTTAAGATATTATGAAGGCCCTCTTTTATGCCAACCCATTTGTTTTATTTTTTCCCAGTACCATTTAACCTGTATTTGAGGCCTCATATATGTCTGCCCATAGGCAAGTGATGAAGTGCTACATATTTTAATGACTTTGCGAGGTGTTTGGTGAGAATTAAACCAGAGGGCAAAAAGCTGAGAAAAAAGTGATTTGCAAAAATGATAGGTACCCGTCACCAGATAAAAATTGGACACGATCGAGTCGTGCCAAATCAAATCAGGATGCAGTATCTGGGGTTCAAAGCTCTACTGTTCTTGTGATGTATACGTGACAAGATGTCTTTTGAATATTGCAGACACGCTTGCCTCTAAGGCACATGTGAGTTGATGTATGTGGAAAATATAAATCAAATAGGAGGCTGTTGAACCAGACGATGAGTAAAATAAGAAGTATCATACAGGGAAAAATTATCATGGGACGACCTTTTGTATGGTGAGACAGAGAGTAATGCTGGACAATAACCCATCTTTGCAGATGGACAAGATAAATTCAATGCCTTAAGCTTAACATTTACTAAACATCTTCCGAGCCAACTGTTTGCTTATTTCATTATTTTATAGATCATTTTTATGAGACGACGTGGATCAATACACCTTATGTGAAATAAACTTATCATGCCCTAAATCATATATCAGGTTATGCTATTAGAGCTTGAAAGTAAATGATTTACATGGGGCCATGCAGACCAAACTAGTGTAAAGAATGCTTGCTTAGTCCACAATGTTTTACCACACAACATCTCTGTCCATTACCCAAGACAGAAATTGAGTTACAGCCCTCAAGGAAAGTGTGCTTCACACACTTTAAGCTAATTTTGGGATAAATTGACGACAAGCGCTTGATGCAGCATTGTATTGTGATAGAAACACATTTTTCTCAAGGACATTGTTTGAAAATACTCCATTTTCCATTGACAACCAAACTTGATACAGAATCTGAGGACAAAATAATATATGTCAAATATGAGGCTTGAGGAACTTGACAACGGCTCTCAAGAAGAAATATAAGCATGTGGGTGTGTCAGGGCTTATATGTTAAACCATTTTCATCAATTCAACTCTCAGCCATTAGTATAGATTTGACCAATGGTTCACAATGTGCCCACCAGCATTTCAATTTGCCTGGATATTTTAAAAATATTTTTACTAAGTGTATGACCATTCAAGTCAAGGGATTATAGGTCAATTTATCATCAGTTATAAAATTTACAGTTGCACACCAAGTAATAGCCCTATCTCATTTCATTTCATTTCACTTTATTTAGGTACATACCAAGGATAAAAACACAAAAAGTACACATAAAAGTACACTTAATTCCATTGTGGTCCTTGAGCCATAGTGAAGATATAAACATAGTAAAATATGGATTGCACTCTACACTTAGAATAAATTAACTACAGACAATATTTCAATATCAAAAACAGTACACATCAAAATCAGTCATAACCTTTTTGAGTATCGTCAGCCTCACAACCAAAGTGCCCAAGTCACCATCACATGCCTCCCACCCGCATCCCCAACATCCCGAGCAACAAACCCCAGCCGATAAACCCCCAGCCGCACTCCACATAATCTGCGGAATTCATCTCTTTTGATGCACCCAACAGGCTAACGAAAAAAACACGGCCGGAAACTCCACCAACCATGGGTTCAACACTCAGAAAATCAAAACCGCAGACAAGAAACACATAACTATGTCTCAGGCACCCCGGCTACGAGGGTGACGATATTTTTAAAAGAAACCAGGACCAGCCTAGTAATAAATATAGTTGCTTTGATCGCTTACTTTGAGCTTATTCAATAGGTAACTTTTCACCTCCTTTTAAAAACATCCTTACATTGTTGGGATTGCACTGCCCTGGTAAAGTGTTCCACACAGTGATGGCTTTGTAAATAAAAGATTTTTGCCCATGGGTACCCATGCGAGGTTTAATAAGGGACATGGGCCCAGATCTAGTTGAATGTCTACGGACATTGAGTGATTTTGTAATGCCATCCTGTAAATACTTTGGGCTAATACCATTTAAAATACGAAAAATATGATTCACCATGATCTGGGAGACCCTGTAATTAATAGGTAGCCAGTTTACCTTGCAAAACTCACTGGCACCTACATGAGATCTGGGTGACAATTTCAAAATGTTCCTAATGATCTTATTTTGAGAAACCTGAAGTTTTTGTTTCGCTTGTTTTGTCAGCGCAGGGTACCAAATGCAGCACCCATAGTCATAATGACATTGGATTAAAGCAGAAACCAGCAGCTTTTTTGTATAGTCATTCAAGTACCGACCTTTCCTATACAGGAACTTAAGCCTGGAGTTAGCCTTTTTAATAACCTTGTTTCCAGTTATTTCACCACTCAAAGACTGGTCTAAATCAAGACCAAGATATTTGATTTCAGATTTTGAAGCAATATCTGTATCCCCACACTTGCTGTTCAGCCCCGACTGTCTCGCAAGTTTCCGCTTTGGGCCAAACATGACAGACTCAGTTTTCCCCAAGTGGAGCGACAATTTGTTGTCGATCAACCAATCATTAACAGCCTCGAGCTGGGAACTGAGCCTATCCTGTATGACTTTAGCATCACTGTGCGATACCATCAGGGCTGAATCATCTGCATAAAGTAATAACTTACAGTTCACCACTGAAACCATGTCATTCACATAGATCAAGAACAGCAACGGCCCCAATATCGAGCCCTGTGGGACTCCGCATGTTATCTTCTTAGGGCTAGAGTGCACCCTACCTATGTCAACAACCTGAGTTCTATTAGAAAGATATGAGTCGAACCACTTAACCGAACCTTCAGTCAAACCAAGGGCCCTCAACTTACCGAGCAATATTGCATGATCCACCGTGTCGAACGCCTTTTGTAGGTCTAACACAACCATACCGGTGTAATTACCCTTTTCCCACTCCTTTCTGATATGGTCCGACAGGTGGATCAAACAGGTCTCAGTTGAGAAAGATTGGCGAAAGCCGGACTGAAATTCATAAATAAGTGATTGACTCTTCAAATAACCATCCAACTGGTCAAACATAATTCTTTCAAAAATTTTTGACACCACACTGAGTATAGAAACAGGACGATAATTGCCAGCTTCAGTTTTACTGTTCTTTTTGTAAATGGGCACCACCCTGGCTTTCTTCATATCACTTGGAACCACACCAGACTCGATAGACAGATTAATGATATGAGTAAGTGGCTTGGAAATAACATGAGCAGCTTCTTTAAGGAACTTAGCCGGCAGCTCATCAAGTCCTGTTGCTTTACTAGTGTTGACTTTTTGAAGGAGTTTTAAAACTTTTTCCTCATCCACTTGTGTCAAACCAAAACTATTTTGTTTCACCTGTTTTTCCTTGTAGAATTTTGATACAAAATCTAGCCCATATCTGCCCGACACAGGAGGAAGCTTGTTGACAAGAGTAGAAGCAACCGTTACAAAGAAATTATTGAATGTCTCTGCCACTGTTGCTTTGTCAAAACAAATCTCCTCTCCCACGCTCAGGCCAATATTGCCACATTTTGTAGATCCAGTTTTGCCTGCACCCAACTCATTTAAAAAACTCCAAAGTTTTTTCGGATTATTTGTATTTTCTTCGACCTTATCTCTGTAGTATTGAGATTTAGCTTGCCTAATTTTGTATTGGGCCTTATTTCTAAGTTTTTTGTAATCTGAGTAAAGCCCACGGTCTTTTGATTTCCTGTACCTTTCCAGAGCATTATCTCGATTTTGATTAATTCCCTAATATCGGTATCAAACCATGGCTCCGTTTGTTGTTTTACCCTGACTTCCTTAAGAGGTGCTACCTCATCAATTACTGAGAGAAAAGAATTTTGAAAAACACCATGCTGTCTCAGCATTGTTATCTGAATATACCTTTGACCAGCACACTTCATTCAATTTATTTATGAATGTTTATGTAGAGTATTTTGATCTAATTTTCACAGATTTATGCCTATTAAAATGCTCCTTTGTTGTCTTTCTGGTGCAATAGGTTAAAAAGTGGTCGCTCAGGCCAATCGTAATAACCCCAGCTTGACAGATCTTGTTTGTATCTGAAACAAATATCAGGTCCAGAGCTGATTCGCTGGTATCAGTGACTCTGGTAGGTTGATTTATCAATTGTGTGATATCAAAAATATTGCAGAAGTACCTCATTGCTTTTACCATACTGTCCTTAGTATTAGTACTTAGAGCATCGGCATTAAAATCGCCGAGGATTATAACCTCCTGATCAATTTGCCCAACACTACTCTGAATTGACCTATTTGGTATATCCCATGATCCTTTGCAATCGATGCGAATGTGAACATCATCACAGCGCACACCCAAATGCATCACAGCGCAGACTAAACAGCAGTAATGATGTCATTGATGTGTACATCAGCAAAGGCTTATGGGACTCTCCAAAATGGTGATCTTTAACAGCCAAGCATCAAAATTGCATGAGCACCGGGTTGTGTGCATGTGTAATTACGTATGCATGTAAGAGCTAACATTCAATACTGTAAAGGTGGTTATTAGTAAAATATGCTGCAAAATAAAATATATACATATTCATATTTGTAAAGCGCTGCTATAT
Source organism: Amphiura filiformis (assembly GCF_039555335.1). Lineage (NCBI taxonomy): Eukaryota > Metazoa > Echinodermata > Ophiuroidea > Amphilepidida > Amphiuridae > Amphiura > Amphiura filiformis. The sequence goes on from NC_092630.1 coordinate 70,236,417, forward strand.
CTAGATTGTAGTGCTAGACAAACTAGAATGACCCAAAGGCATTATACATGTGAACAGAGCAATTACTAAACAGATAAATAAAAGATGAAACAAGTTTAAAAAACAAAATTTACAAAACACCCACCCTGAAAAAGAAGAAGAAAGAGTTTTAAAGCATTACAATAATCCTTTAAATCTTTGTACAAAACTTGTCAAGATTTGATTGCAATTCCTGACTGAGTGCTGCGTAGGCAGTAACATGAACCTCAAAATGATTAAATATAGTAACAATATTTTCCTTTCTAAACATTGATTGCAACACAAACAGCCAATAATCATGATAATAATGCCGCTGGCAATATTTGCAAAGCCTTCAGAACAAACCTGCTTGGTGCATGATGAGAAACATGCTGAATTTGGCACATAGTAAGAGCTCAAATCTAATTTCAGGTTATTATGACTCAAAGCAACTACATTTATCCTCAACTCTCACATTATTGAAAACTAATTAACCAGCTAATTATGCATTAACTAATAAATGATTGGCTTAAAATTAACTTTTCCATTTCAAACAAGTTTTATACACTTTAATGAAAGAAAAATACAAATTATGTGATATATCTTCAAAATGACAAAAGAGTAATCTTACTATAAATAGGGAAATGTTGTATCTATGTATCTATGTATCATGGAAAGGCTCCGTCAGTTTCGATCCAAATGTTGCCAAATTCATACGGGAGATCGATGAATATACGGGAACGTGTTTAAACTTTATTTGGTTGAAAACGGTCAAGAATTGGCTGCAAAAACAGTGAAAATATGGGTCAAAACGGGGTTTTTGTTATGAAAATCGGTTGTCAGCCTACGCGTCACTGCAGCTGGCAGACAGCGCGTCGGCGCCAGCGCGTAATGCACGACTACGCCAATTCGCGTAAGAACGGCGCAGAGCCACGCGACTAGCGAGCCAGAGACCAGTGGACATGATAATACGGAAAGAAGGAAAAATAAAGGACAAAAAGGTATATGGACGGGTCACGGGATTATGATAATGGCTGAACAGATAAATAAAATGTACCTTTTCAATGATTCTACCTGTTCAGTAATTATTCCTCTTATAGTGAACGCTCCCATCTAGCGGGGACCCGCGCGAAGCGCGGGTATCCCGCTAGTAATAATAAAGGGCTGCAGCAATATTTTTAGGCCATGGCGAGTCAGAGACATCACATCATATTTCCCAGTTTTGGTTATTTTGCTTGAATAACACAAGTTTATTTCTGCAGAGTAATACATTTAGTCAAGGAAGCCACTGTCATATTTATATTTTCATTTGTATTGCAGTTTATTGAGTTATGACAAATTATAGGTCAAAACAAAAGTTTTTGCTATTTCCCACTCCCGGTGAAAATCAAGCACATGGGAGCAAATTAAAACACATTACAATGAACTTTTTCTTATGAGGGTGGACTTTATTTTTCTTAATATTTGAGCATAAACACTGCCAGCTTAGCTTTAACCCCGTGGCTACAACCTGCCTTTAACAAGCTTAAACCATATTTGAACATTAAAACACTTGGCTATGTACCTATAAAGTAGTAACTTTATGCATTTAAAAATGCATCTTCATTAAATTCTACATAAACATGCTACTTGCAGGACAAAATGTCAAGTTTAAATCATGTGAGAGCAACAAAGAAGGAGAGAAAGAGAGAACAATGGAACAAGAGAGAGAAAATAGAAATAGAAGAGAGTGAGAGAGAGTGTGTGTGAGAGAGAGAAGAGCTCTTAGAAGAAAGTGTCAAAGTTAGTGCTGTCAGAGGAGAACATTATCAGCATTGATTATCGTTAATTGGATGTCTTTAGGCTGAGCTCAGAGGGACAGCATCCTCCATTCCACTGTGCCTATCATTCAATACATTCTCATGAGGAAACACTATGTCACTTAAACTCAGCCATATTTCTCCATACAACTTCTTGATACTAGTACGCTATGCAATCTATTGTATGGATAATCTGACTTAATTTTAGCACCGCTGAGACGTCTTGATTATGCTGTATCCTAAGATACTTTAAATTAATTCCTCAATTAATTAAGACTGCATATAAACTTAATTAAAAACGACACCACCTTTACATCAAATACAAAACGCTACAACAATGTATTTTGTCATCTACTAAATTATCATAATTATTTTGGCCCCTGCAATGTTTAGATCGAAAAACAAATGCATATAAGTGTAAGAGCACTTTCTGTGGCATGCAGTGCATTTGCTTTTAAAGCGTATGCACATCTGCTATGCGTTCTGTGAATTTGAGGTTTAAAAGCTATTTTGTGTTTCAGTTAGCCTTTTATAAGTTAAATGAATGCTTAGGCACACCAATCCTGAGCGCAAAGAACTTATATATGCTAAAAGGATGTTTAAAATAGAAACTAAATTGAAGGACAAGGCCAACCATGTGTACACAGTGCCTTGAATCTTATTGATAAGAAAAACAACTTTGTTGCACAAAATCGAAGACAAAAATGTGCATATTATAATGTATTATGAGACAGGTGAACTCAAATATGTTCATTAGGCATTAGTCTGTGATCTGTCTGGTTCTAGTGGTTTAAGCTTCTGGCAATGCCTCTGTTGTCAGCAATTTGGAAGCTTAAGATGTATATCAGAACATTAATTCATGCCTAGGGTTTTGTACTCATTGAATATGTTACCTGGGAGCAGAATGTGTGCCTAATTGGTCAAATTCATGCATTGCTTATGGGTAAGGTGTGCTTTTAAACAAAATGAGTACCTTGGTGATAAACAACTAGTGATGTACATATTCTTGCCAGCCATGCCTTATGATAGTTATAAACATCATATAGTACATAAAGCTTTCATTTATTGACAGTTTGTTTTCTAATTGTATTGATTAATTCAACATAATTATTCTAATGAGTTAACAATTTGAAGATTATTCTCTACTCTTCCATCCCTGCACTGAGAAGTATATATCTTTGGTTAAATATGACAAACCCCTACAAAAACAACAACAAACAAATAAACAAATAAACATATACGACTTTGAATCATTGAAAACACAATAGCCTGACAATGCAACCAGATAAGTCCCAACATGCTACGTGATGATTAAATGATTCTAACACCACTAATTGCTAGAAACTATTTCCACTCCAGCAATGTCTATCAAGAGATGAAGCCTGAAGCTATTTTCCATGAATTCATCAAGACTGCTCTTGTTCAGTCTATATTCATTGGAAATCAAGCTAATTGAGGGCAACCAGAAACCATTGGACAGGTTTGACCACTGTGATTCTTGCAATCAGGCCTGGCATACAAGCGGGATAGAGTAGAAAAGCAATTTGGTCTTGCTCAACTATTGAATTGCATAGAGGAGTGGAACAATTCCGCTGCATGCTGTCAGTGTACTGATGGAAATGAATCAACGTAGGTAGGTACAGCCCAAAGCATTTCTAACCAGATTAATTCAATAAATTCTGGTTTGGAATAACTATACATAGTTCATTATACAACAGTATTCAATATCCAGCACACAAATGCAAATATATACTTTAGTCACTTGCATCAATATGTCAGCTTCGTTTTAAAGCCAAGCTGACACTTTCCTATGGCTTTATATTTTAGCTCTCTTCATATTTTCATAACATCTGAACAATGCATATTATCAGTTAGAAATTAATGTTGACAAGACAATTGCATGAACCTGTATAAGCTTAGTATGGAATTGCCACATAGTAAACACTTCAAAGGCAATTACTGCCTGATATATATTCAATTTGTTGTTTCCACTTTCCAGATTAAGACTATGTGGCATTACTACTGTCTAATGATATTATCTCTTGTGGATCTTAGATTTGAGTTTTTAAAGTGCCAAAATGAAGCACTTTTAGCACACATACATGTTTCCCACACTTTTATTTAGCACACAGATTTGTTTCTCCATATGTTTTGTCAATCCATATTAGTGTCAAATATATATTTTTATATTAATTCACTGTTTCAATCATTGCTGGCTGAACATTCACATTTAACTGAAATTGAACAATGTAATTGATCTAGCCTCCATTCTATTTTCTACTCATTCATATATTATTAACTCTAATGAGAATTGTTGTAATGAGATGTACCATACTCACATTCATGTGTTTAGTGCTAGAAAGTTGTAAGTGCTATGGCTCCACCTTTCAGTGTGAATTTTGTATCTTTTGCCATGTTTTGTGCATAGTGATAAATCACATATAGCAATAAACCACCCATTTCTATTGTGTCTATAAATAACACTATCACATTTTTGCAGTGCAAAGAAATTTGTGCCATTGCCGATGCCTATAATCTCACACATCACAGGTTTTAATGGATAGTTACAGTAAGGGATTATTTGTTTATTGTAACCTACTAATCCTAAAAAGATGCTAACTCTAAAGTTTCTTTCCAATTTCAGGAGGAATTTCCCTCCCCCTCATGTGTCTGACTTGTTCTATTAACTATCTTACCCCTGTCATTATTTATCTAGTGATGTGAAATTTGAATAACAAAACATGCAGCGATACAATCTCCTTGCTGACGATAGAGTCATCCAAATTAAGTTGATGTAAATTGACAATGACACGCTTGGCCTAGATCTTATGGCTGATAGATGACATACACCTAGTTGTCCTAACTGGTGACCAGCATCTAATGAATATACCTATCATAACGTTTATTTGAACCATTTAATGCCATGACCTAATAACAGAAATGCAAAAATGAAATACATGTGTTGCAGCTGGTTTCTATGTATTGTATTTAAATGTCAGATAAAAAGATTATACTAGGCACATGCAGCATACACATGCCCACAAAAAAAAGAAGAAAAAAAAAAACGAAAAAAAACCCACAAAACAACAATAAACCCAATAATAAAAAAACTCATAAATATAAGACTGTAATACAAATTTATCTTTGAAGAGGGTATTTTACAGCTGGGTACAACTTGTACCCTGATACCTTCATATTTAATGTCAGTCATTCCAATTGCAAAGTAAATATTTAATGCAACAATTCATGCATCATGACTTCTGTACATTTTAAGAAATATTGCATCAATTCTTTTGATGATGAATATCACTTATCTCTGTATACATTCTCTCAATACAATATTCAATTTAATATCTCCTCTAATGGAAAAATGCCAGGCTTAATAATTAAATTATTCAACAATGTTAACCAAAGTCATTTGTATTGTGATAAAAAAAAATCTGGCTCCAGGCATTTGATGGGAAAGATTTAATTGCATTTTCCTTATCACTTTGTTCAATAATTTCTGCAAGTAAATAAGTAATGTATGTTTCAATTGAATCATGCCATACTGTGGAGGACTATTCTATCGCTGACTTGATTTAGTTATATCAAGTAACTTTATTATCATGTTGATTATTTTTATAGTAGTCTTGTTACATTTACAGAGATTTATTTCTTGCATTGAATAACAAGAATAACGCCTTAGCAAATTAGCCTAAAATACAGGTGAAATTTTGTGTTTACTGTGCCAATTGTCAAACTGACATTGGTATACACTGTTTAACATTCTATTAAGTGATCCCAGGTAAGCTTTTGTATTGTACATGCACTGATAATTATATTTCTTTAGAATTCATATATCTGTACTACCTAATTGTCCATAGTTACACTTACAGTTTCATGCTGCTACTTATACCCCCTCTGGAATGGTATAACAATTAAAATGGCAGACATGTTGGTTCTAAATTCTAAGTGACATAGGGACAGGTCTCTAGTTCGAATGCACAATCATTCATGCCTATCACCTGTTTTATTGTATCATCGTGAGAATTTCCTCTGTGGTACCTTATGGAGGGCAGAATTTTATTAAAATGAGGATAAGTGACATAGCATTGGATACCTTGTCAGGTTAAAACAAGTTTTGAATGTACCGCCCTGTACTACAAGCAGATCATAAATTGAATACAATAACGCTCAGCATTTATAGCTATATACAGATAATGAAGTTGCATTTTATTTGGAAAATAAACTTGATTTGACTTGATTTGATCAGAAAAGTTGTAAATTTATACATGCAATCAACAAGCAGGTCATATTTGTCAATGTGTTTTTACATCAACATCATGAGATATATTAACTTATTCTCTCACAAATTACAATTAAATAAACAACCTCATACAGACATGTATACACAATCCATTCTGAAAGTCAACACAAATGGCTTGCATTTACCAATTGTTACAGTTTTTAAATGTCAAAATAAGACTCTACCTATTGTTTTAAATGTCAAACTACAAAAGTAGCTTTTCAATTACACTAGAGTGGACTTTCTACAGGTGTTTTTGAGCAGATTTGAGCCAGATAGCTCAAGTCTTGCTTATAGACACAGCATCATCGGATATTTATATCTTACATATTATACTTTAATCAAATCTTTGCTCTAAAGATTGGTTAAATTCGATGTTAATATAAAATAACTAAATTAAGTCTAAAATAATATAACAAAAAATTGTTTAAAAAAGGATTTTACACAGCCTAAAAAAGAAATTACGCTAAACCTGAATGTACAAAAGCTGTTTTTATGGTGAATTTCTTGCACTATGTATAGTGACAGTTTACTTCATAATGTTAGGAATAAGGCCTGTCTATAGCTCAGGCCAAATCTGACAGGTGTTATTAGAAAATAGAAATATTATCTCAAGTACAATACTGGTTCAAGGCTTTTTTGAATTGAAATATGATTTATATTGTTAATCTGCATAAATTACTGTGAAACTAATCCCTTTTCTCATAGCTTTAATTCATATTACTTAAATAGGCACAATTATACAATTCTTATTCTATCAGTTTGATAAATTTGTATTTTTACACAATTTTTCAAAGTAAACAAAAACATTGATCATGTTGTTCTTCTTTACAGTGCTAATTGTTTGGACAATATTTGGATACCTTACATCTCTTCTTAACTCAAAAATAATCCCATCACTGTTTCTGCAACCAATTTTCAAATATTTTTCAAAATATCCCAAAAAATATCTACCATCATTACCCTAAATATGTTATTTTCATCACTTCATTTGTGGAGACCATTTTGGATTTTCTGTACTGGCAATTGACTTGGCTTACCAATTCAAAACCTGTCTGGATAAACTGCCGTAAGACAGAAATTAAGCTCAAGGTGAAAACTGTGTGACTTTATTTAAGTGTCTACTGCTGTCTTGTGTCTGTAAGGAAATAGTTCTGGTAAACTATCATTAACACATTACTAATCAGTCATTTTTGTAAGCTTACTTAATAAGGCAAGTGGATTGAGAATACAATCTTCAATAGATAGCTAAGAATAGCATATTATCTTTCCCAATAAGTAGAAGACCAACATGCAAACATGTTTTAATCATATTTTAACTAGATAGATTACATTTTATGTAGCACACTTCTCATTCTGTCTCTGGAAGATACTATACAACAAATTTGCATCAAGAGATACTATCTGTACTATCTGAAATAGATAGAACTTTTGATAGTTCTTTAATGCACTGGGTTTTACTACACTGTCTTCATTTCATAGCTCTTTAATGCACTTGTCTAGGTGTATGCTATCTTCAGTAGAGTCTTATAAACTTGGTAGAGTGTGTTATCTTCAGTAGATAACACCTTCATATGCTTGCCTTCTGTGCTAACTCTTTAATGTGTTTGGTATGGTGTTATCTTCATTAGATAGCTCCATACATCTGATCTTATGTGGTAGATCAGTATATAACTCTTGGTATAGTGTATTATCTTTGGTAGATAGCTCTTCCATACACCTAGTCTCATGTGCTATCATCAGTTGATAACTCTTTAATGCATTTCTGTTTTGTGTTATCTTCAGTCGATAGCTCCTTCATGCACTTGGTCTCATGCTATCAGCAGTAGATAACTATTTTACACACTTGGTTTATGATTACTATCTTGGTCAAACGTAGTTTGGTGAATTATCATCAGTAGCTCTGTATTACGTTTGTGCTATCTTTGATACCAGTAATCATATCTATACACATTATATATACTAGTGTGCCATTATTGGTTTATATTTTTATAGTCCTTTATGTATTTTGTGTGCAACTTTAGTATATATTTAGATCGGTCCCAGACTTCATAAGTGTGAATTGATATTGGATGGTTTGGGCACTGCAGAGTGCAATACTGGCAACATATTCAGTCCATGCAGAATGCATAAAACATGAAAATCAATTGCTGCAGAGCATTACTTTTGTCAATATGAGTACACAACATGTTGCCACCAAAACGCATTTAAAATCCCATGCATTATACTATTTGTGTATCTTCTTGAATTTCTTCAGAACAGTGAATTTTTGTAAATTTGCAAAACAAAAATGCTACAACTCAAAATAATGATGGTAGGTCTTTGTGTGTATTTGCTTTTTAGTGCAATGTCCTGAGATGAATAGACACCTGTAAGGCAATCAAATATAGTGTACTATATTTAGCTAAAAACATGGTTTAGGTAAAAGCACTTGTAAGCGGTTTTCCATTTATCCTGTCAGCCTTTTAGCATAAAGGAAATAAGTCTACCAAGATTAAAGTACAAATCAATCACCTGCAATATTAATAACTATATGACAAAACTGACGAAATAAAAACTTGACAGTATTTGTGTAGAGGAAAAAGAAAAAGGAAATAATATGTTAGATCAAAGAACTAAACCTAATCAATATTTTGATAATAATAGTGTAGGAGCCCGAATCAAATCATTGCCAATCTACCCTGTGCTGCACAAATACCTCAATCAATATCGGTGGTATTGATTAAATCCTGCAGGGGGATATATCTTCCACTTGACTAGTTTGGTGGCTAGGGATGAGAGATTACGATTGTTTCACGCTTGGTCATATTTTCCTAATTTTAAATATTTTCAACATTTTTATATGGCTTTTTTGTAAGCATTGTCTGTAGAGGAATCTATCAACAATGAAAGTGTTCATGAATATTCAAAAAAAGAGAAAAGTGCTATTGGGATTTGAACCTGCAATTTATTGATCCATAGCTCAAAGTATAAACTACTATTATACACTAGGAGGTCCTGCGTTAGCCCTGGGCGTTAGCTTAGTATTACTTGGTGCATGTACAATTACATATTTTACATGCACGATCAAAGTGGTGCATATGTAGATTATGTACACGCATGAATACGTGTATAGCATCCAGCACTTCCTCAATAAACACACAACCGATTTCAAAGATCACACATTGTCCACCTGTGTTTAACATTGAGTAAAACTAGGTTTGTAGTGTTAACCTAACATTTCCATCCCACCACTAGCATCCCGTATTTCCTCAATAAAAACATAACCAACCTCAACAGTCAGATATTGTTCTCTGTTAATATTGGCCCCTATGAGCAAAGTGTTGTTGAAATATATTGGTCCTCTACTCTATTAGGAAATGACACAAAATCACTGTGGTGTGTAGTGTCTATATACCCTTAGGCTATGTCATGGAACGAGGCTAGGCACACATCATACAACATTGCCAAAGAACATTAAAATGGGCTTTCACTATGTATTAATGTCATATGCAAAGAATCAAAGGAAATACAATTAATACCACAATAAACAATAAACAATAAACGGAATTTATATAGCACCTTAGCATAAGTATGAACAAAGCGCTTTACAATGATCTTAAAAGTACAACTTACACTACATCTTAGGCTACAGTAAAATGTACAACTTAATTAAAAATAAAAACTTAGTTTGGAAACAAATAGGTTTTCAGATTAGATTTAGAAGTGGCCAGACTATGTGAAGTACGAAGTTTTACAGGTAATTTGTTCCAGAGAGCTGGCACAGAATTGCAGAAGGCACTATTCCCATATGTTGTGTGAGTTCTTTTACATTCAAGCAGACTGCCATCAGCATGTGATCGTAGGAACATACCATCAGAAAATGTGTGAGATTTTAGGAGATTTTGTGGAGACCACCAAGACACAGACCCTGGAAAGTGTCTGTAACCTAGACCATGTTTTGGTGAAAGCAATAACTGTTAAAGTGCTCAATTTGGTGCAATTTTTTCAAAACAGTATGGTTTTCTAAACATGGTGATGATGGTGATGGTGATGATGAAGATGATGTTTATGATGATGATAATGATGATGATGTAACCCAAAATGATTCCTATTCACAGTACCACTGTTTCTAATTTGTTTCACAAGCATGTTTATACATGATCACTGGTTTGAAATTAACTCACAAACATCAAGTATGTGCCTCTAATGTCTACTTTTTTTTTTTTTTTAAGAAGGAGGGTATACACCATTCATAAAAAAATTGCAATTTACAATAATACATGTGTGTACAGCCATCTGTATCAGTAAAATAGTTACTCCAAATGATCTTTTTGTGGAAGGTGTCTGCCTTTTGTCTCTTTCATTAAAAAAAACCCACTCACTTAAAGCATATATGCTTGTAAATGGAATTCTACGGTATTGCCGTATATCAAGCTATGTTGGCACTCACGTATATATGATGTTTATTTTTGTGCAAAATATATTGATCATGAATTGTAGCTTGATCATCTGTCACCCCAAGCCATTAACAACTGACATTTGTATAAAAGGAAAGAATATTACCTTGAACAACGTATATAGCAAATACCTGTACAATGGAAACAACATCCATTTATAATATCTTCACAGGTAAATTGTATTTAATGGTGTATGCAGTACATTATTTACAACTGGTATAGGTTTGAGAATGATTGAGAATATTATATAAAGTTCCGTGGGTGTCTCGTCATATGTTATCACATTGAGGTACACTGGGGGTGTTAGGCACTGCTATATCACCATCATGCCAATACACATGATCAATGTATGGCAAGCTGCATGCATACATCTGCCTTAGCACAAATGCTGAGTGGAAATTTTCATATGATATTAATTTTCATGGTTTTCATATATTTCCTGGCTTGTATGAAAAGTTCAAACATGCAAAATAAACAATGGGAATTTTTGTTTTTACTATCTTTTATCATGTCATAGAGGATAAGCAGGTCCAAAAATTTAAGTAGTGGATGCTGGTGTTACATACGCATGTGTTGATAAGTGTGTTCTACAACGACACAGCCACTGTCCAGTGGTGTAGCCAAGGAGAGGGGGGGGGGTAAGCTGCCCCCTGTCAAAGTTTTCCCCCCTGGAAATTTGCCTGTACCTCCCCCCCCCGTCTGAAAAAGTCCACTGCCGTATATTACCTCATCTATAGGCAACACCTAGGAACCAATGAAATCTAACACTTACAAGCTAAACACACCCACTGACTATTTGGTTCCAAGATAATTAAATTATTAAGAACATTTTATGTAATTGCTGCATTTTTTCTTATTATTTGTCCATTTTGTGAGTTCATGCACAAACATAAAATGCCAAAAATGTTTTTGGCTCATATAGCAGTGTCTTTGATTGGGAAATTAAAACCTAACAAAAATCTTCAAAAAGCATAGATATTATGAAATTTTACTCCTACAAATATAATGCTATTATAGACTAGGTCAATGTTATATCTTATTGCCAGTTAAGGCCAGCAGCCAGCCAGCCAGCCAGCCAGCCAGTCAAGCATCCATAGAATGAGTGAGTAATATCAATGCCAGACAGCATGAAATTGCCGCCACAAAATTAGACCCTTATTTATCATATGAATACTGCACTTGTAATTAGACTCTTGCTGAGGTGTTTGCAAAAATTACTTCCACAATGTTGCCCAGGTCATTGATCAGCTTTGGAGAGTAATTTGCTATTTCCTCAAATTGAAGTTTTATTTGTAAACTAATATTTATCTAATAGTACTAGCAACTCAAATATTGTTTGTATGTATGTATTGGTCATACTCTTTGAACCATTGCCTACTTCTTTCTATCAGATTGGACAATTTTAGTATGGCATACTTTACAGTGACTTTCTTTCAGCGACATTTATGTGCAAAGAGCACTTTAGTAAACATGGACATCCAGGATGTGGAAAGAGCACTTTAGTAACTGTGTACACCCAGAATGTGGAAAGAGCACTTTAGTAACTGTGTACACCCAGAATGTGGAAAGAGCACTTTAGTAACTGTGTACACCCAGAATGTGGAAAGAGCACTTTAGTAAACATGGACATCCAGGATGTGGAAAGAGCACTTTAGTTAATGTGTACACCCAGAATGTGGAAAGAGCAATTTAGTAACTGTACACCCAGAAAGTGGAAAGAGCACTTTAGTAACTGTGTACGCCCAGAATGTGGAAAGAGCACATTAGGTAACTGTGGACACCCAAGATGTGGAAAGAGCATTTTAGTAACTGTGGACACCCAAGATGTGGAAAGAGCACTTTAGTAAACATGGACATCCAGGATGTGGAAAGAGCACTTTAGTTAATATGTATACCCATGCTGTAGAAAGAGCAATTTAGTAACTGTGTACACCCAGAAAGGGGAAAGAGCACTTTAGTAACTGTGTACGCCCAGGATGTGGAAAGAGCACTTTAGTAACTGTGAACACCCAGAATGTAGAAAGAGCACTATAGTAACTATGGACACCCAAAATGTGGTCAGAGCACTTAAGTAACTGTGTACATCCAGAATGTGGAAAGTGCACTTTAGTAACTATTCACTTTATAACAATACAATATTTGAATTGAATGCAGAGATTTAGTATCTCAGATACATTCCTACAAAATCAAAATGTTCAAATTGACTAATATCTCAATATAAGAGAGTAACAATTTAAACACATTTTAAACTGTTTGTCAAAACTGTTATAATCCGCAGAGTAAAATGTGTTTGCAAGAGTTGAAATGCACAAATTAATCAAACGGTATCATCATTATTATAAATGCAATTAAGTTGCAGTTGAAAAGTCGCATGTTCAAATGGCGGCAAGGTCTTCTTCCCTTTTTTTTTATTTTTTATTGCACGCCAAAAGGCTATTTTGAAAGGTATAACTGCAGCCAGTTGAGGCGTGATGTAAGGGTAATCACAATGTGTACACCCAGAATGTGGAAAGAGCAATTTAGTAACTGTACACCCAGAAAGTGGAAAGAGCACTTTAGTAACTGTGTACGCCCAGAATGTGGAAAGAGCACATTAGGTAACTGTGGACACCCAAGATGTGGAAAGAGCATTTTAGTAACTGTGGACACCCAAGATGTGGAAAGAGCACTTTAGTAAACATGGACATCCAGGATGTGGAAAGAGCACTTTAGTTAATATGTATACCCATGCTGTAGAAAGAGCAATTTAGTAACTGTGTACACCCAGAAAGGGGAAAGAGCACTTTAGTAACTGTGTACGCCCAGGATGTGGAAAGAGCACTTTAGTAACTGTGAACACCCAGAATGTAGAAAGAGCACTATAGTAACTATGGACACCCAAAATGTGGTCAGAGCACTTAAGTAACTGTGTACATCCAGAATGTGGAAAGTGCACTTTAGTAACTATTCACTTTATAACAATACAATATTTGAATTGAATGCAGAGATTTAGTATCTCAGATACATTCCTACAAAATCAAAATGTTCAAATTGACTAATATCTCAATATAAGAGAGTAACAATTTAAACACATTTTAAACTGTTTGTCAAAACTGTTATAATCCAGAGTAAAATGTGTTTGCAAGAGTTGAAATGCACAAATTAATCAAACGGTATCATCATTATTATAAATGCAATTAAGTTGCAGTTGAAAAGTCGCATGTTCAAATGGCGGCAAGGTCTTCTTCCCTTTTTTTTCAATTTTAATTGCACGCCAAAAGGCTATTTTGAAAGGTATAACTGCAGCCAGTTGAGGCGTGATGTAAGGGTAATCACAAGTCATTAGCAGCACCATTCCCACACCATCTTCAGGGCTCAAGCCCTCTGGGAAATCACAAATCTTCTCTTTCTCAAGCTACAAAACCCTCATTCTAATTTTATCTTTCTCATTTCCTTTTATTACACATGAGCTGGACCAATACACAAAAGCTGGCTTTCAGATACTATCCAATAATGCAGCGATGCTGTAAATATTTGATGTAAGTCCAGCTAGACAGCTTTAGCCAACAATGATGAAGACGGTGTTACTATTAGCAGATCACCGTTGCCTTCAAATAGTACTCTAACAACTAAAGCCAGGATCTACACACAAGATGGCTGTCTGTTGATGAAGAATTTCATCACAGATCTGTGTTAAGTTTACATAGGTAGGTTAGTGAGGTAAAAAGCTTAGCATGAATGGAGCGGAAATGAGAAAAACACTGCGATTGGATACGGTGTGAAGGTGTTGGATCAAACAACCATTTCAATTAAGCCTTTTCAATTTGCTGGGTTGATAAACTCAGAAAATGATGGTTAAGAATTGTATAGCTAATTCAGACTCCAAAAATGAAACAACATTAATCTTGTTTAAATAAAAGAGCACGTAAGTGACTTAAAATGGCTGTGTATGCAAAATCCTTTACATAGACATATAGAAGGAATGCAAATGGCAGAAGTATGATATATTTGAGAAAATGTACAAATAAATTTGGGGTTTGGGCTCAATCACATGAACACAACCAGGCTATTTAAGGTTATTAATTATTTTAAACTGTTGTGATTTGGTAGTTGGTAGTGAGCTTTGGCAAAATTGCATTGCTCAATTCATAGCGAGCGTGTAGAAGAATTAAAATATCACAGATATACTTTTATAGGTGCTGCGGTTCTTGAGTTACGTTGTAAAGAGGGCTGAAACAACAACACTTTTGTAAAACGTACATAACTAATTAACAACAATAAATTAAGCAAGTTTGCAGAGTATACGATTTGTAGAATGAACTTTTGCAAAACATCAAGGTGTTAATTTTCAATAATATATTGATGTAGATAATGAAATTTTTAGGTTGCTTCGACCAACAATACCTCGTCTACCCTTAAATGTATTGGTTTTCCAACACGTACTGGTAACACGTATATAAAATATACAGATTACAACAATAGAAGCTGTTTGATCATTTAAGAGGGAATTTGAATTCATAATTAGTACTTGTAGTACACTTCAGCACTTCTAAATTGCATGGAATATGTAACACCAAATTTCCCAGAAAACCTAGCAATGCAACAAGTTATGTGATATCTCACCGAATTGATGTTGCATCTATATGCTTAAAATCATTACATCGATCAACTCTCTTCATACCAAATGAACACAGAGGTAATAATACATCTGGAACTAAACCCAGATATTTCAAATAACTTGTCGGAATTGAAATACCTGTACTGGCCTCGCTAGTCTCACAACTTCAATCTTGTGAATCTGTACTCAAGATTATTTTGCCTTGCAGGTGAATCTTAATGACACTTCTGTATTAATATGACATAATACCTAAAATTGAAAACTGGGTTTCATCTATCCTCAAGCAAGTTGTACCAGATTCAAGTGTATAACATTTTCTCTCCTTCACCTTCTCGTTCTCCCCCAGTCGTCTCTACATTTCACACTCTCTTTCCTCTCTCTTTGGTTACATCAACATCCATAATCTTGAATGGCAGAATCTTGAAATGGGGTGCAATTATATTCTCTTATTACGACCAAACTGGTGAAGTATATTAACATTTTCAGGATTTGTCCACTTTATGAGAAAAGGTAAACAAACGTAATGTTGCATGCCCAATTTTCAATAAGAATGCAAAAGTCTAATTTCAAGGCCAATTAATGCATGAAATAATATTATTTACATTTTTGTTCCCAGCATTAAATAATTACATCAAATTGACATACCAAATAAAAGTATTGTCTTTGTTTCAATCTATTTGTTATATTGTAAGGCTATTGTTAAGATGTCATCTTAGACTTTAACGCAGTCCACTCTATTCATGGTAGTGTACAAGACTATCAACATGATCAAGACCTATATTATGTCCTTAAAACTGGATGTGACTCCCAACTTTTGTTACAAAGCCAGTTGGTTACAACAAGGATTTATTAAGCATCATGCCAAATTATCCCAACCTTTTATTTGGACATACGTCTGGCTAGCTAACATGCTCGCCAGACATGAACAACAGTTCCATTATTTCTGATCAATTCTGCCAATCAGAAACTAGTTTCGGAATTGTCTGGAATCATATTTTTGTCTCCTGTACTCTTTCTTAATCTGCCTTTTTTTACTCTCCCTCCAATTTGTGTTCCTCTCTTGAGATATGGATATTACATAATGTGCACCTCTTATTTCTCTTCTCTCTATCTTTATCTGTCTACACTTTCCTCTCTCATACGTTGCAGCCTTCATATCTTCATGCCTAATTGGACTATACATATATTGTATACACGCAGCAATAATCCAATTGATTTCAAAATATTAGAGATACTAAAAGGAGTGTATACTGTCATCTAAAGATACATCTTTAGTAGCCTAGGGTCAAAGTACGTACTAGACTGGTGATACAAGCTTATTCAATGAGGCAAAATGATGATCCAATAACTCTGGGCAATAATGTCAGTGTGGCTACACAAATTTTTCATCTTGCTTTAAGATTCTAGCAAGTTTTATGAGTATCTATTCAAGTTTTTGTATATTTCTATTTTTTGATTTTATGTGGGTTTTTTATTGCTTAATTTGAAAAACTAGCAACTGGTGACAAAAGTTTTGAATTCATACTACACAATTTGTGCTTTCTTTTTCAGACATAAATGGACAACATAAATGAATCAAAAATTCTCATAAACTACTGACTCAAATCGAATGCAGCTCTTAGCAAAATGGGTGTGTCACAAAAGTCCCAAGTTACTCACATATAAATTCACAGGCCACAGCCATAGAAGCTGAGGGAGTATCCCATCGTGCATAGCAGTCTATCTGCATGCTCCATAGCAAATGTATACAAAATATAATCAAGAGCCGCTTAGATATTGAGAGCTATTGATAGATTCACAATACTCTAGGGGTGATATTTTTTCAAACAAAAGTCTAAGCTCCCCTGATTTAAATGAGTAATTGAAAGTTGAAGTGAGGGATTTTGTGTACATTTTCTATGGCACATTCAGTTCTATTATGGCACCGCAAAGCATAATGGGATACTCCCTTCAGCTGCTGTGGGCCACAGCCACAAAGCATACTTGGTGTAAACACTGCTCCAACTCACTGATGCTATGAAGTGCTGCTTTGAGGTTACATTATTTGTCAGAAATGTTCAATTCTGGTTTATATGTTATTAAGACTGACAATTGAATC
Source organism: Amphiura filiformis (assembly GCF_039555335.1). NCBI lineage: Eukaryota > Metazoa > Echinodermata > Ophiuroidea > Amphilepidida > Amphiuridae > Amphiura > Amphiura filiformis. The sequence goes on from NC_092630.1 coordinate 70,253,635, forward strand.
TCAATCATGCTCACAGAGATTACACCCATGTCTATAACACTAGGGTAAATCCACCATATTGCAGTGTCACTCATGGGGGAAAAATAGTGTACCTCCAGCAATTGTTGGTTAAAGTACGAAATCAAATGATACTTGTTATAAGCTTGAGTGCTACGAAGGCTAGTGCAATGTAGTGCTTATTATAGATACAATGCATTTATGCAGTATGCAAACAAGAATGCACTTTAAATCAAAATTGACTGGAGGAACACTATTTTGCAGTCCATAAGCGACAGGTGGAGTCTGTCCTCTTTTGGTATAATTTCATGGGACACAATTCTTTAACCAAATAGTCACAGAACATCCTTCATTGTCCTCTGATGTAATGGCTATGATCATTAAATGGTAGTTACGTTTTGTACTTACCCCAACTGCATCCACTTTGTAGCTCAACATATCCTCCATTTTGGTGGCCATATCTCTCACCAATTGCAATCCATCAATCGTGTCTATCCTCACAGTATCCTTGTGTTTTTCTTCAAATTCCTATTGAATAATAAGAAAATAAATCACATAATTAGAGCAACATAGTAACACCAGCAAACAAACAAAAAAAATGTTTTCAGAACATTTTTTTGAATGTTTCGAAATACATCAAAGCATTTTAACATTTAAAATTTAAAGACCATAAAACCGTTGCAAAACATTTTGTATCAAAAATACTATCATAATATTTTTTATAAATGTAGACAAAATGTTACTGCAAAATTTTTTTGCAAAACATTTTGAAAGAATTCATTCTGTTAATGTGTAAATAACATTAGTTTCAAAAGTTTTGTGCAAAAAAAATGTTCTCAAAAAACACTTTCCTAATCATGCTAATTGCAACCTTCCTGTTTCCATTTGCTCAGACAGAAACAAGCGAAACCTATCTGAGACGAATATACCTACACCTGTAGGTATATTCGTCTCAGAACCTATCCAGGGTTCAAGGACTGTGGGAACCCTGCCTATCAGGTTTGCACTAACATTAATTTGGTTCTCTTTGTTGCAGCTTATACGAACCAGGAGCTGATTTTTATCTTGACTGCTCAAAAATGAAAATATCTAAATTTCGGCATATCAAGGGAAATAAGTCTTATGTCAACAATATTCAATTTCATATTTTTTTAAGTATGCTACGTTTTGATTAAACAACATGAAAATTTAATTTCTGGTAACCAAGTTATAGGCAATGTATAAGTTGCTGAAAAAAGCACATTTTGCCAATAACTCAAATCAATGTTAATGACATAAGACTCTTTCCATTGATGATCAAATAACACCTTTGCTACGAAGTATAACATTCTTACATGACTAATAAAACCTATCTTTATGAAAACAACATTTCAATAATTTGTTTTCATATTGTGCTTAAATTAATTTTATGTTCCCAACAATATTCTGTAGATATTTTCAGCATTTTTTTACTGGCATACGATGAAATGTACCAACAGGTTGTGATGTACCGACAGGCCATCGGGACCGCAGGCACTGCCCCTACTTGGTAAAGCCACTGGCTTTAGGAACAGACACACTGATTCAACAAATGTCTTCCTAATTTAAGTAAATACAAGTCACAAAGTGAAAACAAATAAAACATCCAAACATGAAGTTATTTCTGTTTACCATCCCCCTGCAACATAAGATAAAAACACAGTACTATGAAATTGCAAATCAAATAGTGAAAACCTGACTCCTCCCCTCACTATCATCTAAAGATAGAGCAGAGCAAGAAAACAAGAACAACTGTGGCTCTAAGCTACAACAAACTGTGTTAAAACGAGACAAAAACCAAACAGGGAAAGAAGTTTCCCTAAAGATACTTTCAACAGACCAAACCGGAGAAGGAAATACAATTAACTGTTTTAACATTTGAGTCACATTCAAGCCCAGAAACAGGTGTGGGGTAGGTTATATATTGGAATGTTTGCAGTTGATTTCATTATGTACTCCATGGCTGCCGGCCAGGCAGTATAGCTATACCACTGGATCATGGCCTACTTCTACCGCACAGATATGTTGTTTGTACTGCAACATATAACCAGACATATTTCATATTTCCTCATCTTGTACCAATGATAACATGTGTTAAGGGTATAGGTCGTCTGCAGCAATCATAATAGAAGGTGGCAATGCTTATGTTATACTTTGATTACATCTGAAATTCAATTGCAGCAGATATGGTCCCCTCAAGTGTAGCTGTATCAACAACATATGAATGCCTGTCATTTTGGAGATATGCATCAAGATATCTACATAGAAATACACCTCTAATTTGTCTTTTCAGAATATTTTATAGGAGTTCGAGGATGGATATAGATGTTATATTTAAGCCATATTTATAGCATAATTTGAATGGTTGCATGCATGTAAAACATTTTAACCAAAAGGTGGATATTATGTGGATTTTGGTGCATACGTTTACAGATGGCGTGCGAGTCCAATGATGTGACATATTTTAATGTACATTTTAGAGGAGCGTGGTTCAATTTTTTCATATTCTATTTTTAGGCCTATCATAAAAATAATGTGTCCAAATTTTGAGTTATATATTGCTCCAGTAGTTTTGATATGAGAAAAACCATGTATAACAATGCCTCATTAGTACATATACTTCTGGTGTGGTTTCCACAATTCACCACAGTTTTGTTCACACCATCTAATAAAACATATCTGAGGTGATGAATTTTACTGAGGTGATACCAGCTTTCTTCTGATACCAAAATGTTTGTTTTAAAGAAGACAAATGAGGGATGAGGCTGTCAATTAGGTCAAGAACCTTTAATAAGCATGGCTAACAAAGAAGCCCTTCTCCTCAGACATGACCAGACTATAATTTCTTTCCTTACTTTTGATATGACAGCAGACGAGTTAAAAATATCTCAGACAGGTAACTCATGTGCAATGATCATAATTGCTTTGTTGCCAATAGAAAAAAAATAAAATTATAAAGTGCTTTACTGCCAAGATTACCCTCATACAACAATGCAGGTTTATTCTGACATTGTGTTTGAATCCCAATATGGCTGCTTCCTTTCACTTGTCAACCAACTTCAGCAGATGAGGCTCCTTGAAAATGTGCTTGTGTAAACAAAAAATGAGCACCATTTTGTAGAATGATTATTTGACTATTATAATAATATGATTCTATCAATCAAACTCCAGCACATCTCATTATTGGTTAGTAACTAGGATGGTGCCTTCCCTAGTTATGTGATACTAACCCATATCATGGGGGATATGATTGACAGGAGGGCCATGGCATGGGGGATATGATTGACAGGATTGCCATATGCGAACTAGTTTAGTTATTTCTGGCTTTTATCATAAGCTTATTGTAGTCAGTATCTACGTGGTGTTTTGTGAACATGCAGCAACATCTACTTATTGGTTCAAGCAAAATGATCAAAATGTTCCTTGATTCACAACTAATATTCATTATCAATACCACAACTTCATCCACCTCTGACATGTTCCTCACTTGCCTTTATGGTCACATTTGCTCATTAGTACTATATCTTTTTTCCCTATGTGATGAGATGAAAATACCTAAAGGAATTGGTAGCGCAGCTCTTGCAAATGTTACCATGTTATTTACCAATGTGTATTTTTCCAGGTCTGTTACGAATGTGGTCACTGTTAGCGTGCATCAATTCACACTGATATGGTTATAACTGTGATTCAGAAATTATGCTTATTTTAAAATTATGTTTCTGTACTAGTTTGTGAATAATGTTGTTTTTAATATCAAGCATATGATACATATAAAACTATAAATAGCCTAAATTAAACAAAAGTGTCATTTTGTGGTAAAAAATCAAAGAATCCAAAAGAATAAGAAAAAATTGTGTTTAATTCACAAGAAAGTGACTTGTTATATAGCTTTCCTTTATTTTGAACTAGTTTAAGATCATGTCAATAAAAATTGTGATCAAATTTTTGTCGGATGGATTAGATTCTTTAATTAATTAAGCAAGTTGGTTGATCTGAGTGCGCGCATAAAGCCATAACAGTCTACAGATTCAGCTCATTGCATGTGCATAATTCAGGCAGTGCTGCCAATTAATCCCTTTCGGTATTCTCATCTCAGGTATGTACCATAATGTCAATACAGAAGTGGAGTCTTGATTGGTTAATTAAAACAAGTCATGAAAAAAATGCCACTTCACTTACTGAACAAGCAAAATATCATCACATGTCACTTGAAAGATCTTTTTTTCGCAAGAGATAGCCAGGGCGCACACTTCGCCGTGTGTGAACGGACTCTGATGACAAGGGCTGTTGTAAGCTCAAATACCAGCAGGAAATAGGTGTGTTTATCAACCTAGCTCAATTGTACTAGATAAGACCAGAATACATGATGCAAACCCATTGAGCATTCAATTTGAATGAAGCTTTCTTGCTTTTCACAGTTTAACAAAAAAAACAAGGAACGCATGATATACCTTACTCTTTTTGGTACGTGCAAACAGCTCTCAGGCAGGGCTAAAATGGGCAAAACCAATTACACATATTGCACCGAGCAAAGCAACATGATCTGACCTGACCTAGATCAAAATGGCTGCAGAATGGTGAAAATGTACTTTTTGTTATCAGCAGAGAATGAATGCCATTGGATATTCCAGCACTTAAGATCTGTGGGTTGTTTGTCACGTGCAAAAGAACTAAAAGGCCAACAAATGCATGCTTTGCTAAGATGTGCAATGAATACAAGATAGAGTTTAGCTTTACTTCTCCCATGTTAGCTTCAACCTAATGGACAACAGCCAACAGTAAGTTCACTAAGTACTTTGATGAAACTTTAAAACGTGTTGAAAATCCTTTTAACATGCTGAGGCACATATTATAATTCTTATAAGGTCTTTGTGGCAGTGGGACTAGCACTGAAACTTTGCTAAGCATGAGTAATGAATTGTAAGTAATGTCATTCTCCATGTTTGATCTTTAAGATGCACATTGTTAACTGGACAAATGTTTGCACCACAAATTTAACTTTACAAAGTTGAGTACAAATTTTTAGAAGTCCACACAAAACTTTTGTGTTATATATTTGACAGAGTTGATAATTTTTTTAATTTTAATCGATTGTAGAAGATTTAAATCGATTTTTTATATTTTTATTCCAAGAACTGCTATACCCAATGATAAATTAAAAAGAGACCAGTGGAATGCTAGACATGTGCCCAATCCTATCAGGTATTTACAAAAATTCAAAACCTGTTTTTACATGTGAAAATTTCAAAGAAAAAAATTGGCTAAAATCATAGGAAAAAAACTGTTGAATTCTGCACCATGAAGATGAATAGATAAAATGTCATCATAGAGGTATTGTAATTGTATCCAAAAGTTGTAGAAGTATTAGAAATGAAGTAAAACAGTCAATTTAAGAAAGAAAATAACTTAGTCTATTGATTAAAGTTGATTTAAATCATTGTTTAAAAAAAAAAATCAAGTGATTTAAATCGTGATTTAAATCGGTATGATTTAAATCAAACAACCCTGATATTTGAGAGTTTAACCAAAGTGCACATTAGTATCCATTGGCTCACCTATTCTGAATTATGATGTGCCATAGGATTTGTGTTGTGTTCATTTCGATCAGTGGTTCATAACAAAGAAAGCGCGAGCCAGTTCACCTAGCAATGGTCATACCGTAAAACCTTGTCTACAAGCATATAAGAGTGCTTCTGATGAAAGCTAAATTAATCCAGGCACCATTATGGAGTTTGAGCAAATAAATTACAGATCCAAGCATATACAAACAAGTATTATTGTAATCTATTGTCTTGGCATATTTACGCATGTATCGTATTAACTTAGCTTTCATCAAAAACACTATATAATATGCTTGTAGACGAGGTCTTACGGTATTCTATAATGAATAATGAAGTACTGTGCATGTTCTGTGGTGTGAGTATGTGTACTTGAGTATACCACTATTACACTTGTTTTATCAGTATGAAAAACAAACAATTGTTTGTTTTCACAGTAATAGACTGTGACAGACCTACAGATGATTATCAGCTCTAATAAACACACATGTGACAACTATACAAGTATAAACCCACTACGGATGCACGCAAGCACTTCCTTCATACTTGTACAAACCTGCTATGCAGTATATGCAATTAGAGCAGCGGCATTTTATTTCAATAGAGAGAACTCGTCTTGCCATTTGCCAATAAGTGGAGCTAGATTTAACAACTTACAAACCCCAGGGATGTTATCATTGTAGGGAAAGGAAAAAACACATGCCTGGTTCTGTCCCCTTATGTGATGCCATGTCTCCATAGACAGCCATTTTGGAAGATAAGGAGGCTATACCAACATTAATGAAGTAATCACATCATCCCATATACATCGCTAATACGTGTCTTAGATGATATCTAAGTAAAATCATAATTATCGGTTTTACGAGTAGGAAGACAATCCACTTAAATACCACATAAATTACACAACGTGTTGTTCTAAATACCAAGCAACTCAAGTTTCTCATTAGCATATATTCTTGTCTCTTTTAATTCTTGCATCATATAAACTCCTTTAAAGCAGTATTTTCATGGCATCAAATTTTGTTGATTGGAAAGAACCATCATTTTTGTGGCATGTAATTTTTCAAAATTGATAACATTTCCTTTAAGGCCACATTCTTCAAGGCGATCACAAAAATTTCAAGAATCCATGTCACTTGTGAAGTTTGCATAAATTTTCAAGTATGTGAACATATCATGCATGATAGTATATAGTTACAGATGTTATCCACAGTATTTCAGGCAATAACCATTAAAGGGGGTAACCATATTGGTTTAGGATATGGATTTTCTACAAACTTACGTACAATGTCAAATATCCCTTCTGTGCAGCCATATAAAACGTGAACATTTTCAGTGCAATAATGTGAATAATTGGTACAATTAGCATGCCAATAAATTATATTGGTATGTGCGAATTGCGTTGTGGTCTCAATAATATTGTAAACAGCAAACATGCGAAGGTATGCCGTATTACTACTTCATTTTAGAATTTATTTTAAGAAAAAAACAGTTGTTTTATGTCAAGTTTACTTTCATGTTGTTTGATCTTTGTTTAGGGGCAAAAGTACCTTGCCAGAAAAATGGTCTAAGGAGTCAGTTGTCCTCTTTCCAACCTTAGGCCTAAAAATAATTGTTTGATTGGCGTAACCCAACCAACCCTAAAAATAGGCCCGAGACTAATTTTCTTATATTTTTGCAAAATAAATGCAAAAAAAATTGAAATTGAATTATAAAAAAAAGTTCCAATTTTCGCAATTTACAGCTTAAAATGTGTGTAAAAAAAACGTTTTTTTTTAAAATAAATTGCCGACCGACCTACCCTAATTTTTTTTTATGTTACGCCAATCAAACAATTTATTTTAGGCCTTAGCAATGTCAATAATAACACATTTATGTATAGCTTATTCATGCACCTTTCTAATTTAACAATTGCTACTATCCATCACATGTAATTAAGTAAACCTATAATCCACTGTAAAGGTTTAATTATACCTTGCACAATGCTAGTCACTCCTAACAAAAAGTACACCTCATATTAAAAAAGGTCACATCAATTAGTTATTGTGTTCATTTGATACACTACTTCAAATTGAATTAATAATTCTGTTAAATAAATGCAAGTCAAGATGATTGAGACATTTGACCTTGCCTAGCAAGAATGTTAATTTCATTAAGGTAAATATTTACCCTATGCAAAGTGGTGCAAGAATAACTATCTAAGCTATCTACTGAAGATAGCAACCAATTATAATTATTCAGTTATACCTCAATTACAGTGTACATTGTAGGTATAGATCTTGTCATATAAATGGCAGCAAGGATAAGAATCTATATTAATTAAGCATGTGTAAGTGCATTATTTCTATGGATTTCCCTTCAATAAATAGCTGGAAATTATTAACAAACCTCATATCAGTTTTGTAGCTAGCCTATTAAGAATATAATGCCTGTTAAAAATGTGATTAACCCTATTTGCTATCTCTCCAATCAAAAATATGAGGGAAAATTACACAGCAACAAATTCTCTTTATAGATTAAGGAAACAGTGGAGAGTTGTCTCTCTTTGTATCTGTCTGTGTCTATCTAAGTGTCTGTGTGTTCTCACGAGGCTATGCTTGTGTGCCTTTTTTGAGTACATGACTAGCTTGTGTGTCGATTTTTTCTTGTGTGTCTAGGCACAGAAGCAAGATCTTGCAGGGGGTATAGAGGGGGTGTAGAGGTCATTTTTAAAGGTATTGAAAAAGGCACACAAGCAACAACCAGTCTGGGCAACAAAAAAGACACACAAGATGGAAAAAAAGACACACAAGAGGTCCGTCAGGCGTCCGTCGGGTTAAAAAGACACACAAGAAAAGTCACACAAGTCTCACAGACATACAAGTAGGGGTGCGTGAGTATGGGTGTCTGTCTGTCTGACTCTGATGTTCACTCACTCTCACTGTTGTAAATTTGAAGACAATAAGACACTTTTACTGCTCTGAACTGCAAAATTAATCATTTCCCTTTCACAAGATGTCATGAACATTTTAGCAAGTATGGAACCGATCATTTTTTTCCACACACCCTTTCTTAATATTGAAATGATCATGAAGTTAATATGAAAAAGATGTCTCTTTGGTATTTAAGAAATTGCTTAAAAATTGTCTCGTTTTTTAAAACTAAAAATATTACACAACATTATTGGATTATTGAGCATCTGCACGTCATTAGAACGTCCATTAAGTACGCCGGATATGCATTTAATTTTACAATGCTTTTAAGAATTTTTAAAACCAACATGAAATTGATGGATTGCAGATCTGCTGCCGTACTGTCATTAAAAAGCAAACATAATTTTTACCAAACAGAGTTGAGTAATTATACATCCAAAATGATTACCATCCACAATCCATTTGTCGTGAATAAAATTGATACCATTCTTAATGTCACTTGAAATTCTTGCAAAGTTAAAAAGAAGAGACAAAGTGAAAGAGAACATTCCAAATCATATTATCATCACATTTAAAAAATATTTGGATGTAATTCCTACTCAAATTATGGCTAATTCCGCATAAAACTGAACCTGCATGTAAAACAATAACAACACCAATCAGAACTTGAGCAGAAAACACTGTCCTAAATGATATCATATTAATATGCATATATATATAGACACACCAAAACATGTCTACCACCTTCTGAGAGCTACAAAACATCTGTAAATTCAATATTAGCCTAAGCCATCTTTGGAAGCCAGGGACTTCTGGATTAAAGTGATATGGAATTTCTGTTATCTATGTAGTATTAATGAATAACAACAGCCTGGACCTGATCTACATGTATGCAGGTGTATTAACTCAGGAGCTTTGTCAGTTGATTAATTACAATAAACACATATGCAGCTGTCATCCAAACAAAAAATCTGCAAAGATTCAATGATTTATTTACATCCCTCTTTACTGTACTTCCAGTTAAAGCTATCTACCTGAGATAGCATATAAGCTATTAAAAGTTTGTGTCTCACTGTTACAAAACTTTATTAATGTCAAAGGAGTTGTGGCTATCTACCTAACAGTCATTCAGAACAAAAACTTATGGCTATCTTCCCAAGATAGCATCAGCTATATTAAGTTATGGCTAACAGCTTTTAAAGATAGGTTATATGAAGTCTTGTCTCATATGGCGACCTATAATGTAAGATAGCATATCAGCTATTGAAAACTCTTGTCTCAAGTTACCACAACTTATGGCTACCTATGTAAGAGAGCATATCAGCTATTGAGAATGTTTCACTCTGCCTACCATGTCAACTGTTTGTCTCACTACATTCACCAGAAAAGCTATCTGCCAAAAATAGCAATGGAGTCATTTGTGTAACACTATTTATATCACCTCGGTATAATGCAATCTATAATGAACCATAAATCATCAGTCTGTTATGGGGTAATGCTAATCAGTCTGTTATGGGGTAATACTAATCAGTCTGTTATGGGGTAACACCAAACAGTCTGTTATGGGGTAATAATTAATCACCTCTTGAGGTTAATTAATTAGTTTGCTCTAATTAATTAGTTTATTAATAATTTACTGAAGATAGCACCTCACATTATATGCTGATATATTACATGAATAACTTGCTATCTACTGAAGACAGCACATCACATTATCTGCTGATATATTACATGAATAACTTGCTATCTAGTGAAGATAGTACCTCACATTACCTGCTGATATATAACATGAATATCTTGTAATATGTATAAATCAGGTAATATGATGTTATAAGGTACTATCTTCAGTAGATAGTACCTCACATTATCTGCTGATATATCACATGAATATCTTGCTATCTACTGAAGATAGTACTTCACATTACCTGCTGATATATCATATGAATATCTTGCTATCTACTGAAGATAGTACTTCACATTACCTGCTGATATATCACATGAATATCTTGCTATCTACTGAAGATAGTACTTCACATTACCTGCTGATATATCATATGAATATCTTGCTATCTACTGAAGATAGTACTTCACATTATCTGCTGATATATCATATGAATATCTTGCTATCTACTGAAGATAGTACTTCACATTATCTGCTGATATATCATATGAATATCTTGCTATCTACTGAAGATAGTACTTCACATTATCTGCTGATATATCATATGAATAACTTGCTATCTACTGAAGATAGTACTTCACATTATCTGCTGATATATCATATGAATATCTTGCTATCTACTGAAGATAGTACTTCACATTATCTGCTGATATATCATATGAATATCTTGCTATCTACTGAAGATAGTACTTCACATTATCTGCTGATATATCATATGAATATCTTGCTATCTACTGAAGATAGTACTTCACATTATCTGCTGATATATCATATGAATATCTTGCTATCTACTGAAGATAGTACTTCACATTATCTGCTGATATATCATATGAATATCTTGCTATCTACTGAAGATAGTACTTCACATTACCTGCTGATATATCACATGAATAACTTGCTATCTACTGAAGATAGCACCTCAGATTATATGCTGATATATAACATGAATATCTTGCTATTCAATGAAGACAGCACATCACATTATTTGTCAATATACCACATGGATATCTTGCTATCTACTAAAGATAATATCCAATTATCTGCTGATATATCACATGAATATCTTGCTATCTACTGAAGATAGTACTTCACATTATGAATATCTTGCTATCTACTGAAGATAGTACTTCACATTATCTGCTGATATATCATATGAATATCTTGCTATCTACTGAAGATAGTACTTCACATTATCTGCTGATATATATGAATATCTTGCTATCTACTGAAGATAGTACTTCACATTATCTGCTGATATATCATATGAATAACTTGCTATCTACTGAAGATAGTACTTCACATTATCTGCTGATATATCATATGAATATCTTGCTATCTACTGAAGATAGTACTTCACATTATCTGCTGATATATCACATGAATATCTTGCTATCTACTGAAGATAGTACTTCACATTATCTGCTGATATATCACATGAATATCTTGCTATCTACTGAAGATAGTACTTCACATTATCTGCTGATATATCACATGAATATCTTGCTATCTACTGAAGATAGTACTTCACATTATCTGCTGATATATCATATGAATATCTAGCTATCTACTGAAGATAGTACTTCACATTATCTGCTGATATATCATATGAATATCTTGCTATCTACTGAAGATAGTACTTCACATTATCTGCTGATATATCATATGAATAACTTGCTATCTACTGAAGATAGTACTTCACATTATCTGCTGATATATCATATGAATATCTTGCTATCTACTGAAGATAGTACTTCACATTATCTGCTGATATATCACATGAATATCTTGCTATCTACTGAAGATAGTACTTCACATTATCTGCTGATATATCACATGAATATCTTGCTATCTACTGAAGATAGTACTTCACATTATCTGCTGATATATCATATGAATATCTTGCTATCTACTGAAGATAGTACTTCACATTATCTGCTGATATATCATATGAATATCTTGCTATCTACTGAAGATAGTACTTCACATTATCTGCTGATATATCATATGAATATCTTGCTATCTACTGAAGATAGTACTTCACATTATCTGCTGATATATCATATGAATATCTTGCTATCTACTGAAGATAGTACTTCACATTATCTGCTGATATATCATATGAATAACTTGCTATCTACTGAAGATAGTACTTCACATTATCTGCTGATATATCATATGAATAACTTGCTATCTACTGAAGATAGTACTTCACATTATCTGCTGATATATCATATGAATATCTTGCTATCTACTGAATATAGTACTTCACATTATCTGCTGATATATCATATGAATATCTTGCTATCTACTGAAGATAGTACTTCACATTATCTGCTGATATATCATATGAATATCTTGCTATCTACTGAAGATAGTACTTCACATTATCTGCTGATATATCACATGAATATCTTGCTATCTACTGAAGATAGTACTTCACATTATCTGCTGATATATCACATGAATATCTTGCTATCTACTGAAGATAGTACTTCACATTATCTGCTGATATATCATATGAATAACTTGCTATCTACTGAAGATAGTACTTCACATTATCTGCTGATATATCATATGAATATCTTGCTATCTACTGAAGATAGTACTTCACATTATCTGCTGATATATCATATGAATATCTTGCTATCTACTGAAGATAGTACTTCACATTATCTGCTGATATATCATATGAATAACTTGCTATCTACTGAAGATAGTACTTCACATTATCTGCTGATATATCATATGAATATCTTGCTATCTACTGAAGATAGTACTTCACATTATCTGCTGATATATCATATGAATATCTTGCTATCTACTGAAGATAGTACTTCACATTATCTGCTGATATATCATATGAATATCTTGCTATCTACTGAAGATAATATCCAATTATCTGCTGATATATCATATGAATATCTTGCTATCTACTGAAGATAGTACTTCACATTATCTGCTGATATATCATATGAATATCTTGCTATCTACTGAAGATAGTACTTCACATTATCTGCTGATATATCATATGAATATCTTGCTAGCTACTGAAGATAGTACTTCACATTATCTGCTGATATATCATATGAATATCTTGCTATCTACTGAAGATAGTACTTCACATTACCTGCTGATATATCACATGAATAACTTGCTATCTACTGAAGATAGCACCTCAGATTATATGCTGATATATAACATGAATATCTTGCTATTCAATGAAGACAGCACATCACATTATTTGTCAATATACCACATGGATATCTTGCTATCTACTAAAGATAATATCCAATTACCTGCTGATACATCACATGAATATCTTGCTATCTACTAAAGATAATATCCAATTACCTGCTGATACATCACATGAATATCTTGCTATCTACTGAAGATAGTACTGCATATTATCTGTTGATTTCAAGCTTTCTCTAGAACGGAAAGTAACATACCATGTTACTTCCAACGATATCATAAATCACATGAATACATCCCCTGAAGATAAATTAATGGCACAATACAGCATACATATGAATTGCTTGCTATCTACAGACATTATCATATTTCATAAATGACTAAGTACATCTTTCTTGCTATGCATGCCTACATACTTTTATGAAATTTCTAACTACCAAAATATGTGATCATACACTCTGCTAAAGACAACCCCCTTTAATCCACTTGGGACATCACTATTCAAGAATGTTGTCATCATCATAATTATCAATCCTACACTCTCATCAAATGTAGTATTGATAAATAAATAACAGCAGACACAGGCTTCTTACTTGCAAGGCAGGTGTTTATATTAACCAGTCTGCTCACAAGTTAAAATGTTGTATCTACAAGCAAGTAACACAGCAAATACTGTGTATTTATAATGGAAGCAGGTGGTTTTTGAACCAATCAGTGCCAAAGGTAAAAGGCAGTACCTGTTTGTAATAAGGAAAGCAGATACTACATTTGTACTTAAGAAGGCAGAGTCACTTAGCTATCTACTACCTGATGTGTTAAACTCCGTCATGTCACATTATCTCTCCATCACTTCACAGCTTGTACTTTCATCACATGCAACATTTTGTAATTAAAAAATTAGTCTACAATTAAGTTATTCTTCTATCACTGCTGTACAGTTTGAAATTACAAGCATGAAGAAGTGGGTGCTTAGAGTGAATATTGATATCTAACATTTTTACAAATTCGAATGTATTTCTTAACTCAGACAGGTGCATACAGCGGCATGCACTTGGGGTTTACGTCATACTGTTTGTGTGCACTCAACAATAATATTGTCTTAACGCTCGCCAAGTCAATTCATTCACTTAATGTCTAATGCTATTGCTGCGGCACTGTTTGCTTTCCTTATAGTGGCTATGATGAGTTGTCTAAATGTGTTTGAACTCTACTCTAACAGCATGCTGCAGCATGTCAAATGTACTCCTATTGCACAGCAAATTTATGCTCATTTTGTCATTACGACTTCTAAATATTTCATGAATAAATTTTCTAAGGTTAATCTCATCAAATTCATACATAAAGGTGCAAGCTATACAAATTTGGTTTTCTTTATTTAAAAATGTGCTCATTGTACAAAATACCACTAGCAAATTGAGGGGAGGTCACAAGCTCAAGAAAATACCACTTACAAATTGAACGCTCCCTGTAGGGCAAGAATGGTTTAATATAACAAATAATATCTTCAATATCTTTATTACATGTGTGGGTGTGTGTATGGATGAAATTTCACTTTCATACAATTTGTAACTCACATCTTGCCCACATTTTAAAATACAAACTAGAAGCACCAAAGCATCATGTGAATTTTTTACAATGCTAGCAATGACATTTGCTTTAATGATTGATAACATTTTGTTCAAAATCTGTCAAAAAGCACTTTCAGTGTGAAGAATGATGACATAAAATTGCAATTTCCTTAAAGGGATTTTCAGAAATCTGTGAGGACCAGAAAAATCAGTATACTTTTCAGAGGTCTGGCAAAAATGGCTGATAAATCGGAAAAATACCCTTAAAGCATTTTCTTTTCCAAAAAATCAACAAAATATGAAGACAACTGAAAAGTTATGTCTGTCTTTGTGATCATGTCCCTGTTGGATTCGGAATGTCTGGGAAGGTAGAATTTAGATTTATTTCTCTTGATATGAAAATGAAGTGTCTAGCTTAGTCACTGTAGGGGCTAGTTGTAAGGCTAAAAAAACTATATCTCACAGTTTCATCTTGCTAAATGAATGCGCAATGCATTTTTTTGTTGGTTTTTAAAGATTTTTTCACAACTTAATTTTGAATTAAGATGTCATTGCATGTCATTTGCGAGTGTTCAAAAGTACATTAATGTTGGCTCATTTACACAATTGAAGTACAAGTATCAATTATTTTATACCTATAATCAGATCAAGTACATTCAAAATATTTCTCTGAATTTCATGAGTTTACAGCAAAATAAATAAATATGATAATAATTTTACATTTCAGCTAAAACGGAACTGCTAAGAAAAATACACATGAGCTGGGCACTTTTAGAAAGCATTTTTTTTAACCCAAGGGTTAGTACTAGTACTACATTAACTCAGCATTTCAGAATTCTAAAAAATGACATTGGGAAAAGTGTAGTTTAGAATTGACTTGATATCTGATGTCCCTTTAAAGAATAAGCATCTTTACACAATTTGCCAGACAATATGCAAGAAAAAAAATCATGTATATCATACCACTACTTTGGGTTCAATTTATATGTCAGATAAGGCTTCAAGTCACCCATAAATCATACGGAAAACAACTTGACAATATTGATAAATCACATCCAAAAGCTGCAAGCAACACATAAAGCATTGAACACACCAAAGGGTTTAAGACCAAGTCCTTGCTGTAAATTGCAATCACGATGGAGCCAAATATTTGGCCTAGTTCTTCCAATTGGAATTAATTATTCAAAAGATCAAACCACGCTGATCTAGCATGTTATGGTACATGATATTGTGTTTGTTTTCATACATCTTGGATCATAGCTGACAGGTTTAAGACAGTAATACATTCTTTACTGACCTGTATCCTTAATCTGTGAGTAGATTATCTATCCTGATACTCTTGTCTTTTTCTTAATGCAATCAATGGTGACCATCCCACTTAAGGTGGTACTACACCCCTTGATAAATTTGAGACTATTTTTGCATTTTTCTCAAAAAATAATAACACACTGGTAACAAAAGTTATGTATAGGGGTAAGGAATCCAGTTACTACACTGGAATTTCAGTGATTCAAGACAAGCGGTACGTTATTTATGATAAGAAAAGAGGTACCACTAGAATGTACATCATTTAATATATATAATGAACCACTTGTCTTGAATTACTGAAATTTCAGTTAAGTAATTGGATTCCTTGCCCCTATAATATACCTAACTTTTGTTACCAGTGTAGTTATTTTTTGAGAAAAATGCAAAATTAGTCACAACATTTATCAGGGGTGTAGTATCACCTTAAAGCCATAATGTATGAGTTCCGCCAAAATTTCAGTTTTGTTATTCTTTACCCAATATTTTGAAATAATCACTGGATAGTGGAGAGTAGACAAAAGAATTATAGGAAGAGATAATCGGAAGATAAAATATCATGCAAGATTATAAAAGGGTGGTACTTTGAAATTCATTTTTTTAATTTGATGATGAAAATGTGCTGTTTGGCAAAACCACACTCCCTTAAATAATAGGATTGAAGCATGTCTAAAGTCATAATACAAGATCTATTAATATGAAATTGGTTGATTTTTTCAAACCGTTTGTTTGTTTGTTGTTGTTTTTTTGCAATATTTGTAATGTTTCCCAAATGAAATCAGCCAAATTTGTTCTTTGAGCAGGTCTTCAGAGCAATTTTGACATAAAGTCCCCTGTAAAACTCTGTGTTAAACAGCCACAATAGCCAGTGAGGTTTCTTTCACTTTTCCTCATTATGTTGACTAGAAAATGGAGAGAGATCCTTCCTGGCAGTTATTGGTAATATTATTTCAGCACTTTGGGTAATGAATGACAAACTTGAAATTGACCAGAAATCATATATATATATATATATATGGCATTAACACTGCTCATGCTTTGTGTCTTGATATATGTTTCCTTGAAAATACATTTTAGATGATTTAATCGAAATCATCAAAAAACAAAAGCAAAGGGTATTTTATTCCCCATGCTGTCTCCTTGCTTTTGCATTTGAAACAAAGACACTGGGAGCTAAATTGGATGAAAATCCTCATAAAAAAGAAATATTTGTAGCTCATGAGCCAATCAGGACTGGAAAACATAAGGAATGCAGAAAACAAATATGTGCTACCCAAATAAAGATACAACAAAAATGTGGTAAATGTCACGCTTTGCTGGAAACCTGGTTTCTCTTCTTCTCAGAATTATTTTTCCTGGTCTGGGGCCACTGAAGCCAGAGATAATAGCATAACTTGCCATGTACAAAAATGAAATTGTGTCAATGAAGAAAATTTGTTTGCATATTCTTAAGCTTCCTTGTTGATTTCCAGAAAGTAATGCTGACACACCATCCCACTTGTCTCCACAAAGAAAGTTGACTGTTGTGTACACAAACATGACTGACATGCATCCCACACACACACAAACAATTTTATTATGTATGTTTCTATAATAATAAATAGCCTACAGAGTATATCAGCTAAACCATATGGGAAACCATATTTTGATGGCTGTAGCATTTAAAGGCACATGCACATTATGTACAAGACAGTTTACCAGTTTACCTAATCCAAGAATTGTGCAGCACAACCTCAACCCCAGGTAAATAACGATGTTGTTAGTACAGGCTGGAAACTAACCAATAGAAATTACATCACTTTTTTACTGCAAGTACTGGGGTAGAAAATGATGAATATCTCCCATTATTTTTGGTTTCTATAAAAACCAATTGGCTTTCACAGATGTGACCTTTAACCTTTTCAACACTGATCTGGAATATTTCAGGCATGAGAATGGCCTTTTGAAAATTCCTGAAAAAGCGCATGAATTCTATCTTAAAAGGCCCAAAATAGGCTTTAAAAAAATGCACATTCACATTGCCATTTCACATCTCAAAATCAATATTTCTGAGTTCCGACTGATTTTGCTTGATCGCATCACATATTTTGATGCTCGAATGATCAGTATTTGAAAAAAATCCTCCTGAAAAGGTCTCTTCATATCATAAAAAGAAATATTTAATCAGTTCAATAACCTAATGATTAAGCTTTACTTTTATAATCCAACAAAAGCAAATTTAAAAATCCTGTTTTCAATGGAAGAGCAATTATAAATGAAGTTAATCATGCTGAATTGATCTGTTATACTACAGTTAATTAATGATAAGGTTGACTATCGGAGAAGAGGTTAGCTAAATTAAAAACCAAGATCAATAAAGAATGATAAATTTGAAAAGGATTCTTAAATGAACTTCCTCTACATTGATAAACCCATCAGGAATTTCAAGTGCTTTATCAGATTGCCTTTGCATAATACTACTCTTTCCTCATCACATTTGGAAATTTAATTTCTGCTTCAGCGTAACTCCAATTTAAATGTTTTAATTGAAAGTTGAAACTTTCCCTATGCAGGCACGGAAACCAATTGAATTGATTAACTGCACTGATTAAATGTTCCATGTAATCCAATGCTAGTAATTAATTGAAATATTGAGTGCATTTGTTTTACACACTTCTCGTGCTGCCAAATGGATCAAGTTTGTGCATACTTAACACATAGACTTTGTATAATTTACATAATATGCATCGAGTATGACTTTTATTCATAATAAAATATGCGAAGTATTGAGTTGACTACACATAAAATCCTACTGAATTCTACTTATGCATGTTTTGAACTGATTGTTTTACTCAGAAGAAACTATAGAGTTGCACAAGAGCTTTATGTCATGCACTACCTTAACGCATTTAAAACCAGAGAATTGCTGAGAAAGGTATTCATTAAAAAAAAGTGTTATAGTATGTAAAAATCTGAATTTTGAAATAAATGAGTGCGTCCTCCATAGCAAATGTTACAACTATGACTTTAGATATAGACTGCATTATGGTATGTGACTCTGTAGTTCCCATTTTTTTGAAGTCAAACTTCTATACGTCTCATCGGATGGTAAGAGGATTTCATCAGCAGAAAAACGTAGGATAAGACAATCTCAAGAAGTCCTTCAATAACTCAGATAAAATATTACAGTGAGAAGGATTGTTTACCCAAGAAGATAGCCAAAGATGCCACAAAGCTACCAACATTTCCCACAATTGTTTATAAATTTCTCTCAAAATGCAATTTCCCAAGAAGGAACTTCCTAGATTATATCTTGGTGTAGATTATTCATCCAGTAGCAGGGTTCGATTTACATTGAAAAACTTGCATAGCAATTTTTAGCGAAAATATTATTTAGGTGATGTTCTTATAATATTAGCATATGTTTACATTGTAAAATATTGCTATACAAGCTGATATTTGTGCAGCAGGTTGTCCAAAATTTAGCAAAAATATTATTTAGGTGATGTTCTTATAATATTAGCATATGTTTACATTGTAAAATATTGTTATACAAGCTGATATTTGTGTAGCAAGTTGTCCAAAATGGGGAGTATTTTGCTCCACGACACAAGTTAAATCGAACCAGTGTCCAGAAGTTCAAAACATTATTTTGTAAATTAAATCTAATACTGGAACTAAAATTTGCAACTCACTTTGCTATGTTCCTAGATTCATCACCTCTGTAATAGTGAGCAAAATTTGACTTGTCAGTTACAAGAGCAAAGCTTGCAAATATTTCCTTCTTTGGCCTTTGATTTACCTTTCAAGATCAAGGTGATCCATAAACCTTGTCATTTCATTGCCTTTGTATAGCCCATTCAAAATGGTCCATTGAAATGCTGTGATATTTGGTGCCTCATGCTCCATGTAGATTAACCATCACCTGGTTGGACTTGAAAAAGCAGGTCAAATTATCGCCTGGATGACCTAATGCATGATTGGACTAATCCATACTCAATCTGTCAATTCAAATTGTAGTAAATTAATATCGATTCATGTTACTTCCAATGTACTGATCACGCCGGAAAGATGGGCAGCTGGATGGCCGCCCCGGCCAGACGTGTCTGACCAATTCCGACCTTTGGCATACTTTAAGTAGATGAAGTTGTGTTATTCACAAGTGTCTACCAATTATCGTTAGCTAAGTCTCTTTTGTGAAAGGATACCAACATTTCTCTTTCAATTTCGAATTGAGCAGAAAGGGAAGCCAGCTGATTGATAATTTGAAAGAGGAAACAAATCAGAAATGGTACGCTTGGATCGAACCGGCACAATCAAGGGTAAAGGATCTTTTTAAAATGAATATTCCAAATGTTGATAAGGAAAAGTGGAAACCCTGGTCCTATCATCAAGTGGTATGGGTATTCTTTGTGAAGCATGGTTCAATGTCAAGTTGCACAACTTCAGCTTTTTTTAGCTTAGTCATGACTAGTTGGCACTAACTAGTCATGACTATGATGACTACTTGGAGGATAAAAACAAAATATAAATGCTCATGGTACCTTTTTTTGTAATTTTTATTGAAAAAAAAATCATTGAGGTATGGTTGAATGGTAGAAGCAACAAATAAAATAAACAGACATTATTTGTCTTGTATCATGACTGAAGCATCATTGAAACACTTTTAAAATGCTGCCCAAAGATAAATAATCAAATGCTTAAGACTAATTCAACATTTACATGGATGTTAATTAAACATTCAGTTAGAAGCTATGCAACCCTAGTTCAAAGCCTGAATGTCATCCACATTTCTGATTTCAACACTGTAATTTACACAAAAAGCTAAAGATACTGCAGATAATGGTGAATATTACCAGTGTCATGATGACTCACACATATCAAGATGCCATGAGAACTGTCTCTCATTATGTCATAGTATCTGATATTTGGAATAAGATGGCATATATAGCTACTATAATAAGATGACTTCTATTAACTGATACCACTTGGCATGTTAACTACACCAAAGTCAAGATTATATCTCTATGGAATATCTCTCTGTCACAAACCTGAGTTTATTGGCACCATTACAAGTGAAATGGGACACATGCACAAAACAGGGCACTGTTTTACCTGTACTTACATACTTTTTAGTTAGGCAGAAATCCCAACAGAAAAGCTACTACACACTAAAAACTACGGGGTTATATTTTCCGTGGTCATTTTGAATTGACCACGCTTTGGGGTTGTTTTGACCCTTCAAGGGGTTGTACTGTTTTAATTTGACCACATTCACGAGGTCATTTTAGCCACGATTTAACGTGGTCAAAAAACTTAGTGGTCATTTTGCCGATACCGTCGCGCATTGATATCAGTTTCAATCTTCCGCTTTGAAAATCTCAATTCATAAATGAGTTTAAACATGAGCTGCAATTAATGTTTGTTGATTAATAAATAAAACTAATTTTTTGACCGAAGTTACCTAATTTGTCAACTTCGGCTCACGTGGTCACATCAGCGCCATATTTGTTCTGATTGTGCAGCTCAGCGGATTGTCGTGTGTGCTTGTCTGCATGATGGAATATGAAAAGTTAGTTGAAAAGTGAGACTGCAAGGATGCATAGACCCTTGTCTATGCACGCAGATTCATTCCAATTCCATGCTGTCGTGGCTGGTGTCTTGGCTGCAGTTGTTATAAGCTTATATCATGTAAGCTTATAATACGTGAACTGTTATAGGCGATGATTGGCTGTGTGTGAGTGTGATACACAGATGCATTTTGCAGTTTGCTGTTTATGTAATGCTTTACCTGTGCAGAAACACACTTATGTCCTGGTGGGACCAGCATGACCATAGGCCTACTAAAAAAATCCAAACAACCCCTAAATGTGGTTATTGAGTAACCCTATAAAACAACCCTTTCAAATGGGTCATTTCATTTGACCCCGAAATGAGGTCATTAAGTAACCCAATAATGCAACCCTTTTGAAGGGGTCATTTCATTTGACCCGAAATGTGGTAATATTTTGACCCCAATGGGGTTACTATTTGACCCAAATACGTAGTCATTGCAATGACCCGACCAATGGGGTCAAAATGACCCGTTAGTGGTATGGTGTTTAGTTGATAACTATGTTGGGGTCAAAATGACCCCTGCTTTGGGTCATTTTTTTGACCCCGTAGTTTTAAGTGTGTAGCTTGGCATTTGAGTATTAATTTGGCCCAATTTTACTAGCATATTATGTGCACACAGCGAGCAAACATTTTCAGTTTCATACTATTTGAATAGAAAGTTGATACACATTGGGTTCATTTTGCATGAAGCACACAGAAATTTGACATTTTGCACAATTTTATACCCAAATCAAGGTATTTACTGAATTGTGTATGCGCATTTAAACAGTACTATTAAGAACAAAGAATATTTCTTTTTCTTGTTTTCTTTGAGCTGCCGGGGAGAGGGGCCTCCTAAATTTCTCAAGAAAAATAACAAATATTGGATTCTGAAAATAGAAAGTTCTGTGTATGCATTTTTATACCACTGAGTTTTCACAGTTAGCATACATAATAGAAACATTCATCTGTACTGAAAAATTGCAATTCATCTTCAAAACTCACTTGTGCGTTGTGTGCATAACAGGTGATTTCAAAGAATCAAATTATATGAAACATCTAATTTATTTACAACTGAACTAAAAAGCAATTTGTGACAATATCTGATCAGATTATTGTAAAAGTGCAATACAGATCAAACACAAAAAAATTAACATTATTAAACTTATTTTTTAATTACTTTACATGCTAGGGATGCAAGGATTTTGACAATATCATAGTTACTTGGCAAGTTGATAATAATAATTCAATTTTCAAAATTGCCTCATTTGACCTAGTTGGACCAGCTTGTGTCATATATATCACGTTCACATTATCAAATCTGTCAAGAAATCTTAGACCTTATCAGGATTGATTTACAGGAGTTATATTAGACACATCGGCCTACATTTCTCATAATCCAATTTTGACAAAGCTATAATACACAGATTCCAATTTCACGAACATAGAATCCCGTTTAGCAGCCTTACTGACGTGTTTTCTGACATATATAGCACACAAATTGCCCTTAGCAAAATTTAAGTTCTTCTCATTAAAATGTAAGCTTTTACACATCATGTTCAGTGGTAAAATAATGTGGGCCTGCATTAAAAATTGGGCTGCCATGGTTGTATGGAAAATGCTTTCCCATTCCAATTATGACTCCTTTTGCATTGCAGAGTGGCCAAAACTAAAAGCTAATAAACTCTCCATTCTAATTTGGTATTATATTTGTTGTACATATGGTACACATTTATTTATCTCAAATGGAAGCTAAAGCTTGTTAGTTTGATGCAAGATAATGCCATAAGCTAAAGGGTGCAGGAGTGTGACACACCCTCAAAATGTCAATCTGAAAGAAGGACTACTTTTTTCTGTAAAAAAATGTTGTAAATCAGCCCTTTTTTGAAGGAAAAATTCACAAAAGGTCAAATTTTTAGCTCCTGCAAATCCCCTTCCCCCAAAAAAAATTACTGGTCACAGGCATAAAATTATAGTCAGTGAGAGTTAATTCAAAGCTTGAAAACTGTGTTAGCATTGACTCACAGAAAAAAGATATCAACATGCTGCAGTGGTCTGAGCAGGCTCAAAATATAGTAGCTATAGCCACACTGAACCTTGAACACTTGTAGTTCTCTGAATGACATTTCCAAATTCTTACCAAATGTAACAATGATAACTGTAATTTTTTCATATATTCCGATATAATAACACCTGTCATATAACCTTCCATATGCAATGTTACTACAAATAACATTGGTAACAGTATCATTTTACCTCTTATTGTGATTGCTTTGTTGTTTCTATCGATCCTAAAAATGTCCATTGTCATGTTAGATATGATGGTAAATACGCAGCTGGCAGTAACCTTGCCTTATATTAAATCCTTTCCTTACCTGCTATTTTTAACCACTCATACATATTTACACAACCCAGAATCTATCCAATATTCATGTTCTCCAACTTCCTTTATTGCTATCAATGACTCCTTGACATTTTTTGAAGACAATATACTTCTGTATATATGTGAAACTGGAAACCTCTTAGATAAACTTGCTAGCATACATTCATCTATTTCAAGTACGGCTGGGTAATAATGAATTGAAAATATTGTATAACTGAAGGTGAATATGACTTGTTTATTTAGTACTTTAAATCACCCACGGCAGCTTGTTAGTCTACTTGAAAAGTTAAAAGGACAATCAATGATTTGCAAATTCAGAACAACCAAAAAATCCATCAAAATCCAGAATTTTGCATTTCTTCATGATTTTCTCTTTCATTTTTTTTGTTGGGGGCACTTTTCTCTTTCATTTTTGTCAGGGGTGCTCTACTCCCCTCCCCCACCCATGCTGATAGCGAACATTAAATATTAAAGTGATCCGAAAATGACAAATAATGGAATTGAATGAATGTCGGATAAAAGTATATAAAATATTAAAGTATTTAAAAAAGTATTTTAAAATAATATGATGGTGAGGCTGTGGAATTTAGAACCTATGGTTAACATTACATTTCAACAGTGAACAATGTACTAAAGGCAGCTATTAACACTTACATTTGAATAATATCATTTGCCATTATAACTCAAAAAGTTTCCTCTTCTGAGTCTCTTATTCAAATCAAACAATGTACACTCCACTGATACAAATCAGTGTTGCTATTGCACTACCATTGTGCATGGAATCAACCATTGTGGATGCAGCAAATGGCTCCTGACTGCCCAATTTTCTATAGCGTCAAAACCAAACAAGAACCCATATAGCAAGCCATTTGCCAGAATCCAGTAGACATATACATGTACTGGCCATGAATGAAGTGCTTGGTCTGTATTGCAGGGAATGTGTGCAAAGTTTTTATTTCAAGATTTTTGTAGTTAATTTCAGAAATATATTCAAATATACCTACAAATTTACTTTCAACTCAAAGATAGTAATGTGTGGGAGCGTGGTGGCGAGCGGAACAGGCTCTGACTCATAATTGGAAGGTTGTGGGTTTGAGCCCTTGCAACGCCATCGTGTTGTGCCCTTGAGTGTGCACTTTATCTCGATTACTCCTCTCCACCCAGGTGTATAAATGGGTACCGGTCCGGGGTACCGGCATTCTTAAATACTGGAAAGGTTACAGACTCGCTGTGGAGGAGGTGTAGCGATCCCCCTACAGCAACATTACAAGGAGGAGTCTGGCCCAATCGCCAATGAAAGAGAGATGGACACTCCGATCACTGTTTATGAGGATCGCCCCTTCACTTTTTTTTCTTTTTTCAGAACATGAAATCGGACTCTCAAAACCTGCAAATACTTTCAACTCAAAGATGGTAATGTGTAGAAATTGAACAAACTGCAAGAACTGTCTAGAACTCTGAAAATTCAATACTACTAACAAATCACACTTCACAGTAATTTCGTTGTTGTTGCAAATCCAATCAGAAATTACAAAGAATTTATTTAGCAAAACAATGAGAAATTACCAGTTTTTATCAAAAAAATCTTTCCTTGTTATTCTAAAATATTACTGTCCTGCCTTGACATTGCCAAAAGTAGACCAATTTTAGGCAAGGTACAGGACAACTTTCTGAGTAGCAGAAAGTGATTTTGCAGGAATCAATTTTCAAGTCACCCAATTGCACAGCTAAATGATGACTTAGGCAACAGAGATATAGAATCTCACGTGTTCAACCCCAGGCTACTGAATACAAGTTCTGCATTATAAAAATGTAATTGGTTGTGCCTCTCAAGTGATATGAATATTCTTCAGTGTCAAGGACAGCAATATCCCAAAGTAGGAAGCGGGCTGGGGGACTATGATTGAGTTGACTTTGCAACATGCTCACACTTCTTCATTCACAGTCGCAACATAGTACATAATCGACTATCCAGTTCCCAAGTTATTTCAATTTGCAAATGCACTGCACAAAACCAATATATGCATATGCAATGTGTTGTGAGCGGAAGAGAGAGTGAGAGAGAAGAGAAGAGGAGAGAGAGAGAGAGTGAAAGAGGAGAAAATCTAATCAACTATACATTTGTAGCTTTTATCTATCCCCTCTCTCTGACCTGTTCAGGTTGCTTGATTCTGTTCCCCATGCCCATTCAATATTAATAGCACCAATATGCATGGTATTCTATAAGATAGCTTCAAGTCTTAACTTGTGAGGATTTCTAAGATACGGATTGATTGTGAAGGGGCAACAGAGAGGGGGTTATCTGGCTGCCTGCCTGACACAAAGACAGAATTAGTTTCATAGTCTCCATGTTTCTCACTCTTTCAATCTTCCCCACTCTAATGCTTCAAATCATTATCTCTGTCGGATCAATATTAACAACAAACAATGTTTTCAAATCTATCTCACTCTGATAGTTGTACACAAACCAGCCATGATGTAAACTCTATTCAGTCATGGGGAAAAGGAAAGGAAAAGGGCAATTTAATTTATATCTTCTCTTGTATATCTCTCTACTTCAATCAATTTCTTATTCACTCACTTTCTTGTTCACTCTCCCTCTATCTCCATCTCTCTCTCTCTATCTCATTCTGCAAAATATCTTATGTCTTCATCTATCTGTTTTTCTCTTTCTTTCTGTCTGTCTGTGTGGCTGGCTGTCTGGGTGTATGTCTGTCTGTCTGTATCTCTTCCATGTTTATCTTTCTTCCCACTCTCTCAATCTGTAACTTTCTTCTGTGTTTGTGTCTGTCTTCCTCCAGCTCTCTCAGCTTTCTCTTCATCTTCTCCCCTCTCCTCTCCTCTCTCTCTTCTCTACTCCCTCTCTCATTTTGTAACTCTTTTCTGTGATTTTCTTTCATCTTACTTCCTTCTCTATCTCTCAAACTATAAGTATTTTCTATCTTTGTGTTTTCTTCTGTCTGCACCACACACACTCTCTCTCTCCTCTCTCTTTCTTGCTGTTGATTCTCTTCTCTTTCCCTTTGTACCTCACTAATCATTTCTGCATTATTAAATGTATAATAGATTTAACACAACATGATACAAACATTAAACAAAATCTATTGAAAACAACACGCATGTTCTATATTTCATCCGCCAATGCAATAATTGTCTATCACCCAACTGTTTTCATGAACTTAAGTTGACAACATTAAACAACATTCAAATGTGGTTTAGCACGTACCACATGATTGCTTAAGCTCCTGCATCTAAACATGGCCACATACACTGATAATGATAAGTGCTGCAGCATCTTCATCAATTCACATCGCAGTATCACACACGTTATATGTACATCATTTCCTACCTTATAGTTATATATTTTATGTACGGTAATGGGGACCTTAATTTACAAGTTAGTTGAAATGTGAGTACTCCCTTCTTCTTCATCATACTTTCCAACATCCCATGAGAAACTAGACGAGAAAAGTACTATTCTATGATAAGGTTATAATCTGCCATCTATGCATTAAATGATGCAACAACCATATGGTAACGTATGCTCAATTCGTGCTCCTAATCTGTTCATTTCATACAAGAAATTGGATTCTTTAAAAATACTGTGCATATATTATGTTTAATACAAAATGACTACCTATGCACCATACTGTTTAATAGTTTGTTTACTGCATGGCAGGATCACACTTCTAAAATGTGGGGGTGTGTGTGGATGGGGGGGGTACATCCCAGGGGGTACATGTGAAGCCATATTGAATGAAATCTATGTTATTCTACATAGAAAACATGGCAAACTATTTAAAAACTGTGAACTTCTTATACAGGCCTGCTGCTGACATGAGGGGTGAATTCCCGGTGGCCCGTTCTTATATCACACATGTTTCAGTCAAATGGTTATCCTTGGTGGCTTTGTATTATTTCTGAAGCCGCTACAGCATTAGAAAGTACAATATAACCAGATGTGTCTTATATAATATTAATTTGTCAATTACTTTTTGGTTTTATTCTTTAAATAAAGCAATAAGCTACATACACAAATACAGTAACAATCCATTGAGCTCTCCTCATTTGTAGGTAGATGCCCGAGCAAAGCACTTCAAATGGTGCCTTATTATTAACGATAGGAATTTTTGTTTTTACTATCCAATACCATGTGATAGATGACAAGCAGGTCCAGTATTTTGGTGGAAGTGACAGTGAAAGCTGGAAAGTCACCTATTTTTTCTTTTACCATTGGTTTCTATGGGAAAGTGGCGACACTTTGTGCTGACAGTAGTTGGAAATTCAACCCCATTTTTCTCTTATCCATTGTTTTCTCCTGGAAATGAAGTGACTGGAGTCAGACAGCAAACAATTATATTGTCCGTATACCTTCCTTGTGGCAGTAATTTAGATATTGCTTTTATTGCATCTCTAAACGTAATAATGATAAGTATATAGTATACATTTTCAGACAGGAAATAACAGAAAATCCAACTAGCATAACAGTCCTCAGTTGGAGTTATTTCAAACATTCACATTTTGATAGCAAGAACTTGACACACACCATGAGTGGGGTGTGTGTGGGGCGGGGGTGAGCGAGGGTGTGTGGATGATGAGTGTGGGTGGCCTGGGGATGCGCATGTTGGTATGTTCAATTATGTTAATGTGTTAGGCCAGGTAACTTGACATTAAGAGATCATTATTTTGCTATCTGCAGACTGCTATCTTCAGTAGATAGCAATAACTTCTCTTCAGCAGATGACATGGAAATTAGTAATGGTATTACATAATCTTACTGATTGTAACACCCAGATCCATCATATAACGCATGTATAACATATTACTAGAGAAAAACTGTATCCCAGCCGTGATCTCCATGACCAAACAAGTAAATATGAGACACGATCTGATCCAATCAGGCCAATGATATAGGCTATTTTGAACATTTGCATTACATTAATTTTTTTTTAAATGAAATATTTTACAAATATACACATGTCTCTTGTCTATGTAAGTAATACAATAATATCTGTGACCATATTCCTCTTGTATTTATTGCATCCACATCATAGAGGATATATAGCAATCAATTAGCAGTGACTCCCCTATAGGTAATGTAATTCATCAGCAATGCTATTCACCACTATAGGAACCACAGTGTGTGTTCATTACTCACTCAGTAGTGTTTATGGAAATATTTCAATGCACACATTTTTTGACAATTTTACAACTAGGCACATAAAATAAAACATACAAAACTTAAGAAATGTAATAACAGTTATAGCTATAGCTCTTCTTTTCCTAGTTCTATGGAAATCATAACTTGTATAATTTCTGAAAATTGAAAGAAAATATAAATAATGATAGCAAAAATATAGATAATCGCTATTTGTAGTCCAGCCTCCTTTAGGCATCCATTATCAAATGCTAATAGCAATTTAGCCATTAAGCAAGGGCTAGAATTTCAAGTAAACTGCAATGATGGCTAAATGCATTAAGATATTAATCACTCTGTGCCATCATTATACAAATATGCTATTACAAGAGTGGTGTGTACTGCTGTTATTTTGATTTGTTGTTTTTACAAGATTGTGGTTTTTCCTTTATTTTGATTTCTTGAAGGTTGTGTTTAGCTTGGAACCCAAGTTACTGTTATAATGAATGCATTATACAATGATAACAATCTAATGTTATTCATGTGCCATGGAAACAATAATATCAAAAGTACTTTATTTATAACCAATTTTTAGATGGAATACTTATAATATGGTAAGGTGAAATAAAAAGAGGTTTGTCTTAAGGGACTGCATGCTTAGCTTTCAAAATGTGAATTTAGCGCATAGGCTAATCTTTTTTTCATGTTCCAAAAATATTTTTGATAGTTGTCAAGAAAAAAAATCTGAAATTATGGCTAGAAAAAAATTGGGTCATAATGCAAAACAATCACGCACATCACGTAGGCTTGGTTTGTAACCAAAAATTGCACACTGCTTTGCCGTTTATCCATTTGCTGGCCTTACTGTAGACTGTTAGCTATGCTGCATTTTGTCATGTGTGTTCACAACTCAACTGACAGTGCACATACACCCACATAATACATCATGAAGGAATTCCAACTAACTTGTCCTTACTTTAATTCTTGCACTCTGGGTATTTGCTAAATGGGACATGTTCTGTTTTTCTTGAAGTCTTCAAATTCCTTCAGGAAATAAATGGTCACAGTGGATGAGCCAAAAGTGAGCCACAGATTCCCATCACCATGGTAACAAGAAAAGAAAACCACTAATGTCAGTGATTGTCTCTGCCATGCATCCAGCGTGGCGGAAACCAGAAGGTTGAATAGGTCCGGTTGAGATCAAGCACTTCCAACTTGGTCCACTTATCTCGGTACCTGGGGACGATGGTAAAAGCATGCTTGGCGTAACTCTACACTTAAGCAGGGTGTAGATGTTGCATTGGAGACTCTTCATGTCTTGTCAACCGACTCTTATTTTTAGTTCTTATTTTTTATGCGCCTCTGTAAACACGCTTCAGTAGCTATAGAAGTCTGATAAATCACATTTTAGAGCGCCTCTGTAAACATGCTTCAGTAGCTATAGAAGTCTGATAAATCAGATGCTTACATTTTCAATGGGCTGTTACAGTTGAAATCCATACACAGGGAGTGTAGATTTCAAATAGAGTCACCCATTCAGGTAAACAAATTTAAAATTCACACTCCCTGTGTGGAAGATTAAGATTATGTCTTCTATAGAGGTGTGTGGAATTCAAGTGGAATAGCCCAAATGCTTTATACATACAACACTTCATTCAAGATAATGTAATCAAGTCAAGTTTGATTTTAGGTATCTAAAGTGCTATACAATACAAATTTTTTTTTTTTAAACATCACACTTTACTTAATTTTCTTAGCATAAGAGTTTTATAATCTAGCCAGTCAACAAGGGTGATCACGCATTGAGGACTCACAGCAAATTATAATTTATTTCGCTACCCCCGGCCACCACCATCCAACACCAACACCAGTCTAATATAACTCTCTCTCTTTTAGTCCCCCTCCCTTCATCTCTCTCTTTTCCTCCATCTCTCTCTATCTCATCTACAATTTGATATTTATTCCAAACACCTGGTGGTTAATAATAAATATTTGTGAATATTCATATATGAGTAGTCAATAAAGCAGAATTCTATACATCAAGCAAACAAAGATCATTTTATATTGTTAAATCGATGAACAAGATGAAGTTACTAGTCGGTTGTCAAATTATCATACCAAATTGTCTGTGTTCGTTTTGTTCTGTCTTTTCTGGTGTTAAAAAATTTTATATCATAAAATCAGCCATATATTTTGTAATTTTAATAAATCATAGACAGTAACACTATGGCTGTCGAAAGATATAAAAAAAAATTATCATACCAAAAATATTAACAAACTCAAATCAATATAAAAAAAAAATAAAGCCAATCCAGATTTTTAGAATTTTGGGTTGGGCAATTCCAAATGTTTTCACTTGTATTAATTAATTGCATAGCAAAGTATTTAAAGAAGTGTCTGAATGGCCTACACCCAAATTGATTTTTTTTGTTTGCTCAAATTGCATCTAACTAGTATTATAGACAGAAAAAGTGAAATCAAAATGAACATGAAAACTTACAAAAACCTTAAAATCAAAATCTATTAATTAATTTAAAATGCCATAAGAATATTAAATTAAATTATTTGAATGTCAAACATGATAATAAGATTTTTATTTAAAAATAATAACACCTCTTCTTTTTCACAGCTCCAGCACCTGCCTCCAAAAGTTGGCACACCACTGTATAGTGAGATAGCATGAAGATATTTTAGTGGTGTTAATTTTTCACACATTTTGCAGTTCTAAACATAAGGACCCAAAACCTTGTGGGTCAAAAATATATTTGCAGGCTTTAAAAGTTGCTGTTCTAAAATTATAAAGGAAAATAAAGTCCTTGCAAAAATGTCCCGATGTACAGCACATGACACGTTTTAAAAACAGTAACATCTGATTCTGACAAACTGCCAAAAGAAGTAGTCAGAATCTTATTTACTTTGTTGTGTCCAGCAACATGAATATATTCATATTTCAAAACCTATTTGTTCAATTTCAATGGGAGTTTCAGTGTATTAAAGCCATTCAAACAAGCAAATAGTGAATAACACGAGTATCAATTGATAATGGACAACAAATGATTCGGTTCAACACATCTTAGGCCCGCTACAGACTCCGAGTATTCAACGTATAATATTTGATGTAACATATCTGCGTCATTTAATCTAGTCCCATTCTATTTCCAGAAATGTTGAAGTTCTAATGAATGTTTGATGACGTAAAATTGATAACATGTTATGTATAATATCTGGTAGAAATATATTATCAATTTTACGTCACCAAACATTCGTTAGAACATTACTAGAAATAGAATGGGAATCGATTAAATAACGTAGATATGTTACATCAAATATTTTACGTCAAATAAAAGTCTGTAGGGTCACTTACAATCATAATTTCATTAAGCATTAAAATATTGTCACAATAGACAAAAATAGATATAATAAAGCAAACAGTGAATAACAAGAGTCACAATTGATAATGGACAACAAATGACTCGGTTCAACACATCTTACAATCATAATTTCATTAAAAATATTGTCACAATAGAGGAAAACAGAAAAAAAGTTGAACTTTAATAACGATTTAGCATCTATCATATTCAAGTAGCAGATACGTGTATTGCATGATGTGTAATGAATACAATATTTTGTCTGTCAATCACGATACTGATCACAGCACTCAAAGACTGAAAAGCATACAGGGTGCTTCTAAAATGCTAGCTTTGCTGAATGTATTTTTTCTTCCTCATGAATTATTCAAAATGCATCCTTAACTAATTTAATTAATCATAATATGGCACGGAATCTTGAAAGGTGTTAATTTGACTGAAAATAAGCATTTGCACCTACTTTATGTTGCACTTTTTTAGGTTTAACTTCTTATGTGTGAGCTGGAGTGCAAGTATGTCACACGTATGGTAGAGTAGATCAATTTTAGTTTTGTTAAAATGGAGTTTTTTGGTTGTTTTCGCTTTGTACTTTTTTGTTCAAGACTCAAAGATTTCCAATGAATAAACAATTTTAACCATTTCCAACCATACATCATTCTTAGCATTTGATCATTGTTCTTAATATCAAACTATTATATAATTTTAAAAAAGGTTGCAAATATCTTAAATTTGTCTACTAACAAGTCCATCACTTACTCATGCTGGTGCTGGTACACATTATAATAAAACAAAATGTCAAAATAAAAGAACACATCTTGAACATGTATCACTCAAGCTGTGCTTAAACTATGTATCAAAGCGTAGCAATGCATAATGGCTATAAACAAATGCTTGCTTTCATGCTTTTAAAAGCTTTTTGTTTTTCACCATTTCACCAGATAATTGTTTTGGAGGCCTTACTGCTGCAATGTACCAATCTAACAATGTAAATGCCTTAATGAACTCAGGTAAATAGATGGCGACTATGTGATACAAGGAAAAACAAAGTGTTTATCCTAACACATTAATGCATCCATTCTCCACAAGTTTTGACACAAATCAAATAATGTGGATTCTGTGGTTGTGATATGCATCCATCTATTTTGATTATTATTTAATCAATACATCTCATAACGGAGCACAAATAAAAATGATATGTCAACAAATTTGTGCATTACTGATACTACGGTACTATAGAGGCTATCTTAAGGCTATCTCACATACTAGATAACACAATCAATCTCCTTATCTAAAGCACTACAAATTTCATCTCAATTTTGGTTTTTACTATGATAACATCACTATCCCATCCCAAAGACAATATGGTCTTCTATAATGGACTATCTACAGGTGATAGCAAATTTTTAATATTATTATCTACTGAAGACAGCACAAGCGTCTAATATTACTATCTAATGAAGATAGCACATCATAAGCTTCTAATATTACTATCTACTGGAGATAGCACAAGCTTTTAATATTACTATCTTCTAAAGATAGCACAAACTTCAAATATTACTATCTTCTTATGAAGACAGCACAAGCTTTGAATGTTACTATCTACTGAAAATATCACAAGCTTTTGAATGTTATTATCTACTGGAGATAACACACGCTTTTAATATTACTATCTTCTAAAGATAGCACAAACTTCTAATCACACAAGCCTCTAATATTACTAACTGCTGAAGATAGCACAAACTTCTAATATTGCTATAATCTAATGAAGATAGCACATCATAAGCTTCTAATATTATTATCTACTGGAGATAGCACAAGCTTTTAATATTACTATCTTCTAAAGATAGCACAAACTTCAAATATTACTATCTTCTTATGAAGATAGCACATCACAAGCTTAAAATATTACTATCTACTGAAAATAGCACAAGCTTTTGAATGTTATTATCTACTGGAGATAACACAAGCTTTTAATATTACTATCTTCTAAAGATAGCACAAACTTCTAATCACACAAGCTTCTAATATTACTAACTGCTGAAGATAGCACAAACTTCTAATATTGCTATCTACTGAAGACAGCACATCACAAACTTCTAATATTCTCATCTACATGAGACAGCACAAACCTTTAATATTACTATATTCAGAAGATAGTACAAACGTATATAGTATTACTATCTTCTGAAGATAGCACATCCGAAGCTTCTAATATTACCAACTACTGAATATAGCACAAACTTCTAATATTGCTATCTACTGAAGACATCACATCACAAGCTTCTAATATTCCCATCTACACAAGATAGCACAAGCTCTTATTATTACTATCTTCTAAAAGATAGCACAAACATCTAATATTACTGAAGATAGCATATCACAAGCTTCTAATATTATTATCTACTGAAGATAGTACATGCTTTGAATATTACTATCTTCTGAAGATAGCACACACTTCTAATATTACTATCTTATGAAGATAGCACAAGCTTCTAATATTACCATCTACTGAAGATAGCACAATCTTCTAATATTGCAAATATGTGACGTAATCAAGCAAAATCAGTCAAAAGTTGGAAATATTGATTTTGAGATATAGCCAAACAATAGAAGTATTTCCTGTTGTTTCCTATTGTTTGGAAACTCTTTAACTGCTCACATTTTTTGAACTGGTTGTCCAAATTCAATGGGGTTTTCTGCAAATTGTAGCTTTGCAAAAACTGTTTACAATCCTATAGATAAGAAACTGAAAATGGAATATGCCTGACTTCAGACTGATTTTGCTTGATCACACCAATAATTGTCATTCAACATGTGTCATTTATAACAACATGACTACTTTCCAAATACAGCAACTGTTTCTGTTCTATAACACAACTTTCTTCAATACATAGTCATTTTCCCCAATGGGTGACTGTCTTTCATCTAAACTTCCCCCCTGTTTTCTGCACCATTAACAGACAGAACAAGAACTCTGGATTTCCTTAATGCATTCATTTATCAAGTGGCTCATGATATTATATTTCTCATGATACTGTATACATTAATTCAGTTGTGCAGACAGACATGTATGCCATCCATTGCTACTTTAAGTGTATGTGTAGAGTTGCTGATGATGCATATCAAGCTTTCTGACTTGTCAAAAATTGAATTGACCTTGGTCTATTAGTGCTTTCTCCTCCATTGATTCTTACCCAAATACCCACATTGGTTATACAACTAGCAATTTGATGTCTGTTATAATAACATATCTACAGTACAGCAATAGGTAAAATCAAATGAACAGGATAATAACCAAACCAGATTGCACTCAATAAGTGATATTTGCTATCTACTGATGATGGCTTTAAAATGCCTATTAGGTTGCATAGTACTGTGACAGTAATAGGATATGTTTAGAATAATCCCATGATGCATTGTAATCAAATATTGTAACATTGACTAATTAAAGTGATGTATCATTGTAAATAACTACTAAAATATCAACACCCTGAGATTCTGAAAGCATTCATGACCACCAGCATTTTAATGTGTTTAAGAATATAATATAAAACATGACTTTCAAAAGTCTTAAATGTGATAGAAATAACCTGCTTGCTTCACTATTACAACTAATTCAAATAAGTGAGGACAACTTACAAAAAACCTCTTATTGATATTACTTGCCTTGTCAAATAATAATGACTTAAATATGACGATAGTTTATGAAACCCACACATTTAACCACATCCGACAAAGATAACGTTTCTGTGTTGGCTTAATGGAAATAATTAAGTAAAAGAAACTTGATTTTTATTTTGTTGACAATTATACTTACTTTTGTCAAGATGGAAATTCGCTGTCGTAGTTCTCCAAGCCTGGGCTCATACACCTGTTCTGAATTTTGATATGCTATAGGCTTTGTGTAGTGATCATTTTGACCAGTGGTTCGTAACAAAGAAAGCGTGATCCAGTTGACCTAGCAACGGTCATATTCTAACATGCACTAGGACAGCAAATACTAAGATCCTAAGGCAGTTGTTGATCTTGAGTTAGTATCATTTAAAACCAATTTCACTATAAATTAAATCGAAAAAGTTGAGGCAATTGGTAACCTCAAAATTAAACCCAACAAATAATTTCTGAGTGTAAATATATAACCTCAAATAGAGCCATCACTATGCAATGCATTGTGGGATGTGGTATGAGACAACATATGTACACATATTCTGTTGTCTCACTATGGCTTATTTACTCATCAACTCTTACTGTATTTACTGTATGTATAAGCACTACATATCTATAGCAATCACAAATTCATATTCATTTTTATTGAACTAACAAATATGTGATAACCACAAGAGAAGCAAAAATTATCCTCAATTGTTATTACACATATATTTTTCATGTGCACATGGTTCCCACTGGTACTGTATTAAAAGCAAATTTAGTATAAATTTGTAATAATTTTCAGCATCTTGGAAAGTTAGGGAATTAGGATAATGTAGTTTATACAGTTTTATACTCACACCAAATTTAAACTTTACAATTTTAATATTTACCAAGAGTAAGCCACCACAAAATGTAATGCTTTAAAAGTTACTTCCTGATACACACATAAGTCAATAACACCTTTACATAAATATTTATAAAATACTCTTGAGAGGGAAATAATATTTTGTATAAATGGAAGGGACATGCAGATGATTGGCCTCAGTCTGATAGCCTCTACCTACAATGCACCATACAAGGCAGGCTCGTTGCATTATGCATGATTTCTAAATTTGACTTCATTGCTTGCACATCGTTTTTTCTTCCTGGGAACAAGACACTACTGCTCAGGCACTACCGCTTCTCAAATTGGTCTCCCATGACACCAAAACAGTTTCTGATTTAATCATTGCATGGGGTAAATGGCTACATTGATAATAATTGTAACCATGCAAAAAATGACAAGCAACAGGAAAAAGATGTTTTTGTAGCAGTGGATCTCTGCGTATTCCCTTTAATATTCTTTGAAGCAAGTCATCCATAGATGTAACCCAAGTCTCTTGGTCAGTCTGACAAATGGCTGAAATTTCAGTCACCAATAAATACAGAGAGTTATTTGTAATGCAATACGATCCAATCCGACCAAATGTGGAAATAAAATACTAGCAAAAGTATGGAGAAAACAAAAAAAAAATACATTACAAAATAGCAGTGTAAAAGCTTGAAACATTGCAACGACATATGCCAGGGAATATGGGGGTGGGGCATTCACATGAATGGTCTGTACGCATTAGTGACCAAAAAAACAAACAAAAAGGGGTGTCACACGCGTGACGCATTTAGGGTCTAAAAGACACTGATTTTCAAGAATAAGGGTGGTTTTCTGAAATTTTTACAAGCCAAAAACACATTAGAGGGTAAATTTTATATTAAATTACCTTATTAAGGGGCTAAATTTGCTGGTAAGGTAAAACTCGTTTAGGGGGTGTTGTAAAAATGTTCTGGACAAACAAACTGATGGTGATAATAACTTAATTTTCAAAATGACCTCCTCAGGCCTGATTGGGTCTGATCGTGTCACATTATGATCAATCATTAAAGAACGTCCAATAAGTTTCATTCGCGGCTAATAGATAAATGTCTACAATGCAATGTTACAGAATATATGAAACCTGCATAATTTATACCCCTCCACTGTAGCTATACACTAGAGTATCCAGACAGTTTGAATTAAAGCGTCCATAAAAAACAATATCAATGTGAATATATATTCACTCACTATCCAGCTACACCATCATTGACACCAGCGTGATGGTAACCTGATCCTAGGTGACCACTTTGCTGCTTGGCATGACAGTAAATTGTTGACTCATCATCAATTCATCACAAACTCTTGTAGCAAGATCTCAATAAATTCAAAATATACATTAGTTATTTGTGTGGTGAATATTATCTTGCAATATTTTATTTCATTGCAGTAATTCTTTCTTTTCAAGGGATGTAGCAGGCTACCAGACATGACAGCAGTAATTGGCCCACAAGGGACATGGATGATTCCCTCCTCCAACTTGGGGTTTGCCTCGCCAGTCCAAATAAAAGTCACTGAAAATTCCACTACTTTAGGTAAAAATGGCCAAATGTTAGGTAAATTTTCATATCTATCTACCATCTTGAAAAATCTGATGTCGCCACACTAAATAATTTACTATTTAATTTACTATATAGCAAAATCTTATGGAGACATGGCAAGATTGATCACAATTAAATAACCTTTTTCACATTCTCAATTATATTTGCATGTTTACCATGTCTACCTGTGTATGGTATTAATTTTCCCTTTGAAATATTAACCAGAACTGCTGTATTTCTTGCTTATATTTCTTTATATGTTAACACATTCATATAAAATAATTTAATATGATTATGTGTATGCACCAATTGCACTATTCATTAAAAGTATAAGGTGTTTAAAATGAATTAGAAGATTGTTTAACAACACTCATGATTTTTATTAGAATTTTTGGATAAATCCTTTCTTTCAGAAAGTTCATGGTTTCTAAATGCTCTGTTACCACTACCAGCAAAAACAAATATGGTATGATCAAGACAGTCCAAATTACAAATTATATTTAATATAATTTTTTATGAGGGCAAACAAAGAGATTAGATAAATTGCCCTGTCTAATAATACTATGGTAAATCCGCCATTTAAGGGTAGGTGCGGTATTGTTGGTTGAAGTAGCCAAAATATCAATTTTCAAAATATTATTGAAAAATAACACTTTGATGTTTTGCAAAATTTCATTCTATAAATCATATACTTTGAAAACCTGCTTGATTTATTGTTGTTAATTACTTAAGTACGTTTTACAAAAGTGATGTTGTTTCAGCCCTCTTTACAACATAACTCAAGATCCACAGGACCTACAAAAGTATATCTGTGACATTTGAATTCTTCTACACACTCGCTATGAAATGGTCAATGCAATTTTTGCCAAAGCTCACTACTATTCGCAAGATGCTGTGAACTACCAAATCACGAAAGTTTAAAATAGGTGCTAACCTTAAGTTTCAGTGTTGCTCATGGAGGGCAATACCTCTGGCATTTATTGGCTAAAGCCTGAAATAAATGGATACTTGGCATATTTAAGATTTAGCACATTACAAAGGTGTGTGCATGCAGCGCTAAGCATCATGCGTTACATGCAGAATGCAAACAACCACACATGCCTGGCATGGCAAAATAATCCGGGGCCACACAATTTTGCCCTCCATGACTGATACGCAACACTTATCAGTGGCGTGTCCGGGGGGAGCTTTGGGTGCTGAAGCCCCCCGCACTTTGTTAAAAATCATGTAAAATCAGCCGTTTTTTGGCGATTTTAGCCATCAAGCCCCCCACATAAATCTGAAAGAGGGGCTGAGCCCCCCGCAGGAAAAGATCCTGGACACGCCGGTGCTTATGGAATAGAGCATGCACCCATATTTGCAGAATAAAGCTCTGGTGATATACAAGCATGAGTTGAATGGTCAGATAGACCTACTTATGCTGGGCAATCAATTTGTGGAGCAGTAAGGCACACAAATGATATTCTTTTTGCGCCCCTAAAAACGTCACAATATCACTTATTTTGAAGTATTATTAATTGCTAGTAATTTTTGATGCTCAAAATGACATTCCATTCTTCTCTATTTGGGTCACTCCATATCAAATCAAGGAGGCGCCCCACCTGACCCCCTCAGATTTGCTTTATATTTTAGTCATATGTTGTACCTGTAAAAATATTAAAAACCTGCAAATTTGAGGTCTGTAGCTCTTACGGATTTTCTGTGGCAGCCATTTAAAGTTGGAGTAGGGGGTCTAAATTTGGACCCAAAAGTTGCCCTTTAAATAAATTTCATCTTTGGGCGTTTGTGCCTTCTTTATAAAAAGAAAGAGAGGTCTGAAACTTTGCATACACACTAACTGCATGCCCATTTTGTCAAAAAATAAAAAATAAAAAAATTCTGTAATTGTGCGTTGTGTCACGGGCTCATTAAATATGCAAGAAAAAATGTAATGTTTTGTAAACTGGCAAGTTTAGCCCCCCTAAATTCACATTTTTTGTCAGATTAATTATTTTTTGTTGTCACCGATGCTATATATAGGATAAATACAATGCATACCCAAAAATTGGGGTCACAACTCATTTACATTTCGAACAGCGCCCTCACGAAGATGGAATTTATTGCACATTCAACATTTTCAGGGGCCCAAAGTCGATGTGGTCCACCTTCAAAGTTTATAAAACATCACTTTTATATAACTACAAGTCTTAAATTACAACTTTGCTAAGTCCCAGTAATTGTATAGGTTGACTTCATATAAAATGACAAGCCCAAAGTTAACCATTTTCTTATGATTGCATGTAGTGCAAAAAGGGTGCAAATGTGCCGAATTCGGAAGGTTGAAAGTCAAATTGACCCCAATATTGAAAATAAAATGGAAATAAAAGTAAATAGGGCCAATAACTATGCATCTAGTCATTTATTTTCAATATTGTGGCCATTTTGACTTTTAAACCTTCCGAATTCGCACATTTGCAGTACATGCAATCATAAGAAAACGGTCAACTTTAGGCTTGTCGTTTTATATGAAGTCAATCTATAAAATTAATGGGATTGAGCAAAGTTGCAATTTAAGACTAGTAGTCATATAAAAGTGATGTTTTATAAATTTTGAAGGTTGACCACATCGACTTTGGGCCCCATGAAAATGTTGAATTTGCAATAAATTTCATCTTCGTGAGGGCGCTGTTCGAAATGTAAATGAGTTGTGACCCCAATTTTTTGGGTATGCATTGTATTTATCCTATATATAGCATCGGTGACAAAAAAAAAATTAATCTGACAAAAATGTGAATTTAAGGGGCTAAACTTGCCAGTTTACAAAACATCTTCGTGAGGGCGCTGCACTCCAACTTTAAATGGCTACCATAGAAAATCTGTATATATTGAAAACGAAATGGAAATACAAGTAAATAGGGCCAATAACTACTCATCTAATCATTTATTTTTAATATTGTGGCCAATTTGACTTTCAAGCCTTCCGAATTCGGCACATTTGCACTACATGCAATCATAAGAAAATGGTCAACTTTGGGCTTGTCATTTTATATGAAGTCAACCTATACAATTACTGGGACTTAGCAAAGTTGTAATTTAAGACTAGTAGTTATATAAAAGTGATGTTTTATAAATTTTGAAGGTGGACCACATCGACTTTGGGCCCCCTGCAAATGTTGAATTTGCAATAAATTTCCTCTTCGTGAGGGCGCTGTTCGATATGTAAATGAGTTGTGACCCCAATTTTTTTTTATGCATTTGTATTTATCCTATATATAGCATCGGTGACAACAAAAAATAATTAATCTGACAAAAAATGTGAATTTAGGGGGGCTAAACTTGCCAGTTTACAAAACATTATATTTTTTCTTGCATATTTAATGACCCCGTGACACAACGCAAGCAATTACAGATTTTTATATTTTTTATTTTTTTGACAAATTGGGCATGCAGTTAGTGTGTATGCAAAGTTTCAGACCTCTTTTCTTTTTTATAAAGAAGGCACAGACTCCCAAAGATGAAATTTATTTAAGGGGTAACTTTTGGGTCCAAATTTAGACCTCCCTACTCCAACTTTAAATGCCTGCCAAAGAAAATCCGTAAGAGCTACAGACCTCAAATTTGCAGGTTTTTAATATTTGTACAGGTACAACATATGACTAAAATATAAAGCAAATCTGAGGGGGTCAGGTGGGGCGCCTCCTTGATTTGATATGGAGTGACCCATTTGTGTGTTAAAAACATCTCTCATTTAGACCAAAGTTCATAAATAATTTCAAGATTTAAACTACAAATATATAGTTCATCGTGCTCCTTGACTCCTCAGATAAACCCCTAATAAGCAGCTCACTTGTGATATGAAGATAATTTTGACAAAGATCACATTGCGCCTTAGGTGAATGAAGGCAGAATTGTCTGTGTTTGGTAAAGGATGATTGATTGAATGCTAAACTATATACGGCTTTAGCGAAAAGATTGTCTGGCCCGACTGGCTGGCAATTCAATTCTGATACACACTAATAAGTGAATACAATTCTGAGGATATAAGTTATAAATATTGTTCTCAGAGAGGCAGGGGTTCTGTTTCCGACCCACCAGGATGTGTGGGGTGCTATATAAAAATGATGTGTGATGTAAATGCATGGGCAGACAAAAGGTTTAGCAAGCTAAGCTGATTTAAGATATAGGTCAATGAATTGGACCAACAAAATACTGGTTGAACTTGAAGAGACTACATCTCTTGAAGAGTCTTTATTTGTAATCATATCACCATACAAAAGTGAAGTTGGGTATATTTTGTACAAAAATGAATGACAATTTCTTTCAGTTTCATAATTTATCAACTTTTCCAATTTATATATCAGACATATTATACACTGACACCTTTACATCACTGACACCTAGAATATATTTCTTACTGCACCCATTTCATATCAACACCCTGCTATGTATATACTTAAATATAATTATTCACCAATCTTTGCACAAGAACAAATGATAATGGGATAAATTAAAAGGAATAATTAGAAATGAATAGGGTGATTATATAACGTAACTGATGCATGCTTGAACCATATTTTGTACTTGTTCTCAAAATTACAAAATATGACAAGCGCAATTATCGTAGCAGGGTGACGATATGCTCAAAAATATCTGAGTGAGAATGCAAGCTAGAGAGATGAGAAAACTAGATAAGGAGACAGAGAACAATAGAAAGGAAGAGGCAATAGCAAGAAGAAAGAAAGCCTCAAATGAAAGGAGAGAGAGAGATTAGAATAGAAAATAGAAATGCGATAGAAAAGAGATAGACACAGAAAGAGAGAGAGAGTGTGTGTGTGTGTGAGAGAGAAAGAGGGAAGAAGAGAAGAGCAAAGACTGTATGTTTTCCATGCATGTGTGTATAATAATACTAAGAACGAGCTGGTGCTAATTCAGCTGTACAGCCCTGCAAATTCCGGATATTGCATGCATGGGAGGGTTGCCGGTTATCATTGACAGGCTCTTACTATATAGGGATTTAACACCCTCGTAATTTTGGAACAGATTCTTTATTTCCTAAGAATTATGATCCATCTGAATAACAAGTTAATAAGTAATTAGGACAAGTGTGGTGTAGGGTACCTACCTGAGTCACCTGTAATGCATGATGTCCTGGGTTCATTTCCCAGTAGTGGCAGCTTGCTCAAGCATTGGCTTGCAAAAAGTCTGAATTAAATTCAGACTTCTGCTCTAGCTCCCAGTGGTACATTTAGAATTGGATAAATGACACATCTTAAGAGTGCTCGGATTTCAGAGGGGATGTTATGCTGTCAGATACAGGAGAGGGGGAGAAAAGCTTGACGAGATTGGTATTTTTGGAACTGCTTCAATGTTCATCCGTCTGACCATATTCTTACAGTGGTGAAAAACCATTAATGAAATAGCCAAGTGAACTCTTTGCAACATCAGCTGCTTCCTCTAGGCATCCTCATCCCATATTATTGCCAATTACCTTAGATCCCAATACTAGTATAATATTGATAGAAACTGTGCCCTCTATGAACAGAATTCCAAATGTTTCAAGATGTTCATATCTTTCTGTAGAACTATCAATCAATTATAAAGAGCTTGTCAATATCATGCAGAAGATATGTTCATATCACTATATTTTAATTACATTAAAATACATACCAGCATATATACATGTGCATTAAAGATTGAAATAAACCTTTCAATTTCAAGATGCATCTAAGTTTGTTAATAATTTATATTTTTCATTTACCTGTTAAATGACAAGTATGCTTGTGTTTCATTTCCACCCTCAGTAGTAATAATTGCAATTTACATAGAAATAATAGGC
The DNA here is from genome assembly GCF_039555335.1 of Amphiura filiformis. NCBI lineage: Eukaryota > Metazoa > Echinodermata > Ophiuroidea > Amphilepidida > Amphiuridae > Amphiura > Amphiura filiformis. Next base: position 70,298,242 of record NC_092630.1, read on the forward strand.
TCTATCATTTCAGACTGTCAGACTGATGCAAGAAATAATACATGGACTAAACCTGACTGGAGAACATTTGAAGCACTGATGAAGGTTTATACAATCTTGTTCTCCTAGACTAAATATTTGTTATTTTATATCAAATTTAATAAAGTTGCCCTTGCACATTTCTAGTTAATATTACAAACACAGTTTATCAAACACGTCAGAATATTTAATGGTCCGTGTAGGATCATCTGCCATTCCGTGGCAACAAAACCGATCTAACGACCAGCTCTCAACCACAGGTGCTTCATAGTAAAATGCATTCATAGAAAAGACAAAACAAAATGACTGTAATAAATAATACCACAGTAGCGAGTGACGCTGCAGTCTCAGGCTGTACATTCCAGATGATGAAATAGCAAGAATTCTCTATCTTACACTTAGTTGAATTGATTAGAGGTCTAGTAAAATGTGGCTTTACACTATTTCTCTACTGCTTGTCACTTTGAGATTGGTAGCGACATCAAAATGTATGCGAGAGAGCGTTACGATTGTGCTGTGATTCTGAGAATGGAGCACATATACACTGTAAAATGTCTGGACGCCTGATGTTAAAAGAATGAACACCATTTACACACATTTCAATACCTTTTTTGTAACAGGTGATTTCAAATATGAACGGCAGTGTTCAAGGTGATGTTCCAAATATGAATGGTGGTGTTCTTCAAGGTGGTGTTCTAAATTTGTTCCAATATTGAACACTGGATGTTAAAACCTAGAACACCACCTTGAACAGTGCCATTCATATTTGGAACACCACCTTGAACATTGCTATTCATATTTGGAACACCAGTGTTCAATAGTTGAACATATTATGGTGTTTAAGAACAAAAAAGGTGTTTAATTGTGTGTAAATTGTGTTCATTCTTTTAACATCAGGTGTCCAAAAATTTGACAGTGTATCATGGCTACCCAAGTTAAAACATGCAGTGACGTCACTACAATCTCGAACTGACAAGCAGTATAGTTATTTGACCAGGTATTGTGTCAACTTTGACTCAATCTATGTCAAAAGTTCTACTATTCGGGTTACATTTGACATGAGTCTGGTAAAATTTGACTAGAAATAGTGTCTAGTCATTTACCAGGCACCAAGTCGAATTTGTGTAGATTGTTTAAGAGTGTAGAATTGACTGCAGCATGTACAAAAGCCAATTCATTTTGACAGGCCAGTTCAATACTTTTTTGAGTGAGAACATGATAATAGCTTTATATTTTGCACTGAATATTTGGATTGGAAATGCCATTTGATTTCAGTTAACATCTACACATCGTCATCCTGCTACGCTAATTGCCTAAGTCATTTTTTGTAATTTTGATAACAGAGAACAAAATGTGGTTCAAGCAGGCATCAGTTGCATAATCACCCTAATTATTTCGGATTACTCCCTTTCATTTGTATCATTAGCATTTGTTCTTGTGCAAAGATTGATGAATAGATATGTTTAAATGCATGCTTGAACCATATTTTGTACTTTGTTCTCAAAACTACAAAAAATGACTTAGGCAATTAGCGTAGCAGGCTGACGATATGTCATCTAGATTCCCCTTTTACTTAAAAATATGAGTGCTGATAACAGACCCCATTTTATTAACAAACAACCTATTTCTGTTACTTTTTTGTCACTTCTGACAATGATGTCCCAAAAGACCCCTACTTTCTACATTTGATGCATCATCACAAGATCCATTTCTCAAATGAAAATTGGCCTTATTTGGCTTCTACCCCCAAAGAAAAATCATCCTTGATATATTTGTTTCAACTGTATGAAAATGGGAGGATCGGCCTAAGCCTCTGGAGGGACAAATTCCCCTATGTACCCTTTGGGCCTCTAGCACTCTTCCTACTACAATTTGTAATTAGGCGTGTGAAATTCACACACATCAGCTGACAAACCAGCAAAAATAGAAAACAGTCATATGATAATCTACTACACTGTGCATAAATAGCCGAACAACCCCAGAATGTATACCCATTCTGTCAAGCAAATAGTTCTGAGAATAACAAGGAGCTAAAAATAGCCAGCTAGATAAGTCTAACGCTACGAGAGAAACAACGTCTCATCATCTTCCGTCCGCTGTCTTTATGTTGTATGATGTGGGATCGGTTTCTGTGTGGATGCTAGTAGAGGTTCACTTGAAACGAGTTCATAATGGTAACTGATATCAATGGATCCACAAACCATATACATTGCAAAATAAATTGCTTCGGCTGCAAATTCAAGCCTCTTTCAAAATTTAATGCACTCTGGTATTTAAGTTTAATTGTGGACCATTACTAACTAAATTGACGGATTTTGTTCTTTCATTTTCCACAAGTAATGACTACAGTAATGATAATATTAATTGCTGGTATGTAATTTACCATTCTTAATGGAAACAGAATATAACAAGAGGGCTGTAAAATAATGAGACACAATTTGATCCAAAAGTATTATCTTGTCATAAATATTGTACAGTTAAACTTATTTTGTTGTCATTGAAGATGAAAACACAAAATAAAGTGAAGGTATTTAAAAAATATTTGTTTGCCATCATTCAAGCATAAAACACCATTCCCCATTTATCAAATACAAAATAGAACAAGAAAGAAAAAATGTTGAATTTTTATACTGCTTTGAAAAGTTAATTCTTAATTATTTTGTGTAATTTTGGCAATTTTGTGATATAAATGTCCAATAGCCTTTATTTGAGGAACAAGACAGTTAGAAACACCCCCACACACACCCCTGTCTGTGTTTGCCTCCAAACGTGTGACATTGTGTTTTGCTATCTAACCGAGGGCGTGTGTATGATGTTTTCATCGCCTAACCGTGGACTAAAATGGCGGATTTTTTGTGTATAATACGAAACGGAATTTTAGCCATCACCCTGCGGACGGTAGTTTTTACACGTGTGGTCCTCGGTTTCAGGCAAATAGCGTTTAAAGCATCTAGCATGCATTTGAGGTCTTTTGCAGCAGTTTGAGACCGAGGACAGTCCTCGGTTGGAAGTAGGTCCACAGTTTAGGGTGAAAAATCTTGTGTGTGTCCTCGTTTGTCGGCAAACACGTACGCACCCCAACACCCACCCAGCAAACCAGGAACTCTGTACTGAATTTTGTGGATTTTTACTGATCACCAAGGACTGATTTTTACATCAACAATAGAGGATACACTTTCATTTTAAGGCTGTTTGAAGTCAATTGCACATGTCAACTAAATAGGGGACAGTCCACATTGTATAACGTTCACAGTTGGAATGTTTTAACAGTTTCATATATTAATGTCTGTGTTTGCAGGCAAACACCTATACACACATCCCCAAAACAGATTTTTTCCCATTACAGCACACAAACAATATTTTTTGTTATGTCTACCTTAACTCAATCGTCGTCATTATGCAGGGATGGCTACAATTATGTAATCTGAGCTATCTCTTCATATGATAGTCCTAGTTATTTATACCACAGGGTTTACTTTCACAGAAACTTATCTGTGATTAGTATATTACAACATGAATAAGATTGCTGGAAGGAACTGATTTTTACATTCCATGAGGCATATGACTGTTAATTTGATTCCAATCGCATGAAGATGACACTTTTCCAGTTTTTAACTCATAATGGACTTCAGGGGTTCCCAGACTTTTATGGAGTGTGACGTCCACCATGATAACCTGCAACCCCCATTTCAAAATGTTGTCAAATACAACCCTCATTCCTGAGTGGTTCTACCGGAGGCAGAGTACCCTATACTTCCTCTCATTTAGCTATGCTCCAGGTATTGAGCCACTGTGATATTGGGCTATTCTAGTTGGAATCCATACACCCCTATATAAGACATGAACTT